>NC_086453.1:230318219-230918219 GCF_028390025.1 Pseudophryne corroboree
ATGTGCTTTTTAGTATAATACCAATCTAGTCTGTATAGGTTTTTTCTAACAGTTAATTCCTTTGAATACATTTCTCAACACACCAGTATTAAACTGCTCGCGCTCCATATTCTCTTTTTTTCTTTTTTATGGTTACAGGGTTGCTAATACCCTGGTTTTTCATAGCAGCGAACAGTTTAATTTAGCAAAGGTTGTCGGTGTATCCTATGCGCCTTGGTTTTTTTTCTTTCCTGCTCGTAAAAGCTTACATTCTGAAGGCAACCAATCAGTGTCTACCTATCATTTTATAGAATGTACTTGATAAATGCTATGTCAAAGCTGATTGGTACCTATGGGTAACTTCTCCACTGGTCTACCTCTGTACTCTTTGCACTGCTTGATACATCAGGTTGGGTAGAAGATCCCGTTGCACAGGATGCCTGCTTTCAAAATATCGACACTGATGATGACGACACTGACAAGGATTCACCCTCCTAAGCCTAACCCACCCTAACCCTAACCTCCCAAATGAGTGCCTAACCCTAACCTCCCCGGTAAATGCCTAAACATAACCCTCCTACACCCTACTGCCTAACTCTCCCGCTTAGTGCCTTAACCAAAGACACACACAAACCCCTAGTGCTGCCTAATCTTAACCCCCTGGTTGGCGGATAGAGGGTCCTCATTCCCCCGCAGCCTAACCATAACATCTTGTATATACTTAACTTTGGTATCCTGATTGTTGGGTTTTCGGCTTCGGGATCCTGATGTTTTCTGGATTCCAGTGATGGCCCTGGCGAGTGTCAGGATTTCAGCACCAGTTTTTTGGCTGCCGGCATCCCGAAAGCTAGGATATTGAATGTAACCCGATACATCAACCCCAACAGGGGCATTTTAAAAGAGGAGGGGAACCGCGTACAGCCTCAGTCGCAGGCCCCCTCCTCTCCGGCAGCAGTAGACTCTGGCATAATGCCAGAGTCTACTGCGCATGCCTAGGTCTCTGGGAACATGGCGCCCGCACCTTGTTCCCGGGGACACCCATTATAGAAACGCCTATGAACCCCAATAACTTCTAAACAACAGTAACGTAATTCAAAACGAATCCACTGGAAGTATCTTGGTGCCAGCCTTATCCTTGGATCAGACACTATCAGGTTAACTTCCCAGAATTTTCAGGTATCACTATAGCTATGAGCATCTATAAGTTTTATAGAAATTCCTAACTGTTCTTCAGAAACAGCAACATTATATTTTGTGGGGGGAGGCAATAAAATTAGATATATAATAAATGCAGTTTAATGCTTACAATTAAAAAAAGTACCATGTATTCAATTTCTAATTGTATACAATTTATCAGGATATGGTGTTATTGTGACATATGTACAGACTTGGTAAAATATCTGATTTACATATGCATTTTATTATACATACTTTAGATATTTCAATGTGTTTTTCATTTAACAGGCGCATGTTCATATCCGCAAAGTCTAGAAAATACTTTATGACGAAGAAAATGAAGTTCCAAAGAAAATTGGGATGTTAATCTGTTCTGTTCTACATGAAGACTAACAATGAAGTTTAATCTACAACCCAGGGGACTCCAGAGGCAGAGAAGATGAACCATTCACCTTTCACCCCCTAGACCACTGCTTAAACCAGTTTATGGTTATAAAGTAATCTAGTTTTATGGGTTTCATCTCTTACCCTTTGGAGGAGGATTGTACACTGCACATCATTAGGCATAGTGTTCCTGCCAGGGATCACACAGAATTAAAGCTGTAACCTCCAAGGTCGGGTTTGAGGTCACTGCCGCAGGACAGTTGTTGAATGATTCACAGGGACATTTAAAAAAAACAACTGGACAGTTATGATTTGTGTTTGACCCCAATACTTATTTGTTTGAAACTGCTCTTATTTCTCTAACGTCCTAAGTGGATGCTGGGGACTCCGTAAGGACCATGGAGAATAGCGGCTCCGCAGGAGACTGGGCACATCTAAAGAAAGCTTTAGGACTATCTGGTGTGCACTGGCTCCTCCCCCTATGACCCTCCTCCAAGCCTCAGTTAGATCTTTGTGCCCGAACGAGAAGGGTGCACACTAGGGGCTCTCCTGAGCTTCTTAGTGAAAGTTTTAGTTTAGGTTTTTTATTTTCAGTGAGACCTGCTGGCAACAGGCTCACTGCATTTTGAGGCAATGAAAAATGTTTTACACATTTCTGATAATACGAGTACCACCAAAAAGGGGTATTATGTTCGGTGAGGAAAAACTACCTGTAGTTTTCCTGAATCTGAGAAATTAAATGAGGTGTGTGATGATGCGTGGTTTTCCCCCGATAACAACTGATAATTTCTAAAATGTTATTGGCATTATATCCTTTCCCGCCAGAGGTTAGGGTGCGTTGGGAAACACCCCCTAGGGTGGATAAAGCGCTCACACGCTTGTAAGGGCTCTACCCTCTCCTGAGATGGCCGCCCTTAAGGATCCTGCTGATAGAAAGCAGGAGGGTATCCTAAAATGTATTTACACACATACTGGTGTTATACTGCGACCAGCAATCGCCTCAGCCTGGATGTGCAGTGCTGGGTTGGCGTGGTCGGATTCCCTGACTGAAAATATTGATACCCTAGATAGGGACAGTATATTTTTGCCTATAGAGCATTTAAAAGATGCATTTCTATATATGCGTGATGCACAGCGGAATATTTGCCGACTGGCATCAAGTCTAAGTGCGTTGTCCATTTCTACCAGTAGAGGGTTATGGACACGTCAGTGGTCAGGTGATGCGTATTCCAAACGGCATTTGGAAGTATTGCCTTAATAAGGGGAGGAGTTATTTGGGGTCGGTCTTTCAGACCTGGTGGCCACGGCAACAGCTGGGAAATCCACGTTTGTACCCCAGGTCGCCTCTCAACATGAGAAGACGCCGTATTATCAGGCGCAGTCTTTTCGTGGACAAGCGGGCAAAATGTTCCTCATTTCTGCCCCGTGACAGAGGGAGGGGAAAAAGGCTGCAGAAATCAGCCAGTTCCCAGGAACAGAAGCCCTCTCCCGCCTCTGCCAAGCCCTCAGTATGACGCTGGGGCTTTACAAGCAGAATCAGGCACGGTGGGGGGCCCGTCTCAATGAATTTCAGCGCGCAGTGGGCTCACTCGCAAGTAGACCCCTGGATCCTTCAGGTGATATCTCAGGGGTACAAATTAGAATTCGAGACGTCTCCCCCTCGCCGTTTTCCTAAAGTCGGCTTTACCGATGTCTCCTTCTGACAGGGAGACAGTTTTGGAAGCCATTCACAAGCTGTATTCCCAGCAGGTGATAATCAAGGTACCCCTCCTGCAACAGGGAACGGGGTATTATTCCACACTGTTGTGGTACCGAAGCCGGACGGCTCGTGAGACCGATTCTAAATCTAAAATCTTTGAACACTTACATACAGAGGTTCAAATTCAAGATTGAGTCACTCAGAGCAGTGATTGCGAACCTGGAAGAAGGGGACTACATGATGTCTCGGGACATCAAGGATGCTTACCTTCATGTCAAAATTTACCCTTCTCACCAAGGGTACCTCAGGTTTCTGGTACAGAACTGTCACTATCAGTTCAGACGCTGCCGTATGGATGGTCCACGGCACCCCGGGTCTTTACCAAGGTAATGGCCGAAATGATGATATTCCTTCGAAGGAAGGGAATTTTAGTTATCCCTTACTTGGACGATTCCCTGATAAGGGTAAGATCCAGGGAACAGTTGGAGGTCGGTGTAGCACTATCTCAGGTAGTGTTGCGGCAGCACGATTGGATTCTCAATATTCCAAAATCGCAGCTGGTTCCGACGACTTGTCTTCTGTTCCTAGGGATGATCCTGGACACAGTCCAGAAAAAGGTGTTTCTCCCGGAGGGGAAAGCCAGGGAGTTATCCGAGCTAGTCAGGAACCTCCTAAAACCGAGCCAAGTCTCAGTGCATCAATGCACAAGGGTTCTGGGTAAAATGGTGGCTTCCTACGAAGCAATCCCATTCGGCAGATTCCACGCAAGAACTTTCCAGTGGGACCTGCTGGACAAATGGTCCGGGTCGCATCTTCAGATGCATCAGCGGATAACCCTGTCACCAAGGACAAGGGTGTCCCTCCTGTGGTGGTTGCAGAGTGCTCATCTTCTAGAGGGCCGCAGATTCGGCATTCAGGACTGGGTCCTGGTGACCACGGATGCCAGCCTGCGAGGCTGGGGAGCAGTCACACAGGGAAGGAATATCCAGGGCTTATGGTCAAGCCTGGAGACATCACTTCACATAAATATCCTGAAGCTAAGGGCCATTTACAATGCTCTAAGCTTAGCAAGACCTCTGCTTCAAGGTCAGCCGGTGTTGATCCAGTCGGACAACATCACGGCAGTCACCCACGTAAACAGACAGGGTGGCACAAGAAGCAGGAGGGCAATGGCAGAAGCTACAAGGATTCTTCGCTGGGCGGAAAATCATGTGATAGCACTGTCAGCAGTATTCATTCCGGGAGTGGACAACTGGGAAGCAGACTTCCTCAGCACGACCTCCACCCGGGAGAGTGGGGACTTCACCCAGAAGTCTTCCACATGATTATAAACCGTTGGGAAAAACTCGACAGGTATTGCGCCAGGTCAAGGGACCCTCAGGCAATAGCTATAGACGCTCTGGTAACACCGTGGGTGTACCAGTCAGTGTATGTGTTCCCTCCTCTGCCTCTCATACCCAAGGTACTGAGATTGATAAGATGGAGAGGAGTAAGCACTATATTCGTGGCTCCGGATTGGCCAAGAAGGACTTGGTAACCGGAACTTCAAGAGATGCTCACGGAGGATCCGTGGCCTCTACCTCTAAGAAGGGACCTGCTCCAACAAGGACCCTGTCTGTTCCAAGACTTACCGCGGCTGCGTTTGACGGCATGGCGGTTGAACGCCGGATCCTGAAGGAAAAAAGGCATTCCGGATGAAGTCATCCCTATCCTGATCAAAGCCAGGAAGGATGTAACCGCAAAACATTATCACCGCATTTGGCGAAAATATGTTGCGTGGTGCGAGGCCAGTAAGGCCCGACGGAGGAAATTCAACTGGGTCGATTCCTACATTTCCTGCAAACAGGAGTGTCTATGGGCCTGAAATTGGGGTCCATTAAGGTTCAAATTTCGGCCCTGTCAATTTTCTTCCAAAAAGAACTAGCTTCAGTCCCTGAAGTTCAGACGTTTGTAAAAGGGGTACTGCATATACAGCCTCCTTTTGTGCCTCCAGTGGCACTTTGGGATCTCAATGTAGTTTTTTGGGTTCCAAAAGTCACATTGGTTTGAACCACTTAAATCTGTGGAGTTAAAATATCTCACATGGAAAGTGGTCATGCTGTTGGCCCTGGCCTGGGCCAGGCGCGTGTCAGAATTGGCGGCTTTATCCTGTAAAAGCCCTTATCTGATTTTCCATTCGGACAGGGCGGAATTGAGGACTCGTCCTCAGTTTCTCCCTAAGGTGGTTTCAGCGTTTCACCTGAACCAACCTATTGTGGTGCCTGCGGCTACTAGGGACTTGGAGGACTCCAAGTTGCTAGACGTTGTCAGGGCCCTGAAAATATATGTTTCCAGGACGACTGGAGTCAGAAAATCTGACTCGCTGTTTATCCTGTATGCACCCAACAAGCTGGGTGCTCCTGCTTCTAAGCAGACTATTGCTCGTTGGATTTGTAGTACAATTCAGCTTGCACATTCTGTGGCAGGCCTGCCACAGCCAAAAATCTGTAAATGCCCACTCCACAAGGAAGGTGGGCTCATCTTGGGCGGCTGCCCGAGGGGTCTCGGCTTTACAACTTTGCCGAGCAGCTACTTGGTCAGGAGCAAATACGTTTGTAAAATTCTACAAAATTGATACCCTGGCTGAGGAGGACCTGGAGTTCTCTCAATTGGTGCTGCAGAGTCATCCGCACTCTCCCGCCCGTTTGGGAGCTTTGGTATAATCCCCATGGTCCTTACGGAGTCCCCAGCATCCACTTAGGACGTTAGAGAAAATAAGAATTTACTTACCGATAATTCTATTTCTCGTAGTCCGTAGTGGATGCTGGGCGCCCATCCCAAGTGCGGATTGTCTGCAATACTGGTACATAGTTATTGTTACCAAAAAAATCGGGTTATTGCTGTAGTGAGCCATCTTTTCTAGAGGCTCCTCTGTTATCATGCTGTTAACTGGGTTCAGATCACAAGTTGTACGGTGTGATTGGTGTGGCTGGTATGAGTCTTACCCGGGATTCAAAATCCTTCCTTATTGTGTACGCTCGTCCGGGCACAGTATCCTAACTGAGGCTTGGAGGAGGGTCATAGGGGGAGGAGCCAGTGCACACCAGATAGTCCTAAAGCTTTCTTTAGATGTGCCCAGTCTCCTGCGGAGCCGCTATTCCCCATGGTCCTTACGGAGTCCCCAGCATCCACTACGGACTACGAGAAATAGAATTATCGGTAAGTAAATTCTTATTTTTTTCTGCCAAAATACTGCATGATTATATTGTTGCGTTTGACAGAAGATTTGATCACTTATTACATTTTTTTTCTTTAGTATATTTTTTTTAGAATTTATATTGACTTATATTAAATAAAGATACTCTGGGGAGATGCAAACAGCTTCCTGTTTTGCACCTCTCATTTGTAGAAGAGAGGGTTTGGCCTATATGTATTTCACCACTGGAGTGTGTTCATTTTCCTTTTGCAGCAAAAACAAACCACTTTTGTGCTGTTGCAAAGAATTATTGTGGATGCATAACAAGGCGGTGCCTATTGCAAGAAAATCCAATGTAATGAGGTTCTGTGTTTGCAAAATCACAAATTAGCAACTATGGCAATGTTATTAAAGACAAAACCCACATCGAGAGTGTAATCCTCCCCCCTCATCATTTCCTGTTCTTTACCATTCTTTATCCTATTCTTCATTTTCACTTCCTCTTTCTATGTCTTCTTCAGTGGTGTATCTATAATGGGTGTGGGGTGTGCAGTTCATCAATACTCATTTCTCCATTATAGGTAAAACAGCTAGTCCCGGTGCTCGTGTGCAGCCATACAGAAGTTCCAAACATAAACGGCACTCATGGAGTTTACTTGTCAGAGAAAAATTGTATTATCCAAAATGCCAACATTTCAAGGCTGGCACCTTTTCATCAGGGTCACATACATACTAATCTATCTACGTGACCCTGATAAAAAGGCCTGCTACAGGGACATGGTGACAATGCTAAATTCCTTTGTCGTATAAACAACCCTTTATGAAGTCTAAGAACACTGTACGCTGTTTACTTAAGAAGTACCGTACGGGTACGCTGGTTGCGTAACGATCGCTCCGCCGTAGGCGAGACGCTCAAGCGTCACGTTCGCTCACGGCCCAGCGATCACAGGACAGCACGTTAAGGGCTATGACTAGAGTAATGATTCGCTATGGCGTAGCGGACGCTCGAGACCACGAGGAGATCACCAGCGGCGCAGACGCTCACAACGCTATACCTTTATGTCTAAACCTTATACCAATGAAATACACAGAATACCTTAATGTGAATACAGGGTGTAAGTGCAACCTTGTGTAACCTGACTAACTACAAAGCTGCTTGAGCGTCACCGACGCTCAAGTGAACACTTAACACTATAGGAAATACACAGATACTGGTTTAGGGTCCAAAGCCTATTAACTGTATTATATCTAATATACTTGTAAAAGGGGATAACAGTACAAATGATACACTACAATATAACAGAGACTTCCTAACCAAAATACAATACTATCTAATACAATTCAATACTAGTCTAGGGGAGATGTGAGAGAAAAGAGAAAGGAGAGAGAGAGAGAGAAATGGAGAGAGATGAGAGAAATTGGCTCACAGTAAGACAATGATTACGGAGAGAAACTTACGCACAAGGGGAAACGATCGCATGCGCCTGGACATCCAGCACCCGATTTTCAGCAATGAGAACCGTTGAAGAGTGAGAGCTGGATGTGGTCGGCCTGCCTATTTATGCTCCACACACAATGCAATCTCATAGTCCCTACAATCCCATTGTCCATTGGACGTCGGAATCCGGCCCTGTATCATAACAAAAGGTCATAGGTTGATTCATACAGGTGGGCTGTGACGATTTCAAACAGCTCAGGTGGGTGGGGAACTAGGTTTCCCGCCGCATACCTGAGTATGAGTAAATAGTAGAAATGGACATAAACTTCTTATGTCCATAACTATTCGCACGAGCGATTAATACGCTCCAAACCAACACCGGAATATTGCTATTTAAATACTCTTCCGATGGGTACCAAACACTACTGCATGACTCCTGTTAGACCCTTCCTACAATACAAAGAGGGATTCCTCAGCTCAGGGACATTCTATATTAACCAAACTTTCAGAATCTATCAAAGGGACCATGATCTACAGACTACATTATTACTGAAAATATGTAACGAATGAGTCGCACGCTACGATTACATAAACTCTACCGTAAATACGCATACCGTGCGCCCGCGGGTGCACGCTATTGCGGGTATGCGCCTTCACGGGAGAGCGTACGCATGCGCAGCGCGGACCAGTGTGCGGTGCCAATATGGCAGTGTGTATGGGGATATTTTTCTGACTTTGACAGTCCACCCTTTGGCAGTCAATAATAACTGCCACTTCCTGAAAACATTTCAAAAGGAGAAAAATATATGTCAGGGGTTAATTCATTTCCATGGTTGGGTAAGGGAGGAGAGGGGAGTAGGTGTGAAGAGGGTATGACCTAGTGTGATAGCAGAAGCATGTGTGTATGAGTCCATGTTTGGAGGGTCATGTATCATCGTGCCGTACGTGTGGTAAATCAAGCTTCGAGGTATTGCGAAGTATACATTTGAATTCCTTCTTATCCCGTATTAAGGGTCTGTGGATGGGCTGTCAAACTCTACCGAGCTCATTTCGGCTTTCAGTTGTAACAAAATGGGGATGCACATTTTAGTTGATGATACATGAATGGGGGAGGTATGTGGTTGCTGATATCTGTGCCTGTATTCCCTATCGTCTATGTGTGTCATTACCTGAGGGTTGTAGAGATGAAGATAAAGAACACTTATGGAAAATGCAATGATATTCTATGTCAGGGAAATGTACATCTGTCGTTGAAGTTGTGTTCGGTATCTGTTGAGAGTCGTCTTCTTTGCGCTGTATTGCTCCTTGGGCATGAGCAAATAGCTTTGTCAGAGCCATCGGATTTACAAAAAAATGTTGGGCTAGCGTGAGTTTAAAAGTACTAGGGAAACTGGGGATCCATGGCAAAGTTCATCAAGTGTCCATTTCTCAAGTGGTCAAAATCCTTCTTTGGTGCTTGTCTGTTGTCTGTATAGCGTCTCGTCAACTTCCTCGTCCAAGGGGGTCTTTGTATCTTGGAGAAAAGCAGAAAAACAGGTGAAAGAAACGGACCGTATAATCGCATTTTCATCACATTCTGGTTTCTATCATTGGGTCATAAATCAAATCCAGGTTAATTACGGTTTCCTCACTCCTCAAGCTCATCACTTTTGTACTTTGTTTGCACCTCATTAAAGCCTGCCCGCATCTAAATATCAATCCAATCGATATAATGACACCCAAGATACATAGTAGAAACTTTCCAACATCCATTATGACTCCTTGAGCCCAGTCTCCTAAACCGGAGAACCAATTTCGCGGGTTCAACCATGACACCCAACCAGTCAGCTCATTACCTACAGCAGCAAGGGTGAGATTGTGTTTTCGACGAAATTCCCACTTTAATTGCAGAATATCATCCATCTTTTGGTCTATGACCTCTACCGGATCCTCGGTGCTATTTGTGATATACGTGCAACACTTTATGCCGTACTGTGTTGCCAATGTAACACAATATCCGCCTGTTACTGCTGTAAGATAATTAAGAACCATCCTATGCTGAACTAGTTCTGTTTTGTAAGCTTGAAGTTCTCTTCCAGTGTATCTAAACGTGTCATCATACATTTCAGTGATATTATCTAACAAATTGGCGAGTGCGGAAATGTATCTATAATTCATCACTCCTCGAGCGGTACGAGTGAAATCTAACGCTACCAGAACCTGAATCCCGGTGGATTCATGGATAAGATCGGAGGCCGGATGCTCTAACCTTTCTGACAGTTGTCTTTTAACTCGGTGCTCGTAATGAGTGTGAGTATAAGGAGCTTGGGCACCACGGTGTATGTCCTTCATTTTGTCATGTGTAACAGTCATCACTTCAGGCAATACCTTTCCAATATAACACAATCCTTCAGAGTTTGGGGCAAGCCATTTGTACGCCTTTCTCCCGCATATGAAATATGCATCATCGGGGAGAACATAAGGGACGGAGGTGAAATCTCCTGACCCTAATTCTTCCATCTGCTTAATGCACGTATCAGGTGAAATCTCCTGACCCTAATTCTTCCATCTGCTTAATGCACGTATCAGTTTGTACGATATGTGCACAGTATCCTGGTGATACCTCTCCAACTCTAGTAATCCTATTTCCTAAGGTATATCGATACCGGAAAGATTTTCCTCTACTGGCTATGTGGCGTACAAGCTCTGTATCTGTAGGCATTCTATCTGCTCTGTGTGAAAAGGTCATGGTAAGGTTGCTCCATGACACTTCCCAATTTCCCGGCTTACGGGGATTGGAGATATTAAAACATAAGAGGGACCTATCCACATGGTATTGGTGGAGCTTCAAACTAGGAGGGCTGGAGATGTTAAACCTCCGGTCCACCGGTCTCCCACCACTTAGCTCAAGTACCTCCCCTAACGTTAAAGGAAATGGTACTAGCCCTGATTTGCTATGACCCTGAGGTACTTGAGAGCATACCCAACAATCTGTTTTATTTAACACGTTACCCACTAAGGAGTGATGGTCACTCAATGGATGCTGGTCCATATGGATATTAAGACTGGATTGGCATTTCTTTATGCATCCCTCTTCAACCAGATTATCACAGAGCCTACAGATACAGTTTTCTTTTTGAACTAACAATCCTTCAAAGAAAATGTTTACAGATAACATGGTTGTTAGATCGTGCCCGGTACTCGCCTTTGCTTGGTGATTGGGTTGCTATTGGAAATTTACACCTCCGTCTCAGTCATCAGGACCTTTCTGGATCCTTTCTCGACCTCACTGGTACTCTCACCGAAACAGACTGCTCTGGTCAACATCATGGTTAACGGGAAAATCCATATCACAGTCTCTTGGGGCAAGTCCATCTTACAGGAGGAGAAAAGGAGAAATTTGTAAAGGGGGCATAAGAAATCAGTTTGAGGGGGAGAGAACTTGTTACGATAATAAGTTCTCTCGTCTTGTTGTTCTTCTTGTTCTGCTGTCCTCTCAAAGGTGCTGTCTCTCAGTCTTCCAAACGAACATTCTGGTGATGCAATATTCCTTCCCAACCGACGATCTTTCTGTAAGGAGCAAAAATCTGGCATTACCATTGGTCCAACTGAGGGGTGACATAGCATCTTTAAACCATGGAAACATGAGTGGGAAGAGAGAGACAACAAAAAAAACAAAAGAGATAGAGAACAATTCATGTGCATATATACATTACATAACTCGACAATAACCATCAATAAGAAAAGAGAAACAAAGCATTTTTAAACATTGTCAACATTAAGAAAACATTGTTAGCATTAGAAAAACATTGTCAGACTTATTAGGCTGTCATATCTATGTGTCTAATGGTCTCCTTGAGCAGTCCCTCCCCACCAGCACCTGCATTACTCCACTGTCTGTATCTGGCCAGAAATACATTGTGGCGGAGGTCATGCTGGGGTTTGGTAGACTTCTGCAAGGACCAAGTGGATATGCAATGTGAATTCTTACCACTACTCGTCAGAGATGGGGATAGAGAGAGAGAGAGAAAAAAAAACATTTTTCACAAATACATTTACAACTTTTCACCTGGTCATTCCTGTGTCTTCAGTGAATGACCTCCCACTTCATTAACCGTTACCTCAGGCTTGCCTCCATTCCTAATAATCACCTTTCCTGCCTATGTGATCCCTGATTATAATGGTGTGTATTGTAATTTTGCTCATTTCTTGGTCTAGGGGGTCTAACTTTATGTGGGTTATTACAGTTGTTGGCATAATGCCCTTCTCTTCTACAATGGTAACAGATCCTTGGCTTTCTCCAAGTGTCAGTGAACTGGGGTCTTGGCTGATTTGATGCCTCCTCAAACGCTCGGATGCTCATCATCATCAACCGTTTCCCCTGTTCTTCCCTGATTCCTTGGATTTCATGATTATGGTGTTGTCTTTCTCTTGATCTACAATCTCTTGCAAAGTGTCCCTTTTTATGACAATTGTAACAGACTTCCATATCTGGATTTCTCACAGGGGTGTGGGGCTTTTGTTGGGGTGGTCTTGTGTTTTGGGCCTGTATATTTGCTGCCATTAACTCATCTCTTTGTGACTCTCTGTATCTGGTGATATTCTGATCATGATTGATGACGGCCTCTCTTAGTGCGGTCACCGAGATATCTCTCCAGTTTGGGTTGGTGGTCTGTACCCTTGTTTTTAATTCATCTTTTAAACCATTCATTAATACCTTAACCGCTATTCCTTTATGTTGTGCATTTGTCTTGATGTCTGCGATCCCAGTGTTTCTAGCCATTATTTGCAGTGCTCGATTGAAATAATTAGAAACATTTTCCCTTTCGTTTTGCCTTATGGAGAGAATGTCATTCCACTTGACAGCAGCTGGGAAATATATTCCTAACTGTCGGTTAATCTGCCTAATACATTCCTGATTGTGTTCTTCCATACAAGGTACCTCCGTGTTTAATTTACAATCAGCAATGAATTTTTCAGGGTCAACACTGGAGGGCAAACATGCCCTCAGCACTGTCCGCCATTCTTTGTTGGTGGGTTCTGTGGCGTTTCCTAGTTCTTTAATAAACTTTTGACATTTTACTAGATTTTTCCTAGGATCAGGAAATTCAGACACAATTGATCTCAATTCGGTCCGGGACCAGAGACAGCGCATTGCACTGTCCTTGACGGGAATGATTCCCTGATCGTCAGTCTTCCCATTGGGGACTGAGATCACCCTGGCCAGATCGAGCTCAGTTACATCATCTTGTGTTGGTCTTATATTTTGGGGTATATCTGTTTGTGCGTGATATGAAACATTGTACGTACCTGTGGACACGACCTCACCTGACCCTCCGTTAGGGGGTTCGATTATTGCCTTTACCAATTTGGTCGCGTCCACCTGGATGGCTTTTGTGATGGTTGCTGGAAGAGGTGCTGACATCGTTCTGGGCTCACTTTCTTGTTTGTATTCCTGAGGGAAGTTTGACATGGGGTGCAACTTGCATAGGTTAATAGTTGTACATTCAACAGTATTACAATAATCATTGTTACAGTTATTACACTTATTCTTATAATCTATACTACAGTTGCTAAGAGCGTTTTTATTGTTCAACCTTGTGCTTTTCTCCGCAACCATAATCCTCCCCGATGCCATGTCTCTCCTCTCAAGATAAGATTCAGAAAAGTCAATTGAATCTCTTTGTAATTCACCTTCCTGTTGCCCTAACTGCACATAATCATAATGTTTACTTCGTCTCTTTGTTGGTTCAATGAGACATATCCTCCTCCTTAAATTTTGTAACACTTCTGGACTGAAGCTACCTATTCTTGGGACTTTGTCCCTGTCTTGTACAGTCATTCTCTCCCATTCATCACATAAAGATTCTGTGTGACTTCCGTATTTTTCACACATGATGTACCTTGCCGACCCAACGGGTCGGTTCTCTGAATCAACCCGAACCGAGGTTGATCGCCCCCTACCTGAACAACTGGCCCCCATAATCTGCAGGTGTTGCTTATTCCTCCTTGGATCTTTATATCAAGGTTTTCAGCGAACCCTTACAAACAAACCAAGATGTCCTGGGCAGGCCGGCGGTGGCGGTTTACCAAGTACCCCACTTACTTCTCGCCCACGTTGGCCAGTACTGCAATCACTGTAACCAGAGCTGCTGTACCCAACCCAGGGCCCCTGTGAACCTTCTGTTTACTGGAACATATGAGGGTTACCCGAAGGACACTTACTCTTTCCAGTAAAGTTGGGGTTGTTAGATAGTTCCTGAGTGACCAGCGAACTTCCCTTTAAAAATAAAAAATTACACAAATCACGTCAGAATGTACAAATAGCGTTTGTGACCACTTTACTCTAATGGTATTAGGTCAGATTACTAACTACTGCACACAATTACGTGCGGTCCAATCGTTCAGTACATAAGCACTACTTGTCATGTACTGAAAGATCAATGGAATCGATGTTTCCGGCCGCGATTCCTTCAGCAAGAGCTTATGGCCTATATGGGTTCTGCACCAACACCCCAGGCGTTGTGCCTCTTGTACCTTTATAGCGGACCTCTTTGTCTATTTTACCTGTTACCTTATGACCTCCTGGTCTGTTACCGTCTGTTAATGACCTCCTGGTCTGTTACCTTATGACCTCCTGGTCTGTTACCTTATGGCCTCCTGGTCTGTTACCTTATGGTCCGCTATACTCTAATGCTCAAATATTATTTAACCAGGGATGCCTCCCTAGCCACCGTATATGTCACTTACACGTGTGTCCCTTGACGAGTACCCGACTTTCCTTTTGGTTCAACCTCTAAGTTATATAAACTTATGTGATAAAAACACACTCACTCAACACATGTACACTTTGTTTCTATATCTATTTCTGCGCAGAAATTTTTCTTCAGCCCAGCAGTGTTACCAATTTGGAGCAGGATCTGTTAAACTAAATTTCAGATTTTTTCAAAAATAGATTTGCGTTATTTACCGCGTCGCGTTACTTACCGCTTTTTCGCTAATTATCGCTTTGCGCTAATTCAACTTTTCTTGACTTGAGCTACGTGGGCGTAACCGGACGCTACGTTGCGTAATGTACGCTGCGTGCGTCTGCCGTTTGGATTGCGTACGCAAGTCTTTTGTTAGGGACACGTGTACGCAAAACAAAGATCCACCGTAACACAATTTCTACCTTTATCAATGTAGATGATCCCTGATCATCTACCGCACACCACACTGACTGCCTTATCTCCCAGACAAGCCGTGTGTTGGTCTATACTTTAACTATTACCTCTACTATGAAATAACAGCAAATCTCTTTTAGCACTTTCTATCAACTATAAAACTTGGCAAACAGGAATAGTGATATACGAAATTTGAAAAATAAATGCAGATAAATGTATGCGTGCGTGTATACGCAAGACAGAAGAGAAATAAAACAGTTTTAAAAGACACAAGCGTTTTGTTCTTACTTCCGGTTCCCGGATTCCTTCAGCACTCTTTATCTAAGCGAAGCAGACGCTTATCCCGTCAGCACAGCGAGACAACCTCCCACCCTTTGCTGGGGGATAATGTCTGCTGATCTACCTAGTGCAGATATGAGAAGGACAGGACGAGTCCCCCAATTGACAATGCTAAATTCCTTTGTCGTATAAACAACCCTTTATGAAGTCTAAGAACACTGTACGCTGTTTACTTAAGAAGTACCGTACGGGTACGCTGGTTGCGTAACGATCGCTCCGCCGTAGGCGAGACGCTCAAGCGTCACGTTCGCTCACGGCCCAGCGATCACAGGACAGCACGTTAAGGGCTATGACTAGAGTAATGATTCGCTATGGCGTAGCGGACGCTCGAGACCACGAGGAGATCACCAGCGGCGCAGACGCTCACAACGCTATACCTTTATGTCTAAACCTTATACCAATGAAATACACAGAATACCTTAATGTGAATACAGGGTGTAAGTGCAACCTTGTGTAACCTGACTAACTACAAAGCTGCTTGAGCGTCACCGACGCTCAAGTGAACACTTAACACTATAGGAAATACACAGATACTGGTTTAGGGTCCAAAGCCTATTAACTGTATTATATCTAATATACTTGTAAAAGGGGATAACAGTACAAATGATACACTACAATATAACAGAGACTTCCTAACCAAAATACAATACTATCTAATACAATTCAATACTAGTCTAGGGGAGATGTGAGAGAAAAGAGAAAGGAGAGAGAGAGAGAGAAATGGAGAGAGATGAGAGAAATTGGCTCACAGTAAGACAATGATTACGGAGAGAAACTTACGCACAAGGGGAAACGATCGCATGCGCCTGGACATCCAGCACCCGATTTTCAGCAATGAGAACCGTTGAAGAGTGAGAGCTGGATGTGGTCGGCCTGCCTATTTATGCTCCACACACAATGCAATCTCATAGTCCCTACAATCCCATTGTCCATTGGACGTCGGAATCCGGCCCTGTATCATAACAAAAGGTCATAGGTTGATTCATACAGGTGGGCTGTGACGATTTCAAACAGCTCAGGTGGGTGGGGAACTAGGTTTCCCGCCGCATACCTGAGTATGAGTAAATAGTAGAAATGGACATAAACTTCTTATGTCCATAACTATTCGCACGAGCGATTAATACGCTCCAAACCAACACCGGAATATTGCTATTTAAATACTCTTCCGATGGGTACCAAACACTACTGCATGACTCCTGTTAGACCCTTCCTACAATACAAAGAGGGATTCCTCAGCTCAGGGACATTCTATATTAACCAAACTTTCAGAATCTATCAAAGGGACCATGATCTACAGACTACATTATTACTGAAAATATGTAACGAATGAGTCGCACGCTACGATTACATAAACTCTACCGTAAATACGCATACCGTGCGCCCGCGGGTGCACGCTATTGCGGGTATGCGCCTTCACGGGAGAGCGTACGCATGCGCAGCGCGGACCAGTGTGCGGTGCCAATATGGCAGTGTGTATGGGGATATTTTTCTGACTTTGACAATGGTTTCAAGGGTAAGGAGCATGGTCACAAAATAATACTGTCATGGGTACTAGGCTTCCCTGTGTGTGCGTGAGCAGGAGGTACATGAAATTAGATTATACGGAGCCAAAAGGAATGTATAAAGATTTATAAATGCAAAATAACAGGATCCATAGGTATAAACTGTATTATCTACAGATAAGAGACCAG
Source organism: Pseudophryne corroboree (assembly GCF_028390025.1). Classification (NCBI taxonomy): domain Eukaryota; kingdom Metazoa; phylum Chordata; class Amphibia; order Anura; family Myobatrachidae; genus Pseudophryne; species Pseudophryne corroboree. The sequence goes on from NC_086453.1 coordinate 230,335,243, forward strand.
GTATGTAAGCAAGTAGCAGTGAACATGCAGGATACCAGAGTGCTGGGAGAATGCAGGCCAGCTACTCTGTTACTTGGAGTTACCTTGACTAGACCATTAGCGAATAGAGCTGAGACAATGCAGGCCAGCTATGCAGAATAGCAGAGTACTGGGAGAATGCAGGTCAGCTATGCAGGATACCTGAGCACTGGGATGATGCAGGCCAGATACTTAGTAGTCCATTAGCGATGAGCTGGGAGAATGCAGGGCAGCTATGCAGGATAGCAGGGTACTGGGAGAATGCAGGCCAGCTACTCAGTAGTTCATTAGCGATGAGCTGGGAGAATGCAGGCCAGCTATGCAGGATAGCAGAATACTGGGAGAATGAAGGTCGGCTATGCAGAATAGCAGAGTACTGGGAGAATGCAGGCCAGCTATGCAGGATACCTGAGTACTGGGAGAAAGCAGGTCAGTTATACAGGATCCCTGAGTACTGGGAAGATGCAGGTCAGTTATGCAGGATACCTGAGTACTGGGAGAATGCAGGCCAGCTACTCAGTAGACCATTAGCGATAAGCTGGGAGACCACAGCGTTACAGTCTCAAAGGTAGACTTGATGAACTGGCATAGGAGTGCTTGTGAGCAGAGGATAAATAGATAAATAGCAGCTTCCCAGGTGCAAATCACAGCTGCACCTAATCAGGTAATCAACCCTGCAAGGTCACAGAGTGAAAACTGCTAGAAAGACCAGGAGTCAGAGAGTGACACCTAGAGGCAGAAAGGAGATATGGCACGGATCATGACAGTATCTGCAGCATGGCTAATCGTTGACAAGGACCTCCCTCATTCGTACATGTTCGGACAAGGGAGGTGGTGGTTAATGATGCGCGGGAGCACGCATCGTTGACGACATTAGGTGTACACACTGGACGAGATTGTGAAAGATCTCGCTCAGATTGGCCCTTCTGAGCAAGATCTTTCAAAATCTCGTCTAGTGTGTATGGCACTATAGTTAAAGCTGGACAATCCAAAGCTGGTCAATGTTTTATTTTAATAATTAAAATTTCCTCAGGACAACCAGGTGTACATATAAGAATCTTATCTTAAATAGAATAGAGAGATAGAGACCCCCACCGGAACCATCACCACACTTTGTGTACACTCCATCGGGGTCTAGTGAAATCTCAGTGCCTCCCCAGCCAATGACCTCACCGCACGTCACTGGGTCATACAGCAAGACAATGATCCAAAGCACACAAGTCATTTGACAAACAAATGGTTAAGGAAGAATAAATGTAAAGTTTTGGAATGGTCAAGTCAAAGTCCTGACCTTAATCCAATCAAAATGTTGTGGAAGGACCTGTAGCGAGCAGTTCATGGGAGGAATCCAACAACATAACAGAGTTGAAGCTGTTTTGTACGGCGGAATGAGGTATAATTCCTCCATGCTGATGTTATGGACTAATCAACAATTACCGGAAGCTGTTATTGCTGCACAAGGAGATCATACCAGATACTGAAAGCAAAGGGTCACATATTTTTGTCACTCACACATATGTGATATTGGATCATGTTCCTCAATAAAAACTTGAGCAAGTCTAATTTTTTGTCTCATTTGTTTGATTTGTTTCTCTTTATCTGCTTTTAGGACTTGCGTGAAAATCTTCTAAAGGGATCGCAAACATTCAAGCACCACTATATATATATATATATATATATATATATATATATATATAAAAGAAAGTAAATTGGCGCCCAAAGGTTATTTTAACCTATAAATACAGGGAACCCAGTGGGTTTCACAATTAACATTGATTTTAAAACATAAACATGAACTGTCCTTTCATAAACAATTTATTAAAATGTACAGAAGCAATGAAGCAAGTCCATCATATTACACAGACAAAATGATGTAATTTCTCTTCGAATACTCCATCTTTGAAGTTGATAGAGGAATATCGGCAACTTAGTGCAATATCTTTAATCTTCCTCATATGCTATTCAGAGATAACATCAAATATAACAACCCAACGCATTTCGTCTAGTAACTAGACTTCATCAGGGGTATGTCTAAAAATTATAAGACAGCCAATCAGTATTTATACACTACAGTAAAATCATATAATAACAATAGTATGGTACAAAGAACAGTCAATGAACAATAGGATGTGCGAGACATGGTGAAACAGAGCGAAAAGACAATAATTGGGCTATTGACAACAAAATGAGAACTCAGTTAGGTGGTGATCATAAAACTCATATATATTATCTATTATCATTGGGTATTTTACATACCTTTTAATATTAACATTTATCAAAATGTGATCAATCAGAATGGACACTCAGGATTTTTCAAAGAATAACTTCAAAACATCAAAAAGGAGACTGCCGAAGCTTCAAGCCAGTCTAATTAAAAGGTAATTGATTCATATTACTATCAAAAAAATTGATTTATCAACCACTGTATGGTTCATAAAGTAGAAGCGTCACATACCTCATATATTCGATTGATCAGAATTCAGCTATTTCCTATGTTTCTAACTTTCAAAAGGAAGGTGAAAACAGCAAGATCCTGCCAAAAATGGACCTAACAAATCAATTTATTTTAATTAGTGTATATCTAATCCAATCAAGGTATTATCCAGTGGAGTCTAGGGGTAATCATATTGATTTCTTTTTCGACTCCGTCAAAGGGGACTTTAGGCGATTGAAGCTTCAAAACGATAAATTCTGCGACAATCTCAAGTCTCAGGAGAGACTAGCCATCAAATAACTTAAAAATGATGACGAAATGGGGGCGTGGCTTGGATCGGCATGGAGTAGCTGTGTGCAGCCTTAGCTCTCCACTAAAATCCTGCAAACCCATCCTTTTTACCCCAACCTGTGGATCCTGTTCCCTGCCAGCTGGCCCCTGAATGTGTGCTGCCTTTGCTGCTGCCCTTGCTGATCCGGTGAGCGGCGCGGGTGTGCTGTTGTGGACCTTCCAGCGTGGTCTCCGGCTCCCTACCCCTCCGACGGCCGCCGTCGGAGCTCCGGGAGCGGCGCGTGTCCGCGCACCCGGCGGTGTCTGAGCGCTGGTCCTCCGGCTGGGGGACTACAGAGAGGAGGGCCCTGTCGTCTGCTGGGTCCAGTGGAGGTGCATGCCTGGGGCCCCACTGCGGTGACGCTGGAGACCGAGTACGGGCGAAAAAGCCCGCGAAAAGCCGCCATTTTCAGTCCTGCTGCTCCTTCTCCCCCTGAGGTGCTGTGCGGTGCGATGACTGTGGTTGCCATCCTGTTTCCCTCTTGGGCTTAATACCTGTCCACAGTGCCCTTTTTTGGATGGACTATATACATTTCACTGGAGCCAGCTGCCCTACATTAGCTGCCTGTTATCCTGTGGGGACAGCTTGGGTGCCCCTGACTCAGCTTTCACTCTGCTGCAATTTCTACAACATACACCTGCTTCCTGATTATCTGCAGTGTGCCCACATACTTGCTCCGTTTATTGGGGTGCCATCTCTGTCCTGACTCTTGTGCAGAACCTGCTGTAATACTCCTCCGGATCTGCATTCCCGTTCAGGGATACCATGGTGAGGGGAGGACAGAGTGCAGCTAACGCTGCTGCGAAACTGGAGAAATTTGCCAGACCACAGCAGGCATCCACTTCGACAAAGCGGGGTGAGGCCGGCCCGCCCTCGCCGACGGCCGAGGGGGACACCTCTGACCATGATGAACAGGTGCATTCTACCCAGCAAATATTGCAGGCAATTTCTGCGTCCGAGCAGAGGGTCACGGACCGGATTGGGCAAGTACAAATGGATGTTTCTCTGCTAAGGCAGGATATGCAGAAGATCCGAGAGCGAGTGGGTGAAACTGAACATCGGATATCGGCTTTGGAGGATGCTGCTCCACCCTTGCGGTTGAAGGTGGCGGACCTGTCTACCCAAGTGACATCTATGCAGGCTAAAATGTCAGATATAGAAGGGAGATTGCGGCGCAACAACGTCCGGTTTGTCGGGCTCCCCGAGAGAGCGGAGGGCACCTCCCCGGAGTCATTTCTTGAAGGGTGGCTTATTGATCTATTTGGCAAGGAGGCATTTACCTCTCAATTTGCGGTGGAGAGGGCGCACAGGCTTCCACCTAGGCCGCCGCCGCCGGGGGCCCCGGCTAGAACATTTATTGCACGCTTCCTGCATTTCAAGGACCGTGATGCGGTGCTCCGTCTGGCCCGAACAAAGGGCCCTATTCAACAAGATGGACATAATATTTCCGTATTTCCTGATTTTGCCCTGGAGGTGCAAAAGAGCCGATCTCAATTTATTCACGTCAAGCGTCAGCTCAGAGACCGCAATATACAATATGCTATGCTGTTTCCAGCCAAGTTGCGGGTGGTGCTTAACAACACCACTCATTTTTTTACATCTCCTCAAGATGCTGGTGCATGGCTGGAACGTCAACCACGTTCTCCTTGATGATGTGTTGTTGCTCAGATGTTGATTTCATTCTTCTTGCACCGCTGTTTCTATTTATCTGATGCATATTCCTGTGAATATAAATGCACTGTGGGGATATATGCGATGTGGGGCGAATAGAAATGGGGCAAAATTATGGTATTGCTTGCTATGCATCGTTATGATATGGCGGTAACGGTCAGCCCCACATTGTTTTACTACTGTTTGATGCTTTATAATGGGGCATGTGCCTAGCTATGTTGTTTTTTCTTTTTTTTTTCAGGGTTGGGGTACTACTTCTTTCTACAAGTTGTGGAGAGCTCTTGCCGAAAATAGTGTAGGGGCTTTTCCTAAGGTTCTTTGGTTAGGCCCTTATCCCTTAGTTTGGTTACTTAATGGGAGTTATGGGATCCAGGTATGCCTTAAGTTTGCGAGGTGATACAGGGTGGGTGCGGGGGGGGTTAGTTTGTTTTTTTCTAAGCCATCACTTTTTAGTTCTGTGCGTACTGTGCAATGACACGCTATATCCGTACGATACTGCTCTGTGCTCTTTTGTCTCCTGGGGCGTAGGGGGACTGGTTGCTCTTGTCCCTGTTTATTGTTTGCTCAGCCTTGCTCTGCTGCGATGCCAGGTTTTGATGTATGTCTCTTTAATCTATCCTGTTGCACCTTCCTTCTATAATTTCCACGTCTGCTGTTTCTGAGGGGCTTCGTCTGCTCAGCTGGAATGTTCGGGGATTGAATGAGAAAATTAAAAGATCGTTGGTCCTGACTCAGGTTAAAAAATACCAGGCGGACATAATTTGTCTTTCTGAAACACATTTGCATGGAGGTAGGGTGTTGGCACTTAAAAAACCATGGGTTAGTCACGTGTATCATTCCACTTTCTCTAGCAGTGCCAGAGGCGTTTCTGTAATGATTAGAAAGTCCGTACAATTTCACCTGGATGACTGTGAAACTGACCAATATGGCAGATACGTCTTCCTACGAGCCCATATCAACTGCAGATTGTTCCATGTATTAGCAGTATATGTCCCCCCGCCATATAATAATGAGGTTCTCCGTCATGCTGCCCGATTCCTGGCCCGGTCCCCTGCTACCCCTGTAATATGCCTAGGGGATTTCAACAATGTTATGGATGGTGGTATGGACAGGTGGAGGGAGTCTGTTGCGTCCTCCCCTCCCCTAGCGTCCCCTACCCCGTTCGCAAGACTGGTGGGGGAGCTGGGGCTGGAGGATGTATGGAGATGTCGTAATCCCACAGCTACTCACTTCTCCTGTCAGTCCGCTACCCATCATGCTTTTTCCCGTATTGACTTGGTTTTGGTTTCTCCTGATCTGTCCCCGGACGTGCTGGCGGTAGATTATCTCCCTAGGGGTATATCGGATCACTCTCCTGTTTTAGTTACAGTTAATATTGGTTGGGAGCGGGGTGCAAAAATGTGGAAGCTTAACCCCTTTTGGTTGACTTTGCTGGGGGAGGGTGCAGACCTGATTGCCGCTTGGGAAGGGTTCCAGGAAGACAATTTACTATTCAGTGATCTGCCGCTAAAACATGATGCTTTTAAAGCGTTTTTGCGAGGCTCCTTTATAAAGCGGATCTCTGAAGTTAAAGCGTTTAGTAAGAGGGAAGAGGTGCGGTTGGAATCTTTGTGCCGGCAGTTGGAGTCTCAATACCTTATTACCCATCTGCGATCTGATGAGCTGTTGTGGAAGAGCGCGCAGAGCGAGTGGTCGGATTGTTTATTTGAGAAATCCAGGCGTAGACTCCTTTTTGCAGGACATGAGCAGTATTTTCGGGCGGAGATGAATGGCAGCTACTTGGCTTTTTTGGCCCGGTCCGATTCCCCTAGAACTGTAATTCAGTGTGTGAAGAACTCTGCTGGCCAATTGTGTTACTCTGGATCAATGGTGGCGGAGACGTTCCGTAGTTATTATTCCTCGCTCTATGCCTCCCGAGCCAGTTACTCTGACGATCAGCTTCGGGATTTTTTGGCCCAGTTGACCTTGCCATGCTTGTCCCGGGAGGACTCGGGGGCTTTGGATGCACCTATCACGTTGGAAGAAGTGGAGGCTGCGATCCTGTCTCTCCCGGCGTCTAAGGCACCGGGATCCGATGGGCTTCCGGGGGAAGTCTATAAAAAATACAGTACGTTTTTTGCCCCCTATCTCCTACAATTGTTTGACTTACTCTTAGAGGGTAGGGCTCTCCCGCGCTCTATGGCCGAGGCCAATATAATTGTCCTGTTGAAACCAGGGAAGGACCCCCTGCTCCCCGAGTCTTATCGACCCATTTCCCTCCTCAATACTGATGTCAAGATACTGGCAAAAATCTTGGCATCTCGATTGAATTTGGTAATTGCAACAATAATTCACCCGGACCAGACTGGCTTTATGCCAGGTAAGTCCACGGCCCAAAATTTGCGTAGACTGTTCTGTCATCTCCAGAGGGGTGATGTGGTGGGGTCGGACGCGGTGGTGGTGTCCCTTGATGCGGCCAAAGCGTTCGACTCCGTAGAATGGAGGTACCTGTGGGGGGTGCTGGAGAAATTTGCTTTTGGCCCTCGATTTATTAGCTTTATCCAGTTGTTGTATTCCTTGCCTGTGGCTCGGGTGACGGCTAATGGTTTCACGTCTGAGCTTTTTGCGTTGGAGAGGGGCACTCGACAGGGTTGCCCCCTATCTCCTGCACTGTTTGCAATCGCCGTGGAGCCGTTGGCCGGCCTGCTGCGCAGTAATGGTAGGGTCAGGGGCGTTGAGATTGGGGGTCATGTGGATGTGGTAGCGCTATACGCGGATGACATGCTTCTTTTTTTGCAAGACTCTGATGACTCCCTACAAGCAGTGTTACAGGTAGTGGAAAATTTTGGTATCTTTTCCGGTCTACTAATTAACTGGGACAAATCCCACATTTTCCCCATCTCTGGCCTTCTCCCGGAAAATACACAAGGGGCGTATCCTTTGCAATGGACATTGCGGTTCAAGTATTTAGGCATCTGGATTACTCCTATGGCGCGTAGCTATGTGGCCCAAAATATTGACCCCATTCTAGCGACATTTAAAGAGAAGGCTCATAGCTGGAAAAAACTACCGTTGTCTGTCCTGGGTCGGGTTAATCTATTTAAAATGGTAATGCAGCCAAAATTCCTTTATGCTCTACACAATTCTCCGGTATACCTCCCCAAGAAGATCTTTACTGTTATAGAGGGCGTTCTGTCCTCATTTATATGGGGTGGCAGGCCAGCGAGAGTCTCTATCAGGACATTATGCAGATCTCAGATGTCCGGCGGGGCAAGTCTCCCTGATCTCAGACTATACTATGTAGCGACTCAGCTGTCTCATCTGAGTGAATGGATCGGGGATTCTCTAGGTACTACGGTGAGGGGGTTTCTGGCTGAGCGGGCGGAGTGCTCTCCTACTTTCTCTCTTTCTCCTCTTCAGCTTCTCCTCTCTGGTATCTCAGCGCCTGGCTTGCCTCCCCTGTTGCGTCAAGCCTTGCTCATCTGGCGCTATGCACACACTTTATATGATTGGGAGGGACATGATGCCGGTACTCCATTGTGGTTCAATAGTGCATACCCTGAGCTATATGAGATGTCGCTAGATAATATATGGATTGCTAGGGGTGTCGTGGCGCTGGGTCAGCTGTACCACGATGGAGTGCTGAAGTCATTTCAGCAACTGAAGATCGAATTTGATGTACCTAATACTGCTCTGTTCCGGTATTTTCGGCTTAGACATGCTGTACAAACTCAATTCCCTCATGGCCCACCACTGATTGTTGACTCACCTGTTAGGACGATGCTTACTTCTCTGAGTCAGAGGGGGAGGGTGTCTACCATATATGCTGCTTTAAATAATAGAAGCTACCCCGATCTATTAAATAATCTCCGTATTAAATGGGAGACTGATTTGGGGCGCTTGTCCCATGAGCAGTGGCTCCAGATTATGAGCTCCCTTAGATACACTACGCCGTGTATAAGATATAAGCAGGTTTTTTTCTATATTTTACACAGGGTCTATCGTACTCCAGTTACTATGCAGAGGGCTGGTCTTAGGGAAGATTCTAACTGCCCCAGGTGTCGGGCAGCCGATGCCGGATTTTGGCACTTACTGTGGGATTGCCCTGAGATTTCCCTTTTTTGGCGTAAAGTGTGGAGTGATGTGATCATGACAGCACCGTCCCTCCCTACATTAGATCCTGGTATATGCTTGTTTGGGTTAGATCTTGAGGAAACACACTCTGTCTTACTGTATAAATATGTCCTGTGTCTCACTACGCTGGCAAAAGTTGTTATTGCTAGGGTCTGGTTCTCGGCAGATGTGCCTAGGGTAGAGCACTGGAGGGCGTTGGTGAACGAGGTAATTCGTCATGAGAGGCATATGTATAAAATACGGGGTTCCACCTCTCGATTTACGGAGATGTGGGATCGCTGGAGTAGCACATGGCTGGGCGGGCAGGTATTGAGCACTTGAGCGACATTCGTAATAATATTGATATTCTATGTCGTGTACGCATATGCGAAAAGAATTAACACGCACACCGAACTGTGATCTGAAAATACCTGTTTATTGATGGCAATTGTTATAGTTTATTTCAATGTTGTTGCTTTGTCTTGTTGTGTCAATGTGTTACAAAACTCAATAAAAAATTACTTGATTTAAAAAAAAAAAAATGATGACGAAATAGAGATCAAAATGGCGGATAAAGGGGGTGCTGTCGTCATTCAAGAGAGATCCACGTATGTCAGTAAAGCTCTGAAACAAATTAACGATACTTCCACCTACGAATTACTCAAAGGTGATCAAACTGAAAAATTTGTAGAAGAACTTCACAATCTACTCTATGAGGCTAAGAATAAAGGAGTGCTATGTAAGGAGGAATCTGAATACATTTTAAATAAAAATCCGAAGATACCTATCTTTTATCACCTGCCTAAGGTACACAAGGGTACCATTCCTCCCCCAGGTCGACCTATAGTGGCAGGTGTGGATTCACTTACAGCCAATTTATCACATTTTCTCGATATTAAATTACAGCCATATGTGAAAAACCAGTTGTCATATTTAAAAGTCTCAACTAGTCTTTTAAAAAGTCTTAATGAAATACGGTGGCTTCCCTCTTACAGATGGATAACCATCGATGTTCAGGCTCTCTACACCTCCATCCCCCATTCCAAGGGGTTAGAGGCAGTGGAGAAAATTTTGTCAGCAGACATTATGGTCTCCAAATATAAGAGAGAGTTCATGCTGGGGAGTATATGGTTCGTATTGAACCGCAATTATTTCGAGTTTGAAGGACATTACTATCTGCAGCGACAAGGCACAGTGATGGGGACCAAATTTGCCCCATCGTATGCTAATATATACATGGACCAGTGGGAGCAGGAATACCTATACACTAATGAGGGGTTCAGATACCATAACATCAAGTTCTATAAAATATATATAGACGACTTGATCTTGATTTGGGATGGAGATCCAGAGACACTGGTTAGCTTTATCTCCTCCATACAGAAGAATTCGTACAACCTCAGATTCACACATAAACATCATTCTTCCACTATTGATTATTTAGACATCCTTTTAAGTGTGGACAATGAAGGTGTTCTGAACACCAAAACCTACTTCAAGGAGACTGATGCTAATAGCTTTATACCGTACAACAGCTGCCATCTTGCTAGATGGAAGACGTCAGTGCCGTATTTACAATTTATGAGGTTAAGAAAGAACTGTAGTACCTTGTCTAACTATTGGGAACAATCATCAGATTTGGTTAGACAATTTGTCGATAGAGGATATGAAGAATCAGCATTACTCATTGACCAGACACGAGCATCTAAGATAGATAGAAGGAGGTTCTTTTCTTTAGAAGGGAAGCCTAAGGATAACCAGAAAACCGAAAGACCTTTCATTACCCAATTCAATCAAGAGAATATGAAGATCAGACGCATTTTGAATAAGCACTGGCATCTCCTACTTAGAGACCCCATACTAGGCCCGCATCTACCTGACAGACCAAATATAGTTTTCAGGAAGTCCAGAAACCTCAAGAGTATCTTGGCCCCTAGCCAATTACCATCTTGTCAATCCTGAAGGGATTGCTCCAATAAGCACCCTATGATGTCAAGAACAGGTCTATTTCCTTGCAATAAATGCATCTGTTGTCGACATGTCGACAAGAAAAGTTTTAGTTGGAAGGATGAAAGAAATAGGATATATAAGTTGAAGACCGTGGTAACATGTAATACAAATTATGTTATCTATAAAATTAACTGTCCATGTATGCTGTCTTATATTGGCAAAACTAAGAGGTGTTTGAAAATAAGAATCCAGGAGCATTTACGCAATATCAGGAACCAAGTTACCAATCACAGTCTCCCCCGACACTTTCTTGAATGTCATAACTCTGAGATCCAGGGTTTAACGTTTACAGTCCTGGATCATATCACTGAGAATAGAAGAGGAGGTGAAAGAGACCTTTATCTGGCCCAGCGAGAATCCTATTGGATTTATACCCTGAACACCCTTATCCCTAATGGACTTAATGAGAATATCGACATGGCTTGCTTTCTATAGATTAGGTCCTTTTACCCATTAGAGAATCTAACTAGGGTTCATTCTTTGTAAGTCAGGTCCTCTCAATTAGGTTCTACCTCTTCCCATTATCATCTTTCTTTCTCCCCCCTCCACATTCTGTGTAATTTCGCAATAAATATTTTTCTGAAATTTGATATGAGTTGTACGTTCAGAACTGTATTGCAGGGATTAATATTGTGTGGGATGATTTAATATACATTCTGTAGAATGTCTATTTTTATTATGGAAGCTAATGTATTTGTGGTATGAATTATATTAATATCCGTATTTGTACAAATGGAGCCCTATGTCTTTAATGTATGAGTAGTATATTAAGCTGCATATTATTCACCTCCATTGTTTGGAGAGGTTCCCTCACTGTAAAATAGTCAAATAAGATGTAACGGTTTCTAATATTACCAGCCTGGTAGTGCATTATATTTCTATAATTATTGTTCATGTCTAGAAAAATTTCACACATTATTAATAGTAACTTAATCACTTTTAAGGTCCCTTCGGTTAATCTGGCTTCTGTAAACTATAATTACATTATAAACACATCCAGTTTCGTCTATTTCACTAAGTTTTCCGTTTTTATTGGCCCATTAACAACAGGTGATTGCTTCCACTAAGGAAGTACATAGCAGCGCCGGTTGTCATGGCGCTGGAGCGCAAGCCGCTCCACTTCCGCACCACGTGACTGGTTCACATGACGCGGACGGACGGGGAAGGTTCCCCGGGCAACCCTTATAGCAGGGATTGTGGCACTAATGACGAGCAGGGAAACGCTCGTTCACAATTTAATTAGATTAGGTAAGAAGTTTGGCCAATTAGCCCATGGTTGTATGTAGTTGTTTGTAAGGTCTTTGACCCGCATTTCATCACTCCCAGCAGTCAGGCACAAAGTCACTCTGAACTATTCAGGTATACACTATATTATTACTGCACTAGTGGCACACAGATCATTTATGGTTCATATATCTTACTGCAGTAAAAATGACCCAAATACTAATTCAGTTTCACATGTTTATTGATCAATTAATTGATTGATTGGCTGGTGTGTGGAGGAGATTGACACAGGCCTTATGCACATTAGTTTAATTGGGAAAATGATGTCAGATGACTTCCCCTATAAAAGTTTGAATTTAGCTCCCATGGTCCATTGCAAGGACACTGGAGTACCACTGGCTGTCTGTTTGGAAAGTAAGGATTTTCTTTATACCTTTTAGAAGAGGGCTTCATTTAATCTATGATATGTATATTTTTTTTGGTCAGACTGATAGGCACTTAATCCTTTAATGTTTTAACCTCTCAGTCTCTGATTTTAAACTTTTTATAGTGCCAAGTGTTATGTACAAAAAAAGTGAAATTTAAGGGTGATTTGTGAACACACATTGTGCCTCATTTATGAGTTCTAATCAGTATGTATTGGATTCACTATACGCCTGTTAGCATGTGAGCAACAAATGATATCACAATTTTTTAAACTTTCACAGAGGACAGGTGATACAGTTTGTAGTTCAGTACTGCTACCATACTTAAAATCATTGGTTATTATCTAATTGACCCTTAGGTTTTTTCCTGTGTGAATCTGTATGGACAGCTTACCCGTCCCTGTATTTCACGTTTGTGTTTGACACATGAGGTATGTCATGATGCTTTAAGAATTTCATCTGTAATAACCTTATAAATATTTAAATATCTATATATTTGTAGAGCTTGATTAACGCAGTTTCCTGCTATCATTAGGGTTATTCATAGTGTATTTCTATCAGGAGACTCTGTGTATAAGAGTCAGCTTACACTGACCATTTAGACAATTATATTGTGATCCATGTATTAGATGCATGTGTGTTTTCCTAATAGAGGATAATAGTGAGGGGGTGGATAATCAAGCTTTCCCTCCCTCCTCTTTCTTTCTTTTTTCCCTCTCGGTTTTGATTGGATTAAATATACACTAATTAAAATCAATTGATTTGTTAGGTCCATTTTTGACAGGATCTTCCTTTTGAAAGTTAGAAACATAGGAAATAGCTGAATTCTGATCAAACGAATATATGAGGTATGTGACGCTTCTACTTTATGAACCATACAATGGTTGATAAATCAATTTTTTTGATTGTAATATGAATCAATTACCTTTTAATTAGACTGGCTTGAAGCTTCGGCAGTCTCCTTTTTGATGTTTTGAAGTTATTCTTTGAAAAATCCTGAGTGTCCATTCTGATTGATCACATTTTGATAAATGTTAATACCAAAAGGTATGTAAAATACCCAATGATAATAGATAATATATATGAGTTTTATGATCACCACCTAACTGAGTTCTCATTTTGTTGTCAATAGCCCAATTATTGTCTCTTCGCTCTGTTTCACCATGTCTCGCACATCCTATTGTTCATTGACTGTTCTTTGTACCATACTATTGTTATTATATGATTTTACTGTAGTGTATAAATACTGATTGGCTGTCTTATAATTTTTAGACATACCCCGGATGAAGTCTAGTTACTAGACGAAACGCGTTGGGTTGTTATATTTGATGTTATCTCTGAATAGCATATGAGGAAGATTAAAGATATTGCACTAAGTTGCCAATATTCCTCTATCAACTTCAAAGATGGAGTATTCGAAGAGAAATTACATAATTTTGTCTGTGTAATATGATGGACTTGCTTCATTGCTTCTGTACATTTTAATATTTTTTTATGAAAGAACAGTTCATGTTTATATTTTAAAATCAATGTTAATTGTGAAACCCACTGGGTTCCCTGTATTTATAGGTTAAAATAACCTTTGGGCGCCAATTTCCATTCTTTTTTTATATTTTCTGTATCCAGTCCCTCCTAACAAGGGACTTAGTGTAATAGGCAGCCCCTCCCAAGGAGTACTGTATCTTATTGTATCTAATTAGCCTTAGAACAGTGCAGAAGGAGAGTATTTGGTTGGTGTAATAGTTTTTGTTAGTTACTCTATATTGCAGCTCAGCATAATGCCTTTATTTAATGATCGTAAGAGTAGGAACCAAAAATGTAAAACAATCTTTTTAGATGATGTGCCAGACATGGAACAGACCAAGGAGGATAACGATGAATATTATCATTTACTTAATAAAATGGAAAAATTAGCTACCAGAGAACTAAAAAGTTGGTATGACCTTATTACCCTCGAGAAATATTTAGAAGTGGGCCGGATTCCAAGAGGCCTAAGGCTAAATAAGACCCCTGTGTTGGGTGCATTGAGTGAAGATTTCAATATCAAGTGGAATAGGATACTTGATAAGAGCGCTGCCAAATTAGTGGATCTAATTGTGACTGAGAGGAAGAAAGACCTAGAAGGGTTAGAAGTAGAACTAAGCAAACTTGAGTCAGATCTCATCAAATTTAATGATGATGAGGAGTTCAAGAGGGATGTGGCCGATCTCCAGTACAAACTGGACTCCTTAGAGAAGGAAATTATTTTGCGTAAGCAAAATAAATTCTCTAGGGATAAATCTGATTACACCAATGGTAAAGTACACGATTGGGGTGCCAATGGTCCCTCCAAACAGGATTATAGAGAACATTACTTACAGGGGGTGAGGAGGAGAGAACTGGATGAATATGATGATGATGTATTCCATCAAAGACAGAATTATCCTCCCCAACAATGTCCCAAACGAGAAAATACCTATAGGATGAGGAGGAGGAGTTCCAACCAGTCCCCAGGACGAAGATATGGGAGAAAACCGTCCCATCGATTCCAACAATCCCCGGTTGAACTGAGAGACAAGTACTTGCATTATAACCGGTATGAACCCCTTAGGTCAGTTTCCCCCAGGAAAGGGGCTTTTTTAGGGAGAAGGAAGAATATAGGTTTCCCTTATCGACAAGAGAGAGAACAGTTGTACACCCGCTTGAATTCCCCCCAAGGAGTAAAGAGACATTTGAACGCAGGAGAAGAGGCACAAGGGGTGGAAGAAAAATCGCCCAACAAAAAAGAAGGGCAATCAACTTCCTACAAGAACCTCCAAACCAGGCATCATCAATTTTACTAAAAAGGAATTATCCCACCCACAAACATCAATATTGAATAAAGGTCTAAAATTTGCTCCGAACCAACATGTAAATAAATTCGATTTATTTGTCGATCTTAGCAAATATGTACGTAGTCTAACACTCAAAAGGCACTTCTTAAAGAATCCTGTACAAAAATTGAATCATGAACCTCGGACTAAGCCTGTGGTTGCTCCCACCTCGAGGTATTATCCAGTGGAGTCTAGGGGTAATCATATTGATTTCTTTTTTGACTCCGTCAAAGGGGACTTTAGGAGATTGAAGCTTCAAAACGATAAATTTTGCGACAATCTCAAGTCTCAGGAGAGACTAGCCATCAAACAACTTAAAAATGATGACGAAATAGTGATCAAAATGGTGGATAAAGGGGGTGCTGTCGTCATTCAAGAGAGATCCACGTATGTCAGTGAAGCTCTGAAACAAATTAACAATACTTCCACCTACGAATTACTCAAGGATGATTAAACTGAAAAATTTGTAGAAGAACTTCACAATCTACTTTATGAGGCTAAGAATAAAGGAGTGCTATGTAAGGAGGAATCTGAATACATTTTAAATAAAAAACCGAAGATACCTATCTTTTATCACCTGCCTAAGGTACACAAGGGTACCATTCCTCCCCCAGGTCGACCTATAGTGGCAGGTGTGGATTCACTTACAGCCAATTTATCACATTTTCTCGGTATTAAATTACAGCCATATGTGAAAAACCAGCTGTCATATTTAAAAGACTCAACTAGTCTTTTAAAAAGTCTTAATGAAATACGGTGGCTTCCCTCTTACAGATGGGTAACCATCGATGTTCAGGCTCTCTACACCTCCATCCCTTATTCCAAGGGGTTAGAGGCAGTGGAGAAAATTTTGTCAGCAGACATTATGGTCTCCAAAGATGAGAGAGAGTTCATGCTGGGGAGTATATGGTTCGTATTGAACCGCAATTATTTCGAGTTTGAAGGACATTACTATCTGCAGCGACAAGGCACAGTGATGGGGACCAAATTTGCCCCATCGTATGCTAATATATACATGGACCAGTGGGAGCAGGAATACCTATACACTAATGAGGGGTTCAGATACCATAACATCAAGTTCTATAAAATATATATAGACGACTTGATCTTGATTTGGGATGGAGATCCAGAGACACTGGTTAGCTTTATCTCCTCCATACAGAAGAATTCGTACAACCTCAGATTCACACATAAACATCATTCTTCCACTATTGATTATTTAGACATCCTTTTAAGTGTGGACAATGAAGGTGTTCTGAACACCAAAACCTACTTCAAGGAGACTGATGCTAATAGCTTTATACCGTACAACAGCTGCCATCTTGCTAGATGGAAGACGTCAGTGCCGTATTTACAATTTATGAGGTTAAGAAAGAACTGTAGTACCTTGTCTAACTATTGGGAACAATCATCAGATTTGGTTAGACAATTTGTCGATAGAGGATATGAAGAATCAGCATTACTCATTGACCAGACACGAGCATCTAAGATAGATAGAAGGAGGTTCTTTTCTTTAGAAGGGAAGCCTAAGGATAACCAGAAAACCGAAAGACCTTTCATTACCCAATTCAATCAAGAGAATATGAAGATCAGACGCATTTTGAATAAGCACTGGCATCTCCTACTTAGAGACCCCATACTAGGCCCGCATCTACCTGACAGACCAAATATAGTTTTCAGGAAGTCCAGAAACCTCAAGAGTATCTTGGCCCCTAGCCAATTACCATCTTGTCAATCCTGAAGGGATTGCTCCAATAAGCACCCTATGATGTCAAGAACAGATCTATTTCCTTGCAATAAATACATATGTTGTCGACATGTCGACAAGAAAAGTTTTAGTTGGAAGGATGAAAGAAATAGGATATATAAGTTGAAGACCGTGGTAACATGTAATACAAATTATGTTATCTATAAAATTAACTGTCCATGTATGCTGTCTTATATTGGCAAAACTAAGAGGTGTTTGAAAATAAGAATCCAGGAGCATTTACGCAATATCAGGAACCAAGTTACCAATCACAGTCTCCCCCGACACTTTCTTGAATGTCATAACTCTGAGATCCAGGGTTTAACGTTTACAGTCCTGGATCATATCACTGAGAATAGAAGAGGAGGTGATAGAGACCTTTATCTGGCCCAGCGAGAATCCTATTGGATTTATACCCTGAACACCCTTATCCCTAATGGACTTAATGAGAATATCGACATGGCTTGCTTTCTATAGATTAGGTCCTTTTACCCATTAGAGAATCTAACTAGGGTTCATTCTTTGTAAGTCAGGTCCTCTCAATTAGGTTCTACCTCTTCCCATTATCATCTTTCTTTCTCCCCCCTCCACATTCTGTGTAATTTCGCAATAAATATTTTTCTGAAATTTGATATGAGTTGTACGTTCAGAACTGTATTGCAGGGATTAATATTGTGTGGGATGATTTAATATACATTCTGTAGAATGTCTATTTTTATTATGGAAGCTAATGTATTTGTGGTATGAATTATATTAATATCCGTATTTGTACAAATGGAGCCCTATGTCTTTAATGTATGAGTAGTATATTAAGCTGCATATTATTCACCTCCATTGTTTGGAGAGGTTCCCTCACTGTAAAATAGTCAAATAAGATGTAACGGTTTCTAATATTACCAGCCTGGTAGTGCATTATATTTCTATAATTATTGTTCATGTCTAGAAAAATTTCACACATTATTAATAGTAACTTAATCACTTTTAAGGTCCCTTCGGTTAATCTGGCTTCTGTAAACTATAATTACATTATAAACACATCCAGTTTCGTCTATTTCACTAAGTTTTCCGTTTTTATTGGCCCATTAACAACAGGTGATTGCTTCCACTAAGGAAGTACATAGCAGCGCCGGTTGTCATGGCGCTGGAGCGCAAGCCGCTCCACTTCCGCACCACGTGACTGGTTCACATGACGCGGACGGACGGGGAAGGTTCCCCGGGCAACCCTTATAGCAGGGATTGTGGCACTAATGACGAGCAGGGAAACGCTCGTTCACAATTTAATTAGATTAGGTAAGAAGTTTGGCCAATTAGCCCATGGTTGTATGTAGTTGTTTGTAAGGTCTTTGACCCGCATTTCATCACTCCCAGCAGTCAGGCACAAAGTCACTCTGAACTATTCAGGTATACACTATATTATTACTGCACTAGTGGCACACAGATCATTTATGGTTCATATATCTTACTGCAGTAAAAATGACCCAAATACTAATTCAGTTTCACATGTTTATTGATCAATTAATTGATTGATTGGCTGGTGTGTGGAGGAGATTGACACAGGCCTTATGCACATTAGTTTAATTGGGAAAATGATGTCAGATGACTTCCCCTATAAAAGTTTGAATTTAGCTCCCATGGTCCATTGCAAGGACACTGGAGTACCACTGGCTGTCTGTTTGGAAAGTAAGGATTTTCTTTATACCTTTTAGAAGAGGGCTTCATTTAATCTATGATATGTATATTTTTTTTGGTCAGACTGATAGGCACTTAATCCTTTAATGTTTTAACCTCTCAGTCTCTGATTTTAAACTTTTTATAGTGCCAAGTGTTATGTACAAAAAAAGTGAAATTTAAGGGTGATTTGTGAACACACATTGTGCCTCATTTATGAGTTCTAATCAGTATGTATTGGATTCACTATACGCCTGTTAGCATGTGAGCAACAAATGATATCACAATTTTTTAAACTTTCACAGAGGACAGGTGATACAGTTTGTAGTTCAGTACTGCTACCATACTTAAAATCATTGGTTATTATCTAATTGACCCTTAGGTTTTTTCCTGTGTGAATCTGTATGGACAGCTTACCCGTCCCTGTATTTCACGTTTGTGTTTGACACATGAGGTATGTCATGATGCTTTAAGAATTTCATCTGTAATAACCTTATAAATATTTAAATATCTATATATTTGTAGAGCTTGATTAACGCAGTTTCCTGCTATCATTAGGGTTATTCATAGTGTATTTCTATCAGGAGACTCTGTGTATAAGAGTCAGCTTACACTGACCATTTAGACAATTATATTGTGATCCATGTATTAGATGCATGTGTGTTTTCCTAATAGAGGATAATAGTGAGGGGGTGGATAATCAAGCTTTCCCTCCCTCCTCTTTCTTTCTTTTTTCCCTCTCGGTTTTGATTGGATTAAATATACACTAATTAAAATCAATTGATTTGTTAGGTCCATTTTTGACAGGATCTTCCTTTTGAAAGTTAGAAACATAGGAAATAGCTGAATTCTGATCAAACGAATATATGAGGTATGTGACGCTTCTACTTTATGAACCATACAATGGTTGATAAATCAATTTTTTTGATTGTAATATGAATCAATTACCTTTTAATTAGACTGGCTTGAAGCTTCGGCAGTCTCCTTTTTGATGTTTTGAAGTTATTCTTTGAAAAATCCTGAGTGTCCATTCTGATTGATCACATTTTGATAAATGTTAATACCAAAAGGTATGTAAAATACCCAATGATAATAGATAATATATATGAGTTTTATGATCACCACCTAACTGAGTTCTCATTTTGTTGTCAATAGCCCAATTATTGTCTCTTCGCTCTGTTTCACCATGTCTCGCACATCCTATTGTTCATTGACTGTTCTTTGTACCATACTATTGTTATTATATGATTTTACTGTAGTGTATAAATACTGATTGGCTGTCTTATAATTTTTAGACATACCCCGGATGAAGTCTAGTTACTAGACGAAACGCGTTGGGTTGTTATATTTGATGTTATCTCTGAATAGCATATGAGGAAGATTAAAGATATTGCACTAAGTTGCCAATATTCCTCTATCAACTTCAAAGATGGAGTATTCGAAGAGAAATTACATAATTTTGTCTGTGTAATATGATGGACTTGCTTCATTGCTTCTGTACATTTTAATATTTTTTATGAAAGAACAGTTCATGTTTATATTTTAAAATCAATGTTAATTGTGAAACCCACTGGGTTCCCTGTATTTATAGGTTAAAATAACCTTTGGGCGCCAATTTCCATTCTTTTTTTATATTTTCTGTATCCAGTCCCTCCTAACAAGGGACTTAGTGTAATAGGCAGCCCCTCCCAAGGAGTACTGTATCTTATTGTATCTAATTAGCCTTAGAACAGTGCAGAAGGAGAGTATTTGGTTGGTGTAATAGTTTTTGTTAGTTACTCTATATTGCAGCTCAGCATAATGCCTTTATTTAATGATCGTAAGAGTAGGAACCAAAAATGTAAAACAATCTTTTTAGATGATGTGCCAAACATGGAACAGACCAAGGAGGATAACGATGAATATTATCATTTGCTTAATAAAATGGAAAAATTAGCTACCAGAGAACTAAAAAGTTGGTATGACCTTATTACCCTCGAGAAATATTTAGAAGTGGGCCGGATTCCAAGAGGCCTAAGGCTAAATAAGACCCCTGTGTTGGGTGCATTGAGTGAAGATTTCAATATCAAGTGGAATAGGATACTTGATAAGAGCGCTGCCAAATTAGTGGATCTAATTGTGACTGAGAGGAAGAAAGACCTAGAAGGGTTAGAAGTAGAACTAAGCAAACTTGAGTCAGATCTCATCAAATTTAATGATGATGAGGAGTTCAAGAGGGATGTGGCCGATCTCCAGTACAAACTGGACTCCTTAGAGAAGGAAATTATTTTGCGTAAGCAAAATAAATTCTCTAGGGATAAATCTGATTACACCAATGGTAAAGTACACGATTGGGGTGCCAATGGTCCCTCCAAACAGGATTATAGAGAACATTACTTACAGGGGGTGAGGAGGAGAGAACTGGATGAATATGATGATGATGTATTCCATCAAAGACGGAATTATCCTCCCCAACAATGTCCCAAACGAGAAAATACCTATAGGATGAGGAGGAGGAGTTCCAACCAGTCCCCAGGACGAAGATATGGGAGAAAACCGTCCCATCGATTCCAACAATCCCCGGTTGAACTGAGAGACAAGTACTTGCATTATAACCGGTATGAACCCCTTAGGTCAGTTTCCCCCAGGAAAGGGGCTTTTTTAGGGAGAAGGAAGAATATAGGTTTCCCTTATCGACAAGAGAGAGAACAGTTGTACACCCGCTTGAATTCCCCCCAAGGAGTAAAGAGACATTTGAACGCAGGAGAAGAGGCACAAGGGGTGGAAGAAAAATCGCCCAACAAAAAAGAAGGGCAATCAACTTCCTACAAGAACCTCCAAACCAGGCATCATCAATTTTACTAAAAAGGAATTATCCCACCCACAAACATCAATATTGAATAAAGGTCTAAAATTTGCTCCGAACCAACATGTAAATAAATTCGATTTATTTGTCGATCTTAGCAAATATGTACGTAGTCTAACACTCAAAAGGCACTTCTTAAAGAATCCTGTACAAAAATTGAATCATGAACCTCGGACTAAGCCTGTGGTTGCTCCCACCTCGAGGTATTATCCAGTGGAGTCTAGGGGTAATCATATTGATTTCTTTTTTGACTCCGTCAAAGGGGACTTTAGGAGATTGAAGCTTCAAAACGATAAATTTTGCGACAATCTCAAGTCTCAGGAGAGACTAGCCATCAAACAACTTAAAAATGATGACGAAATAGTGATCAAAATGGTGGATAAAGGGGGTGCTGTCGTCATTCAAGAGAGATCCACGTCTGTCAGTGAAGCTCTGAAACAAATTAACAATACTTCCACCTACGAATTACTCAAGGATGATTAAACTGAAAAATTTGTAGAAGAACTTCACAATCTACTTTATGAGGCTAAGAATAAAGGAGTGCTATGTAAGGAGGAATCTGAATACATTTTAAATAAAAAACCGAAGATACCTATCTTTTATCACCTGCCTAAGGTACACAAGGGTACCATTCCTCCCCCAGGTCGACCTATAGTGGCAGGTGTGGATTCACTTACAGCCAATTTATCACATTTTCTCGGTATTAAATTACAGCCATATGTGAAAAACCAGCTGTCATATTTAAAAGACTCAACTAGTCTTTTAAAAAGTCTTAATGAAATACGGTGGCTTCCCTCTTACAGATGGGTAACCATCGATGTTCAGGCTCTCTACACCTCCATCCCTTATTCCAAGGGGTTAGAGGCAGTGGAGAAAATTTTGTCAGCAGACATTATGGTCTCCAAAGATGAGAGAGAGTTCATGCTGGGGAGTATATGGTTCGTATTGAACCGCAATTATTTCGAGTTTGAAGGACATTACTATCTGCAGCGACAAGGCACAGTGATGGGGACCAAATTTGCCCCATCGTATGCTAATATATACATGGACCAGTGGGAGCAGGAATACCTATACACTAATGAGGGGTTCAGATACCATAACATCAAGTTCTATAAAATATATATAGACGACTTGATCTTGATTTGGGATGGAGATCCAGAGACACTGGTTAGCTTTATCTCCTCCATACAGAAGAATTCGTACAACCTCAGATTCACACATAAACATCATTCTTCCACTATTGATTATTTAGACATCCTTTTAAGTGTGGACAATGAAGGTGTTCTGAACACCAAAACCTACTTCAAGGAGACTGATGCTAATAGCTTTATACCGTACAACAGCTGCCATCTTGCTAGATGGAAGACGTCAGTGCCGTATTTACAATTTATGAGGTTAAGAAAGAACTGTAGTACCTTGTCTAACTATTGGGAACAATCATCAGATTTGGTTAGACAATTTGTCGATAGAGGATATGAAGAATCAGCATTACTCATTGACCAGACACGAGCATCTAAGATAGATAGAAGGAGGTTCTTTTCTTTAGAAGGGAAGCCTAAGGATAACCAGAAAACCGAAAGACCTTTCATTACCCAATTCAATCAAGAGAATATGAAGATCAGACGCATTTTGAATAAGCACTGGCATCTCCTACTTAGAGACCCCATACTAGGCCCGCATCTACCTGACAGACCAAATATAGTTTTCAGGAAGTCCAGAAACCTCAAGAGTATCTTGGCCCCTAGCCAATTACCATCTTGTAAATCCTGAAGGGATTGCTCCAATAAGCACCCTATGATGTCAAGAACAGATCTATTTCCTTGCAATAAATGCATATGTTGTCGACATGTCGACAAGAAAAGTTTTAGTTGGAAGGATGAAAGAAATAGGATATATAAGTTGAAGACCGTGGTAACATGTAATACAAATTATGTTATCTATAAAATTAACTGTCCATGTATGCTGTCTTATATTGGCAAAACTAAGAGGTGTTTGAAAATAAGAATCCAGGAGCATTTACGCAATATCAGGAACCAAGTTACCAATCACAGTCTCCCCCGAAACTTTCTTGAATGTCATAACTCTGAGATCCAGGGTTTAACGTTTACAGTCCTGGATCATATCACTGAGAATAGAAGAGGAGGTGATAGAGACCTTTATCTGGCCCAGCGAGAATCCTATTGGATTTATACCCTGAACACCCTTATCCCTAATGGACTTAATGAGAATATCGACATGGCTTGCTTTCTATAGATTAGGTCCTTTTACCCATTAGAGAATCTGACTAGGGTTCATTCTTTGTAAGTCAGGTCCTCTCAATTAGGTTCTACCTCTTCTCATTATCATCTTTCTTTCTCCCCCCTCCACATTCTGTGTAATTTCGCAATAAATATTTTTCTGAAATTTGATATGACTTGTACGTTCAGAACTGTATTGCAGGGATTAATATTGTGTGGGATGATTTAATATACATTCTGTAGAATGTCTATTTTTATTATGGAAGCTAATGTATTTGTGGTATGAATTATATTAATATCCTTATTTGTACAAATGGAGCCCTATTTCTTTAATGTATGAGTAGTATATTAAGCTGCATATTATTCACCTCCATTGTTTGGAGAGGTTCCCTCACTGTAAAATAGTCAAATAAGATGTAACGGAACAATTGTCTAGAACAATTTCACACATTATTAATAGTAACTTAATCACTTTTAAGGTCCCTTCGGTTAATCTGGCTTCTGTACACTATAATTACATTATAAACACGTCCAGTTTCGTCTATTTCACTAAGTTTTCCGTTTTTATTGGCCCATTAACAACAGGTGATTGCTTCCACTAAGGAAGTACATAGGCGGCTTCGCGCAGCGCCGGTTGTCATGGCGCTGGAGCGCAAGCTGCTCCACTTCCGCACCACGTGACTGGTTCACATGACGCGGACGGACGGGAAAAGTTCCCCGGGCAACCCTTATAGCAGGGATTGTGGCACTAATGACGAGCAATGAAACGCTCGTTCACAATTTAATTAGATTAGGTAAGAAGTTTGGCCAATTAGCCCATGGTTGTATGTAGTTGTTTGTAAGGTCTTTGACCCGCATTTCATCACTCCCAGCAGTCAGGCACAAAGTCACTCTGAACTATTCAGGTGTACACTATATTATTACTGCACTAGTGGCACACAGATCATTTATGGTTCATATATCTTACTGCAGTAAAAATGACCCAAATACTAATTCAGTTTCACATGTTTATTGATCAATTAATTGATTGATTGGCTGGTGTGTGGAGGAAATTGACACAGGCCTTATGCACATTAGTTTAATTGGGGAAATGATGTCAGATGACTTCCCCTATAAAAGTTTGAATTTAGCTCCCATGGTCCATTGCAAGGACACTGGAGTACCACTGGCTGTCTGTTTGGAAAGTAAGGATTTTCTTTATACCTTTTAGAAGAGGGCTTCATTTAATCTGATATGTATATTTTTTTTGGTCAGACTGATAGGCACTTAATCCTTTAATGTTTTAACCTCTCAGTCTCTAATTTAGACTTTTTATAGTGCCAAGTGTTATGTACAAAAAAAGTGACATTTAAGGGTGATTTTTGAACACACATTGTGCCTCATTTATGAGTTCTAATCAGTATGTATTGGATTCACTATAAGCCTGTTAGCATGTGAGCAACAAATGATATCACAATTTTTTAAACTTTCACAGAGGACAGGTGATACAGTTTGTAGTTCAGAACTGCTACCATACTTAAAATCATTGGTTATTATCTAATTGACCCTTAGGTTTTTTCCTGTGTGAATCTGTATGGACAGCTTACTCGTATCTGTATTTCACGTTTGTGTTTGACACATGAGGTATGTCATGATGCTTTAAGAATTTCATCTGTAATAACCTTATAAATATTTAAATATCTATATATTTATAGAGCTTGATTAACGCAGTTTCCTGCTATCATTAGGGTTATTCATAGTGTATTTCTATCAGGAGACTCTATGTATAAGAGTAAGCTTACACTGATAATTATAACAATTATTACAATTATATTGTGATCCATGTATTAGACGCATGTGTGTTTTCCTAATAGAGGATAATAGTGAGGGGGTGGATAATCAAGCTTTCCCTCCCTCCTCTTTCTTTCTTTTTTCCCTCTCGGTTTTGATTGGATTAAATATACACTAATTAAAATCAATTGATTTGTTAGGTCCATTTTTGGCAGGATCTTGCTGTTTTTACCTTCCTTTTGAAACTTAGAAACATAGGAAATAGCTGAATTC
This sequence comes from Pseudophryne corroboree, assembly GCF_028390025.1. Taxonomy (NCBI): domain Eukaryota; kingdom Metazoa; phylum Chordata; class Amphibia; order Anura; family Myobatrachidae; genus Pseudophryne; species Pseudophryne corroboree. Next base: position 230,360,840 of record NC_086453.1, read on the forward strand.
TGATCAATCGAATATATGAGGTATGTGATGCTTCTACTTTATGAACCATACAATGGTTGATAAATCAATTTTTTTGATAGTAATATGAATCAATTACCTTTTAATTAGACTGGCTTGAAGCTTCGGCAGTCTCCTTTTTGATGTTTTGAAGTTATTCTTTGAAAAATCCTGAGTGTCCATTCTGATTGATCACATTTTGATAAATGTTAATACCAAAAGGTATGTAAAATACCCAATGATAATAGATAATATATATGAGTTTTATGATCACCACCTAACTGAGTTCTCATTTTGTTGTAAATAGCCCAATTATTATCTCTTCGCTCTGTTTCACCATGTCTCGCACATCCTATTGTTCATTGACTGTTCTTTGTACCATACTATTGTTATTATATGATTTTACTGTAGTGTATAAATACTGATTGGCTGTCTTATAATTTTTAGACATACCCCGGATGAAGTCTAGTTACTAGACGAAACGCGTTGGGTTGTTATATTTGATGTTATCTCTGAATAGCATATGAGGAAGATTAAAGATATTGCACTAAGTTGCCAATATTCCTCTATCAACTTCAAAGATGGAGTATTCGAAGAGAAATTACATCATTTTGTCTGTGTAATATGATGGACTTGCTTTATTGCTTCTGTACATTTTAATAAATTTTTTATGAAAGAACAGTTCATGTTTATGTTTTAAAATCAATGTTAATTGTGAAACCCACTGGGTTCCCTGTATTTATAGGTTAAAATAACCTTTGGGCGCCAATTTACTTTCTTTTTTATATTTTCTGTATCCAGTCCCTCCTAACAAGGGACTTAGTGTAATAGGCAGCCCCTCCCAAGAAGTACTGTATCTTATTGTATCTAATTAGCCTTAGAACAGCGCATAAGGAGAGTATTTGGTTGATATATATATATATATATATATATATATACATATATGAGAAAAAGGCAGTTGGTACTCCAGGCACTATGCAAATAACCACTAGACTCACATATAGTAGACATGAATCTTACAAACAAAAACAACATTTAAATAGACTCACCCTTCAGTGTAAACGCAGCCACCACTCCGTCCTGCTGCAGTCTGATGATGTCATCAACGTGACCCTGCGCCAGAGGTCTGGAGCCGCCGGGTGGGCGTGGCTTGCTGCGGGACATAAGTGTAACTAAGCAACCACCAAACAACAGTGCCGTAGTAAACAAAGCGCTTTACATATCTTTCCTTCTGCAGGCAATAACTGATGAAGTTAGGTAGAATGATACAATCTATCACTAGATACAAGTTCCTTTGCATTCTTTGGGTCACATACAGCCAATTCAGTCAATCTATAATTAAGAATATATACTTAAACACATTAAATGAATATGTTAACCAGAATACCTTATAACTGGTAGTGTTAAATACACACACTAATATAGACCCATATGAACACAAAAAAGCAAAAAGATCTAATGGTACATGATTAAAGGAAACAACTGAAACTCAGCATCTCATTGAGTCCATAGGGGTGGACCGTTTGCAAAGTATGTAGCCCTCTCGATTCTCTTTCCCTCTTTCATTACCTCGGATTCGTGGGGGGACCCAGTCAATAATTCGATATCTGATAGAGGCAAGACTATGATGAAATTCTTTAAAATGTCTGGCTACGGGCTGGTCTGAGCCCTTACCTTCAAGCGCTTCTCTTATCCTGGAACGATGAAGCGCAATGCGTTCCTTGAATTGTCTAATACTTTTACCTACAAATAAAAGTCCACACGGACATTTAATGTAGTACACAATGTGCATAGTAGTACAGGTGACTGGATACCGGATGGTAAAGATTTTACCCAATTTGTTACCCTGTTAGAGACAACTGCAGGTTGTACAACCTATACATCGGAAATTTCCCGGTCTGCGGGATTACAAATGCGTAGGTTTAGCAGTTGAAAAATTGGATATATCATTATGAACCACGATATCCTTTATATTCTTGCCCCGTTTGAAAGAGGTCAAAATAGAACTGTTCTTTAAGGTAATCAGGTCTTTGTCACTAGTAATAACTGGCCACATTTGTTTAGCCCTTTTATTAATCTGTTTACTGGCAGTATGGAATTCCTGAGACCAGACTATTTGATCTTTATTTTGTGTTTTAGGAGTGCTGGTCAGAGCTTTAGTTTGTGTCAGAGAGGCGGCTTTTCTTCTTGTATCTCTCAACAATTTAGGTTTATAGCCCCTCTGTAAAAATTTTTGGTACATTAGATCCAACTGCTGTACTGTGTCTAGAGGGTCACTACAAATTCTGATTATCCTCAAGAATTGGGAATACGGCAAACCCATCTTTGTGGCGGTTGGGTGATGACTGTTAGCTTCAAGGATGGTATTTCTGTCTGTCAGTTTGTAGTACAATTAAGTAACTATTTTCAAACTTGCATCCAATTAAATCTTTACATCCAGATAGTGTATTGATTGATAATCGCATTCATACGTGAATTTGATAGCATCATCCTGTATATTAACCCATTCCATCGCCTTCTTGAATGATTCCTCACTTCCCTGCCACAGGATGAGGATGTCATCAATATATCTTAAGAATAATTTAATTGACCCTTTGATCTCTTGATCGACAAAGAACAAATCCTGTTCTACACTGTTCATGAAGGTATTTGCGAAGCTGTGTGATACGCACTATCCCATCGTGCACCCAGTTCACTGGCGGTACATTTTATTATCAAATAAAAAATAATTTCTCGAAAGGGTCAGACCTAAAAGATTAATGAAGAAATCGATATCCGGTCCTTTGTAATCGGGCTGCGATTACAGAAAGGATTTCATTGTTTCAAGCCCACGTCCATGTGGGATACTCGTGTATAAATGAATTACGTCCACTGTGCATAGTAAATATTTGTCAGTTAGGGGAGAGATTTCTCGTAACTTTTTAATAAGAGTGGTTGTGTCTTTCGAAAACCTTGACTGGTTTTGTATCAGGGGTTTGCACAAAAAAGTCCAAATACTGTGAAACTGAATAAAAGAGTGAATCCCGGGCGGAAATAATCAGATGTCCTGGTGGCGAGACTGCATTTTTGTGGAGTTTAGGAATGGTGTAGAACACCGGTGTCACTGGGTGATCTTTGATCAATGCATCTAATGTACTGGACGTAATGATATTCCAGGAAACCGCTTGTTGTAAAATATTATCCAGTTCAGCTTTGTACACTAAAGTCAGTTCCCTGGGTAATAATTCCATATCTTGCAGTTGTCTATAGGCCTCACTCTTGTATTGGAGCAGATTTAATACCACGATCCATAGTGCCTGGAGTGGCAACTGCCTTTTTCTCACATATAGTACACCGGCTGGTGTTAGTGAGGCACCCGGCCAGCTGTTGTTTATCTCACTGCGAGTGCTGGACCTAAGCCTTCATATATATATATATATATATATATATATATATATACACACACACACTTGTAGAATTGGAACTCCAGATCCAGATACTGAGATCATGGGCCCGATGCCCTGACATACCCATAGAGATAAACAGCATACTCTTGTTGTGGCACTCATAGGCTTATAAGAAACATCACAATGCAGTGTTTAGCCAATGTTTCAATGATACTTCATTTTCGTCAGTGTTCACCCTGGAGTGTGCTTTGTCCATAGCAAAGTATCAATTATTTTTGCCAGATTGCCAGCACTGAGCGCATGTGCAGGACCCGTTCTGTGCATGTGCGGATGGGTACTGCGACGACGGATGCATAGTGGCATTAGCCTATCAGTGATTGACAGTCTGATGCCATTTAGGGGCAGGGAGGGGGCAGAGATGGCCCCATTTTCTCCAAACTTAGGCATGTCGCCACTGTTGCAGGAGAGGGAAGAGGCCAGGATCTCCGTCAGAGGATGGTTGCAGCTGTGGTGGCCGGCTTGCATAACCCCACGGGTCAGGCAGCCAGCTAATAGTGTCAGAGATGATCTGATACTGTGTTCTAAGATGCAGCTCGGATCAGTAATGCATGCAAGAGTCGCGATGCCTCCTGCTGCATTACCATATTAGTGCTATTGCTGCTGCTTTTACATAAGCAGCAGCAACTCCAACCACAACTGAATGATCCACATTATATGTCAATTTTGCTGAATGAGTACAAGACTTACAACACTATAGGTGCCACCTTAGTGTTTGTATTGTTTGTTATATGCGGTGTGATACGGGATGCTAGTGGTTGGCATACCGGCAGTCACATGCCCGACACCAGCACCCTGACCATGAATATGCTGACACGGGACAAAGTAATTATTTTGCCCCTCCCCTGCCCCCTCCCCTAACCCGCCCAGGGTGGCTGCTAGGGCTAAGATAGTGGTGGTGACGGCTAAGGGGGCTAAGACCCTGGGGTGGTGGCTATGGCTAAGACTCAGGGTGGTGGTGTTTACAGCTAACTCCCCCCCCCCCCCCAGGTCCTAACCCTAAGTGTGGCCCCTATACTTTCCCACGGGCTGTTGCCAGTCAGTGTTCTAGTGCCGGGATTCCGAGTGGTGTTGGAATTCCAGCGTAGGTCACCTGACTGCTGGCATCCCCAGTGTCGGGATGCTGATTGCAACCCATTATATGTCCTAGGTCTGGAGTGGCAGGAACAGCAACTTGTTTAAAGAGAGACTTAGGGGTAAATTTACTAAAGCTTCTAAAAGTGAAAAGAGATGATGTTGCCCATAGAAACCAATCAGATTCTATCATTTTCTAGGATTCATTTTCTAGAATAACCATGTTTACCTGCAATATGTGGTTCTGAGGAAAGGGCAATTAATGATGTCATAAGGGTAATGTTACGAAGTCTGAAGGCATGGAACTAACTGCCTCAAGTGGTGCAGTTATCAGACAGATGACCAGATGAATACAGATTATAAGCAGTGAGTGCAGTATTCAAAGGGGATCAGTATGATTTATCAGCAGCCAGGATACTGGCCATCAGTATACCGACAACGGCATCCCTGCCAACAGTATGCCAACAGCAGGGAGAGCTCAAATAGTGGGAATAGACCCTGTGCACCGGTATTCCGGCTGTCAGCATTGTCAGCAGTCAGGATTCCAGCGTCGGTATCCTGACTTCCGGGATCTCGACAGCCGGCAAATTAACTGCATCCCATTCAAAGTGCAGAGGATTGCAGCCAGGCAATCTATGATATGTGAGTTGTTATTAATTCGAAGTATGGAAATTTAATGTAATCGTACTTCACTACCGTGTGTCCCCTTTTCTATATTCTTATGCAGATACTGTTGTTACATTGAGGAATGAAAAATGGAGGGATGCTGCATGAAAGAATATTCTAGCATGCAAATTGGATTAACTCGGCATATGGCAACCTTACTTTTCTGTGCTAATATATAATAGGTGGAACACACACACACTCACATATATATCTATATAAATCCCATATAATGTTATAATGTTGGCAGCTGTCGAAAGAGGCCTCAGAGATAGCCCATGGAGGAGTAGGGATGGCAGCAGCAAGAACTGAACTGAGATGTTTTCAGTAGATGCCCCAAGTCACCCCATTCTTCGTGTAATGACTCCTCACCACTAACATGTCATTTCCCACTTATGTCCCACTGATTTCCCACATGTATCACTGTGTAATATCAGTGGGAAGATGTTGCGGATGTGAAGCACAGCCATCACCAACTGCCATCACCAACTGCCGCCCGCATGCCACATTTGAATTCTCCATGGTATAAATCCTCAGGGCACAGCAAAATCACTGGCATTTCTTGAGTTCAAGCAGTTGCTGATGCATAAGAAAGAGCCTCCCAAGAGAGATCACGTTTGCTCACTAGTATTTGCTGTTTCGCCAGTGACTGGATCTCAGTGCACAATCACATTTTTTTTCTTACTCTCTTTTTTTTTACAGCTACAGTCACCAGCTACAATGAGCCGAAGGGAGTTAGCCCAGCTGCTTGGAAATGAAGGAATAAACCATAACATCAGTTACGTCTGACTTACCATGGCCTAGCTACCAGCTAACACATGGTTTACAACAATGACGTGCGGTGAGGTCACTGGTTGGGGAGACACTGGCAGCTAACATGCCCCCCCCCCCCCCCCCCCCGAGAAAAAAAAAAGTGCGGTCCCCCGATACATCAATAAAACCAGCACTAGGCAGAACCAGCCAGGGGGAGTAATGCCATAGCAGGGGAGACACTCAGTGTTGGGTCCCCCTGCCATAACATTAATCATCCCCCCAGCCAGTCAGCCAAGGGTTGGAATTCCTCGGAAAGTGGGAACCCCAAAAATAAAAATGGGGTCCCCCCTCCCGAGCAATAACCAGCACTGGGCTGATAGCCCAGTGCTATGCCCCGCACCCCTGGTGGCGGTGGGTGCGGGGTTCATTGTGTGTTAATATTGTTCTTTACAGGTGGCCTACAGGTCCCAGCAAGCCTGCCCCAGCATGCTGGCACTTGGAGAACCACAAGTGCCAGCATGCCCGGACATAAAGGGCCCGCTGGCACCTGTAGTCCACCTGCAAAGAATAGTAATATTGTTCTTTACAGGTGGCCTACAGGTCCCAGCAAGCCTGCCCCAGCATGCTGGCACTTGGAGAACCACAAGTGCCAGCATGCCCGGACATAAAGGGCCCGCTGGCACCTGTAGTCCACCTGTAAAGAAAATATTAAAATAAAACACCACACGGTCTTAAAAATAAGTTTTATTAAACTGGATCTTCACCTGGGGGCGGCGGACTTTAAGCTCTTTTGCGTGGCCGCCGCCTTCCCAGGGCTTCCTGCGTCTTCACCTGGGAGGGCGCCACCTCCCCAGGGCTTCCAGCGTCTTCACCTGGTGGGCGGTGGCTGCTAAGCTCTTTTGCATAGCCACCGCCCATCCAGGACCTCCGGTGTCTTCTTTCTTCAGGAGCTCTTCACAGCTCCTCCTCCGCCGTCGGACTGACGCTCCTCTGCCTCGCGCTGACTTATATAAGTCAGCCAGAGGGGGCAAGGCGATGACGCGGCGAGCCGTGATTGGCTCGCGGCGGCCATCTTGAATTTAAAAAATGACGCTGAGGCGCCATTTTTGAAACTGGTACCGCTCCGCTGCCAAACTCTGCAGGCTAAAGGTAAACCTCCGCCGCCCGCACCGCCGCCCGCACCGCCGCCGCAACCCGCCGCCCGCTCCACCGCCGCCCGCACCACCGCTGCATCCCGCCGCCCGCACCTACTCCGCCAGCGTCGCCCACACAGTGATTGACAGCGGATCCAGTGACGGATCCGCTGGCCAATCACTGTGGCCTCACTGTAAGGGACGTGCTTTCATAGGTTGAAAGCACGTCCCTGTATGAAAGTGGCACCTCTAATGGTGCCGCTTTCCCATATATTTTCAATGGGCTTTTACTGCCCATGGCTAGTCCCCGCCCGTGCCCGCCCCCCGCTCCCATACCTTTCCCCAGAGACAACGGGAGGCACCACGATCGGTGCCTCCCAAACACATAAGGAGGGGAGCAATGATAAGAATAATATTAAGAGGATACATATGACACAGAATATGTGTCATATGCATCTTCTTTGTATTATCTTAATCATTAATGACAGGGGAGGCACTGCCTCCCCTGACTGCACGTCCCTGGTTTACAAGAAGTTGATCAATCCAAGGCTTTCATTTAACCCCCCTGGTCTCAGTGTGTTTGTCATGTCTAGCAAAGTTTGGGGATCCGGCAGCTGAGACTTGCCCAAAGAGGTAGCAGGCTGGGGAAGAACAAAATGAGGGGGTTGGATATAGTTCCTTTGCATGGGACATGGAGCAATGAAGGATGTAGGCGGAGTTTGAGAGTCAATGGAAAGTATTTATTATGTACAGAGCTGAGGTAGAAAACTGAGGTTGATGAACGGTGACTTGAGAACGTGGTCGTAGACAAAGAACTGTGGAACTGTGAGTGAGAGTAAAAACGAGGCTGAAGACAAGAACCGTGGACTGTGACTTTAAGATGAAACTGCAGTAGAGGAGCTGAGAACTGTGGATGGTAGTTTGGGTCGTGGCTGGAGACTGAGAACTGTAGACTGTGGCTTGAAAGATGTAGCTGGAGATAACGAGCTGAGGACTGTGAATGGTGGTTCGAGGACTTGGCTGGAAGCAAGAATCTGCGGACAGTGGCTTGGAGGACGAGGCAAAAGACCCGGGGTCGTCCGTGCCCAAAGGGTCTTACCGAACCGGGTTTTCCAAGAGCGTCCCCACGGGCAGCAGCAGGCTAGGGACGGGAAAACTGCAGCAGCAACTGAGAACTGGCAAAGCAGGGTTAGAAGTACCAGAATACAGCAGGAATCCTGGGAGCACAGGCTAAAGCACCTACAACAGGGTTGTAACTTGAAGCACTGACGTCCCTGTCTTAAACCAGCATCCTTTTATAGGAAGAAGTCTCCCTGGATTGGCTGGAAAACTAGGAACAGGAATTATGTCAGAAACTTGGTCTCCAACATGGCGGCGCCCAGTAATGCAGACCTTTTCTGACAACATGCTGCTCACTGCCCCTGGTCTCCTAGGCAACGGTTTAGCGAGAGCGAGCCCCTGCAGCGGCGTCCCGCCGCCACAAGCGAACCCCCTCAGCATCATTACCGCTGCCTGTACCCTTGAACCCAGCGGCACAGCCCACCACCGCCGCTGCCTAGCCGCCCGTGAAGCCCGCCCCGTGGCCCCAGCGTTCCGGTAAGAACCCGGATGCTGACAGTACCCCCCCTTTGCGGGTGGACTCAGGACACCTATAACGTTTAGCTGGAAATTTGGTATGAAATGTCCGAAGAAGTCTTGGGGCATGGACGTCCTCTGCCTCTACCCAGGACCTTTCCTCAGGTCCATATCCCTTCCAATCAACTAGGTACTGGAGGCGACTGTATCATTTGCGGGAGTCGAGGATCTTATGAATCTCAAATTCGTCTCCTAGTGTTGACTGGATCTTGGGTGATTTAGGCAGAGCAGCATTGAATCGATTGAGTACCAACGGTTTTAAGAGAGAAATATGAAAAGCGTTAGGGATTCTTAAATGTGGAGGTAACTTCACCTTGTAAGCCACAGGATTCAAAACTTTTTCGATTGGGTAGGGCCCAATAAACCTGGGAGCAAGCTTCTTAGTAGGAACCTTCAATCTTAGGTTACGTGTTGAAATCCAAACCCGATCTCCCACTTTAAGACTTGGTACCACTTTTCGCTTCAGATCTGCGTAGGTCTTATACTTCTTGGATGTCTTGAGCAAGGCCTTGTGAATTTGTCTCCAGGTTTCAGTAAATTGTCGAAGTGTTGACTCTGCGGCAGGAACCTCGAGTGTAGGCAGAAGTTGGAAGTCAGGAACTTTCGGATGATAACCATAATTAATGAAAAATGGAGAAGATTTTGTGGCAGAGTGATAAAGATTGTTATGGGAAAATTCTGCAAATGGGAGGAAGTCCAGCCAGTCGTCCTGAGAGGAGGACATGAATAAACGCAGAAATGTCTCCAGGTCCTGGTTCACTCTTTCTGTTTGACCATCCGTTTGAGGATGATATCCTGAGGAGAAATTCAATTTCACGCCAAGAGCAGAACATAGGGATCTCCAAAACTTGGCCACAAACTGGGGACCTCTATCAGATACGATTTTCTGCGGTAAACCATGGAGTCGAAAAATCTCTGCTATGAATAATTTTGCCAGCTGGGATGCTGATGGAAGACTGGCCAGGGGAACAAAGTGTGCCATTTTAGAAAATCGATCAACTATGACCCATACGGTGTTCCGTCCACCAGACGCAGGCAAATCAGTAATAAAGTCCATAGAAATATGTGTCCATGGTCTTTGTGGCACAGGTAGCGGATGAAGTAACCCGGCTGGAGGACCTTTGGGACTTTTATGCTGAGCACACTTTGGACAGGCAGCCACAAATTCCTGTACATCAGTCCTGAGATGAGGCCACCAGTAGGAGCGCTGAATGAATTTGAGCATTTTATGACCTCCCACATGGCCCATGAAGGAGGAGGAGTGAGCCCATGTAAGCAGTCTCTTGCAAAGATTTGGAGCAACGAAGATCTTTCCTGGAGGAGGAAGTGGAGAGGTATTGGTTGCTGAAAAAGAGGTGGAGTCTAAGATGTATTGTTCTTTTGAACGGTCAGAGGGTTCTTCAGAACTATAGGAACGAGATAATGCATCTGCCTTTTTGTTGAGGGACCCTGGACGGTAACTAAGTTTAAAGTTGAAACGGGTAAAGAAGAGTGCCCATCTTGCTTGACGTGGGTTCAGACATCGGGCTGACTGTAGATACAGGAGGTTCTTATGATCCGTGGTTACCGAGATTGGATGCTGAGCTCCCTCCAACAAATACCTCCACTCCTCAAAGGCTAACTTAATTGCTAGTAATTCTTGCTCCCCAATAGCGTAATTCTGCTCAGCGGGGGAGAATCTTTGCGAGAAGAATGCACAAGGATGGACTTTCTTGTCCTCAAAGAGCTGGGATAAAACTGCTCCCACTCCTACCGTAGAGGCATCGACTTCCACCTGGAACGGACGGCTGAGATCAGGTTGTCGAAGAACAGGAGCGGTCATGAAGGCCTTCTTTAACGATGAAAAGGCTTCTAAAGCCTCTGGAGACCTTTTGGCTGGATCGGCTCCTTTCCTAGTTAATGCTGTTATGGGGGCTATGACTGAGGAATAATTCTGAATGAATCTTCGGTAGAAGTTAGCGAACCCCAAGAAACGTTGTACTCCCTTAAGGGAAGCTGGAAGCGACCAATCCTGAATCGCTTGGACTTTAGCGGGGTCCATCTGCAACTTCTGCCCTGAAAGGATGTAACCGAGGAATGGAATCGTGGGTACTTCGAAGGTGCACTTCTCGTGCTTACAAAATAGTTGATTCCTCCGTAAATGAGTTAGAACTTCTTTTACTTGTTCTCGATGGGTCTTCAAATCCCTAGAAAAAATGAGAATGTCATCCAAGTAAACCACCAAGCAGTCATAGAGGAGGTCTCTGAAGATTTAATTAACGAATTCTTGAAAGACGGCTGGGGCATTACATAGGCCGAAAGGCATTACCAGATATTCGTAGTGGCCGTCGCAGGTATTAAATGCCGTCTTCCATTCGTCACCTGGGCGAATACGTATAAGATTGTAGGCTCCCCGTAAGTCCAGCTTAGTGAATACAGTAGCTCCTTTAAAACGGTCAAACAGTTCTGGAATTAGAGGTAATGGATATCTGTTCTTAATAGTAATGTCATTGAGACCTCTATAGTCATTACAGGGCCGCAGACCCCCATCTTTCTTTTTGACAAAGAAAAACCGCCCCAGCCGGAGAGGTGGATGACTAATGAACCCTTTTTCCAAGTTCTCCTGGATATATTCCGTCATGGCCGTAGTCTCAGGGAGTGAGAGCGGGTAGATTCGACCTCGGGGAGGAGTCTTGCCGGGTACCAGATCAATGGGACAATCCCCAGTGCGATGCGGAGGCAAGGTGTCCGCCCCATGCTTACTAAAAACATTTTGGAAGGCCTGGTATTCTGCAGGAAGGCTGGAAGGACTAGAAGAGCAGAGAGGTCTTACAGAGGGCAAACAGTTCTGGAAGCAGTTTCGTCCCCAGGAAAGAACATCCATGGTTTGCCAATCTATGTGGGGATTGTGTCTTATTAACCATGGAAATCATAGGATCAGTTCGTGAGAGGATTTAGGAATTACTAGGAAAGAGATGTTTTCCGAATGAAGAGCTCCAACCTTCATCTTAAGAGGAATTGTACGAAGAGTGATAATTCCCTCAGGAATATGACTTCCATCCACAGCAGTAATTGAGATAGTACGATCCAAACGGACCGTTTGTATCCCAGATCGTTTGACCAGAGTTGATGTAATAAAACTTTCGGCGGCTCCGGAGTCGAGTAGTGCAGGGATGAGAAGGGAGGAAGAAGGAAGCTCCAGGTGGGTTAACAAGACTGACTCTTTCTTGGCAAGTAATTCTGAGAATTCTCCTAGCTTGACCTCTCCAGCACAAGCTAGGAGCGGGCGTTTCCCGGACGTTGGCTACAAGATTTAACAACAGTACAGTACAGTACAGTACAGGCATAAGTTCCCTTGTACAGTACAGTACAGGCATAAGTTACCTTGTCGCCGTGTACTGTACTGTACAACAGTACAGTACAGTACAGTACAGGCATAAGTTCCCTTGTCGCCGTCTCTGACGTTCCTCGTTGGAGAGACAGGAACGATTGATCTGCATGGGTTCCTCGGTAGTTGGAGTTGATGGTGTTGGTGGAGCAACGACTCGAGGCCTGGGACGATCTGACCGTGATCTCTCCATACAGCGTTCTCTGTATCTTAAGTCTAATTTATTGCATAGGGAAATTAACTTATCCAACTTATCAGGTACGTCCTGAGTCGCGAGGTCATCTTTGATCTTTTCGGAGAGACCGCTCCACAAAGCTGCAATGAGAGCCTCCTCATTCCAGTTCAGTTCAGAGGAGTACGAAACTGGATCACGTACTGACTGACCATACGCGTGCCCTGACGCAGGCACAGGATCTCCAATGAGGCAGCAGAAGTCCTGCCCGGTTCGTCGAAGATTCTTCGAAAGGCGGCTACAAACTCCGAGTAGTTAGACAGGATGGGATCCGACTTCTCCCACAATGGTGACGCCCATTTCAACGCTTGCCCAGTAAGTAAAGAAATGATATAGGCTACCTTGGTTCATGCTGATGGGAAACTGGCCGACTGTAGTTCGAACTGGATTTCGCACTGGTTAAGAAACCCGCGGCATTGCTTTGGATTCCCATCGAATTTACTGGGAGATGGCAAATGCAACCGTGGAAGTGGGACTGGCACCGGAGGAAGCGGAACCGGAGGTGCTAATGTGGGAGCAGCTGTAGAAACTTGAGGAGCCGTCATGGCAACATAGAGAGAATCGAGATGTTCGGACATACTCTGCATGAACTGCACAATTTGAGATTGTGTGGCCTCCTGCTTACTTAAGCGAGACCAGATATCTGCGGTTGAATCCCCTCCTGAGGCCTGATCACCCGTCGAATCTATTGGGCCAGTGCTTACTGTCACGTCTAGCAAAGTTTGGGGATCCGGCAGCTGAGACTTGCCCAAGGAGGTAGCAGGCTGGGGAAGAACAAAATGAGGGGGTTGGATATAGTTCCTTTGCATGGGACATGGAGCAATGAAGGATGTAGGCGGAGTTTGAGAGTCAATGGAAAGTATTTATTATGTACAGAGCTGAGGTAAAAAACTGAGGTTGATGAACGGTGACTTGAGAATGTGGTCGTAGACAAAGAACTGTGAAACTGTGAGTGAGAGTAAAAACGAGGCTGAAGACAAGAACCGTGGACTGTGACTTTAAGATGAAACTGCGGTAGAGGAGCTGAGAACTGTGGACGGTAGTTTGGGTCGTGGCTGGAGACTGAGAACTGTAGACTGTGGCTTGAAAGATGAAGCTGGAGATAACGAGCTGAGGACTGTGAATGGTGGTTCGAGGACTTGGCTGGAAGCAAGAATCTGCGGACAGTGGCTTGGAGGACGAGGCAAGAGACCCGGGGTCGTCCGTGCCCAAAGGGTCTTACCGAACCGGGTTTTCCAAGAGCATCTCCACGGGCAGCAGCAGGCTAGGGACGGGAAAACTGCAGCAGCAACTGAGAACTGGCAAAGCAGGGTTAGAAGTACCAGAATACAGCAGGAATCCTGGGAGCACAGGCTAAAGCACCTACAACAGGGTTGTAACTTGAAGCACTGGCGTCCCTGTCTTAAACCAGCCCCCTTTTATAGGAAGAAGTCTCCCTGGATTGGCTGGAAAACTAGGTACAGGAATTATGTCAGAAACTTGGTCACCAACATGGCGGCGCCCAGTAATGCAGACCTTTTCTGACAACATGCTGCTCACTGCCCCTGGTCTCCTAGGCAACAGTTTAGCGAGAGCGAGCCACTGCAGCGGCGTCCCGCCGCCACGAGCGGACCCCCTCAGCGCCATTACCGCTGCCTGTACCCTTGAACCCAGCGCCGCAGCCCTCCACCGCCACTGCCCAGCCACCCGTGAAGCCCGCCCCGCGTCCCCAGCATTCCGGTAAGACCCCGGACGCTGACAGTGTTTAGCCTATGGATCCACATGGATTCCAGCTGTAAGAGCTGTTTGCCCCTATTCCCTCCTTCTCTGTGATGCTGGAACATGGTCTATGATCCTGTGCTTAAAGGTTACCATCCCGTGCCTATATTCCAAAAAGTGGTATGCCACGGGCTGCTCCCCACTTCCTGATGCCATGGCGTTCCTAATGGCTTGTCTGTGTTGTGCCATCCTGATTTTAAACTGGCACTCAGTCTTGCCAATATAGTAGCGCCACAAGGGCATATTAGGGCATAGATTATGAATTTCGAGCTACAGGTTAACGGCCAGTTTATGGGGAATTTTTTACCACTAAATGGGTGAGAGATATTATCCCCTGGGGACATGTGTGAACAGGTTGTACAACCTGTACATTTGAAACACCCATTTTTTCGTGTTAAGAAATTAGTATGGGTGTTCTTTCATTTTGACAAATCCGTCTTCACCACTATGTCCCTGATACTCCTACCTCTAGTGTAGCTTGGCATTAGCCGTTTGTCATGAAATACTTTTAATTCCGGATCAGTGGATACCAGGGGCCAAAGAGTTTTTACTTTCTTCTTAATGAATTCACTTTTTAAATTATATCCATTAACCCATGGAATTACCCTGGGCTTTTCCCTGGGGCCATGATCCTGTAGCAATGTTTCCCGGCTCCTGTGCTTTCTTTCTAGCTGTAGCCAAAAGCTTCATAGGGTAGCCTCTTTGTAGGAACCCTTGTTCCATCTCGTCCAGCTGTATTACTCTTTCGGACTCTTCGTTATTAACTCTACATTCTCGCAGAAACTGCGAGTATGAGAGTCCCTTGGTCGTAGCTGGGGGGTGGAAGCTATCATACCTTAAGATGGTTTTACGATCCGTAGGTTTTTTTATATAACCATGTGATGATCTTACCACCCTGGATTCTAATCCTGATGTCCAAAAAACATATCTCAGAGTGATGACTCAACATGGTCAACTTGATAGGACTGCTCGTGGAATTATGGGTCGACACTAACTCACATAGCGCCTGGTCCGTTCCTCTCCAAAAGAGGAGCAGATCATCTATGTAGCGAAAGTAGATGAACAAACGCTCAGCCACTAGTGGGTTGGCAAAAAATAATGTATTTTCCACATCCCACATATACGCGTTTGCGAACGAGGGTGCCACGGGAGATCCCATGGCACACCCCATTCGCTGTCTGAAATACTTATCATCAAAGATGAAGAAGTTGTGTGTGAGCGTAAATTCTAGCAATGCCACAAAAAAATCTATATCTGGACCCTCATACCTCATGTTACCTGTAATGAGTTGCCTCACCGCTTGCAACCCCTGTTCATGAAGCCGCAGTACATTAAGTTGAGGCCAGCATTATATGTGTCTAAGGTA
The DNA here is from genome assembly GCF_028390025.1 of Pseudophryne corroboree. Lineage (NCBI taxonomy): Eukaryota > Metazoa > Chordata > Amphibia > Anura > Myobatrachidae > Pseudophryne > Pseudophryne corroboree. The sequence goes on from NC_086453.1 coordinate 230,376,261, forward strand.
GTGTTTGAAAGGTTTAAATAATATAAAGTATGGGTAGGTTAATAGTTAACCGAGGTGGAGTTATTGATCTTCTGTAGGAATGTCCTAGGCTGTTTTGATTTTATTTTATCATGTCTATAGATGTTGTTTTTATTACAAATGTATAGGTTATTAATGTGCAGGGGTATTCAGGGGCGATCAGCTGCCACTATATACACACTTAGTTCTCTGCTTGACAGGGATCGTCTGAACCGTATGTTTAATAAAATATCTACACACTCACTGCATATATTTGTGTATTATTAATACACTGCTCAAAAAAATAAAGGGAACACTAAAATAACACATCCTAGATCTGAATGAATTAAATATTCTTATTAAATACTTTGTTCTTTACATAGTTGAATGTGCTGACAACAAAATCACACAAAAATTATCAATGGAAATCAAATTTATTAACCCATGGAGGTCTGGATTTGGAGTCACACTCAAAATTAAAGTGGAAAAACACACTACAGGCTGATCCCACTTTGATGTAATGTCCTTTAAACAAGTCAAAATGAGGCTCAGTAGTGTGTGTGGCCTCCACGTGCCTGTATGACCTCCCTACAATGCCTGGGCATGCTCCTGATGAGGTGGCGGATGGTCTCCTGAGGGATCTCCTCCCAGACCTGGACTAAAGCATCCGCCAACTCCTGGACAGTCTGTGGTGCAACGTGGCGTTGGTGGATGGAGCGAGACATGATGTCCCAGATGTGCTCAATTGGATTCAGGTCTGTGGAACGGGCGGGCCAGTCCATAGCATCAATGCCTTCGTCTTGCAGGAACTGCTGACACACTCCAGCCACATGAGGTCTAGCATTGTCTTGCATTAGGAGGAACCCAGGGCCAACCGCACCAGCATATGGTCTCACAAGGGGTCTGAGGAACTCATCTCTGTACCTAATGGCAGTCAGGCTACCTCTGGCGAGCACATGGAGGGCTGTGCGGCCCCCCAAAGAAATGCCACCCCACACCATTACTGACCCACTGCCAAACCAGTCATGCTGGAGGATGTTGCAGGCAGCAGAACGTTCTCCTTTGCATCTCCAGACTCTGTCACATCTGTCACATGTGCTCAGTGAGAACCTGCTTTCATCTGTGAAGAGCACAGGGTGCCAGTGGCGAATTTGCCAATCTTGGTGTTCTCTGGCAAATGCCAAACGTCCTGCACGGTGTTGGGCTGTAAGCACAACCCCCACCTGTTGATGTCGGGCCCTCATACCACCCTCATGGAGTATGTTTCTGATCGTTTGAGTAGACACATGCACATTTGTGGCTTGCTGAAGGTCATTTTGCAGGGCTCTGGCAGTGCTCCTCCTGTTCCTCCTTGCACAAAGGTGGAGGTAGCGGTCCTGCTGCTGGGTTGTTGCCCTCCTACGGCCTCCTCCACATCTCCTGATGTACTGGCCTGTCTCCTGGTAGCGCCTCCATGCACTGTATACTACGCTGACAGACACAGCAAACCTTCTTGCCACAGCTCGCATTGATGTGCCATCCTAAATGAGCTGCACTACCTGAGCCACTTGTGTGGGTTGTAGACTCCGTCTCATGCTACCACTAGAGTGGAAGCACCGCCAGCTATCACAAGTGACCAAAACATCAGCCAGAAAGCATAGGAGCTGAGAAGTAGTCTGTGGTCACCACCTGCAGAACAACTCCTTTATTGGGGGTGTCTTGCTAATTGCCTATAATTTCCACCTTTTGTCTATTCCATTTGCACAACAGCATGTGAAATTGATTGTCAATCAGTGTTGCTTCCTAAGTGGACAGTTTGATTTCACAGAAGTGTGATTGACTTGGAGTTACATTGTGTTGTTTAAGTGTTCCCTTTATTTTTTTGAGCAGTGTATATACACAGTGGGGCAAAAAAGTATGAGGACAGCCACCAATTGTGCAAGTTGACCCACTTAAAAAATGAGAGGGAGATTGTCAGTGATCTTGTATTTCTTCCATTTTTTTATAATTGCGCCAACAGTTGATCTCTTCTCACCAAGCTGCTTGCCTATTGTCGAGTAGCTCATCCCAGCCTTGTGCAGCTCTACAATTTTGTCCCTGGTTTCCTTAGACAGCTCTCTGGTCTTCGCCATGGTGGAGAGGTAGCAATCTGACTGTTTGAGGGTGTGGACAGGTGTCTTTTATACAGATAACCAGTTCAAACAGGTGCCATTAATACAGGTAATGAGTGGAGGATAGAAGAGCTTCTTAAAGAAGAAGTAACAGGGCTGTGAGAGCCAGAAATCTTTCTGCTTGGTAGGTGTCCAAATATTTATTTTCCACACGAATATACAATTAAATTGTTTAAAAATCATACAATGTGATTTCCTGTTTTGTTTTGTTTTTTTTCAGATTCTGTCTCTCACAGTTGAAGTGTACCTATGATGGAAATTACAGAGCACTCTCATCTTTTTAAGTGGGTCAACTTGCACAATCGGTTGCTGTCCAAATACCTTTTTGCCCCACTGTATGTATGTATGTATGTATATATAATATATATATATATATATATATATATTGGGTTCTAAGGGTGAGGGTGTAGCAAACGTGTGTGGGGCATGTTTGTAATGGTGCTGGGCATGTATGCTGTAATGAACGTGTATGCTGTGATGGGTGCTGGGTGTGTATGCTGTAATGGGTAATGGGTGTGCATGCTGTGATGGGCGTGTATGCTGTGATGGGTGCTTGTGTGTGTATGCTATGATGGGCATGTATGCTGTGATGGGCGGTGGGCGTGTATGCTGGGACGGGCATGTATGCTGTGATGGATGCTGGGCATGTATGCTGTGATGGGTGCTGGGCATGTATGCTGTGATGGGTGCTGGGCGTGTATGCTGTAATGGGTGCTTGGTGTATATGCTGTAATGGGTGCTGGGCGTATATGCTGTAATGGGTGCTAGGCGTGTATGCTATGCTGGGCGTGTATGCTGTGATGAGTGATGGGCGTGTATGCTGTGATGGGTGCTAGGCATGTATGCTGTAATGGATGCGTGTTTGCTGTGATGGGCGCTGGGTGTGTTTGGAGTAATGAGTACTGGGCGTGTTTGGAGTAATGGGTGCTGAGTGTGTATGCTGTGATGGGTGATGGGCATGTATGCTGTAATGGGTGCTTGGTGTATATGCTGTAATGGGCGCTGGGTGTATGCCGTGATGGGTGCTGGGTGTGTTTGGACTCAGTAATGGGTGCTGGATGTGTTTAAAGTTATAGGTGCTGGGTGTGTTTGCTGTGATGGGTGCTAGGTGTGTTTAGAGTAATGGATGCTGGGTGTGTATGCAGTGATGGGTGCTATGTGTCTATGCTGTGATGGGTGATGGGTGTGTTTAGAGTAATGAGTGCTGGGTGTGTATGCAGTGATGGGCGCTGGGTGTGTTTGGAGTAATGGGTGTTGGGTGTGTTTGGAGTAATGGGTGCTGGGTGTTTTTGCTGTGCTGGGTGTGTTTAGAGTAATGGATGCTGGGTGTGCTTATAGTAATGGATGCTGTGTGTGTATGCAGTGATGGGTGCTATGTGTCTATGCTGTGATGGGCGCTGGGTGTGTTTAGAGTAATGGGTGCTAGGTGTGTTTGGAGTAATGGGTCCTGGGTGTGTATGCAGTGATGGGCACTAGGTGTGTTTGGAGCAATGGGTGCTGGGTGTGTTTGGAGTAATGGGTGCTGGGTGTGTTTGGAGTAATGGGTGCTGGGTGTGTTTGCTGTGATGGGTGCTATGTGTCTATGCTGTGATGGATGCTGGGTGTGTTTGGAGTAATGGGTGCTGGGTGTGTATGTAGTGATGGGCGCTGGGTGTGAATGTGTTGATGGGCACAGGGTATATATGCAGTGATGGGCGCTTGGTGTTTATGTAGTGATTGGTGCTGGATGTGTACGCAGTGATGGATGCTTGGTGTATATGCAGGAATGGATGTTGGGAGTAAATGTATTAATGTGTTTTATTTTTTCCTGTTGGGGGCAGATGTCTTTTATTCTTTCTTTTGGAGAAAAATGTGTTTTATTTTTTCCTGTCTTCGCCCAGTGTGTTTGTATTTTACTGCAGGGGCCATTGTGGTTGGTCTTTTTTCCCCATTGTGTTTGTTTTCCTGTGACGGACAAAGGGTGGAATTCAGTTGTTTTTTTTGCGCCCAGTGACGGGAGATCTGGGTGCGATATTTAATTGTTTTTATCTTGCTTATTGCACCAAACTGCCTGTATTTAGCCGTGTTAGGTGGCTAAACCCGACTAAAGTATTGGGCGCAATGTGAAAAGTCCCATTTGTATGCTTGGGTGGGGGGCAAGAAAACAATTGAATTCTGGCCATAGTTTGTTTTTATCTTCCTGCGGTTGCTAATGTGTTAATTTTTTTGTTCAATGTTTTTCATCTGTGCATGCGCTTGAGTTGCACCACGCATGCGTCCTGAGAGTGTTCGTACAGAGTCATAGTACATTTAGAAATATTTAAGGGGACAATACACAGGGCTTGCGGGGGATCTGTTTTTGGTAAGATCAACACAGAAGACACGTGGACACCCGCTTAAGTTAGAGGAGAGGAGATTCCGCACACAGAGGCGAAAAGATTTTTTCACAGTAAGGACAATACGAGTTTGGAATTCCCTGCCTGAGAGAGTAGTGATGGCAGACTCGGTCAATACTTTTAGGAATGTGCTAGATAAATTACTAATGGATAAGGATATGGGTTATGGAGGATAGATCACATACTATAGTTATAATAAAATGAGGAAATACAATACAACGGCAGACTTTATCAAACACATACAGTAAAACTAGTCATGAAAATAATACAGAGTAGGAGAACACTAAAAGGTTGAACTCGATGGACAAATTGGGGTATATTTACTAATATTCGTGTTTTAGCCGTTTTTAAGGGTGTTTGATCTCGAATGGTATCGGGTGCATTTTACTGCAACTTTTTGAATCCTGATACGGTCATTTACTAAGCTGCCGAGTTTTCCTAATTCGTCTTTTCCGATGTCGATGTGATTCGTAATGTCAGGCAGTGTTTTAAGGGAGTGATGAGTAAAACAGTGCCTGACAAAACACAAGGAATCCCGGCCGGATCTGTGAGATCCGTGCAGGGCTTTATTGTGTACCTTAAAAACAGTGTTTAAAGAGTTAAAAAACAGAAAAAAAATTGCGTGGGGTCCCCCCTCCTAACCACAACCAGCCTCGGGCTCTTTGAGCCGGTCCTGGTTGTAAAAATATGGGGAAAAATTTGACAGGGGATCCCCCATATTTAAACAACCAGCACCGGGCTCTGCGCCTGTTCCTGGTGCCAAAAATATGGGGGACAAAAAGCGTAAGGGGTCCCGCCTATTTTTAACACCAGCACAGGGCTCCACTAGAACTTTGCGGTCAGCGCTTGAGGTTACTCGCGGTCAACCGCTGACCGCAAAGTTCCCACCATTGGATACAATGGAGCGCCTATGCGCTACATTGTATCTTCAGTGCGCAGCCTGACTGACAGCTCAGGCGCGCACAGCCAATCAGGAGAGTGCCACGACATGGCGCTCCCTGATTGACTGAAGGGACCCTCTTTGACAGGAGTCATGGGGGGTCCCACCAGTCGGGGAAAGGGGTCCCATGTGTAAACATGGGACCCCTTTCAGTGCGTGGTTCGGGTTTTCCGGTTTGTTTTTTTGCCAAGTACGTGGATTACAAATAGGACAGAGCTACCCTGGATTGTGTGAGTATAATTTTATTCACAGGTACCCTGTGGATTCTACATGGAGAAGTGGACCGAGCCTCGTGTGAACATAGGTAAGTATGTGTGTATGTAGGTGTGCATGTATGTAATAAAGTATTACTGTCACGGTGTGTGTGTTCTGTTTTTTGTTGGGTATTTTTTTTGTAGTAGTACTACAGGTACCAGCGGGCCCGTTTCCCCCCCCCCGCATGCTGGTACTTGTGGTTCTCCAAGTACCAGCTTATGGGGGAGGCTTGCTGGGACTTGCAGTACTGCTACAAAAAAAACAATATTCTTATTTTTACACTTGGCTATCAGCCCCCCATCCGCCGCCCTTGGATGGGGGGGGACAGCATCGGGCTTCACCCCTGGCCCTTGGGTGGCTGGAGGGGGGGGACCCTTTGATTTAAGGGGTCCACACTCCTCCAGGGTACCCCGGCCAGGGGTGACTAGTTAGTGATTTAATGCCAGGGCCGCAGGGACCTATATAAAAGTGTCCCCCAGCTGTGGCATTATGTACCTGACTAGTGGAGCCCGGTGCTGGTGTTAAAAATACGGGGGACCCCTACGCTTTTTGTCCCCCGTATTTTTGGCACCAGGACCAGGCGCAGAGCCCGGTGCTGGTTGTTTAAATATGGGGGATCCCCTGTCAAATTGTTCTCCATATTTTTACAACCAGGACCGGCTCAAAGAGCCCGAGGCTAGTTATGCTTAGGAGGGGGGACCCAACACAATTTTTTTTTTCAGATTTTACAGTAAACAGACCCTTTCCCATAGATAACCATGCACAGATCTCACTGATCCGTGCATGATTATCCAAACTCGCCTGGAAAAAGCTGGTCTATTTTTTTTGCTGCTTTTTTTAACAATTCGCAAAAAAATACACCCGCACTTGAGCACTCAGAGACTAACACCCAAATACGAATGAATAGTGAATACCCGTGTTGTAGGAAATAACAGCCGCGTTTGACCGATGGTCTATTCATTCGTATTTCTGAACTTTGCCATTCAAACCATTACGAATAGTCCAAACACTGCCGAGATTGGTGCTTAGTGAATTCCCGTGTTGGGACTTAGAAAAAAAAACACAAATCGGACAAACTTGGATTATTAGTAAATATAGGCCATTGTCTTTTTTCAGCCTCATAAATTATGTTACGACTGTATGTACTAGATTCAGTCACATGCACACAAAAGTTTCTTAGAAATGTGTTTGGTGTACCTGGGCGGTTACAGGGGGTTGGCTAATCAGATGCAGATGTAACATATGGGTGTGTTATATGACCCATATAATATGGGTGTGTTATGACGTGACATAGGTATGTTGCTTATAGTCGTTGAGCGCAGAGATGATGAATCGCTCACATTGGAAGCCATATTCAGACAGATGATCTGCATGTAGCATAGGGCTGGCGCAAGTTTCAGTTAACTGTTTTTATTGAAAAAGTGCTGCAATACAGGAATGACGCAGTAACATACATCAAGAATGGGCTGGTGAAAGTTTCAATGGTGTGACCGATTGTGGTGTCTAAACACGCAGAAAGCATGACTGCAGCGTCTGTAGACAGTGATAGGGGGCGTTTAAGTCCTTATATATTTGGATGTACACCATGGAAGGGCATTGTAGCGGCAATAGCATAACATCACAGTCACAATTGCAGCAAAAGATGCAAGGATAGCAGCATATGTGTCCAACTCAGAATCAGGCCCTCTGACAAGGGAGTATCCCGCTCTCTTAACAAGCCACACCCCTTCAACAGACCCCGCCTCATTTAGGGATGCTTCCAAAAATTTCCCGGGCAGGTTTTCCATCCCAATCCACCCCTGACTACATATGAACAGCGTTTGTCCTGTGTGCCGCACAAGATGCTACAACCTGGACATTTTTTCCCAGCCTGAAGGACACCAAACAGAAGCAGAGGACCCAATTTAAACATCAAAAGAATACAGGGTGAGCTTGTTCCATATACAGTATATATATAGTAGACAAGATCCAGTTTCAAACATAGTTTGTTTTCTGAGCAATAAATAAGGACATAATTGATACATTTTTCTTTAAATAAATCTATTAATTTACACTTACAGAACATATAGTATAATATTACAGTGACTGCTTTCTCCCTTCTCTGAGGTGACACACGCATCAGAACTGGCAAGATTACAGCCGGCACTATTTGTGCAGGCTCTTTGTGGGACTACACAAAGGGCCTGATTCATGTTTGTAAGAAAAGCAAAATATAACACAATGTAACTAAACAGAAAGTAAAGCTGGGGATTAGGGCTACTGGCTACACCCCCTCCCCAAAAAATGACATTAGGCAGCCACCTTATGGGTCTATTGGAAGAGCTGCTAAGCTGCTATTACTTTTTAAAAAGTTTACAGTTACATCCAACTCATTGATCATTTACTGTAAGCACTTGAACATTTCAAATAGTTAGAATTCTCTAGCTTTCTATGTAAGGGCAGATAGTTCAATGAATAGAGTGTCTGCTATGCCACATGCAGTGGGTACGAATCCTGGGTATGTCAGCATCTTGACATGTACTAAAGGACAGCGTGACTGAATATCAAAGTGATCTCAAGTTAAGTTCATGAATAGGGTGGTCTTCAGTATGCCGGCGGTCGGGCTCCCGGCGACCAGCATACCGGCGCCGGGAGCCCGACAGCCGGCATACCGACACTTATTCTCCCTCGTGGGGGCACAACCCCCCTGGAGGGAGAATAAAATAGTGTGGCGCGCGTAGCGCGCCACCGTGCCCGTAGCGTGGCGAGCGCAGCGAGCCCGCATGGGGCTCATTTGCGCTCGCCACACTGTCGGTAAGCCGGCGGTCGGGCTCCCGGCGCCGGTATGCTGGTCGCCGGGAGCCCGACCGCCGGCATATCGTAGTGAACCCCATGAATGTTGTATAGGCATTAGTGATGGAAGGGGTGGAGGAAGGAGACAGGTGCAGTCAGGAGATGCAGGGCTTCAAAAAGGAGGTAAGCTACAAGTGAAAGTAACTGAATCAGATAATTGACAAGTGCTGCCAACAGCGCCCCCTATCCTGGCGCCTCTTATCCTGGCGCTATCCCCTCCCCAGCGTAACCATGACACATTTCACATGTGTGCCCCGAAAACCCCCCAAAAGGACAAAACTATCAATCTGTGTCCATATACAGTAGTCCCTCTGTCCTTCCCACCCTAAAGTCTTGTGCACACAGACGATTTGCTCTAGTGACATAGCAGTATTAACAAAGGAGAGAACCCATAAAATGAAATGCATTCTTTTGTTCCTTTGTACTAATTGCTTGAAATATTTTAATATTTCATTGGGGTTTTCTCAGCTTCCCCCCCCCATGTAATGCTCAGAAAACTCAAATATGGTTTTGCTGGTGAAAAATGTAAGAAAAAAAAATCTTGTGTGACCTGTTGATAAACATTGTTTTAGCTGATTTAAAATATTAAGCAATATAAAGTATTACAAACAGAGAAAAAAAGTTATCAGGACTCATACCTTATTTAAAGCTTATTTAGAGGTAGAATCAGACCTCCTGCCTGCAGTTCTCATACACATTCTGCTCAAGGAATGTCTAGTATTTTCCAGCACACACACAGTAAATTAACTTGGCTCCAGCCTTCCAGTGCTAAACCCCTGAAGAGGTGGCATAACATCCCTGGTATTGTGACCTGCAGACGCTGTCCCACTGCTACTGGAGCACTCATTGAGAAAATGAACAAATACCTCTGGTACCAGCTGGTGCTTTACAAGGAAACTAAAGGTTAGATGTTATGCTGAACGTTTGACATGGAAAGGTCTGGAGGTCACAGACTAGAAAAACCCAAACCTTAACCTATGTTAGGAAAGCATTTACACACTAATACATTGTTACCATGGTAAGTATTTAATGTTGTCAAACAAAATCTTCCGCCTAATGACAGATGCTACCCAATTGTATCAATGCCTGTGATAGGAAAATAATAACATCTAATATTCCTAAATGTAAGAGGATCATGTTACAGTTTTATAATTATCCATGAAATGGACTAGGGAGAATGTTTTTTTCACCAAAACTAAATGGAACAGAAAATGACAAGGGGGCAATTTATCATTCAATATTTGCAGGATATTCCATGAAAAACATCCGTTTTCATGCAGTATGCACAAATATTAAAGACACACCAGATATATAACAGAGGGATCATAGTAAATATCTTTCATATCTGCTGCGATGTCTCCATTTTCAACTGCAAATATAACCCCCATAGGTTTCTATGGTAGCTGCTTTGCAGTCATATTTGCCAAGCTGACTCTTATAGACCACTTTGTCCCTTATTAAACCATATTCAGTATTGCTACAGTGCAGAAATGGTAGATCTGAAAAGCAGCTGTCCCCACAATACCTACCACTGATGATTCCACTGCTAAGTGACCTGCGGCAGGGTTAGGCGGGTGAGGCAAAGTCTCTCCTGTTATACTCCAGTATACTCCAGAGTTTTGACTAGAAAAATTATTAGAATAATACAAAGATGATGTATTATTCATATAACTGTTATAGTCAAAACTCACCACCAAATCAACGCCATCTGCAGAGGTAGACTCTGAAAACTGAATTACTGGGCGACCACACCGGGCCCCTAATAATGTATGGGTCTGTAACGTAAACATGTAAAAACTATTGATTCTGCATATGTAATAGTCCATAAGGGATAATGAGATGGCCCCCTTAGACCTTTATCAACTCCCACATGTTGGATAATGTGCTAAGAAGATCTGATCCAGGAAACTGATATATACTGTCCTGATTTCAGTGGGACAGCCACAATTCAACCTCTTGATAGGGGTTCCAATGCTCCAAAAAGTCAGCGTTTCTATGTCAGTTTTGTTTCCGTAGTACACATTTGATACAGGATATTTCATAGAGATGTGCTGGTTTGGATTTACTCAGTTTTTAACGCCAGTATTAAGGCAAGTTTGGATTTATCTGGATTTTTCTTATTGGCTATCCAAAACATGTGACATCCGATGGCCAATAAGATGCCGTTTGAGATCCGGGTAAATCCGAGTAAATCCAGGTAAATCTGAACCCACACATCTCTAATATTTTAACACGCAAAAATGGCTTAGCTTGATCTTTAACAACTTCACCTAATGGCTAATTCAACCATCCTTCTACTTCTCTAATGAGGGAGAAATGGCACGTATCCTTTCTCCATCCTCTGAGAATGCTAACAAGTGGGGGAGAAACTTAGATTTTATAAGAAATGACTAAGGTGGGAATTTATTAATCAGGGATTTGCAACAATCACATAAAAATGTATTGTTTTTTATGTGATTTTGGCTGAATTAATCAACAGCAAACCACTAACGATATTGCAGTAACTATGCGATTTTTGAAAGCGACCTGTCACAAATAGCAATCCCAATTTTTTTTTTTTATTATTACAAATACAAAATGTCCGATATATTTAAAGATGTTTGTGACAGGCAAGGTAGCTGACAAACTGGGGCGTTGCATAGGGATTTTCATCGACCATCTATGTTTCCAAATCATTAATGGTTTATGGCCAATGGCGAATACTTTTGCCATCAATGGGGAAGAACCAGATTGTTTCCCACCATCGATAGTACAAAACCACCCGATGGTATTCTTTTTATTTTTTACAAGGTGCCAGGACACAGAGCATAGCTCCACCCCTGACACACACAAGCCCCTCCCCTAGGTTCTGACTGGTGATGGCCCACGGCCCAGTCGGTGAAAAGAACCATGACCATGGTAAAACCATTGATGGTCATCCATTGCATAGTTTGACGGCCACTCGTTATTACCCCCGTTGATGGTAACCATTGATTGTAAACACACTGATGGCCATCCCTAGTGTTACATGTTTGTGCCTGTGTGGTACAGAACTTAATACGAGAATTAGCGAAAATCTTTTAATGAGGTCAGATGGTGAAGTTGCCGATAGCAACCAATGAGATTCTAGCTATCATTCTATAGAAGTCAAGACATATGATAGCTAAGCTCCAATGGACTGGCAGAGAACCAATGCAAATGAACCTTTGCATTCTGGTGGACTACTATGCAATAGATAGGCATGGATACATAAAGATAGGTGCTATTTCCCTATACTGTAGATTGTAAGCTTGCGAGCAGGGCCTTCCTACCTCTATGACTGTTATTACCCAGTTTTCTCTGACGTCTAGTGGATGCTGGGGACTCCGTCAGGACCATGGGGATATAGCGGCTCCGCAGGAGACAGGGCACAATAATAAAAGCTTTAGGATCAGGTGGTGTGCACTGGCTCCTCCCCCCATGACCCTCCTCCAAGCCTCAGTTAGATTTTTGTGCCCGACGAGAAGGGTGCAATCTAGGTGGCTCTCCTGAGCTGCTTAGAATAAAAGTTTAAGTTAGGTTTTTTATTTTCAGTGAGTCCTGCTGGCAACAGGCTCACTGCTACGAGGGACTTAGGGGAGAGAAGAAAACTCACCTGCGTGCAGGATGGATTTGCATCTTAGGCTACTGGACACCATTAGCTCCAGAGGGAGTCGGAACACAGGTCTCACCCTGGGGTTCGTCCCGGAGCCGTGCCGCCGACCCCCCTTGCAGATGCCGAAGTTGAAGAGGTCCAGAGGTCCAGAAACAGGCGGCAGAAGACTTTCAGTCTTCATAAGGTAGCGCACAGCACTGCAGCTGTGCGCCATTGTTGTCAGCACACTTCACCAACAGTCACCAACTGTCACTGAGGGTGCAGGGCGCTGGGGGGGGCGCCCTGGGCAGCAATGTATAATACCTTTTTATGGCTAAAATACATCACATATAGCCCTTGAGGCTATATGGATGTATTTAACCCCTGCCAGATCTCACAAACTCCGGGAGAAGAGCCCGCCGAAAAGGGGGCGGGGCCTATTCTCCTCAGCACACGGCGCCATTTTCCTGCTCAGCTCTGCTGTGAGGAAGGCTCCCTGGCTCTCCCCTGCACTGCACTACAGAAACAGGGTTAAAACAGAGAGGGGGGGCACTTATTTGGCGATATGATTACATATATAAAAATGCTATAAGGGAAAACACTTGTATAAGGGGTTGTCCCTGTATAATTATAGCGTTTTTGGTGTGTGCTGGCAAACTCTCCCTCTGTCTCCCCAAAGGGCTAGTGGGGTCCTGTCCTCTGTCAGAGCATTCCCTGTGTGTGTGCTGTGTGTCGGTACGTGTGTGTCGACATGTAGGAGGACGATGTTGGTGAGGAGGCGGAGCAAATTGCCTGTATTGGTGATGTCACTCTCTAGGGAGTCGACACTGGAATGGATGGCTTATTTAGGAATTACGTGATAATGTCAACACGCTGCAAGGTCGGTTGACGACATGAGACGGCCGGCAAACAAATTAGTACCTGTCCAGGCGTCTCAGACACCGTCAGGGGCTTGTAAAAACGCCCATTTACCTCAGTCGGTCGACACAGACACAGACACGGACACTGACTCCAGTGTCGACGGTGAAGAAACAAACGTATTTTCCTTTAGGGCCACACGTTTCATGTTAAGGGCAATGAAGGAGGTGTTACATATTTCTGATACTACAAGTACCACAAATAAGGGTATTATGTAGGGTGTGAATAAACTACTTGTAGTTTTTCCTGAATCAGATAAATTAAATGAAGTGTGTGATGATACGTGGGTTTCCTCCGATAGAAAATTATTGGCGGTATACCCTTTCCCGCCAGAAGTTAGGGCGAGTTGGGAAACACACCTCAGGGTGAATAAGGCGCTCACACGCTTATAAAAACAAGTGGCGTTACCGTCTCCAGATACGGCAGCCCTCAAGGAGCCAGCTGATAGGAAGCTGAAAAATATCCTAAAAGTATATACACATATACTGGTGTTATACTACGACCAGCAATCGCCTCAGCCTGGATGTGCAGCGCTGAGGGGGCTTGGTCGGATTTCCTGACTGAAAATATTGATACCCTTGACAGGGACAAGATTTTATTGACTATAGAGCATTTTAAGGATGCATTTCTATATATGCGAGATGCGCAGAGGGATATTTGCATTCTGGCATCAAGAGTAAATGTGATGTCCATATCTGCCAGACGACAGTGGTCAGGTGATGCAGATTCCAGACGGCACATGGAAGTATTGCCGTATAAAGGGGCGGTCCATCGGACCTGGTGGCCATGGCAACAGCTGAAAAATCCACCTTTTGTTACCCCAAGTCACATCTCAGCAGAAAAGGACACAGTCTTTTCAGTCTCAGTCCTTTCGTCCCCATAAGGGCAGGCGGGCAAAAGGGCCAGTCATATCTGCCCAGGGGTAGAGGAAAGGGAAGAAGACTGCAGCAGGCAGCCCATTCCCAGGAACAGAAGCCCTCCACAGCTTCTGCCAAGTCCGCAGCATGACGCTGGGGCCGTACAAGCGGACTCAGGTGCGGTAGGGGGTCATCTCAAGAGTTTCAGCACGCAGTGGGCTCACTCACAAGTGGACTCCTGGATCCTACACGTAGTATCCCAGGTGTACATTGGAAATTCGAGACGTCTCCCCCTCACAAGTTCCTGAAGTCTGCTTTACCAACGTCTCCCTCCGACAGGGAGGCAGTATTGGGAACAATTCACAGGCTGTATTCCCAGCAGGTGATAATCAAAGTACCCCTTCTACAACAAGGGAAGGGGTATTATTCCACACTATATTGTGGTACTGAAGCCAGACGGCTAGGTGAGATCTGAAATATTTGAACACTTACATACAAGCGTTCAAATCAAGATGGAGTCACTCAGAGCAGTGATAGCGAACCAGGAAGAAGGGGACGATATGGTGTCACTGGATATCAGGGACGCTTACGTACATGTCCAAATTTGCCCTTCTCACCAAGGGTACCTCAGGTTCGTGGTACAGAACTGTCACTATCAGTTCAGACGCTGCCGTTTGGATTGTCCACGGCACCCCGGGTCTTTACCAAGGTAATGGCCGAAATGATGATTCTTCTTAAAAGAAATATGGACGCTTTCCTGATAAGGGCAAGGTCCAGAGAACAGTTGGAGGTCGGAGTAGCACTATCTTAAGTAGTTCTACGACAGCACGAGTGGATTCTAAATATTCCAAAATCGCAGTTTTTTCCGACGACACGTCTACTGTTCCTAGGGATGATTCTGGACACAATCCAGAAAAGGATGTTTTCTCCCGGAGAAGAAAGCCAGGGAGTTATCCGAGCTAGTCAGGAACCTCCTAAAACCAGGAAAAGTATCAGTGCATCATTGCACAAGGATCCTGTGAAAAATTGTGGTTTCTTACAAAGCGATCCCATTCGGTAGATTTCACGCAAGAACCTTTACGTGGGATCTGCTGGAAAAATGGTCCGGATCGCATCTTCAGATGCATCAGCGGATAACCCTGTCTCCAAGGACAAGGGTGTTTCTTCTGCGGTGGCTGCAGAGTGCTCATCTATGAAAGGGCCGCAGATTCGGCATTCAGGACTGGGTCCTGGTGACCACGGATGCCAGCCTGAGTGGCTGGGGAGCAGTCACACAAGGAAAAAATTTCCAGATAGTGTGATCGAGTCTGGAGACTTCTCTCCACATAAATATACTGGAGCTAAGGGCAATTTACAATGCTCTAAGCTTAGCAAGACCTCTGCTTCAAGGTCAGCCGGTATTGATCCAGTGGGACAACATCACGGCAGTCGCCCACGTAAACAGACAGGGCGGCACAAGAAGCAGGAGGGAAATGGCAGAAACTGCAAGGATTCTTCGCTGGGCGAAAAATCATGTGATAACACTCTCAGCAGTGTTCATTCCGGGAGTGGAAAACTGGGAAGCAGACTTCCTCAGCAGGCATGACCTCCACCCGGGAGAGTGGGGACTTCATCGGGAAGTCTTCCACATGATTGTAAACCGTTGTGAAAAACCAAAGGTGGGCATGATGGCGTCCCGCCTGAACAAAAAACTAGATATTGCGCCAGGTCAAGGGACCCTCAGGCAATAGCGGTGGACGCTCTGGTAACACTGTGGATGTACCAGTCAGAGTATGTGTTCCCTCCTATGCCTCTCATACAAAAAGTACTGAGAATCATAAGAGGGAGATGAGTAAGAATGATACTCGTGGTTCCGGATTGGCCAAGAAGGACTTGGTACCCGAAACTTCAAGAGATGTTCACGGAAGACCCGTGGCCTCTACCTTTAAGAAAGGACCTGCTCCAGCAGGGGCCTTGTCTGTTCCAAGACTTACCACGGCCGCGTTTGACGGCATGGCGGTTGAACGCCGGATCCTGAAAGGGCATTCCAGATGAAGTCATCCCTACCCTGGTCGAAGACAGGAAGGATGTAACCGCAAAACATTTTCACCGCATTTGGCGAAGATATGTTGCGTGGTGTGGGGCCAAGAAGGCCCCTACAGAGGAATTCCAACTGGGTCGTTTCCTACATTTCCTGAAAACAGGACTGTCTATGGGCCTAAAATTAGGGTCCATTAAGGTTCAAATTTCGGCCCTGTCGAATTTCTTCCAGAAAGAACTGGCTTTAGTGCCTGACGTTCAGATGTTTGTAAAAGGGGTACTGCATATACAGCCTCCTTTTGTGCCCCAGTGGCACCTTGGGATCTCAATGTTGTTTTGAGTTTCCTAAAGTCACATTGGTTTGAACCACTCACCACTGTGGACTTAAAATATCTCACATGGAAGGTGACGATGCTATTAGCCCTGGCTTCAGCCAGGCGTGTGTCAGAATTGGCGGCTTTATCATATATAAAGCCCTTACTTAATTTTTCATTCTGACAGGGCAGAATTGAGGACTCGTCCTCAATTTCTCCTTAAGGTGTTTTCTGTTTTTCACATGAACCAACCTATTGTGGTACCTGCGGGTACTAGGGACTTGGAGGACTCCAAGTTACTTGACGTTGTCAGGGCCCTGAAAAATATGTTTCCAGGAAGGCTGGAGTCAGAAAATCTGACTCGCTGTTTAGCCTGTATGCACCCAACAAGATGGGTGCTCCTGCTTCTAAGCAGACGATTGCTCGCTGGATTTGTATTGTAATACAATTCAGTTTACACATTCTGTGGCAGGCCTGCCACAGCCAAAATCGGTAAAAGCCCATTCCAAAAGGAAGGGGGCTCATCTTGGGCGACTGCCCGAGGGGTCTCGGCTTTACAACTTTGCCGAGCAGTTACTTGGTCAGGGGAAAACACGTTTGCTAAATTCTACAAATTTGATACCCTGGCTGAGGAGGACATGGAGTTCTCTCATTCGGTGCTGCAGGGTCATCCGCACTCTCCCGCCCGTTTGGGAGCTTTGGTATAATCCCCATGGTCCTGACGGAGTCCCCAGCATCCACTAGGACGTCAGAGAAAATAAGATTTTACTTACCGATAAATCTATTTCTCGTAGTCCGTAGTGGATGCTGGGCGCCCATCCCAAGTGCGGATTGTCTGCAATACTTGTACATAGTTATTGTTACAAAAATCGGGTTATTCTTGTTGTGAGCCATCTTTTCAGAGGCTCCTTCATTGTTATCATACTGTTAACTGGGTTCAGATCACAGGTTGTACGGTGTGATTGGTGTGGCTGGTATGAGTCTTACCCGGGATTCAATATCCTTCCTTATTATGCACGCTCGTCCGGGCACAGTGTCCTAACTGAGGCTTGGAGGAGGGTCATGGGGGGAGGAGCCAGTGCACACCACCTGATCCTAAAGCTTTTATTATTGTGCCCTGTCTCCTGCGGAGCCGCTATATCCCCATGGTACTGACGGAGTCCCCAGCATCCACTACGGACTACGAGAAATAGATTTATCGGTAAGTAAAATCTTATTTTGTTATATCATTGTTTTTTTCCAATTGTAAAGCGCAACAGAATTTGCTGCGCTATATAAGAAACTGTTAATAAATACATTATAATAAATAAATGACTAAACATTCTATGTAAAGAGCTGCACAATAGGGTTGCACTATTTAAATAAACAATAAATAAATAGTACATAAATAGTAAACATTGCTGCAGCAGCTATGATATAACACTAATTAGAGTCCAAGCTCTTCTGTAGTGAGGGCAAATTACTTCTACTTCTACTAGCAATGTTATCTAACACCTGCATGTATTAGACTTATGTGTCTCAGATGTGCTAGGATTAAAATAGTCTCAAACGAACAAAACGCAGCTAAAAACTATAAGGAACTTATATATTGCGAAATGAGCAATTCGTGTTCCAGGGAGTTCTTCGTACCCTATTATAGAACTCTCTCTATGCAACTGTCACCTGCAGGTTTGGTTCAGGAGTCATGGACAGTGAGAACTCCTCTCTGTTTCCTTTCTCTAAACTCTGAGCAACAATGCAGCAAATTAAGTGGAGGAATTTGCATATCGATTTTAATTCTTAAAGGAGCTATAGTGAGCCAGTAATAAAACAACTCCACCTGGGCGGAGCGGGAGGCCTAATTTCAACTGGAACTGGAAAATAAGATTAATAAGGAAGAGATTTACGTTACAAGCTGTGAGTTAAATATGAACAAGAGATTAGCCCACAGCATGTCGATTTATTTCATCAGACTTCAAGTCTGATGTCACGCTGCTTTAAGTACCTGATAAGGCAAATGAAGAGCAGAACGTGTAAAATATGTCAGAACAAGGGACTTGGCAATTACACAAACATTCCTATGCATGCATCCCAGTAAGTCCTTCCTGATGCCTACAGTGCGTGTTTCCTGACCAGGACTCCTGCTCTGAAAGCATCCTGAGCCTAGGAAGGGCTAATCACTAGTTATATTATCTGGCATCCAGGGGGATCTTACCTACGCATCCTCTTCTTTCAATGCCTGATAAACAAGTGCAACAAATTAGGAAGAAACTATACCTCTATTACTGCAAAAGTAAAATTTCTGGGAAGCTAAATATTTTAAGCAGTAAGTGAGCCCACAATATCATCTGAATATACAGTATATAGAAGTATATATACATATACTCTATGCATCTGAAGCAGTTTTATAGGGCGTCAGGTAAATGCACATAATCAGATGGCTCAGTAGTAGAGATGAGCGCCTGAAATTTTTCGGGTTTTGTGTTTTGGTTTTGGGTTCGGTTCCGCGGCCGTGTTTTGGGTTCGACCGCGTTTTGGCAAAACCTCACCGAATTTTTTTTGTCGGATTCGGGTGTGTTTTGGATTCGGGTGTTTTTTTCAAAAAACCCTAAAAAACAGCTTAAATCATAGAATTTGGGGGTAATTTTGATCCCAAAGTATTATTAACCTCAAAAAACATAATTTACACTCATTTTCAGCCTATTCTGAACACATCACACCTCACAATATTATTTTTAGTCCTAAAATTTGCACCGAGGTCGCTGTGTGAGTAAGATAAGCGACCCTAGTGGCCGACACAAACACCGGGCCCATCTAGGAGTGGCACTGCAGTGTCACGCAGGATGTCCCTTCCAAAAAACCCTCCCCAAACAGCACATGACGCAAAGAAAAAAAGAGGCGCAATGAGGTAGCTGACTGTGTGAGAAAGATAAGCGACCCTAGTGGCCGACACAAACACCGGGCCCATCTAGGAGTGGCACTGCAGTGTCACGCAGGATGTCCCTTCCAAAAAACCCTCCCCAATCAGCACATGATGCAAAGAAAAAGAAAAGAAAAAAGAGGTGCAAGATGGAATTATCCTTGGGCCCTCCCACCCACCCTTATGTTGTATAAACAAAACAGGACATGCACACTTTAACCAACCCATCATTTCAGTGACAGGGTCTGCCACACGACTGTGACTGATATGACGGGTTGGTTTGGACCCCCCCCAAAAAAGAAGCAATTAATCTCTCCTTGCACAAACTGGCTCTACAGAGGCAAGATGTCCACCTCATCTTCACCCTCCGATATATCACCGTGTACATCCCCCTCCTCACAGATTATCAATTCGTCCCCACTGGAATCCACCATGTCAGCTCCCTGTGTACTTTGTGGAGGCAATTGCTGCTGGTCAATGTCTCCGCGGAGGAATTGATTATAATTCATTTTAATGAACATCATCTTCTCCACATTTTCTGGATGTAACCTCGTACGCCGATTGCTGACAAGGTGAGCGGCGGCACTAAACACTCTTTCGGAGTACACACTTGTGGGAGGGCAACTTAGGTAGAATAAAGCCAGTTTGTGCAAGGGCCTCCAAATTGCCTCTTTTTCCTGCCAGTATAAGTACGGACTGTGTGACGTGCCTACTTGGATGCGGTCACTCATATAATCCTCCACCATTCTATCAATGTTGAGAGAATCATATGCAGTGACAGTAGACGACATGTCCGTAATCGTTGTCAGGTCCTTCAGTCCGGACCAGATGTCAGCATCAGCAGTCGCTCCAGACTGCCCTGCATCACCGCCAGCGGGTGGGCTCGGAATTCTGAGCCTTTTCCTCGCACCCCCAGTTGCGGGAGAATGTGAAGGAGGAGATGTTGACAGGTCGCGTTCCGCTTGACTTGACAATTTTGTCACCAGCAGGTCTTTCAACCCCAGCAGACCTGTGTCTGCCGGAAAGAGAGATCCAAGGTAGGCTTTAAATCTAGGATCGAGCACGGTGGCCAAAATGTAGTGCTCTGATTTCAACAGATTGACCACCCGTGAATCCTTGTTAAGCGAATTAAGGGCTGCATCCACAAGTCCCACATGCCTAGCGGAATCGCTCCGTGTTAGCTCCTTCTTCAATGCCTCCAGCTTCTTCTGCAAAAGCCTGATGAGGGGAATGACCTGACTCAGGCTGGCAGTGTCTGAACTGACTTCACGTGTGGCAAGTTCAAAGGGCATCAGAACCTTGCACAACGTTGAAATCATTCTCCACTGCACTTGAGACAGGTGCATTCCATCTCCTATATCGTGCTCAATTGTATAGGCTTGAATGGCCTTTTGCTGCTCCTCCAACCTCTGAAGCATATAGAGGGTTGAATTCCACCTCGTTACCACTTCTTGCTTCAGATGATGGCAGGGCAGGTTCAGTAGTTTTTGGTGGTGCTCCAGTCTTCTGTACGTGGTGCCTGTACGCCGAAAGTGTCCCGCAATTTTTCTGGCCACCGACAGCATCTCTTGCACGCCCCTGTCGTTTTTTAAAAAATTCTGCACCACCAAATTCAAGGTATGTGCAAAACATGGGACGTGCTGGAATTTGCCCATATTTAATGCACACACAATATTGCTGGCGTTGTCCGATGCCACAAATCCACAGGAGAGTCCAATTGGGGTAAGCCATTCCGCGATGATCTTCCTCAGTTGCCGTAAGAGGTTTTCAGCTGTGTGCGTATTCTGGAAAGCGGTGATACAAAGCGTAGCCTGCCTAGGAAAGAGTTGGCGTTTGCGAGATGCTGCTACTGGTGCCGCCGCTGCTGTTCTTGCGGCGGGAGTCCATACATCTACCCAGTGGGCTGTCACAGTCATATAGTCCTGACCCTGCCCTGCTCCACTTGTCCACATGTCCGTGGTTAAGTGGACATTGGGTACAACTGCATTTTTTAGGACACTGGTGAGTCTTTTTCTGACGTCCGTGTACATTCTCGGTATCGCCTGCCTAGAGAAGTGGAACCTAGATGGTATTTGGTAACGGGGGCACACTGCCTCAATAAATTGTCTAGTTCCCTGTGAACTAACGGCGGATACCGGACGCACGTCTAACACCAACATAGTTGTCAAGGACTCAGTTATCCGCTTTGCAGTAGGATGACTGCTGTGATATTTCATCTTCCTCGCAAAGGACTGTTGAACAGTCAATTGCTTACTGGAAGTAGTACAAGTGGGCTTACGACTTCCCCTCTGGGATGACCATCGACTCCCAGCGGCAACAACAGCAGCGCCAGCAGCAGTAGGCGTTACACGCAAGGATGCATCGGAGGAATCACAGGCAGGAGAGGACTCGTCAGACTTGCCAGTGACATGGCCTGCAGGACTATTGGCATTCCTGGGGAAGGAGGAAATTGACACTGAGGGAGTTGGTGGGGTGGTTTGCGTGAGCTTGGTT
The DNA here is from genome assembly GCF_028390025.1 of Pseudophryne corroboree. NCBI lineage: Eukaryota > Metazoa > Chordata > Amphibia > Anura > Myobatrachidae > Pseudophryne > Pseudophryne corroboree. Next base: position 230,397,902 of record NC_086453.1, read on the forward strand.
ACAAGAGGAAGGGATTTACTGGTCAGTGGACTGCTTCCGCTGTCACCCAAAGTTTTTGAACTTGTCACTGACTTATTATGAATGCGCTGCAGGTGACGTATAAGGGAGGATGTTCCGAGGTGGTTAACGTCCTTACCCCTACTTATTACAGCTTGACAAAGGGAACACACGGCTTGACACCTGTTGTCCGCATTTCTGGTGAAATACCTCCACACCGAAGAGCTGATTTTTTTGGTATTTTCACCTGGCATGTCAACGGCCATATTCCTCCCACGGACAACAGGTGTCTCCCCGGGTGCCTGACTTAAACAAACCACCTCACCATCAGAATCCTCCTGGTCAATTTCCTCCCCAGCGCCAGCAACACCCATATCCTCCTCATCCTGGTGTACTTCAACACTGACATCTTCAATCTGACTATCAGGAACTGGACTGCGGGTGCTCCTTCCAGCACTTGCAGGGGGCATGCAAATAGTGGAAGGCGCATGCTCTTCACGTCCAGTGTTGGGAAGGTCAGGCATCGCAAACGACACAATTGGACTCTCCTTGTGGATTTGGGATTTCAAAGAACGCACAGTTCTTTGCGGTGCTTTTGCCAGCTTGAGTCTTTTCAGTTTTCTAGCGAGAGGCTGAGTGCTTCCATCCTCATGTGAAGCTGAACCACTAGCCATGAACATAGGCCAGGGCCTCAGCCGTTCCTTGCCACTCCGTGTGGTAAATGGCATATTGGCAAGTTTACGCTTCTCCTCCGACAATTTTATTTTAGGTTTTGGAGTCCTTTTTTTTCTGATATTTGGTGTTTTGGATTTGACATGCTCTGTACTATGACATTGGGCATCGGCCTTGGCAGACGACGTTGCTGGCATTTCATCGTCTCGGCCATGACTAGTGGCAGCAGCTTCAGCACGAGGTGGAAGTGGATCTTGATCTTTCCCTAATTTTGGAACCTCAACTTTTTTGTTCTCCATATTTTATAGGCAGAACTAAAAGGCACCTCAGGTAAACAATGGAGATGGATGGATTGGATACTAGTATACAATTATGGACGGACTGCCACGGTTAGGTGGTATAAAAAAACCACGGTTAGGTGGTATATATTATAATAATAATACAATTATGGATGGACGGACTGCCTGCCGACTGCCGACACAGAGGTAGCCACAGCCGTGAACTACCGCACTGTACACTGGTTGATAAAGAGATAGTAGTATACTCGTAACAACTAGTATGACACTATGACGACGGTATAAAGAATGAAAAAAAAACCACGGTTAGGTGGTATATATTATAATAATAATACAATTATGGATGGACGGACTGCCTGCCGACTGCCGACACAGAGGTAGCCACAGCCGTGAACTACCGCACTGTACACTGGTTGATAAAGAGATAGTAGTATACTCGTAACAACTAGTATGACACTATGACGGTATAAAGAATGAAAAAAAAACCACGGTTAGGTGGTATATATTATAATAATAATACAATTATGGATGGACGGACTGCCTGCCGACTGCCGACACAGAGGTAGCCACAGCCGTGAACTACCGCACTGTACACTGGTTGATAAAGAGATAGTAGTATACTCGTAACAACTAGTATGACACTATGACGACGGTATAAAGAAAGAAAAAAAAATACCACAGTTAGGTGGTATATATTATAATAATAATACAATTATGGATGGACGGACTGCCTGCCGACTGCCGACACAGAGGTAGCCACAGCCGTGAACTACCGCACTGTACACTGGTTGATAAAGAGATAGTAGTATACTCGTAACAACTAGTATGACACTATGACGACGGTATAAAGAATGAAAAAAAAACCACGGTTAGGTGGTATATATTATAATAATAATACAATTATGGATGGACGGACTGCCTGCCGACTGCCGACACAGAGGTAGCCACAGCCGTGAACTACCGCACTGTACACTGGTTGATAAAGAGATAGTAGTATACTCGTAACAACTAGTATGACACTATGACGACGGTATAAAGAAAGAAAAAAAAATACCACAGTTAGGTGGTATATATTATAATAATAATACAATTATGGATGGACGGACTGCCTGCCGACTGCCGACACAGAGGTAGCCACAGCCGTGAACTACCGCACTGTACACTGGTTGATAAAGAGATAGTAGTATACTCGTAACAACTAGTATGACACTATGACGACGGTATAAAGAAAGAAAAAAAAATACCACAGTTAGGTGGTATATATTATAATAATAATACAATTATGGATGGACGGACTGCCTGCCGACTGCCGACACAGAGGTAGCCACAGCCGTGAACTACCGCACTGTACACTGGTTGATAAAGAGATAGTATACTCGTAACAACTAGTATGACACTATGACGACGGTATAAAGAATGAAAAAAAAACCACGGTTAGGTGGTATATATTATAATAATAATACAATTATGGATGGACGGACTGCCTGCCGACTGCCGACACAGAGGTAGCCACAGCCGTGAACTACCGCACTGTACACTGGTTGATAAAGAGATAGTAGTATACTCGTAACAACTAGTATGACACTATGACGACGGTATAAAGAATGAAAAAAAAACCACGGTTAGGTGGTATATATTATAATAATAATACAATTATGGATGGACGGACTGCCTGCCGACTGCCGACACAGAGGTAGCCACAGCCGTGAACTACCGCACTGTACACTGGTTGATAAAGAGATAGTAGTATACTCGTAACAACTAGTATGACACTATGACGACGGTATAAAGAAAGAAAAAAAAATACCACAGTTAGGTGGTATATATTATAATAATAATACAATTATGGATGGACGGACTGCCTGCCGACTGCCGACACAGAGGTAGCCACAGCCGTGAACTACCGCACTGTACACTGGTTGATAAAGAGATAGTAGTATACTCGTAACAACTAGTATGACACTATGACGACGGTATAAAGAAAGAAAAAAAAATACCACAGTTAGGTGGTATATATTATAATAATAATACAATTATGGATGGACGGACTGCCTGCCGACTGCCGACACAGAGGTAGCCACAGCCGTGAACTACCGCACTGTACACTGGTTGATAAAGAGATAGTAGTATACTCGTAACAACTAGTATGACACTATGACGACGGTATAAAGAATGAAAAAAAAACCACGGTTAGGTGGTATATATTATAATAATAATACAATTATGGATGGACGGACTGCCTGCCGACTGCCGACACAGAGGTAGCCACAGCCGTGAACTACCGCACTGTACACTGGTTGATAAAGAGATAGTAGTATACTCGTAACAACTAGTATGACACTATGACGACGGTATAAAGAATGAAAAAAAAACCACGGTTAGGTGGTATATATTATAATAATAATACAATTATGGATGGACGGACTGCCTGCCGACTGCCGACACAGAGGTAGCCACAGCCGTGAACTACCGCACTGTACACTGGTTGATAAAGAGATAGTAGTATACTCGTAACAACTAGTATGACACTATGACGGTATAAAGAATGAAAAAAAAACCACGGTTAGGTGGTATATATTATAATAATAATACAATTATGGATGGACGGACTGCCTGCCGACTGCCGACACAGAGGTAGCCACAGCCGTGAACTACCGCACTGTACACTGGTTGATAAAGAGATAGTAGTATACTCGTAACAACTAGTATGACACTATGACGACGGTATAAAGAAAGAAAAAAAAATACCACGGTTAGGTGGTATATATTGTAATACAATTATGGATGGACGGACTGCCTGCCGAGTTCCGACTGCCGACACAGAGGTAGCCACAGCCGTGAACTACCGCACTGTACTGTGTCTGCTGCTAATATAGACTGGTTGATAAAGAGATAGTATACAATACATACAACAATATACTACTATACTGGTGGTCAGGCACTGGTCACCACTAGTCACACTGGCAGTGGCACTCCTGCAGCAAAAGTGTGCACTGTTTAATTTTAAATTAATATAATATTATGTACTCCTGGGGGCTCCTGCTATAACAACCTGCAGTGCTCCCCAGTCTCCCCCACAATTATTATAAGCTTTGCCTTTTATACATTGATGTGCAGCACACTGGGCTGAGCTGAGTGCACACAGACTGAGTCACACTGTGTGACTGGCTGCTGCTGTGTATCGTTTTTTTTCAGGCAGAGAACGGATATAGCAGAGAACGGATATATTATATTAAAATAAATAAAAGTTAACTAACAACAACTGCACTGGTCACTGTGGTAAACTCTGTCTGACTCTGCACAATCTCTCTCTCTCTTCTAATCTAATTTCTAATGGAGAGGACGCCAGCCACGTCCTCTCCCTATCAATCTCAATGCACGTGTGAAAATGGCGGCGACGCGCGGCTCCTTATATAGAATCCGAGTCTCGCGAGAATCCGACAGCGTCATGATGACGTTCGGGCGCGCTCGGGTTAACCGAGCAAGGCGGGAGGATCCGAGTCTGCTCGGACCCGTAAAAAAAACATGAAGTTCGTGCGGGTTCGGTTTCAGAGAAACCGAACCCGCTCATCTTGTGTTTCTCGTTTAGCCCTGTTAGACAAGAGCTTGTATATTTACACTTACTATTATTGATACATTTAGAAATACACTGCTCAAAAAAATAAAGGGAAAACTTAAACAACACATCCTAGATCTGAATGAATGAAATATTCTTATTAAACACTTTGTTCTTTACATAGTTGAATGTGCTGACAACAAAATCACACAAAAATTATCAATGGAAATCAAATTTATTAACCCATGGATGTCTGGATTTGGAGTCACACTCAAAATTAAAGTGGAAAAACACACTACAGGCTGATCCAAGTTTGATGTAATGTCCTGAAAAAACAAGTCAAAATGAGGCTCAGTAGTGTGTGTGGCCTCCACGTGCCTGTATCACCTCCCTACAATGCCTGGGCATGCTCCTGATGAGGTGGCGGATGGTCTCCTGAGGGATCTCTTCCCAGACCTGGACTAAAGCATCCACCAACTCCTGGACAGTCTGTGGTGCAACGTGGCATTGGTGGATGGAGCGAGACATGATGTCCCAGATGTGCTCAATTGGATTCAGGTCCGGGGAACAGGCGGGCCAGTCCATAGCATCAATGCCTTCATCTTGCAGGACCTGCTGACACACTCCAGCCACATGAGGTCTAGCATTGTCTTGCATTAGGAGGAACCCAGGGCCAACCGCACCAGCATATGGTCTCACAAGGGGTCCGAGGATCTCATCTCGGTACCTAATGGCAGTCAGGCTACCTCTGGCGAGCACCTGGATGGCTGTGTGGCCCCCCAAAGAAATGCCACCCCACACCATTACTGACCAACTGCCAAACCAGTCATGCTGGAGGATGTTGCAGGCAGAACGTTCTCCTTGACGTCTCCAGACTCTGTCACGTCTGTCACATGTGCTCAGTGAGAACCTGCTTTCATCTGTGAAGAGCACAGGGCACCAGTGGCGAATTTGCCAATCCTATTGTTCTCTGGCAAATGCCAAACGTCCTGCACGGTGTTGGGCTGTAAGCACAACCCCCACCTGTGGACGTCGGGCCCTCATACCACCCTCATGGAGTCTGTTTCTGATCGTTTGAGTAGACACATGCACATTTGTGGCTTGCTGGAGGTCATTTTGCAGGGCTCTGGCGGTGCTCCTCCTGTTCCTCCTTGCACAAAGGCGGAGGTAGCAGTCCTGCTGCTGGGTTGTTGCCCTCCTACGGCCTCCTCCACGTCTCCTGATGTACTGGCCTGTCTCCTGGTAGCGCCTCCATGCTCTGGACACTACGCTGACAGACACAGCAAACCTTCTTGCCACAGCTCGCATTGATGTGCCATCCTGGATGAGCTGCACTACCTGAGCCACTTGTATGGGTTATAGACTCCGTCTCATGCTACCACTAGAGTGAAAACACCGCCAGCTTTCAAAAGTGACCAAAACATCAGCCATAAAGCATAGGAGCTGAGAAGTGGTCTGTGGTCACCACCTGCAGAACAACTCCTTTATTGGGGGTGTCTAGCTAATTGCCTATAATTTCCACCTGTTGTCTATTCCATTTGCACAACAGCATGTGAAATTGATTGTCAATCAGTGTTGCTTCCTAAGTGGACAGTTTGATTTCACAGAAGTGTGATTGACTTGGAGTTACATTGTGTTGTTTAAGTGTTCCCTTTATTTTTTTGAGCAGTGTACATTTGCTCATTAGTTTTTCATGCCCACTGTTCTTTGTGGTCTGCAACTGTGCACAGGAATGCAAAGGCACAAAGAGCCCATTCCATACACTGTCTATTAGCACACGGGAATCTCCCTATTTTATGTCAGACACTTTAAATTACCTTGGACGTAGGGTCTTTTAGTTGTGAACATATCCAAAGTTCCCACATTATAAGCATGCTGCAAAAATTTTGCATTTGCGTGTTTACTTTGAGTTGTTGTGGAAAACAGGTCACTCAAAATAAACATGAAGATACATACAGTATATTGGGGGAGGGGCCTGAATATAGTATATTAAGCCAAAAAAAGTGTTACAATCTTATCGTGATGTGCTGATTGTCTCAAAAAAATGGCTTTAATCTGCATGAACTTGATGAAAATGATTGCCATTTTATTGTTTATTTTAACTCTGTTCTAGGAACAAGTGAACAACCTTAGGCAACTAAGGAGGGGTTTTAGGAGAGTGTGTGCTATAGGGGAATTGGGACCTTTAGGACCTGAGAACAACACAAAGGACTCAAATTATCTAAGGTCAGCTAAGTGTGGGTCCTTAGAGTATGGGATTTTGGATCCCTTGAAGAAGTGTGCTCTGAGGATAGTTACAGAGACTGGTGTTGTAGTTACAACTTCTGCCAAGACCAAATCCTGTGCTGTTGATGTTAGACTCCATCAGGAGACCCACGAACCTGAGTGAGGTTGTTAAAACAAGGAGTTTGGGCAAGGGTCCCATCATACTGACTGAGTAGACTGGTGTAATTACCTAGTGACCAGGACATCTTCTAAGGGACTGTATACCGAATCTGAAACTTCTCCTATTGAAGAAGATCATACATAGGAAATTAAAAGTGATGACCAACTTATTGCTGAATGCATTTTATCTCCTGTGGGATCCTTTTTCAAGTCTAGGAAAAAGTCTCACACAGGAGTCAAAAGGCATCAAGTAAATCAGTGGTGAATAGGAGTTACTAGTATCCATCAGTATTTCTCAGTTTTCATGAAATAACCAGCCAGGATTTTGATATTTGTTTAGTGCTTGGTCCAATCCATGATATAATTATATTGAATATATTGTCTTTGTACCTGAAACAGGATATGGTATGGCTCTCAATCCATCACAGGTGTTGCAGATTCAGAATTGCCACATCTAGCTTTCAGCTTGTGCTACTCACAATTCACATAGTGGGCAGCAGGGTCAGACTGGCCCACAGAGGGACAGAGGAAACCCCCGGTGGGCCCCACCACATGGGGCCCCACCCCCTCCTCTAGGGATTAGATTTTGCACTTGAATTACACATTATGCATATGTTACATTATACTGCACAGGACTATGGTGTACTGTCTACAGTGCATTGCTGTTGTTAATCTGGTACATTATCATGCATGTACTTACAGTATTTACAAGGGGCCCAGAACATGCACTACTGGTTAGCCAAGTCTCTAAGCATGGGCCCCTACCACTGCATTTTCCCGGTGGGCCCTTCATGCCCCAGTCCAACACTGGTGGACAGTAACAGTTCATACTACATTTACACTCCACCACCTCATACATTTTCTTGTTATATTTTAATCATGTGCGAACAGTGTTTTTCAATATAAATAATTCAAAACACAACTTTGCTTTCATTGGTTCTTTTCAGAGACATCAATATATAAATTATATATATATATATATATAGCACAGAAGGTTTAGGCGGCACTCAAAGGACTTTAAATGCTGAAAATAAACCGGATTATTTTCAGCATTTAAAGTCCTTTGAGTGCCGCCTAAACCTTCTGTGCTATATATTCCACTTTTAGTGGTAAGGAAGGCACCAAGGCGATTTCTAACTTGTCAGACGGAGTGCCAGCCAACGCAACAATTCTATATATATATATATATATATATATATATACTCCTCCAAACGACCGGCACTCTGTTTATACCACCAACTGCCCCGGTGCCTTCCCTGGCTGCAGGCCGCAATATCTCATACACACTGGGTGGCACTCCTGGGGGACTTATCAAATCAGAAAAAACGACAGAGACTGCGCTCCGGTAACGTTTCAGCTGTATTGCAGCTTTCGTCAGACCAAACATGAAATGAATACATTACAAACATTTATACCTTACCCCACACCTCGTGCTGGCTCCTCCGTGGTCCGATGCGCCGGCGGGGATAGATGGCGTCGTCATTAATCAGCTGTGTGATGTATTCACGGCACCTGCCGCGCGGCGGTTACCCCACACTCCTATGGAGTTCCCTGCGGCCCAGTGCGTTGGCTGGAACTGATGGCGTCACCACGTCTCAGCTGATCGGCGCGCTCTCCACCCCTGTCCTGCGTCATTTGCCTAGGGAACGGATATACGAAAAGCTTGTGAAGTTCCGTACAAAGCAGATCCACAACATTTTAAATACTTATGTTACATGTCAAACAATTAGTATACCATTGTTGTTTTACTTCACTAGATATAGATTATGACTAAAATATTTTATTCATAATCTATATCTAGTGAAGTAAAACAACACGTTACGGGAGCGCAGTCTCTGTCGTTTTTTCTGATTTGATAAGTCCCCCAGGAGTGCTACACAGTGTGTATGAGATATATATATATATATATATATATATACACATACTGTATGTTAGATAGATAGATAGATAGATAGATAGATAGATAGATAGATAGATAGATAGATAGATAGATAGATAGATAGATAGATAGATAGATAGATAGAACATGATGTCTCATGGAATGAGGGGTATTACTTCCTCACATGTAATTTGCAAGTAATTTACACCAAAATCCTTTATAATAGCGGTATTGAATTAATAGATATTGTGTCCAACAACGAGAACCATTATGGACAGATATAAGTACCGGTAATTTACTTTTAATGTGGGATGTGGGTGCCAAAATTTTGCAGAGTTTATTAAACACTTTAAAAGTAACTAATTTAACCTTAAATGCAGGCACCCTTATATACACACATATATTAATTCCCTTGATAATACCCTCCTCAATTTAGGAAACACCATTAGTGTTAATAATTATCATGAACACATGGACACAAATTCAGCACTATGTATCATGTAAAAACAATATCCCTAAAAAGCAACTGAAGAACAAGAACAAGCTACCAATAAGTTACAACTTTTAAGAAGAGTAATCCTCTAGATTACAAAAAACTGCTTTAAAAGAAACCTTAAACAAATCGAGACACACCTCTAATATAGAAAATATACTGTATAAGAGAAAAAATAGACAAGTTTTGCACATTTGTAATATATAATAGATCTAACAGTTAAAAAATGCTCACCAATCCTTAAGAACTAGGGGTTAGGGTTATTCAGGTTGTTAGAAAACCAAAAAAGCACACTAATGGGCAAAACCATGTTGCACTGCAGGTGGGGCAGATGTAACATGTGCAAAGAGATTTGGATTTGGATGGGTTATGTTGTTTCTGTGCAGGGTAAATACTGGTTGCTTTATTTTTATACTGCAATTTAGATTTCAGTTTGAACACACCCCACCCAAATCTAACTATCTCTGCACATGTTACATCTGCCCCACCTGCAGTGTAACATGGTTTTACTCATTAGTGTACTTTTTGGGTTTGCTATCAAACCTCAATAAAGGCCCCAGGACTTTGACTTTGGAAACAGCAAGTTCACATCAGCCTATTTTTAAGAAAACAAATAATCTAGGCAATAATTTTGCCACCAGTATATGTAAAGGTACTAAAGTGGTTGACAATGGAATTGATAATTGTCAGCCATCCAAACTAATAGAAGTTAATAATGCAAAAGTAAACTGAGTATAATAAATCATTATATTATAGATAAAATATATTTTTTTAAATAGAATTAAGCAATAATTATGTATACAGTAAATAGTTACTTTAACTGTGTTATAGATTTATATACTTGTTGGACTGTAGCTGCTATGTACAGTTTATTCTTCTTTAGAGACTAGGAGGGCAGTTTCAAACAATAACATAGCATCTGAAGACTTTTTGACCCTTCAACAAAGTTATACCAAATTTAAATGATGGCTAGGAGTGTAAACGCCCATGTCAAAGATCTTTAATCTTAGGATTTTAAATTCAAAGGGTACCAATTAAATGTTGGACTTTATTAGTAAAGGTGGAGTCTCCCATATCCAAAGTTCCAGTACTGAATACCTGTATTTAGAATTGAATTTTTTGAGTAAAAATGAGGCCTTTGCTCTCTGATGGTTCAATGTGCACAGACTTTGTTAAATGCACAAAATTATTACAAATATTGTATAAAATGATTTTCAGGCTGTGTATATAAGGTGTGAAGAGAAGAAAAAGATCCTGCATCGGATTATTATTAATAATCCATAATCTCACGGAAAAAAAACATTTGTCGGTTATTTATCCAAAAGGTACCTGGAATGTAACTCAGTGTTGGTGGTGTTCCCAGGAATAGAATACAAAATTAGCAGTGGCTAATCAACAAAGTCATTCCTTTTTGGGGCACTCTTTAAAATGATCAGTTAAAAGTAATGATTGTAACATTAAAATATACGCTTTATTTCACATTCATTAAAATAATGCTGTCATAGACTTATTAATCATTTGTCATACCCTCTAAATCTAAAAGAAAAATAACAGAATTTGTCCTGGTGAAAATATAGCAGACATTGTAAGCCTGATGGTGAAAGTATTGAAATCCTAGTATTCTGACAGTTATGGCATCAGTAAATGGGGAGACAACAGGGACAGAGTAATAACATAATTTAAAGATACTAATATGTGAAATTATCACAGATAATCACTGATGAATATCCCTTCAGGGGGTGTGCACTTACTTTACCCAAAATAAACGGGAGGCAATCTAGAGACTGCCTGTCGGGATCCCGGCGGTCACAATGCCGACGCCAGAATCCCAATAGGCGGAGAAATGCCACCGCCACAATACCGGTACCACAGGCTTTTCTCCCTCTGTGTGTGTCCACAACACTCATAGATGGAAAATATATAACCTGTGGTGATCGCAGCAAGCCACTGTGCACACAGCGTAGCGAGCCTGCAATGGGCTTTCTAGTGCTCGCCCCGCTGCCGGCATATTGGCGGCCAGGATGCCGCGGTCAGTATCTTGGCAGCCGGCATCCCGGCCGCCAGTAAATAGTATTGTGTATATTCTAAATAAACATGTGGTAATATACATACAACTGAATAGGGTGCAATGCCTTATTGCTACTGGTTAAGGCAGATGTTCCCAAACTGTGTGCCGTGGCTCCCTGGGGTGCCTCGGGACACTTGCAGGCGTGCCCTGGGTTGGTGGTCCAGGACCAATTCAAATTATTCATGGTCAATATTATAGTCAAAACCAGTGCTGGTGGCTGCCAGTCATAAAATATGGGGTCAAACAGAAGCAAATCTTGTCCCTCACCACACAACTGACCCTAAGGATGACATATAAACGCAATCTACTTAATGTAATATTTATTTCTAAATTTCTCAATAAGAAATTTGTGGCCTAGGGGTGCCGTGAAAAAAATTCTGATATTCTAGGGCGCCGTGATTCAAAAAAGTTTGGGATCCACTGGGTTAAGGTCTTAAACATGCAATAGGATGTGTGTGCTCCTCTAAAGGAGATCAGCAAGGTAGGGTGGATCTATGGCAGATGAGTTACACATGGGTGATACATGATTGATTACTCCTATGGTGCATATAAGGATTCTACCCTATGTTGGTTAGTGAGCTGCTACAGAGAATTTAACACCTGACTAGGGTATTCATACTTATATAACAGGTTACTGTTTATGGTCATTGAAAGCATATATTGTTGTATCTCCTTGGAAATAAGAAACATGATTAAATCACACCTACAGTTCATTGCACTAAAGTGTGGGAATCTGTACCAAGATTTTTTTTGTGATTGTAACTTATATCAATATAACTGAGACAGTTTATGTCACATATAGGCTACCACTAAAGAAGCCAGCCCCCCCCCCCCCCCCCCAAGGGTGAAACAGCTGTCTGGTCCTGTTATGGAGGGTAAGCACATGTCTAACTGCCCTCCTCATTAGCACCAAGCCCATCTGTGGATGCCAGGTACCTTTTTCATTTCATTTCCACTCTAGATATTGTGGGTCTCCCATAACAATTGTCTGCAATACCCAATTAGGGTACCAGACTGTTTACAGGAATTTGTACCTACAAACATATCCACTCAACTTATTCTGTGGATACCTCTACCACTAGGGATCGCTCACCTAGAGTATAATGTTTATTGCACACTCTGAGGCAGCAGCATCACAGTGGCGTGCTCACTCCACAGTGCACACTATCCTCATAAATCAACATACAGGCACTCTCACTGTGTATATATTGTCACTGATAGTGGTCTGCAATGCTACTGTTGCAGACACACTTCTGTGAGAAGATCACAAGAGCAGATGTCTAATTTTCTACACTACACTATATCCCTGTGACACACTTTAGCAGTCCTGCTGACATATTATTCACTGTTTTGCATATAATATGACGTAGCAGCCTGCAGTGTATGGCCAATGGGATAACATACACTGGGGTCTAAAGAAGTGAAAAGTGTGGAGAAGTGTGCCAGTGGAGAAGTTGCTCATGGCAACCAATCAGCTGCTCTGTATCATTTTATAGTATGCAAATTACAAATGTTACTTCAATGCTGATTGGTTGCCATGGGCAACTTCTCCACTGACTCATTTCTCCACACTTTTCACTGTTTCGTGAAAAGTCCCCTATATCTGCATATCTGATCATTCTTATCTCTATACTCTCTGGGGTCTATTCATGAAGCAGTGTAAAGGGTGGAGAAGGGAGTCAGCGGAGAAGTTGCCCATGGTAACCAATCAGCATTGAAGTAACATTTATATTTGCATACTTTACATTTGTACGGAGCAGCTGATTGGTTGCCATGGGCAACTTCTCTACAGGCTCACTTCTCCACTCTTTCCACTGCTTCATGAATAGACCCCTCTGTGTGTAGTACCCACATATCTATATTTTACATATCTTGTATATCAATACCGCCACGCTACACAGCAATAATACTGTATGCTTTTGAGACTCTTTATGCATATATGCCTGATGAATTGACCTGCATTTTCATGTATTTATACCGTATATGCTATCTTGTGGTGTTTTCTCTATATATGAATATTGTATGGGTACACACACTACATGAATGCACAGATATCTGTGGACATCATAGCCATATAGGCTAAATTATCATATTGTACCTGGATACAATCCACTTAAAAGGGAAACTATCACCTTGGTGCTGAATTTCATATCAATTTAGGAATTGATCTACAAATATTATTTATTATCCAAAATATTATTTCTACCTTGGGTTACAGAGTAGGAAGATCCCTAACTTTCCCACCCTATGAATGTATGCATAAAATTGACCCAGCCTGATTGGTATCAAGAAGACGTGGCTCACGGAAATCTGATATTCCTTATACTTTTGAGCCAATAAATACTATACCTAGCCATATTTGCAGTAGTATCACTGTGGCCAGGGGCCCTGTATTTTGCACTTGGTATGTGCACTCATAACCAGGAGTATTTTTTCAACCTTCTGGTTAATTCTCTTGATAAACATCTGTGTGCAGCACCATTTTACTACATTTATTATGCCTATGCATGTGTAGTTTGTATTTGTCTTTTTTGTAGGAAAATGATACCCTCTTTCTTATTGACATTATTTATTAAAAGCTAAGTTTTATACTTAAGAGTGGGTTTGTGCCCCGACAAGAGGGTACGTTTCATTCCTCCATTACTACCTGTGCAGTTTATGTCATATCAGCTGGACATCGAAACATCATACCTGAATTGTACATTTGTGTGGATTCATATAGTTCTTTATACCATAGATACCATACCATGTATAAGGTGCATATGAAACATAAATGAATTATGTGTATGTAGACAAAGTTTGTTATATGCACAACACTGTTAAAAATATTTTTATAAAATTGCCTTCAGGCTATTGGTATGTGAAACATTAATGCATTCTGTGTTTAGACTTGTGTCCCATGCCCGAGATATCTGGTATTCAGATATTCCAAAATACAGAAAAATCTGAAATCTAAAATACTTCTAGTCGCAGGCATTGTTAATATGGGAGAATCATCCTGTAGTACCATTAGGGTGTGGGATGGCTGACCGATGGTCTCCTGATCGCCGGTCAGCATACCGACGCCGGAGTCCCAGCAGCATACAGACGCTGGGACCTCGACGGGGGAGGGGGGGGGTTGCAGCAAGCCCCAAGTGGGCTCAGTGGTGACCACGGGATTTATTCCCACTCTATGGGTGTTGTGGACACTCACGAGTGGAAATAGAGCCAAAAAAATGTTTACGTTTGTTAAGAAGTTCATTGATTCCTATACGAGATCTTAAGGTAATTAACAAGGATGTAAACAATGGAGGAATATCTAGAATATCTAGATTCATTTGATTTTCTTAAATAAAATGCTAAGCCTTTAAATATTTAATAAAGATCACACTGGTATGAACAGGATTATTTTACATTTGGCAAATAAACCAGAATTTAAGCATGCTTATTACATATGTCAACTAATGAAGTCTGTTCAGGGTTTAATTATCATGAGAAATCCCATCCTATATACAGTACTATGCGATTGAGAAAGCATCAGAGCATAAGATAACAAAGAAAAGGTTTCAGCAATAGTAGATCTCTGAGTATTCAATGCAGCAGCGAAACTTCATTATAAAACGTTTTCATGTATCCGTTCTAAAACCTCTTGTTATTAATCATTTTACTGTTTTGTTCCTCCATGTGATATCAAGGTTCAAGAGAAATTTGAAGCCAAGCAAGTTTTGTATTCTTGTATTTCCAGTGGCGGAGTACAGGTCCTTGTGACTGGAAGGATTATGGACTGTCGGTAACAACCAGTATGCCAAACATCCCTTGTGCCTGCACCCCTCCTGTGACGCCTCTGTCTGCAAGGAGCAACTTGGGTGAAAGCCGCCGACATTCATGCTCGACTCCTCGAACTCGTCCATAAGAAATCTCCTCAAAAACTTTTTATTGGGTGTTTGGAGTCCACCTTGTCACATGTCAGATCCTGGGTGTCACTTACTGGATGTGAGTGCTGGTACACTCCTCCTCTATTTACTAAAAGTCCATTTGGGTCACTGTTGATTGATTTTTGGTTGATTCTTGTGTTTCAGGGTCTAAATCACACATTTAATAACAGATGATATTTGACATCCTTTTTAAAAAAATATGTCAAAAATCATCTTTTAGTAAATAAAGGATTTAGGGGTATATTTGCTAAAAATCGATCTTGGTAATTTTTTAGTCAATGTTTTGTCGATTTTGTATTTCATGGTCTAAAAATCCCACATTTACTAACAGATGATTTTTTATATTTTTTTCTTTAGACCCTGAAACACAAAATCGATCACAAAGCGACAAAACATCGACCGAAATCAACTTTTAGTAAAGATACCCATTGCAGCCTTTTTTGTTACTGCAGCCATGTGGCCGCTGATCTCTCTCAAGTCCCACCTAGTTCAAAATGTCTACCATATATTAAGCAGCTCTGAGCACAGCATAATGCGAGAGTATTAAGTCTCCTTTATTCCAGCCTTCCTGAGGATCATTGCTTTTTGTGTATCTGATCATTGGCATGTCCCCTATGCCTGAACATTCTCTTATGACCCTGACCTCAGATTCTCCTGGCCATTCTTCTACGTATTGTTTGTTTACCTTATTTGCCTGACTGTTACTGAATCAGATTCACTGACTCTCCCCATTGGCTTCCTTATTACCAGCGTGTCAAGCCTGGGAAGGAAGCCATGTGTCAGTTTTCCAATATCCCTTGCAAAGATCCATGGTGAAAATGATTGGCACTTCAGACTCTGCTTCTAATCCATGTAGAGTCAGTTGTAGCTGACAGAACAGGATTCAGAACTTCCTAATGTAAGCTATGAGAGCTATAATGGGTTGGGATCCCGAGGTCAGAATGCTGACATATCCCTGAAAGTTTTTCACCCTAACCTACCTCTCCCACAGCCTAACCTTAACTTCCCCCTCCTGCAGCCTAACCCTTACTGTTCTCCCCCCTGCAGCCTAACCCTAATATTCCCTACTCCCATAGCCTTATCCTAACCCTCCCCCTAGTGCCTAACCCCAACCCCGGTACTTACCTCTAGAATCGTTGGAATTCTGACCATCAGGATCCCTTTGTCAGTCTTCTGAAGGTTGGGATCCCAATTGCTGGTATTTTAACTGCATACCACTAGAATAGTTATTTTATACCTACAAATTATTAAAATGGTACTGTGAAAAAATAATATGTAATCATTAGAGGCTATTTGTGAATGATATTATTTGGCTGATATTTATTTTGAATTTAATAAATACTGTTTATAAGGGCACAGGACCCTATTCAGCACGGATCGCAAAACGTGCTAAAAAGCATTTGCTGCAATCAAATAGTTGCTGCCCAGAAATAAACAAAAAACGGCCATTGCAGAAATTGCTAACGCATCGCAATGCGCTATGTAACTGCATAACCATATGCAAATACCAGAACATCAAGGTCATCCACAATTATTCATACGCAAGATGCAGGAAGTGGTCATTGCTGACGTCAGAAACCCACCCAAAAAATGCATTGCCACGCCTGCGCTTTTACAAACACACCCACAAAACGCCATGTTCCCTCCGCTAAACATGGGCTTCCTGTCAATCAAAATGCAATTGCATTGAAGCACAATGCGTTTGCAAAAATAATCGTGCAATACAAATGCTGCGCATGCACATTGTTTCGATAATTAGCTGTATTGCATTTTCTCAATTTTGCGATCCGTTCTGAATAGGGTCCACAATCATTAAATAGTTGCTAATCTAGATTATTTTTATTTATTTATTTTTTTCTCAATCTGAACTGTGTTTCAAATTTTTCTATCTATATATAAATAAGTATTCATATAATTGAACCATTGATTTAGAATATTTATTTGTATCATACAGTTGTATATTTAGGTGCTAACTCTTTGCCTGTATTGGGGACATTAATATTGAATATGTAACAGGTTTGAATTGTGAGCACTGGCCATTTCTTTGTTAGAAGTTATGACAGCTGCCAGTATAAATCTAAAAACAGGTCAAGTTTATTATAATAACCGAATTATGTTTCTATTATTTTACTAATATATCTATTGTTAGTTTTTTTATTTTATTTCATGGGTTAAGAATCCTAAAATCACTTTGTTCTTGTTAGCATCCCAGACTCAGTGCATACCTCCCCACATCTGGGACTTTAGAACCGGGACAAAGGGACGGATTCCTAATGGGTGTGGTCACACCTCTACTTTTTTACTAGGAAATCGTAGTTGTCTTTACCACACGCAGTGTAGCCAACTGCACATACTGACCTACTTTTGCACTCTTCATGGGAAAGATTTTGCTGACAGAAAGTGGGGGTGGAGCCCTAAGCTACGCTTTACTAGGCCCCACCCCTTCAGATGGGAATGCTGCGAAGCACAGGTTGGTCATGAGGGGGCAGTACCAATATGATGTGAATTTCATAGAAACTCATCATATTGGCCACAACCCTCCCCATTTACACGTGGTTTGCGCCATTATCCCCCTTACAGTGCCTGCTTTGCTAGGAAGTGGGCAGGATGTGGGAGTGCCACCTACTTCCAGGGGTCTGGAGGATTGCCCACAAGTTTGGGAGTCTCCCGCACTTTCTGCGAGAGTAGGCAAGTATGCAACTGCAGCAGTGAAATACCTGCCAATCCTCGCAAACTGGGGCAATCCTACCAAAATTGGGATGGTTGGGAGGTATGAACAATGCATCACACCTGGCTTATCTGTACGTGCAAAGGATTTGCTGTCTGTTTCTAATGTTGGCATTGGGGCTGATGCCGAGTTGCTGGCAATGAGTAGAAGATACCGTGAGTGTTTTTGCACTGTGCATGTGCTGGCACTAAGCGTACACAACTACAACCGCTGAAAGGTCGTACACAAACCGGAGACATCTCCACTTGCGGCTGAAGAGGGTGTTACTGGGATGTAACAGGATGTCCTCATGTACGCAACGTTTAGTGAAGGTTTGTGGGCTATACAGAATTAAACATACATGTACATATGTTTTCAGATGGATCATTTGCCGCATAGGGAGAACGCAAAACACACTGATGGCTATGAAAACAAGCATATGAAAGGGTATCTTGGCCTCAGAAATGAGTATAACTCTGGATATGAGCGCATGTACACATTATTTTCAGTGCACGCAATGTGGGAACAATTACAGATGACTTACGTTCATATTTGCACCTATTATATGTTGTACTTAAAGTGATTTTTTTTTGCTTAGAAATGATAAAAATGCCTGTAGTGCAATGTTACGGCATTCTTGCTTCCCATCATTTTTTATTTTTATTTTTTTTAAGGAACCAGAAACTTGTTGTTAATCAGCCAACTACTGGTTAAATAAGGTATAAATACAACAAAAGGTTTTTTGCACTACTAAATAAAAAATATGACTAACTGCATTGAGAAGCTAACTTTGACAGGCACAATAATCTTACATAAACCTATATGCAAATTATATAGTAGTTATATACAAACAGTAGACTATCTTTGATGTAACGCAAGGCAAGTTATGAAGGCTCCTACTTCAGTGTAAGCATGCCATCTAGTGGGCTGGAAGGTTGTTGCATGGAACTGGCATGTCATTATACGGTTGTAATGCCCGTTATGCCTTTCTTAGTTAAAAGAAAAAAAGAGAAAGAAGCTTATATTACTTCTTAAAAAATACATTGAAAATTAATGGGATATATTTAGAATGAAAAGTAGTTTGTTGTGATATCAGCACAGAGGAAAGATGGCAGAAGTATAATATCTCCTTTCTCCGCCACTCAGTGCAGCCAGGCTCACATGAGGTATGTATGTGTTGCAGTAGTGCGCTGTCAACAAGGCAACATGCTCTTCTGACTGTTCATTAGTGAAATAACTGAATCTAATAGTGCTACATCCAGCTTCAAGTTGATGGCCGGTTGTGTTGCAAAGTACATTAATCCTTTAAAATGTGTCTATATAATAAAATCAACTGCTGATTAAAAATTATGTCATCATGTTTGCATGTAATAACAATGAGTATGAACTCTGACCCCTCCCACCTGTGTCAGTAAGGTCACTTCCAGAGATTTCCGGCATAACACACATCTACAGTTTCCAAACATTACTGTATATTTCCCATGCTGTACTAGCTTATCACGGGTGTAGTATGGTATGCCGGCGGTCGGGCTCCTGGTGACCAGCATACCGGCGCCGGGAGCCCGACAGCCGGCATACTGAGCGCTAATGTGGCGAGCGCAAATGAGCCCCTTGCGGGCTCGCTGCGCTCGCCACGCTATTTTATTCTCCCTCCAAGGGGGTCGTGGACCCCCACGAGGGAGAATAAGTGTCGGTATGCCGGCTGTCGGTATGCCGGCTGTCGGGATCTCGGCGCCGGTATACTGTGCGCCGGGATCCCGACAGCCGGCATACTGAAGACCACCCACTTATCACATATCACCTCATGATTAAAATGAAGACACTCCTGATCATCATCCAATAACAATATCACAACATCATCTGCAACGAAATATGAATAACAGTACAGAAGAAGGAAAAAGGCAAATAGGGAAACAAACAAACATGTGCTTGTGGTTTAGGTCCACAGTGCACATGCAAGCAAGCCGCAGGTTTAGAAGGGTGAGAAGAGCAAGAACTATAGGGGCAGGAGAGAAACAGAGCCACATAGTGTACACAGAGGGTGAGGAGAGCGAGATGTGTGAAAAGAGCAAAACAGAAGGGGTAAAGAGAGAGGAGGCAAGAGAGAGCAATAGGAGAGAAAGAGAAGAGTGTCAGAGAAAAAGAAAAAAGACAGATGAGGGAAAGAGATGGGGTAAAAGAGGGAGAAGGGGAGATAAAAAAAGAGAGGCAGGAGAACTGAAGACAGAGAGAAGGGAGTGAGAAATATATGGAATTCATTAAAATATGAATGTACCCGTAGGCAATAGTTGTGGGTGTATAATGTAGCCCTAACCTTCCTACCTTTATGACTGTTTGTTATTACCCAATTTTGTCTTTTCATTGTGTCCAGTTGTAAAGCGCAACGGAATTTGCTGCGCTATAAAAGAAACTGTTAATTAATAAATAAATAATCGATAACATTAAGCATTACATCAGGAGAAAGCTGCTTGCTTGTCATTACTCTAAACATTTTACCTCATCTTACCATTGGATAAACTATTATATGTGTTTGTATTTTACATTATTCCCATCACAATTGTACCATCCCTTTAAATTTCTATAAGCTTTTTATATAGTACAGTACATGCTCTATTAAATTTTTTTAGAAACCAATACTAAAATTATACATTTCTGCCATCTAGTGTTCAGAGATAGTACAGCAGTGCTGTGTTTCAGCTACTGGATGAAATAATAGAAAGGACAAAAAGGCTGGTGAAATGCAAAACACCTTTATTTAAATTTAATTTATCACACACATAAATCCCAATAAAGGTAACAAAACTTCATGTAAATAATTAATGCACTATAAGTACACTTATAGAATAGGTGACATAAATAATATCTATGTATTACAAATAACAGTGAGACCAATTTATGGGCAAGGTTAGGAGAAGAGGAATTCCCAGTAATGTGAACCAATGAGTTGACATATCCGGGTTTTTCCTGAAAACCCAGAGAATTGACAAAAGCAAAAATGGAGATTTTTGAGTGTGAATGCTGCATAGACGACTTAAAAATAGTAATCTGAAAGGATGAGGAGAAAGCCACTGCTGACAAGCTATCAAAGTTAGTACTGACTGGCCTGGGTAAAGGAGCATGGACTATCAATGGCACGACGTATTCCACACAAACAATTTTGTCTCCAGTGTCTAAGTGTGACTGTGATGCATCTGGTCATAATCTAGGGGTGCATGTGAGCTGCTAGTGATGAAGGAATCATTTACGGAATAATAATAATTTTATTTATATAGCGCTCTTTCTCCGACAGGACTCAAGGTGCTTTACAGACATCAAAAACAATGCACATAATACAGAAGATTTAAGTAACACAGCAATCAACAAGCCACACAGAAATAAAAAGAAAACATTGAGCACATAGTAAGCATAATGAAGATTGGTGTAGGCATTTTGGTAAACAACTTCCAAGGGTTGTGTATTCCATCGTCACAGGTATCAGATGAGGCAGCCATCTTGGGCGCACTGCGTAGAATTATCCTGGGTGGAATAGTCTACCCCTAGAAGAGATGACACAAAATGGGGAGATTGTAATGCATTAACGCTCAGAATAAGTCCCAGCATAACCACCAGGTCCATGTATTTTTCATCCCATCCCCAAGCGTATCAGATATGGCAGCCATGTTGGGCACACTACGAAGGTTACATTGTGGGAGATGAGCCATACAAGGGCCCAATGCATACATGGGAAAACTGACAGTAGTAGTAGTACTAGTAGTAGTACTAGTAGTAGTAGTACTAGTAGTAGTAGTATATACCTTGTATGAAAAGATCCACATGAACTACATCGTGCCCGAGGAGGTACCATCCGAGGCCACCATCTGGGTTGCACTGCGTAGGTCACACTGGCAAGGTGTGCAAACAGTGGAGGTATACATTACAAGACTAGTACACAGTGGGGTGGAAGAGAGAGAAAAAAACACATGTTAAGAAAATATTTGCAGATAACCAACAGAAGGGCGACAATTAGGATAACATTATTTTGATAAAACTATGAATGTCCTGGTCTCATGGGAGCAGGACGGGTGGATGTGAGAATGTGGGGAGCGCACTCAAATCTGATGTAAATGTCCCTGCTGGGCCTGGTCTTGGTGCTCTTCCCCCATAGCTCCCTGCTTATGTTGAGCGTTAGGCCCGGGGGCAGACTTGATGTTCTCAGCCAGAGGGGTGGTAAGCCTGGTCCTGGAGTTCTCATTACAGAGATGTGGAGAGGCCACATAATGAACACTGACCTTTGTGGTTGTAAGGCAGTCCTTCTCTAGTAATGTTGGTTTGTTGTTTGTTTGCCTTCTGTTTTCCATCAGTTTAACGCAGGTATAACGCTGATAATGATTTTAATCTGCCACTTTATAACTAGCCACTTCATATACTAGGCACAGTAGTGTCCAAAAGGGGCACTGTAGTGTCCAAAAGGACTGGCATCCTCACCTATACTGATGATACAGGCAAAATATATGTCAGCAAGAATGCTGCTCTCTGCAAAAGATATATTTTCGGATGTAGACTATGAGGGATATTCAATTTGCCCTGAAGAGACATCGGGAGTAAAAACTCCCGATGTTTCTTCGGGTTTTGCGTTCGGCCTATTCGATTTATTCGGCGGCAAAAAGTGCATTTTCATCCGAAAACACCCAGGTTCAGTGAAACCTGTGTTTTCTGGTGAAATAGCAAACGGCCGTTATCTGGTATTTTGCTTCGCCTGCCGGAGGCAGGTGAAACAAAATCCCAGATAAGCCGCGGCATGCGCCGGCTAATCGGGGCCAATTAGATAGCCCCCACCGGCGAGACTTATCACCCGACAGTGACGGGGCTAATTGAATATCCCGGTTAGTCTTCAGAATGACAGTGCACCATGCCATAGAACAAAAGTCATAAATATTAGTTGTGCGTCGTGTTACATCAGGTTGCTGAATTGAACTGGGCAGTCCTCTGCATTTAACCTAATCAAAATTGATGGCACAAGGTTGGGTACCAGTTCTCAATGAAGAGGCCGACAACAAAAAGGGACATAAATGGAGTTCTTATCAATGCCTGGAATTGAATAATCTCTCCAGCTCTTCTAGGGAACGTGGTTTTGTCACTGCCATAAGCGCTGTGTGGCTGTCCTTAGGTCCAAAGACTAGTAAACCAAATACTAATCACTGTTGAGATATTACTTTACCCTTCTTCTAATATATACACAACAAAAATGAATTGTGTTCTTCTGACTACAACTACAACAGGCATTTCTGTGAATAAATATTAATTTTACTGAAAACTAATTCATGCATCTTTGTATTATTCAAATTTTTATGTAAATATCAAAACCACTATCATTCAGAGAAAAATATGAGTAGCCAGATAAATGTAGAATGTGCATGTACTGTGGCTCAATGCAATCTGCCTCAAATTGCAGTCTAAATAAATATTTTATATATATATATATATATATATATATATAATTTTCAAAATGATGCCCGATAGATCGTGAACCCGTTTGTGGGTGTACTGCCCCAATATGTCTGCAGATATATCGGGCCATCGTGCTGTGTGCTGGCAGTCCACCGCCTGCCCGTACACTTGCTGCGGGGGCTGACGTCACAACAGGGTGGGCAAGTTCAAATGCCTGCCCAGCTGGGGATCCTGACCTACACATCGAGCATCTGATTGGCAGCTTGGTCGGTGTGACACGGGTCCACCAACGTGTCAGTCAGGTGTGTTCCTAGCCTTAGGGTTAGGCTGTGGGAGGGGTGGGTTAGGGTTAAAATATTTACCGGGATCCTTCGTGATTTTAGCCGTCACCATACTGACCATCGGAATACCGACTGCCTGGATTGCATACCCAACCCATCATACTGTATTGTGTAGCTAGATATACCTATATATCTTATATATATATATATATATATATATTAGCTTGTGTCTAGTACATCAGCAGATACATGTTTTCTCCCCTGCAATAAATCCTACAGGTTTCTCTCCCAGGCATTTTTTAACCCAATTACACTGAATCTCAAATCAATTAGCACATGTCGGATTCAGCATTTGCCTTCATTTTAATTAGCCTATTCCAATGGCTAAATGCATAGCTAATCTATCAGAGAACCCCTGAGAACAGATCACTTTGCCCTCCTATTAGGACCTAAAAGTGTGGAAATAACGGAATAATGAGTCTCTGCCTTTCTGTTACTTTGTGTAAATTGGTCTGCCCAATCCCCCATCCCCTTCTCCTCCTCCCTCTCGTCCTTCCTCACTCTTTTCACCAGACCCCTGACAGATGGAGCAGGGTCTGATATAAAAATAACAGCCAGCTTCAGTGTGGCATGTCCAGAGGTTTATTGACCCAGGCACCCATTGTGTCCGTCTCCCTCTCTCCTTTTGTGTGTTTCTGTTAACTGTAATACAACAGGCTGTGAACAAGGCCTGTACGTCTGGAGGTCTCTCTTGTAAATACTTGCTTACAGCCAAGTATTTGGTGTACAAAAGACACTGGGTCTTGTGATGGGAAAAGCCAGCAACAAAAACTGTTTGAGTTGAGTCACTGCAGAATTATTGTGTTTTTCAAACTACTTTCTCTTAGGAGAGGACAGTCCAGCAAATGCAGTGTTACTTACTGACTAACTGCATCCATGTTTCTGAAGTCTCAATGTAAAGGAGTATTGTATGGAAATGCTGCTGTGCTGCACAAGATCAAGCGAATGACCAGGCCTTATAATGAGTATTAATAAGAGAGCACATTATACCACACACATACACACCCAAATATAAGCACTTCAACAGAACAGAACATCGAGGGTTAAATGTAACAGCCTGCATCGGCAACTTCCCGTCGAGTTTAGCCAATGTTTTAAAGGGGCAATCATTTAAAAGACAACACAGGTTGGTTTGCCTTTTAAAGAATTGTCCCTTTAAACATCAGCTAGACTTGTCAAGAAATTGTCAATGTCTCTGCAGTGCATTGCGCAAGCCATTATATTTATGCACCCATTATTAAAAAGCCTATGGTTAGGAGACATATCATCCTCACCTGCTAAAGAGCAAATACACCCTGATGATGATGATGATGATGATGATGACAACGCATCTCATGTGTACAGCACTGCACATCTTTCCATGCTCTTACACCCATTTTCCCAGTGACTCTGCATCAGAATTGTGACTGGGGCCTATTCATCATGAATTAAATAATAGTAGTGATAATTATATTTTGAACTCGCTGTGAGTGGAAACATCCATCATACCTTATATCCTGAAGTATCACCTCCTGAAAAAGCTGCTCTTTCAGCGGAGTCAGATTTTCGTAAATTTGGGACTTCTGATATTAATAGCCGCACAGAGGTGGTTATCGCTCCAGATAATGGGGAGCTTGGTGTGGTGGACACTGGCTGCCAGGGCCCAGAGTGGGCTGCACTTGGGGGATGAGTGCAGGTGCTCAGCAGCTCTGCAGCAGCGCACAGGGTGATCGATAGAGAGAATGGAGCCGGAAGTGGAGTGGAGAGCCGGGTGCAATGAACACACAACAAGGAGTGATCTGGAAACCATGAAAACTGCAGCTTATGTAGACTATCAGGCGCTGTATGCCATCTTAGTATAGCGTACAGCAGAGGTTCTCAAACACGGTCCTCAAAGGACCCCAACAGTCCAGGTTTTACATTTATCCATGCTTGGCCACAGGTGACTTAATTAGCACCTTGATCCATTTGATTAAACCATCTGTGCTGAACCATGGATATACCTAAAACCTGGACTGCTGGGGTGCCTTGAGGACTGCATTTGAGAACCTCTGGTGTACAGTAACAAGTTCCATAAAAAATGCTTTTTCAGAACTTGACGCGTGACAAACTGTACTTTCCACTTCCCTTTACTAAAGTATGGCAACTAGAAATTATTGGGGGGGATTTGTAGCCAGGCGATATCGATGATATCTCCTGCATTAGAGTTGATGAATGGCGTTGAACCTTAAATTGTACAAAAGTAGATAAAAATGATACTTTTGTAGAAATGTACGGATGATGAATAGACCCCTAAGAACTCATCTGAGTCCTAATAGGTGCGTTGCTGCACAATTTCTAGTCTCCATAGGTGAGACACACAACATTGTGTAATTTCGCTATAATGCCTTATTCAGAAAAGTCGTTTTAGGTCTTTTCCACATTTTGAAACACACCTCTATGAGAATGTAACGGGCATAAGGTGAGCTGAAAGCACAGATGCTGTTCCTATTAGAGATGAGCGGGTTCGGTTTCTCTGAAACCGAACCCGCACGAACTTCATGTTTTTTTCACGGGTCCGAGCAGACTCGGATCCTCCCGCCTTGCTCGGTTAACCCGAGCGCGCCCGAACGTCATCATGACGCTGTCGGATTCTCGCGAGACTCGGATTCTATATAAGGAGCCGCGCGTCGCCGCCATTTTCACACGTGCATTGAGATTGATAGGGAGAGGACGTGGCTGGCGTCCTCTCCATTAGAAATTAGATTAGAAGAGAGAGAGAGATTGTGCAGAGTCAGACAGAGTTTACCACAGTGACCAGTGCAGTTGTTGTTAGTTAACTTTTATTTATTTTAATATAATATATCCGTTCTCTGCTATATCCGTTCTCTGCCTGAAAAAAAACGATACACAGCAGCAGCCAGTCACACAGTGTGACTCAGTCTGTGTGCACTCAGCTCAGCCCAGTGTGCTGCACATCAATGTATAAAAGGCAAAGCTTATAATAATTGTGGGGGAGACTGGGGAGCACTGCAGGTTGTTATAGCAGGAGCCCCCAGGAGTACATAATATTATATTAATTTAAAATTAAACAGTGCACACTTTTGCTGCAGG
Organism: Pseudophryne corroboree; assembly: GCF_028390025.1. NCBI lineage: Eukaryota > Metazoa > Chordata > Amphibia > Anura > Myobatrachidae > Pseudophryne > Pseudophryne corroboree. The sequence continues at coordinate 230,424,709 of NC_086453.1, forward strand.
AGTGCCTGCCACTGCCAGTGTGACTAGTGGTGACCAGTGCCTGACCACCAGTATAGTAGTATATTGTTGTATGTATTGTATACTATCTCTTTATCAACCAGTCTATATTAGCAGCAGACACAGTACAGTGCGGTAGTTCACGGCTGTGGCTACCTCTGTGTCGGCAGTCGGAACTCGGCAGGCAGTCCGTCCATCCATAATTGTATTACAATATATACCACCTAACCGTGGTATTTTTTTTTCTTTCTTTATACCGTCGTCATAGTGTCATACTAGTTGTTACGAGTATACTACTATCTCTTTATCAACCAGTGTACAGTGCGGTAGTTCACGGCTGTGGCTACCTCTGTGTCGGCAGTCGGCAGGCAGTCCGTCCATCCATAATTGTATTATTATTATAATATATACCACCTAACCGTGGTTTTTTTTTCATTCTTTATACCGTCATAGTGTCATACTAGTTGTTACGAGTATACTACTATCTCTTTATCAACCAGTGTACAGTGCGGTAGTTCACGGCTGTGGCTACCTCTGTGTCGGCAGTCGGCAGGCAGTCCGTCCATCCATAATTGTATTATTATTATAATATATACCACCTAACTGTGGTATTTTTTTTTCTTTCTTTATACCGTCGTCATAGTGTCATACTAGTTGTTACGAGTATACTACTATCTCTTTATCAACCAGTGTACAGTGCGGTAGTTCACGGCTGTGGCTACCTCTGTGTCGGCAGTCGGCAGGCAGTCCGTCCATCCATAATTGTATTATTATTATAATATATACCACCTAACCGTGGTTTTTTTTTCATTCTTTATACCGTCGTCATAGTGTCATACTAGTTGTTACGAGTATACTACTATCTCTTTATCAACCAGTGTACAGTGCGGTAGTTCACGGCTGTGGCTACCTCTGTGTCGGAACTCGGCAGGCAATCCGTCCATCCATAATTGTATTATTATTATAATATATACCACCTAACCGTGGTTTTTTTTTCATTCTTTATACCGTCGTCATAGTGTCATACTAGTTGTTACGAGTATACTACTATCTCTTTATCAACCAGTGTACAGTGCGGTAGTTCACGGCTGTGGCTACCTCTGTGTCGGCAGTCGGCAGGCAGTCCGTCCATCCATAATTGTATTATTATTATAATATATACCACCTAACCGTGGTTTTTTTTTCATTCTTTATACCGTCGTCATAGTGTCATACTAGTTGTTACGAGTATACTACTATCTCTTTATCAACCAGTGTACAGTGCGGTAGTTCACGGCTGTGGCTACCTCTGTGTCGGCAGTCGGCAGGCAGTCCGTCCATCCATAATTGTATTATTATTATAATATATACCACCTAACCGTGGTTTTTTTTTCATTCTTTATACCGTCGTCATAGTGTCATACTAGTTGTTACGAGTATACTACTATCTCTTTATCAACCAGTGTACAGTGCGGTAGTTCACGGCTGTGGCTACCTCTGTGTCGGAACTCGGCAGGCAGTCCGTCCATCCATAATTGTATTATATACCACCTAACCGTGGTTTTTTTATACCACCTAACCGTGGCAGTCCGTCCATAATTGTATACTAGTATCCAATCCATCCATCTCCATTGTTTACCTGAGGTGCCTTTTAGTTCTGCCTATAAAATATGGAGAACAAAAAAGTTGAGGTTCCAAAATTAGGGAAAGATCAAGATCCACTTCCACCTCGTGCTGAAGCTGCTGCCACTAGTCATGGCCGAGACGATGAAATGCCAGCAACGTCGTCTGCCAAGGCCGATGCCCAATGTCATAGTACAGAGCATGTCAAATCCAAAACACCAAATATCAGAAAAAAAAGGACTCCAAAACCTAAAATAAAATTGTCGGAGGAGAAGCGTAAACTTGCCAATATGCCATTTACCACACGGAGTGGCAAGGAACGGCTGAGGCCCTGGCCTATGTTCATGGCTAGTGGTTCAGCTTCACATGAGGATGGAAGCACTCAGCCTCTCGCTAGAAAAATGAAAAGACTCAAGCTGGCAAAAGCAGCACAGCAAAGAACTGTGCATTCTTCGAAATCCCAAATCCGAATTCCGAGCCCACCCGCTGGCGGTGATGCAGGGCAGTCTGGAGCGACTGCTGATGCTGACATCTGGTCCGGACTGAAGGACCTGACAACCATTACGGACATGTCGTCTACTGTCACTGCATATGATTCTCTCACCATTGATAGAATGGTGGAGGATTATATGAGTGACCGCATCCAAGTAGGCACGTCACACAGTCCGTACTTATACTGGCAGGAAAAAGAGGCAATTTGGAGGCCCTTGCACAAACTGGCTTTATTCTACCTAAGTTGCCCTCCCACAAGTGTGTACTCCGAAAGAGTGTTTAGTGCCGCCGCTCACCTTGTCAGCAATCGGCGTACGAGGTTACATCCAGAAAATGTGGAGAAGATGATGTTCATTAAAATGAATTATAATCAATTCCTCCGCGGAGACATTGACCAGCAGCAATTGCCTCCACAAAGTACACAGGGAGCTGACATGGTGGATTCCAGTGGGGACGAATTGATAATCTGTGAGGAGGGGGATGTACACGGTGATATATCGGAGGATGATGATGAGGTGGACATCTTGCCTCTGTAGAGCCAGTTTGTGCAAGGAGAGATTAATTGCTTCTTTTTTGGTGGGGGTCCAAACCAACCCGTCATTTCAGTCACAGTCGTGTGGCAGACCCTGTCACTGAAATGATGGGTTGGTTAAAGTGTGCATGTCCTGTTTTGTTTATACAACATAAGGGTGGGTGGGAAGGGCCCAAGGACAATTCCATCTTGCACCTCTTTTTTCTTTTATTTTTCTTTGCGTCATGTGCTGTTTGGGGAGGGTTTTTTGGAAGGGACATCCTGCGTGACACTGCAGTGCCACTCCTAGATGGGCCCGGTGTTTGTGTCGGCCACTAGGGTCGCTTATCTTTCTCACACAGTCAGCTACCTCATTGCGCCTCTTTTTTTCTTTGCGTCATGTGCTGTTTGGGGAGGGTTTTTTGGAAGGGACATCCTGCGTGACACTGCAGTGCCACTCCTAGATGGGCCCGGTGTTTGTGTCGGCCACTAGGGTCGCTTATCTTTCTCACACAGTCAGCTACCTCATTGCGCCTCTTTTTTTCTTTGCGTCATGTGCTGTTTGGGGAGGGTTTTTTGGAAGGGACATCCTGCGTGACACTGCAGTGCCACTCCTAGATGGGCCAGGTGTTTGTGTCGGCCACTAGGGTCGCTAATCTTACTCACACAGCTACCTCATTGCGCCTCTTTTTTTCTTTGCGTCATGTGCTGTTTGGGGAGGGTTTTTTGGAAGGGCCATCCTGCGTGACACTGCAGTGCCACTCCTAGATGGGCCCGGTGTTTGTGTCGGCCACTAGGGTCGCTTATCTTTCTCACACAGTCAGCTACCTCATTGCGCCTCTTTTTTTCTTTGCGTCATGTGCTGTTTGGGGAGGGTTTTTTGGAAGGGACATCCTGCGTGACACTGCAGTGCCTCTCCTAGATGGGCCCGGTGTTTGTGTCGGCCACTAGGGTCGCTAATCTTACTCACACAGCTACCTCATTGCGCCTCTTTTTTTCTTTGCGTCATGTGCTGTTTGGGGAGGGTTTTTTGGAAGGGACATCCTGCGTGACACTGCAGTGCCACTCCTAGATGGGCCCGGTGTTTGTGTCGGCCACTAGGGTCGCTGAGCTTAGTCATCCAGCGACCTCGGTGCAAATTTTAGGACTAAAAATAATATTGTGAGGTGTAAGGTGTTCAGAATAGACTGAAAATGAGTGTTAATTATGGTTATTGAGGTTAATAATACTATGGGATCAAAATGACCCCCAAATTCAATGTTTTAAGATGTTTTTTAGGGTTTTTTGAAAAAACCACCCGAATCCAAAACACACCCGAATCCGACAAAAAAAATTCGGTGAGGTTTTGCCAAAACGCGGTCGAACCCAAAACACGGCCGCGGAACCGAACCCAAAACCAAAACACAAAACCCGAAAAATTTCAGGCGCTCATCTCTAGTTCCTATAGGCAGCCAGGAAATTGTTATCTTGAGTGATGTCCAGTCCTAAGAGAATATCATTACACCTAGAGCACTTCTGTGTGTAAGCAGGGATGTTAATCCTGTCAGGTAATGGAGGTTTTAAAACCAGGACTATTGCACGCCCGAAGGCAGACTGCTATCATTCTTCATCTGATTTCTCTTGTCAAGAACATTCTAAGCAAATTGGTCGAAAAGTGAGTGTGTACGCGTGTGTCTCTGTCACCAGCAGCCTTCCTGCTATGTCTGCAGTCATTAATCCTTCTATTGGCCAAATGAAAATCCTTCAATTAACTCTTAAGACATCTTTCGGCATTAGCAAGCGTCTGGTGTTAAAATATCACTTGTCTGGGAGGCAAGCATGCAAATGAAACTTAATTAGCTAATTACGTATTCATTGGATTTATCTCCTGGGATATTAGAAGGTATTATAATGAGAATATACAATCCTATTAGAGATTTGGATGGTAGTTTTCTTATTGCTAAGAGTGCAGGTGCTAATTAGAAATAACTATCCCCAACTACTTATCGCCTTCTTCGCATGGAATTAGATCTAGGGCTGGAATAGATGAACACAGACATTGCAGACGCAATACATAACTACATCTATACATAGATATATATAATCCCTACGCCTGTGTGGAATGAGTGGATAATGTATAGCCTACCAGAATCATTAGGGTGGATGCAGAACTGAATGTACAATATTTCATCATATATATATATATATATATATATATATGTATATATATATATACAATGTGGGTGTCTGCAGTGTCGGAAGCTACAGTCCACTGACCCCTCTACCACAGAAACAGGCGGCACTCCACGGATTTGGTGCAGAATGAAAAATTTATAAAACAAGCAGCATGAAGAGTCCAACGTTTCAACACCGCGGCGAGTGTTTTTGTCAAGGACACATGGTGAAAACAAACAGTGTGTGCATTGTTCTTACCTTAAATACGCCTCTCTCTTGTCAGTGCAGTCAGACAGGTGCGGCGGGCGGCATCGGGCGGCTGAAGATGACGTCACCGTTGCTAGGCTACCGGGAAACACCAACACCCGGCGCATCCCGTTACTGCGCTGTAGAGCAGAGGCATAGTTAAATACAAAGTGTAACAAAGTGATACAAAAAAAAAAATATGAGGAAACAAAATAAAGTTTCCAGCGGTGTAAGTGAAGAGATACATAATAGCTGAGCAATCGTGTGACTGGGAATCAATCTAGACATCTTTAAATAAATATCAACATATGTGTAAATTAAAAACTTTACACTATAAAGCGTACCGTTATCAAACATGATAATTAAAAGCTCAGAAACTTAAAGTTGCTGCAAATTGCACACTATGTATATACTGATAACTCCCCATAGGTACAGTAAACTGGCCTGTATAATGACATTTAAAGAAAAACACTCCATGTCAGTTTTTCATTGAGTCCCTGAGGTGCTACAGAGTTCAACAAGGAGATCCATCGCATTTCTCGTTGTGACAGAAGTTTCTGTCTGTCACCACCGCGGTTGGAGATAGGAACGTGGTCCACAATCTGATATTTCAAACTCGAAAGAGGATGTCCGCATAGCTTGAAATGACGGGGTGTAGTACGGCTGACCGGCGGTCAGCTTACCGACGCCGGGATCCCGGCAGAATACCGACGCCGGGATCCTGGCGGGGAGGGGCGAGTGCAGCAAGCCCTTTGCGGGCTCGCTGCGCTCGCCACGCTGCGGGCTCGGTGGCGACCTGTGGTCGCCACGGGTTCTATTCCCACTCTATGGGTGTCGTGGACACCCACGAGTGGAAATAGTCCCTGTTGGTCGGCATGCCGACCATCAGGACAGTGACCCGTCGGGCTGGTGGAGGAGGTCATGTGACTGTCGGTCAGCTGACCGGCGGTCACATGAATACCACCCGAAATGACGGGCGACTGGCTGATCATTATCCTTGCCCTCAATGGCAGCTTTGATGGCTGACCGATGGAGGGCCATGCGTTCTTTGAATGTTCTAATCATTTGTCCAACGTACAGTAGTCCGCAAGGACAGATAATGACGTAAATAACGTACTGGGAACTGCAAGTTAGAAAGTGATGTATGGTGTACTTCTTGCCAGTTATCAGTATATACATAGTGTGCAATTTGCAAAAAAATTAAACTAAAACTTTGTTGAGTAGTTTTCCAGAGCATGGGAAAACCATACTAAATTTTCATACTTACAGTGAAGCATCTGCATTTCCCTAAGTCAGAACCCTACTTATAACTATGGACCTAATTCTAATTTGTACGCTAATGCTGGCACAAATGCAATCGCAGATGCTGCTAAAGGCAACTCCCCCTGACCTCCCCACCCTATCCTGCCCAGAACACCTCTGCTCCTCTTCTCCAGCATTCTTACGTTTTTTTCATGGTCCATGGCGCTGCTACGGGCGGCATATAATGAGTCAATCTGACTCATTATATGCTATCGGCTGTAGGCCTCTTCATTGTAGCAGGCCCTGGTGCAGTGCACCAGCTGTACCACCGCTAGTTCCACCTCTGATGTCACTCCCATTACACGGCTACCACACAGCCTTTTGTTTACCACACAGTCCCCATCCATATCTGCAAAAGGCTCACAATAGTCTTCTCAAGAACTTGCGATTTAGCACACAAGTGCATGCACATTCACAAACACAGTCCATGCTTGCGCAGTAAATATTTGTGCATGCGCAATAGCAATCGACATTTTGTACAAAGTCGGAGTCAGGATCTATGGGCGCTATCAGTGCCGTAACTAGACATTTTAGTGCTGTGTGCAAGAAATAGCATCGGCGCCCCCCCCTTATGTAAAATAGGGGCGTGGCTTCATAAGGAAGGAGAGTGGCCATAAAATATTACCAATTCATATTACGGTGCACAGTATTATTTATTTTTTATTTATTAACCGTTTCTTATATAGCGCAGCAAATTCCGTTGCGCTTTACAATTGGAAATAACAATGATATAACAAAACTGGGTAATAACAAACAGTCATTGAGGTAAGAAGGCCCTGCTCGCAAGCTTACAATCTATAGTAGTCTCCATTATTCAAATTATGCTGCACAGTAGCGCCACTACACCAGGTAGAGCCCCTTTTTACACATCACGACAGACAGAGTCCCCTTTTACACACTACGGCAGACAGAGTCCACCTTTTTACACATTACGGTGGACAGACTCCCCTTTTTACACATTATGGCGGACAGATTACCCTTTTTACACATTACGGCAGACAGCGTCCCCTTTTTACACATTACAACAGAGTCCACTTTTTACACATTGCGGCAGAAAGAGTCACCCTTTTTACACATTGTGGCAGACAGTCCCCCTTTTTACACGTTACGGCAGACAGTCCCCCTTTTTACACACTTTACGACAGGCAGAGTCCCCTTTTTACGGTTTACGCAGAGCGCAGACAGAGTCCACCTTTTACACATTACGGCAGGCAGCGCCCCCTTTTTACACATTACGGCAGACAGAGTCCCCTTTTTATACATTGTGGCAGACAGGGTCTCCCTTTTCACACATTACGACAGGCAGAGTACACCTTTTACACATTAGGTAGACAGGATAGATAGATAGATAGATAGATAGATAGATAGATAGATAGATAGATAGATAGATAGATAGATAGACAGACAGCAGACCGACGGGGAGGAGGAGGAGGGATGGGGACTCGGGAGCCGCAGCAGCGCAGTGTAATTGGTGGCAGCGCCACTGCAGCTGTCCCTCTCCTTCCACATTGGCTGGCTGCTGTGAATGCTGGTATGAGGGAAGCGCATCCCAGCATTAACAGCAGCATTGGCCAGCTCATCTCCTCGCACACACAGGCGGCTTGTAATGAGTCAGTTTGACTCATTACAAAGCCGCTGACTAAAGTCCCCGTGGAACGGGGATGCGGCCAGTTGCGCCCTCAGGGGGACTGCACTGTGTGCCAGTCATACCTGGCACACACGTAGTTATGGCCCTGGGCGCTAAGCTAAGGGGTCAGTTTAATCAGATCCACTAGTAAAAAGTGACCTCTACTATGCAGGGGCTCCACCAGAGGCAGTATTAGAGAGGAGCATAGCCAGAACTTTGTGGGCCCCATATCAACATTTTGAAGGGTCCCCCATCCCAATGCTTCTAGAGAGACACTTCTCTGCAGCAGTTGTTCATTTTATGTCCTATAATAGACTAGTGCCCTAGTTCATTTTCTGAACCATAGTAGAGCCTTATTTAATGTTATGCCCCATAGTAGCGCCTAGCACGGGTGTATCTTCCTATTGGCCAGGATGGCACTCGCCAGGGGCGCCAGGAAAGGGGGGGCGCCAGCCAAGGGGGGGCGCCATCCAGAGGTGCCACCCGCGGGCAGTAGGTAGATTCACTTTTAGAAGCAGCAGCTATACCCCCAGCCCCGTGTAGTTCCTCACCAGCAGGGATGCCCAGTAATGTTCACAGTATGCAGCAGCGGCTGCTGGGGGGTGTAGTTTATGTAGAGTTTCTTGCCTGTATTGTGGTGCGGTGCTGGACCCCGGCGCCAATTACAGTGGCTGCTGCTGCTGCATTCTTTGATCATTAATGGGCATCCCTGCTCTTAAGGAACTACACGGGGGTGGGGGGACAGCTGTCGCCTCTAAAAGTGAATCTACCTAAAAGTGCTGCCTTTAATAGTAAAATCAACATGGGGCATATGTGTGTCTGGCACTGTGGGGGCATATGTGTATCTGACACTGTGGGGGCATACGTGTATCTGGCACTGTGGGGGCATTTGAGTGTCTGGCATTGTGGGTGCATACGAGTGCGTGGCACTGTGGGGGCATACAAGTGAGTGGCACTGTAGGGGCATACGAGTGTCCGGCACTGTAGGGGCATAAGAGTGTCTGGCTCGGTGGGGGCATGTGTATCTGGCACTGTGGGTGCATATGTGTAACTGGCACTATTCTGGCGGACATTATGTGCATCTGACACTATACTGGGGACATTATGTGTAAGGAGAACTACTGTGGGTATTGTGTGTAAGGCTGCTAATTGTGTGTGTGCGCATGTGTAGGGGGTGTGATTATATATTTATAGTTTGATATCATTATATAAAATTGTGAGGCCACGCCCACTTTCCCAGGAGCGTGCTCGCCTTCCCATATATACATATATATATATATATATACACACATATATATATATATATATATATATATATATAGGCACTACTGTGTGGCATAATGTGTTTAAGGGGTACTACTGTGTAGCATAACGTGAATAATGTACATTACTGTGTGAGTAAGGCACACTACTGTGGTGTAATTTGAATTGGGGTACTATTGAGTTGCCACGCCCCTTTTTTGGCACACGTGCCTTCCCTATTTCCAATATGGGGGGGCACCAGTCCTTTACTTTGCCAGGGGCACTCGGACCCCTAAATACACCCCTGGCACCTAGTTTCTTTTATGAATTGCAGTAGTGCTTAAGTTCATCCTATGTCACATTTCAGATCTGTCAGTACACATTATGCCGCACAGTACCCTCAATTCACATTATGATATATAGTGCTCCCCGTTCATATTGTGTCACATTGCAGAGCCCAGGTTCATATAATATAGCATTAAAATGCCCTACAGTTCATTTTATACCACACTACAATGAGCAGGTCCAGGGGCATACCTAGATACATTGCAGGCCCCAAGGAAAAAGATTGAAAGGACCCCTATATACTGTACTACCCAATGGCAAAAAATGTATATAACTTATGTAACTTTGAAAGGGAATGTGGGCCCCTCTCAGCTCTGGGCCCACAGAAGCTGCACTGCCTGCACCTATTGTAGCTACGCCCTTGGAGAGGAGGCACAGTGGACTGTATGTCAGCAGAGTTGCTTAAACTGAAGAAAATCTGTAATAGGATTTTATCTATAAACACAACCCACCAGAATTTGTGCATCATTTCCACATTACCTATTCCACAATGAATACGCTTGCGTTAGCTGCCATCCCCCCCCCCCCCCCCCCAGCAATCTTGAAAATAATATTAAAAGCATTCTTTCTTTATGTCATCTGACCCGTTTCCAACTAGTTTTTCTCAATTCTAAGATCTCAGCTGGAGAATTAATGCAGACTGTTAAAACCCTTTAAAAATACAGCTGCACTGATGGGTTTAAGACATATCACAAATTCTTCCAAGCACTCACACCGAGGGTCGTAACTAGGGTGTGTCAAAGTCAAAAAATTTCGTTATTCTCATGCCTTGTACTAACCCCATGCGCTTGCCCGCTGCACGTGCACATTCTCTCCCGTGCGTGCACATATTCGCAGTTGCGTGACGGCGCCTCCACGGACATGCGCTCAAGCGCGTGGTATGTGCATTTACGGTAGAGTTTGTGTGCGTCTGGCGGGCTACTCAATTGTCACATAGTTAATCCAAATAGTGCATTTTGTAGGTTATGGTCTCCTTAATAATATCAGTAAGTTTGTTTAGTGTAACTGGTTTATGGACAGAGAAATCCCTCTTTACATGATACGAAGGGTCAGACAGGTTTTAAGCAGTGGTGTTTGGTATGCAACGGTAGAGTATATTATTAGAAACATTCCGGTATTGGTTTGAGAGAAATCAATCGCTCCTGCGAATAGTTATGTCTATAAGAAGTTTATGGACATTTGCTATATTTGCAGTTCATTATCCATGCGGCGGGAATCCTGAGATTCCCTCCCACCTGAGCAGTATGAAATAGTCACAGCCCACCTGTTTGAATCAACCTATGACCTTTTGTTATGATGTAAGGACAGATTCCTGTGTCCAATGAACAATGAGATTGTAGGCCCCTTTGTAGTGTACTGTATGCAGTGTATATAAGGCAGCCAGCTTGGGCCAGCTCAGGCTACTCTCCACAAAAGGTTTTCATCACTGACTAACTTGAGAGCTGGTGACCAGGGCTGCGCAGCGATCATTCCCCAGTGTGTAAGTGTTTCTCTGTAACCAACTTGTTCTCTGTTTGTATTTGCCATACTCTCTCTCTCTCTCTGTTATTGTTACGCTGTTGTATATTGTATATGTGTAGTTATTATGTCTAGATATTGATGTTAGTCTGTAGTGTATGAAATGTTAACTGTATTTTCCCTTTTTACATAACTAAATCTCGTTAGTAAAGGTTTTGGAACCTTAGCAAGGTATTGTGTGTTTATTACATTGCTGAGGGTATTCGGAGCGTCTCAATCGCTCAAGCAGCTTTTATATTAACAAGGTTAAGAAGCGTTATATCATTACAGTATAAGTAAATCCCTTCATTGTGTTGCATACAAGGTTTACTGTGTGTCATCCTGTGAGCGTCTGCGCCGCTCGTGTTCCTCTAGTGGGCACGACGTCCGCTACGCTAGTAGCGTAGCATTACGGTACTCGGACCGCCTATAGCGTGCTCGTTACCCAGCGTAAAGCCTTGAGCGAACGTGTCGCTCATTGCGTCTCGACCACGGCCTAGCGTCTGCTATGCTAAGTGCGCTACGCTAAGTACGCCCATTGCGTACTGAGTCTCTTACCAACATATAGTGAATGTTATAAGATAAATATTTAGCTTTATCAGGTGTGTGATCAGTGCCGCCCCACAGACGGCAAAGCTCTGTGTGCCGCACTGTTGCTGCCTCTCAGCCCTTGTTTCTGGCTAGTAGGTTGCGTAGCCAGGATGATCGCAGATGAGCGCCCTTTAGATGCTCCAAACAGGCACCCTGCAGCCTGTACAGCTGATCAGAGTGGCCTGAGAACACTCCAGCTCTGCACTTATAGGTGCTGCCGCCACTGCCAACCCTGCACGATGTAATGACATAGGGCACTCAGTATCGGGCCGGCACAGGGCACATTTGAGCACTGTTATAACAGTGCTCACACCCCTTTCATTGGATTTAACTCTGTTCTGCAAGGCAGGAAGTTTTAGAGCTCCACCACCAGAGCAAAAGATATAGGGGCCTAATTCAGATCTGATCGTAGATGTGCTAAATTAAGCACATCTACGATCAGTCTTCAGACATGCATGGGGATGGCCAGCACAGGGCTAGTCCGCCCCGCATGTCAGGCCTGACAACTCCGCACAAGTACAAAAGCATCGCACAGCGGCGATGCTTTTGTACTTGAAGAGTAACTCCCAGCCAGCCTAGCTCCTGCGCACTGGCAGGGAGCTACTCGTCGCTGCCCAGGTCGCAGTGGCTGCGTGTGACATCACGGAAAGGAAAATATGGGGCAAGATGTAAAAGAATGTGATTTTTCAAAGGTACGTACAGATTTTACCAGCATTTTGCCATGAGATTTAAAGTTCTGCAATTCCTTCATTGCGGCACTTTAAATCTCATAGCAAAAGCAACCAACCTGATAATTGGTCAGATGTACAAATAATTAAGGAGCTTGGGCCGAACCGATAACTGAACTCCATATGAAGATGGCGTTAGTCCTTAGTAGTCTATGGGCTACTCCATCACAAATCCGGATCTCCCTCCCTCTGCCCTCACTGATGCATGTGTAGGCTCATGGCAGTACACAAACCAGGTCCAAACCCAGAAGCAAATTGACAGTGTTAGATATCAGTCTGCTTCTAGGCATTCACCAGGAGAGGCCTTTTTTTGGTTCTGTACCAGTGCCCCAGCTTTAATAAATGCATGCAATAGTTTTCATTACAGCATTGTAAGTTTGGGCTTAAATATCATGTCCCAACCGAATTATAAATGATAAATACGCACCTAAGGGCTTAATCTCCTCCTTCTACTGTCTTACAATTTAACCAGTGAACATGAGCATCATTGGGAGAAAATACACCATAGTCCTGTGCAATATAATGTAACATATATACAATGTATAACTTGCACAGTCTGGGACCTCACCACTAAAGGAAGTGGTGAGCCCTCAGTCAATGAAGCCCACCAAGGGTTTCCCCTGTACCCCTGGGGGCCAGTCCGACCATGCCCTACCTCCTCGGGCCTACAGTATGTTGGTGAGATTGTGGCATTGAAGGTGCCCTGTTCCATATCTGGAGGAGTTGTCTAAAAATGTAGGAGTTTTGGTGGGAAGTCCATGACATAGGGGTAGAGGAATACATACATATTACCAGCAGCTGGGATCCTGGCTTTCATGATCCCGACAGCGGGATCCCGGCCCCCAGTATGCCGGCAGCGGGGCGAGCGCTAGAACCCATGGTTTGGAGACTAATTATCTACTGCACATGCGCTGCAGCCAGTTTGGAGTGATTTTTGCCACGGCTCTTGTGACTGCAGCGCCCATCGCCAGGCTCCAGAAAGGTAAGTATTAAAACAAGATGCGGGCAGTATATACGGTGTGTACGCCCTGGACCCAGGTGCCCATGACCACACACATTGCACCCATGACAGAAACGCCAATGCCACCATGATCTCAGCTCTCATTATCAAAGTTTGGCAAATTTCCAAAATTTGAACATATCACCAGTGTAATGTGTGAGGGCCCTAATACACGTCTATGTAACTGAAGCACCTGCTCAGCACCCTCTGCAGCCATCACTACTCCCCATGATACTTTCCTTGATCAACTTTTCTTTTTTAAATCAGCTATAGCGCACAACCAAGCTACAGTCCTCTCCTTACATATTCCTTTGTTTGAAACTCTAGTAATATAATACTGTGTTATATAAAAACTAAAAACAGAAAAAAGAAATTAAGATTGTCTCTTTCTTCTTAAAAACTGATCTGTCTCCTATTAAGCCTGGAGACGGCATAAGGAAGTGATAAACCAGTGATAAGTGCAAGGTGATAAACGCACCAGCCAATCATCTCATAACTGTCAATTTACATATTGGAGCTGATTGGCTGGTGCACTTATCACCTTGCACTTATCACTGGTTTATCACTTCCTTATGCCTTCTCCAGGTTAATACATCTGCCCCTCTAGTGAGTAAATATCTGGACCTTGGGGGTAATTCTGAGTTTATCGCAGCAGCAAGTTTGTTAGCAATTGGGCAAAACCATGTGCACTGCAGGGGGAGCAGATATAACATTTGCAGAGAGAGTTAGATTTGGGTGGGTTATTTTGTTTCTGTGCAGGGTAAATACTGGCTGCTTTAATTTTACACTGCAAGTTAAATTTCAGTTTGAATACACCCCACCCAAATCTAACTCTCTCTGCACATGTTATATCTGCCCCCCCCCCCCCTGCAGTGCACATGGTTTTGCCCAACAGCTAACATATTTGCTGCTGCGATCAACTCAGAATTAGGCCCTTTGTTTACAGCAATGTGGTCATTGCAGACACCTAATAGTCCTTAATTCCTGGGCAATGTTGCTGTCCAGAGATAGGACTGTTATTAACAAAATGTATCTGCCAGGAAGACCTTTTAACAAAGGGATATACTATACCCTGAAGCCAGACACAACCCTATCACATTAATGTTTGCACAGAGGGTCATTCAGATGTGGTTGGAGTGGCTATCGCTGCTGCTTCCTTGGGTAAATGCAGCAGGAGGTGTCTATTACAAGTAGACACCTCGTGCTGCAGTAGTGATCCGAGCTGCATCCTAGAACGCAGACATCGGATCACTCACACATCATCAGATGGCTTGCGGCACCCATGGGAACCTGTTCGATCACGCGCAGAACAGGTCCTGCACAAAGTATCGTACATCAGTATTTGCACACAAGGGCGTACATTCAACCAGACTTGAATGAGGTCAACAGTGCAGACAGCTAGTGTGTGGAGATGTGCGCAGACCCTCATGTTTTGGTTTTGGTTCTAAAGCATCATCATGATTTGGTTTTGGTTTTGGCAAAATCACCCTCAAGTGTTTTGGTTCGGATTTGGTTTTAGGCTCAGTTAAAAAAAAAAAAAAAAACGATAATCATAGATAAAAAAAACAATAAAAATAGCTAAAATAATGTAAGTTTTGCAATCCAAAACCTAAAATTCTGATTTAAAATCAGAATTCCAAACCACAGGAAGATACAAACCGGGACTTGGTTTGGAACCCCTTGGGAGATGCGGACCATCGGGTTTTGGAACGGTTTGGATTCACAAAATTCGGGGGGGTTCAGATTTCTGGAGAACCGAACCACACATTTCTACAAGTGGTTAATGATTGATTACTGGTGGTTAATATCACTTATTGTGCTCTTCTCTCAATGCACACATGTACCCCAGAATAAAAATAATGGAATGCTCCACTCCCCCACAATCTGCTAAAAACTCTCATAACAGAAGATGTCTAATCTTGTATAGCAATTGTGAATTTGGGAAAAGTTATCTGTAAATAATGAACCTCTATTAGCAGACCACATTCAGAGCAGGCTGCAAACAGTCTCCAGGAAACATAAAATACTACAAAACTAAGAGGGTAAAGCTAGGGCACACATACTGAGCACGATGAGATCTCGGAATGCAGATGGATGGAGATAAGCATTCAAACAAGTATATTCAATGTGGCAGAGGTCTGGTCCTCTCTTCCTCTGCAATGTCCCACCAAGCTGCATGTGAATGGTTTGCAATAAACAAGGCATACTTATCAATCCAATGACATGAGCTGAAGAGAAACCCATTAATTTCCATTTGCAAGAACAATAGATTATTTCTACATGTGTAAACCACCCAGCAGAGGTAAAAAGGGGGGTAGTCTTTATGTAAGCACAATGTCTGCTTAATTAGGTAATGGGATTAAATGCGTTCCACTCTGCTAATTTGCATACCATGGTGGAGTATGAGAAACCACTCTTGCCCCCTGACGTGTTTGCACGTCTATGCGTCATACAATATGTGAGCCTATGTTACCAAGCCATGCTTCAGCAAGTAATAAGTCAACTGGTAATTAGCAGTAATTAAAAAGTCTACCATGGGCCATCACAGTATAGTCTTCCTGATCTTTTAAAGTAGTGAGACTTGTGGTTCTGAGTAAATATAAAGCAACCATGAGAACGAGTTTTCTTAAACATATAGTACAACAAATTGGTCACATTCATTGCGTAAATTTAGTTGGTCCCAGAAGATTTTGTAAAGGCTCCCATGTACCAGACAAGGGCAAAAAAGTTTGTCACCCTCCGCACTCTGAGTTGCCCACTCCCACTATTAGAATGTTTGAAGATCCTTTTCTTTTATGAATGAGGTACCCATCTGCAACCAGCGTTCAGTGGTGGAACAGGCATTCGTCTACCAGTTCCTCTTATCCCCTACTTCCGCTACCCAATGTACACTGTTAGTATTGAAAAAGAAACCTGCAGACCAATGGGAATTAATGATCTTTCTTTTTCTGATATGGATAATTTGACATGCTCTAACGTTTCCAACCCAATATTGTTTCAATTCAATATAAAAAAAGGCCAAAGTAAAAAAAAATAATACCCCAAAAAACAAATATACACACGAGGCTTCTGTTATGGTAGTTATGACCTTGGTCATATTTCCATAGCTAAGCCTGTACCTTCTAAGCAGGGTCGAATTTAGGAGTTAGTGCGCCCCCTTGGCACAACAGTATCGGCTACCCCTGCCATCCAATTTTATTATTTTCATTGTTTGATTATAAGCACTCATTTTGGTGATAGGTAGTTTAGTATAATATAACCTAATAATAAAACAAGCCATGAGCTATGAGTTTTCATTTATTTTTTCATTATGTATTCCTATTTACAGGTTGAGTATCCCATATCCAAATATTCCGAAATACGGAATATTCCGAAATACGGACTTTTTTGAGTGAGAGTGAGATAGTGAAACCTTTGTTTTTTGATGGCTCAATGTACACAAACTTTGTTTAATACACAAAGTTATTAAAAATATTGCATTAAATGACCTTCAGGCTGTGTGTATAAGGTGTATATGAAACATAAATGAATTGTGTGAATGTATACACACTTTGTGTAATGCACAAAGTTATAAAAAATATTGGCTAAAATGACCTTCCGGCTGTGTGTATAAGGTGTATATGTAACATAAATGAATTCTGTGCTTAGATTTAGGTCCCATCGCCATGATATCTCATTATGGTATGCAACTATTCCAAAATACGGAAAAATCCGATATCCAAAATACTTCTGGTCCCAAGCATTTTGGATAAGGGATACTCAAGCTGTACTAAGTAGGACAGCTTTCAGTACAGTCTGCACATTTCATACCAACTCAAAATCAACTGAAGAGGGTGTACATTGTCTATTGGAGTGGACATATTTTGTAGTTACTGGTAATTTCGGATTGAACGTAATGAAAACATATGCACAAATGCCGCCCCTAAGAAAAGCCACCCCATGCCTCGCTTGCCTAATTGGAAATTCGCCAGTGCGTCTAAAGGTGCCCATACACCTAAAGATTTATCTTCCAATCTGGCTGGTTGGAACAAAAATCTGGTAATGGATGGGAGCAAATGACAGTTGACCATTTGAAATGGTCAATTGTCATTTGCTCCCATCCATATAATTTGCTCCCATCCATTACCAGATTTTCATACCAACCAGCCAGATTGGAAGATACATCTTTTGGTGTATGGGCAACTTAAGCATACATGAACAAGGCTCTATGCCTTGTTAGAGGTAAAAGTCTCAGAGCCAATTAAAGTTTTATATTTATATGTAAAGGAGGGGTATTCAACTATTATTTGAGTGGGAAAGTCTGAGAAGTTAGGGGGACTGTTTGGGCTGGACATTTGAATTTATAATGCCAACAAATATTGATTTTGTGGCCCTCTCCTTGATCATCCTCTCCTTTATATAGCTTATTTAATATTTTTTTTCCTTCTACAATTTTGAGCACTATTTTTCAAAATTTATCAATTAGCGAAAAATAAATAAAAATGAAATGCTTTTAACCGCGGGTCAACTATGATATCCAGGCAGTCGGGATCACGGCGCCCAGCATACTGATGTCGAGATCCCGACCACCGGAATGCCGGCAGTGGGGCGAGCGCAAAAGAGCCCCTTGCGGGCACGGTGGCGTGCTACACGCGCCACGCTATTTATTCTCCCTCCAGGGGCGTCGTGGACACCACAAGAGGGAGAATAGTTGTCGGTATCCCGGCGGTCGGGATCCCGGCGGTCGGGATCCCAGCACCGGTATGCTTGAGCGCCAGGATCCCGATAGCCGGGATATCGAATGCTTCCCTTTAACCACATGACCCTTGGTTTCCCTGTCCTCATTCATCTATGAAGAATATCATAATTTTGCTTTATTTATGGTCTTCAGAAATTTCTGGTTACTCCATATAAAAAGCCTCATACCTACTGTATAATAGAGAAGAGAGACATGTGAGATGTACAGTGCTGGGTTTAAATAACAGTCATGTTTCAGGCATGGCTAAAACCAGGATTACCCATAATGCACTTTGTTCAGGATATACAATTATAATCGCTTCTTTTCCTATAGGAGCCTAATGAATTAAAACAAGTCATGAACCTGGCTTCTGGAAAAACAAGGGTATGAAGGTTCAACTGTTATCTCTTGTTTGTTTGCATATTTGGCTCCATCATTATTCAGCATCATGCAACTCGTGATGTCTGTTGTGTTATATCCCTGGCAGAAAGAAGTCTTCTGCAGCTATGTTACCAATAATTCCTGTCAGAAATGTTTGCAATTTAGTAGAGAGTGTCACTGAGACAGCATAAGTAGCACTAGCAAATGTCATGTAGTAAAAAAAAGAAAGAAAAAAAAAAGGATATTTTATTTTTAAGGAGTAAAGAATTTATAATTTTTTTCCCCACGGTTTTCATTAGGATAATCAATTCTTCAACTCAGCTTTGATGATTTTTCTTTGATTTTTCAACAATATGTGGAAATGTTGGTAAATTTGTTTTTGAGATTAGCACAGAGAATTAGAGAAAGGATTTGAAAAATCTAAAAAGTGTCATACTGTGATTTACACACCACCTCCTCCCAGGAGCCTTTTCATATGTATCAAATGTCAGAGTAGACTGATGCGCCTGCATCTGGAACAGGCTGAGAACAGCCTGTGTGTCACTTCTAAATGATCACACAGACTTTATCTTTTCACTGTTCCTGGAAGATTCAAAATAATGCCAAAGTCAACAGGAAGCCTGTGATCCATTAGTGGATACGTGTCACCTGATAAGCAATGAGACAAACCAAGCAGCAGATCTGTCTCTTCTGATTGACGGCAAGTCCTGCTATTTATCACCAAACTTGATAGTATATCATTGCTCTCTGCTGAGCAGGACTGTCAGTAAGTCAGTGACAGGGCAACGGCTCCTTTTATTTACCTCTAACTTTCCATTTTCTTACTTTTTATAGAATTATATCCCTCACCCCCTGCATATGACATTGATTTATTCCATTCAGGATGAATCCTCCTGTGGGAAATATAGCACTTTCATTCTAGGGTCAATGATCCATAGTCTTAGGGCAGCATGGTGCCACAGTGGTTAACATTGACGCCTCACAGATCTGGCATCATGGATTAAACTCCAATCAGGGAATTATTTGTATGGGGTTTTTATGTTCTCCCTGTATTTGCATGGGTTTCCTTCAGGTACTCCAGTTTCCTTACACAGGGCGAGATGTATCAAGTAAATGCGATCTATCCCGCCAGTTTCCGCATGCATAGAACCAAATAAGGCTGGTATGCAACTATGCATGTAGATTTGCAATTAAAATGACAAAGGACAGCTCTTCCGATAAGAACTGTACTTTGCAATATAAGGACTTCCAGGTTTATGACCCAGGAGTCCTTCTGCGCCTGCATGTCCATTGGCCAGTGCAAGTGGACACTGGGAGGAATCCTTTTGAATCCCTCTCAGGGAACAATGTGAAAAGAGGCCCATATGTTTCTATTAGGACAGAGGTTCTGAAGCACAGTCCTCAAGGCACCCCCAATGGTCCAGGTGTTAGGTATATCCATGGCTCAGCACAGATGGTTAAATCAAATTGACTGAGGTGCTAATTAAGTCACCTGTAGCCAAGCATGGATAAACTTAAAACCTGGACTGTTGGGGCGCCTTGAGGACCGCGTTTGAGAACCTCTCCACACACAAGCAACCGAGCCACATCTGAGCCGTGGCTTGGAGCTTCCCATCTGACTCGGATCTGACACAGGGGCAGAACGTCATCTTCCAGGTGTCGGATTCTTGTGGGACTTAGCTTCTATATAAGGCGCCGCGGGCAGGACTCTGCGCCATTTCACTGGAATGCACACTGCCGTTTGCTGCATTATACTCTGCTGTAGCAGCTGTGCTGGATAGTGACTTACTAATGTGTATAGGGGGCACACTGCATGCAGATGTATACTGTGCTATACACTGCTATACTGGCTGTGCTGTGTCCTGACTCACAAGTGGCTGTACTGTATGTTAGTGACTGTGTATAGGTGGCATGCTGCATGCTGCTGAGTGCTGTGCAATAATCTGCTACACTGGTTGTGCTGTGTCCAGACTCACAAGTGGCCAGGGGCGGATTGGGAACAAAAAGCGGCCCTGGAAAATTTGTACTAGTGGCCCCACATGGGCAGCACCAGAGGTGTAAGGTCTAACCATGGGCCATGGCAGCAGCACCCTCCCCCCAAGACTTTCCAGATAGTGGGCATGTCCAGCATCAAGGGGGAAGTTAAAAAGAAATACAATTAAATATTATGAGCACGTTATATGATACACCTTCAGAATTTAGGAAACTATATTATTCTTTAGAAAGATATATTTTCTTGCTTATTACACCAACCGTATCCCAATCACTATTCACTCAATCTTGTATGTCAGCCAAGCAGGCAGACAGAGCATACACTAGATCATCTGCAATCACAGGCTAAGTGGCAGTAATTTCATATATGCAAATTATTTTGCATCTTATTCATTATATCTATAAAAAGGACCACATGTCCTCAAACAAAACAGGCCCCACGAGTGCGTCGGCCCACCGGGAATCTTCCCTGTGAACCCTATGGCCAATCCGCCTCTGCAAGTGGCTGTGCTGTATAGTGACTGTGTATAGGGGGCACGCTGCTGTGTTCTGCGCTATACTCTGCTGTAAATTGTACTGTTTGGTGTGCTTTGTTCACGTGCATCTATAAGCCCGGTGATCCACGCAGTTCGAACCGAGCTGCAAGTTAAAAAACAGTAATATAAAAATAAAATATATATTTCTATTGTTGGTACTGTTTGGTATGCTTTGTTCACAGGCATCTATAAGCCCTGTGATCTGAGCAGTTTGAACCGAGCTGCAAGTTTAAAAATAGAAAAATAATATATATATCTATTGTTTTTGTACTGGATGGTTGGTGTGCTTTACTCAAGTGCATTTTGTTCACATGCATCTATAATCCCTATCATCCACACAGTATGTGGCAATGTTTCATAGATGTTCTATAAACCGCCGTGTGTTTGTGCCACTGCTATGTCACTTAGTAACCAGCCAGCTCGCTGCAGTTTTGGCCAATATTGGTAATTGTGAGGTGGTCAAAATTGACTGAAAATTAATGGAAATGAATGTTAGTGAGGTTAATCATACTCTAGGAACAAAAAAAGGCCCAAATTGTGGCCCTCATTCCGCCGCCTACAGGGGAGGCGATTAGGGCTGTGCAGGGCTGCAATCACTTGTGCAGAGAGCTGCACAAACAAAAAGTTTGTCAGTCTCTGCACAGCTCAGGACTTACTCACCTGCTGCGATGATCCGGCTTGGAGCTGACATCAGGAACCCTCCTCTTCAACGGCTGGGCACTCCTGCGTATTTCCGGACACTCCTAGAAAATGGTGAGTCGCCGCCCAGGACCGCCTTCTGCCTGTCAATCTTCTTGCATTCACCGCTGCGAACGACATCTGTTTAGGTCCGTTGCTCCATGGCGACGGCCGTTGCCAGCGACTGACGCACCTGCGCATTGCCGCCCGCGCGCATGCGCAGTTCAGACCTGTTCACACATCTGCAAGAAAATGCAGCGTGAGAACGGGTCAGAATGACCCCCTATGTGATTTATTTCATTTTTTTGTCAAATTTTGAAAAAAAAAATCCAAATCCAAAGCCAGTCACGGCAGTTTGGCAAATCAAAATCCAAATGCAGCAAAAATGGTCCAATGCACATCTTTTTTCGGTATTAGGCAATACCATCTATAGAGCTTTATACATATGAGAATGCGGTCAAGCCTTGTTTTCAAAGTTTTGACCACATTTCCCCGTTAGTACATCCCGCCCAAAATCCAAAACCATACTGGCAGGATAATTGCCTTCTGACAAAAAATAACCCTAGTATGTCTTGACTTGTGGTAGAACAAATAGATTGTAAGCAGGGGCGTTTCTAGAGAGGAGGAGGCCCGTGTGCAGGATCCGGCTGGGCCCCCTCCTCTCTAGCCGGCAGTACTGTGTAGACTCTGGGCACTAGCCCACGCTGTCCCAGAGTCTACAGTGCATTCGCAGCTCTCTGGGAAAATGGTGCAGCAGCCATTTTCCCAGTGATTTACCTACTGCACATGCGCAAAACACCAGGAAAATAGCGCCGCCGCACCTAGCAGCAGCCTGTGAAGAAACGGAACGAGTAAGTGTTTTCCAGCGAGGGTGACAGGAGAAAGCTACAGGGAGTGAAGGGCAGGGCCGGCCAGTGGGTGGAGAACACAACGGGAGTGCAGAGAAATTCAGATAGCGCTACGGGAGAGGTTAGTACATCCCACCCTATAAGCCTATAGGATTCTCTCCACAGCGCTCGTGTGAGGGATCCAATCACATCACACTCAGCATGCCCTGCAACCACCCCGTCACTCTGCGCATGAGCAGGTCGACTCCTGGGTCATAAACCCTGAAGTCCAGGGCCCGCCCGGAGATCGCAAAGAACAGCTTTTATCGGAAGAGCTGTCCTTCGCAATACTAATAGCATATATAAGGGCATATGCAATTAGCATCGCAACAATGGGTGGCGATGGCTGGCGATACCCATTAGTACAGCCCGCCCATAGAGAGGGAGAGAGTTCCAGTGGTTGGGAGCAGCATGGGCAAAATCTTGGAGGCAGGAGTGGGGGGAAGTAAGTATAGTAGTCATGAGAAGAGGAGGCATTTATTTGAGGAGTGAAGTGGACAGGTGTGAGTACAGTATGGAGGGAGATTATTATTATTATTATCCTTTATTTATATGGCGCCACAAGGGTTCCGCAGCGCCCAATTACAGAGTACATAAATAATCAAACAGGAAAACAGCAACTTACAGTTGATGACAGTATAGGACAAGTACAGGGTAAATAAACATAGCTACATCAGCAGATGACACTGGAATAAGTATCAGGTGGCAGAATACTGCTGGATGTGGTACAGTTGAAGATTATTAAAGTAAGACAAAGGATAAGCACATGAGGGAAGAGGGCCCTGCTCGTGAGAGCTTACAATCTAAAGGGGAGGGGTAGACAGACAGGGGTGACACAGATGGGGTACATAGAGAATGTGGAACAGAGGGTTAGGATGAGATTTGGCTGGGTTTGGTGAAGAGGTGTGTCTTGAAAGCCTGTTTGAAGTTTTGTAGAGAGGTGGAGAGTCTGAGGGGGAGAGGTAGGGAATTCCAGAGAAGTGGTGCAGCACGTGAAAAATCTTGGAGGTAGGAGTGGGAGGAAGTAATCTGTAGGCAGGAGAGTCGTCGTGCATTAGCAGAACCAAGAGGACGGGTGGGCAGAGGCGGAACTACCGCCAGTGCAACCAGTGCGTTGCACTGGGGCTCGCCTCTGTCCAGGGGCCCAAAGCATGTAATGAGTCAAACTGATTCATTACATGCCGCTGTGCGCTGCGGGCAACCGCTGCCCGCAGCGCACAGCCGCCCGGCGAGAGGAAAGGAGCAGCGGTACGGGGGAGAAGGAGGAGGAGGGAGCCGAAGGAGGGAGCCGCAGCAGCGCTTTACTACTGGTGGAGGCGCTGCTGCTGCTGCCCCTCTGCTTCACTATAGGCTGTCTTCCGAGAACAGTCTATAGTGAAGCAGAGGGGCAGCAGCAGCAGCGCCTCCACCAATGACACAGCGCTGCTGCGGCTCCCTCCTCCACCTCCCCCCTCCTCCTTCTCTTCAGCCCGGGAATCGTCTGATGCTGCACCGAGGAGCCTGAGCCAGCGGAGACGCTGAAGAGGGTAAGTATTATTCTTTCTTTCTGTCTCTTTCTTTCTTTCTGTTTCTTTCTTTCTTTTTTTCTTTTTTTCTTTCTTTCTTTCTTTCTTTCTTTCTTTCTTTCTTTCTTGGGACTGCCTGCCGCTATGTGTAAAAATGGGGGACTGCCTGCCGCAATGTGTAAAAATGGGGGACTGCCTGCCGCTATGTGTAAAAAGGGGGAATCTGCCTGCCGCAATGTGTAAAAATGGGGAATCTGCCTGCCGCAATGTGTAAAAATGGGGGACTGCCTGCCGCAATGTGTAGAAAGGGGGAATCTGCCTGCCGCAATGTGTAAAAACGGGGGACTGCCTGCCGCAATGTGTAAAAAGGGGGAATCTGCCTGCCGCAATGTGTAAAAAGGGAGGACTGTCTGCCGCTCTGTGTAAAAATGGGGAATCTGCCTGCCGCTATGTGTAAAAAGGGGGAATCTGCCTGCCGTAATGTGTAAAAAGGGGGACGCTGTCTGCCGTAATGTGTAACAAGGGCACGCTGTCTGCCGTAATGTGTAAAAAGGGGGACGCTGTCTGCCGTTATGTGTAAAAAGTGTACGCTGTCTGCCGCTATGTTTAACAAGGGCACGCTGTCTGCCGTTATGTGTAAAAAGTGTACGCTGTCTACCGCTATGTTTAACAAGGGCACGCTGTCTGCCGTTATGTGTAAAAAGGGGGCGCTGTCTGGCGTTATGTGTAAAAAGTGCACACTGTCTGCCGTAATGTGTAAAAAGGGGGACGTTGTCTGCCGTAATGTGTAAAAAGGGGGACGCTGTCTGCCGTAATGTGTAAAAAGGGGACGCTGTCTGCCGTAATGTGTAAAAAGAGGAATCTGTCCGCTGTAAGGTGTAAAAGGGTCTCTACCTGGTGTAGTGGTGCTACTGTGCGGCGTAATTTGAAGAATGGAGACTACTGTGCACCGTTTTATGAATTGGTATTATTTTGTGACCACACCCCTTCCCCACGAAGCCACGCCACTATGTATTTTTGCACGCGCCTACGGCACGCACTGCCCCTGTTATGCATGCAGGGGTGGGGCTCCGATGCCGTTTCTTGCACACAATGCTAAAATGTCTAGTTACGGCACTGTTGCTAGGTATCCATTTCTCTGGCCCTGAGCAGGTCCTCCTCACCAGATCCACTCCAGGGGTGAGGGGATGGACTTGGATGGGATGTGGGGGGGGGGGGGCAAAGCATTTTGTCGCACCTGGGCCCACCGCTCGCTAGTTCCGCCACTGCGGGTGGGAGTGTAAAGGGAGATAAGATCAGAAATGTAGACGGGAGAGGTGTGGGTGAGGGATTTGTAAGCGAGTGTGAGAAGCTTGAAATGGATTCTGAAAGGGAATGGGAGCCAGTGAAGGTCTAGTAGGAGAGGAGAGGTAGACGTAGTGCGTTTGGTGAGGAAAATGAGCCGGGCAGCAGCATTTAGGATAGATTGGAGTGGAGAGAGGTGTTTGGCAGGAATGCCAGTCAGGAGGAGATTACAGTAGTCCAGTCTGGAGATGACCAGTTAGTGGTCTTAGTAGCATCCCGGGTCAGAAAGGGTCTGATCCTGGAAATATTTTTTAGATGAAAACGGCAGGTTTGTGAGAGGTGCTGAATGTGTGGTTTGAAGGAGAGGGAGGAGTCAAGGATTACTCCAAGAGATGAGGTCAGTACTGTAAATACGTAGGAGAGGAAGTATGCTGATGCTATACAATAAATGTTAATAAATAATATAAGGCCCACTCATCATATACCATGCTGTAAAAGAATTTCAATTTAAATCTTCACTAATTGAAACCATTGATTGGACAGTATTATGCACCTATATAATTCATTCATTCATTCATTTTGAAAAAAAAAATGCTTCTATATTTATTGAAACCTTTGCTTTCTGATGGTTTAACGTACACAAACTTTGTTTCATGCACAACATTTAAAAAAAAATATTGCATAAAATGACCTTCAAACTATGTGTATAAGGTGTGTAGGAAACATGAATGTATTTTGAGTTTAGTTTTGTGTCCCATCCCCTCTTCCAAACTATGGAAAAATCCGATATCAAAAAATTTTCTGGTCCCAGGCATTTGAGATATGTGAGACTCAGCCTGTAGGAATCTCGCTGTGAGAAAGACATTCTCAAGTTGGCACCTTGAAATGGTATTATTTATATAAGAGGGAAGTAACATATATGGCATTATATTTATGAGGAATAAAGGTGAAAGTGTAATTCTTCTAAAATGATGACCCTGCTGCACACCATTCGCCTGAGAGCGAAGTGCAATCACTTTCACAGCATTCTCAAGCCAGGCTCCACAGGCCCATGTTTCTCACACATTGTACAAATAATGCCTTTTTCTAAAAGCCCTGGCTTTACTTTCATAAATCTTCAGTTCATTAATAAACAGAGAGAGCTTTCATTCTGCCTGACCTGGTCGCTGAGTGTGTGGAGAGAGGCTTGTCCAGTGGGGGTGTCTGTCTGACCTTTGCAATACAGCCACACGCGCTGCCAGGCCAGCTATACATGATAAATTTATAACGCAGAGAAGAAAAGTGACTATAACATCTGTGGATGGGCTGATGAAAAGGTGTTTGCTTAGAAGGGGGCTGAAGTAAAAAAGAAAAATTGAACAGTATCTAAATCTAGACAAAGCTGTGTAACGGCTGCTTTGTGTGCGGGAAGAATTGCTTCTTTTAATGTGGGAGCCAGGAGGGGGCCATGCCATGTCCTATGTCTTGTTCTCATCACCATACCCATTTTATCTTCCTCCCTATTCTCCACATCTATTTAATGGTTAACGTAAGACATAACAAAACGTGTGTAGCGAATGTTTTCTATGTTCTGGCAGCAGACTTTCCCAGCAAGGACAGGGTTGAAGAGTTTATTCAAAGTCCCGCTGTTTCTCCAGTTATTGTGGACTTATAAAATAACGTGTAATATGCTATTTGCTAAATTTCTCCACATGGTGAGAGCCCCCAGCTAGTCTTATAAAGTAAAAATGTGATCATCTCAGAATGCTAACATAAAAGCTGTAAATGGCTGGCCATGTATAATCACATATACACATTTGTGGCCGTGAGTACCGATTAGAGAAAAACAGACATTATTAAAAGTTATGCCACCCTACAGTACCGTTATGGTCGTTCCTACTTGTATGATGGGCCGGATGTAATGATGTGTAATGAAGCTGCGGGTTCCCGGCCAAATTGGGACAATTTTTTTAAAGCGGCAGTCATGTACAAGGCATGGCTTTGCCTTGTACACGATTGTCGCTTTAAGAAAATGTCTGAGTTCGGCCAGGAACCTGCACCTCCGGCAACTCGTACTGTACTTCATTACATCCGGCCCGATATATGAATTGCTGGTGTTGATGGACCCCTGTGTTTCACTTTCAGGGGCTGTTTTGTGGACAGGTCTACAGTGTTTCCGCACTGCGCATGCTCCGTAGCTGAGCGCACGTACCTAGAGGTGAGTTGTACTCAGTCGCATCTCCAATTGCGGGTCTCTGGTATCATGGAAAGGGATGGTGCAAGTGTGCGCTGATAATAACAGCAACTATGAAACCAGCAGTGTGGTCACAATTAGGCATATAAATGAATATTTGTATCTAGCTCCATGCGCATAATGCAAACGTAATTGAGCAAATCTGAATTGGTTCCTATAGCCATAATGTCACATGATCCCTCCAACGGCTCGAATGTTTACACTCGGGTTCTGACTGCAATATATGATGTTGTCTATACATTGCTCCTACTGTATGCCTGGAACGCCTTTGCTCTGAGCTTTGCCTACCTTCATAATGGTGTGCATTTATCTATGTTGATTACTGATCTGCTTTACTTGTATGTGTCTGCACATCTTAAAGTTCTGCTGCCTGACCGACATGACTAAACTACCCAGACTTAATCACACCAAATATTTTTGGGACTGATTAGTCCTTATCCTCTTTGTTTACTAGAACATTGGTACTTTTTCTTTTTTTTTTTTAGGAAATATTACAGTTGCTTAAATAATATGCCGGTAAAATGTTGTCATCACAAAACTTTAGTAACATCAATTATTCATAACAATTATTTCCTAACACTTGCAGCATCCGAAGAGAGTATTGACTGCATAGGAGAGAAAAGAGTTAAACATCTGGGGAGGGGTGGACCTAGCTGTTAGGAAAGTACAGCCTTTAAGGGGAGGGCTTGATATATATAGGGAAGGCGAGGCCATTTTAAGTCTCTTGGTGATTTGGTTTTATGCAAGACAGTGCTGCGTCTCCCTAGGAAAAGGGGGACAAAGCCTGATAATGCAGAGGAGACAAAGATCCCCTTTTGAAGGGATCTGCATCACTGGGAGAGGCACAGGCGATCCTCTGCAAATCATCTGGCTGTGAGTACTGGTTGTATTAAGGGCCAGTTAGCACAGCTTCCTGCATATGACAGGTTTTAGAAACCATTTATTGTGGTCAGTTTCCCCCTCCCCTCTGTATCGCAGCGGACACACCGCTGTGAGGCGGCCGGGATCCCTCCCGCAAAGTTTCCCCTAACAGGGAGGCGCCCTGCGGGACCTGATCGAGCGGTCCCAGCGCGCCCAGCCAGCGGGAGATCCCAATGCCGTGCGGCGGTGCACATGCCCTCAGCCGCCGGAGGCGGGGAGCAGGGGAGAGACGCGGCAGTGAGCACGCAGCTGAGGAGATTTACTCAGCTGCGGGCAGGCACTGAATGGGTGCTAATCACCAGCGGCCAGGGGGAGAGCCGCGTCCGGGACATTACCAGCGTGCGGGGAGACACTGTATGGCGCCGCTACGGGACTTGGTGTGAAACGGTCTCGTAGCGCATGCGCACACCAGAGACGCCGCAGTGTTTCCGGGCGGCTGTAGGAGAAGTTCTCCTCAGCTTTGTGTGGGGGAGAGGCCGCTCAGTACAATAGCGCGCCTCCCCATATGGTTAGAATTATTAAAAAGGTCTTAATAGTCAGCTATCTTAAATATCCCAAACGAGCGCCATTTACGGGGAAGGGATAGCCCCCCCCCCCCCTGTATAGATCAGAGGGATGTTTTATGTGTGCCAATAGCTCCCTCTAATGGCGAAAAAGTATATGCAGAAATGTGAGGATCTACTTTACAAAATAATCCTTTGGACTATTGTATGTCCAAAGGACTTCTATTATAAAGATCCTGAAAGGAATACAACGAAGCAAGCGGATACCAACTCTACCGCGTAGCTGAGTTACAGTTAAGGGTGTATATCGGCATGTCGGCTGGTGGTTTAAACGTTTTTCCCCCATTTATTTATATATATACATTTCTCATGTTCTGGATTCTATGTAAAGAAGAGAACAGTAATTCCAGCCGGATCCGATAGCCTTGCTCCGTCATCACTCACAGCCTTTCTCTTCCTAGTTAAAAGGGTGGCAGTGCTGTGAAATACCCTGGTACGGGGTTTTAACCAACATGTCTAAAGCAAGGACCCTACACCTGGAAACAGTGCTCCGCATAGGTCATGGCAAAGGACTTGGCAGATGGAATCTCCAGGTGAATCGCAAAATCACGCATGCAGCACTAGAAAAAGGCTGCGAGATTTATATATATATTCATTTATAAGCTAGGATCAGACCGGTAACGGCAGGGGAGCACGGTCGCTGCGTATTCCACGCGGGGTGCCCGGCGTGCGCCGCAGGTGGGGGCCGGCCCCCCCCCCCCCCCCCTTTTTTGTTTTATCTTCCACAGAGGACCGAGGT
The DNA here is from genome assembly GCF_028390025.1 of Pseudophryne corroboree. NCBI lineage: Eukaryota > Metazoa > Chordata > Amphibia > Anura > Myobatrachidae > Pseudophryne > Pseudophryne corroboree. The sequence continues at coordinate 230,454,479 of NC_086453.1, forward strand.
GACAGGGATTTGGCAGACTTCGTGATTGACGATGATTGGAAGGATGACGACGAAGAATCCGGGTCGGAGAGGTCGACGGCATCCGGTGAGTTGGGACAGTCTTTATCAAATTCCGCCGCGAGCTCGAGTTCGCGTAACTCTTCATCCCCCTCCTCATCCTCCTCTTGGGCATCGCAGACGTCCGACGCTGATAGTACTGCTAGGACACGGAAGGAGACTGAGAAACTTGCCAAAAGGGCGGCAAAGCAGCAGAAGAGGCGTAAGCGGCAGGCGAATGTGGGAAGAGGAGCGTAGGGCGAAGAAGAGGCGAGATCTTCCGGGGGTAGTGCGCTGCGGGTATACGGCAGTGACGCGGGGCCTGCGAGATAGCTGCCGCAAACAGATACGTAGGGGTGACTTTGTAGACTATTTGGTTTGACTAAGGCCATGAAGAAGGATTACAAAGCGGCGGCCGCTACAAAGGGCATGGGGGCGGAAGCTTCCAGGTCTTTTGATAAATGGCTGGCCGGATTGGGGTGTTTGCGGCTTGCTATTTGGAGGACAGGCCGGAAGAGCACGTGAATATCACCCGGTACCTTCATCTAGTGCACGACATGCAGCGCACATCCTGGGGTTCGGAATGGCGGCGATATGACCAAGAGTTTCGGGAGAAGCAGGACAGGTTACGGGTCATGGACTTCGCGTTCAAAGACCTGGAGGTCTGTCTCAAAGTGACCCGGGCATCCCAGCGGGAGGACGAGACCCAGGAACAGGGTACGGGGGGGCGCCGCGGGGGGTCGTCAGCGCAGGGAGCGGGCGCGGACGGGGCATTTGCCAAAACAGGCGGATTGGCCGTTCGCATGGGCGGGCGGTCTGCCCCTCGGGGGAAATGCTTCGCTTTTAACAGCGGAGCATGTTCATTGACAAACAGTGCCGTTTTCGCCACTCTTGCCAGCAGGGCGTTGGAACCCAACCAGCCTCCTTTCGTTCCAAAGGGGGACGACAGGGCAATCGGGGGAAACAACCCTACCCTAAGCAGGCCGCGAGCGGGACCGCTCAGCAGGGCACCAGCGCCAGTTAAGTTGGAAACTATGGGTAAATGGTTGGGTCTTTATCCTAATAAACGGGATGCAAATTTTTGGTTAGATGTTTTTAAGTTCGGGTTCCGCTTGCCTGTTGCAAGCGAGATGTCCGTGCGTGCGCACAGAACCTTCAATCCGCCCGAGCTTCGCCGATGGTGTTGCGGGAAAAGTGGATAGGGAGCTCAGGTTGAGCAGGATGGAGGGGCCGTTTAAGTCAATCCCGGTGGATGACTTGGTCATCTCCCCGGTTCGGGTGGTGCCAAAGAAGACTCCGGGCGCCTTTCGGCTGATTCAGCATTTTTCTTACCCGCCACGAGCGTCGGTCAGCGACGCCATACCACCGGCTCATTGCTCGGTGGTGTATCAGTCGTTCGACGAGACGCTAGGTATGGTCCGCAGCTACGGGAGCGGGGCCCTCATGGCTAGGATCGATGTTGAGTCAGCTTTTAGATTACTGCGGCATCCTGTCTATCAATTTTGGGGGAATGAAATTGACACCGTGGCGGGAGAGTGTAGCCCGCCCCAGGACGAAGTGTCAAAGCTCCGCGAAACTATTCGCCGTTTCAACGGCTCGCGTAAAGTCACGCTGCGGCAGGCTCAGTCCGTGCGGGGCATGCTGAACTTTGCTTGTCGGGTGATACCGATGGGCAGGGTTTTCTGCAGGAAGCTCGACAGAGCTGCAGCGGGGTGTGCCAGGCCGCATCATTTCGTTCGTTTGTCCTCTGAGTTAAAAAGGGATTTGGCCGTTTGGGCTTCATTCCTGGAGGAATTCAACGGGGTGAGCATATGGCAAGCGCCAGCCATTGACAGCGAGAGTTTGCAGTTTTTTACCAATGCTGCGGGTTCCTCTGGATTCGGCTGTCTTCTGTAGGGATCGTGGTGTGCGGCATCTTGGCCGGCGAAGTGGCATAGCGAAGGTCTTAAAAAGGATCTGGTGCTGCTGGAGCTTTTTTCCCATTATGGTGGCGCTGGAAGTTTGGGGCGATCGGTTGGCTAACCGCAGCATAGTGTTCAGGGAGTTAATCTGGCCGTGGTACATGCGATTAATAACCAAAGGGCGAAATCGCTGGTGGTACTACGGGTTCTTGTACAACTGCTTTTCACTTGCTTGCGTAAGAACCTATAGTTCCGGACGCAGCACGTGCTCGGGTTGGAAAACGAAATCGCAGACGCGTTGTCGCGTGGACAGTGGGAGAGATTTCGGGGGTTTGGCTCCCAAGGCCGAAGAGCAAGGTTTTCACTGTCCCGGTTATGTTTGGCAGGTGACCGTACCGGACTGAAGGGTTTAGCGTTGCGGTCAATCGCGCCGGACACGCGCAAGGTGTACGGACAGGCTTGGAGTGAGTGGGAGGAGTTTGTCCGGGGGCGGCAACATCAAGGTAAGAGCAGGCATCGGCTGTTGCTTTCTGTTAGGTGGCAGCGCTACGTCTCCGACAGGTCACGAGCAGTGGTTTCTCGGTACTTGGCAGGCATTTCTTTTTCTGCAAGCTGCGAGGCGTCCCTGACGTAACGAAAAGCGAAGTTCTGCGGAAGGCAGTGAAAGGGTGGGCGCGAGTTGCGCCGTCGCCACCAGATAGGAGGCGGCCATCGATGCGGCTTTGTTGCCGGCCGTAATAATGGCCGGAGGGCGAGTTGAGTCGTCCAGGTTTGAGACGCTTTTGTTTAGTTTGGCGTTCTCGATGGCTTTCCACGGAGCCTTTCGATTTTCTGAGTTGTTAGCGCCTTCCAAGAGAGCAGATTCGCGTTTGCTGGTCGAGGACTTGGTAGTGGGTGAGAGGTCCTGGCTGTGCAGGTTACGACGCTCCAAGACGGATCAGGTGGGGAGAGGGCGCTGGGTTACAATGGTATCAGCGCTGGAAGAGAGCGTTGCCCGGTGAGGCTGGCACTGCAATACGTGGGGGTGCGACCAGTTAAGGAGGGGTCTGGGCTGTTGCATTATGATGGGCTGCCAGTCACGAAATACCAGTTTCAATGGATGCTGAGTCGCTGTTTGGCGGGCCTGGGCCTCCCACCCACTGCTTTTGGTACCCACTCCTTTCGCATAGGCGCAGTGACGTCGGCTGCTGCGGCGGGCTACTCCAGAACGGATATACAGGCGGTGGGGCGATGGAAAGCAGCGAGTTATAGACGATATATTCGCCCCGTCGCATGAGAGGTCGGTTTGCGCTTGGTGCTTTGCGTAAAGTCGCAATGTATTATGCTGTTACAGTTCTGTGAATTTGTGGTGTTGTGCGTCTGTTGGTGTTACCCCTTTTGTTTTGTTTTTGTTTGTTATCCTACTCAGGGATTAGCTACTCGCCGTTGCTGGCATGAGTCGGCAGCGGGGGTCTGGAGTTATTTGCGATTTTTTGCCTGACTTGACGGACTGAATTCTAATCCATAATTCGGCTAATTTGGTCTAATCAGAGTCCCTCAGCAGGTCTTTACGTTTCACCTCCAGCTGAGTTATTACATGTGTTTCCCATTTTATACCCCCCCCCCCCCTCCACCCCCCCCCCCCTCTTTTTATTTCGTTTAATTTTATTTGATTTTCCCCCTTTGTGTCTTTAATTGCACTTCTAAATTGGCAACGAAAAGTGGTGCAGTCGGCTAGGCCGTGACTGCTGCAACAGCGAGTCATAAGTTTTCTTTTTTGGCAGATCCTTCAGTATAAACAATGAATAAGCCTCTTAGTAATCAATCCTACCCCTCTTTTTCCCTTCAGGATGGTTTTAAGTCAATTTGACCATTTGGGTGGTTGGCCACTCTTACATTTACGGGGCGGCCAGGTTTGTGGCCTCAGAAGGGTCTCAGGCATTGTTTGGAATACAGGGTGTCAGATGGCTTGGCTGGCGCGGAATGATGTGGGGTGAGCTGAGTAGTAGGTTAGTGAGTCAGGCCAGCAAGCATGGAGTCCCTAAGGTTTTCGTTGTCCATCTAGGGGGCAGCGACTAGGGGAAGAGGACATCCTTGGAGCTGCGGTGGGCCATGATACAGGATCTGGCAAGTGTGACCGCGCAATGGACCAATTTGTGTGTTGGTTTTTTCCATGATGGTGCCGAGATTTGTGTTGGAGGGGTGTGGCGGATGGTCGCCGGATTGATGAGGCCCGGAAAATGGTGTAAGGAGCTGTGGCACAGTGGGTGCTGTCCCACGGCGGGTAGGGTGGTCCGCCACCCGAGGATACGGTGCAGAGACAGCCACCTTTTCCGGTGCGATGGAGTACATCTATCCGAGGAGGAGATGATGTTTTTTCTGGAGGATCTAGGTTTCGCTTTGCAGGAGTTAGGGTAGGTTTCTGGTGGCGGTGCGAAAGACTTTGGGGATGAGTCTTTCGCTGTTGGCGGAAAAGAACGGCAGTTTCGTATGGTAGAGAAAACTGTAGTGTTTTACAGTTTGTTGTGGTTTAGGTGCACTCACCTCCATCGACTTATGGCCGCTTGACCACCCATCCGGGAAGGCAGCGGCAGGGCACCCAGGAGCGGTGGGTAGCCACTGTGGGGGTTGAGTTGTCACCTATTACCGGTTTATGGTAAGCTTTTAGTAAATTTATAGGATTGAGTTATTTAAGTTAATTTAGATTAAGGAGCCGTTCTTTTGGGCCGCCACCATATGCCAGATGGAGCGGCATATTAAATTAATCTCTTTTTATTACAGGTTTCCTAATGGTTAGGGACAAATAAATAGCTAGCAATTTTCTGCCAAATTCAAGTCTCAGTGTCGTTATTTCTGGTTATGATTATGAATGCTTTACTTTCAAAGAAAGGGGTCCACCAAATATCACTAAGATGTTTAGAAGAGAGTATTGACTGCATAGGAGAGAAAAGAGTTAAACATCTGGGGAGGGGTGGACCTAGCTGTTAGGAAAGTACAGCCTTTAAGGGGAGGGCTTGATATATATAGGGAAGGCGAGGCCATTTTAAGTCTCTTGGTGATTTGGTTTCCCTCCCTCCCGCCCTGGTAGTTGGAGATTGTGGCACGTGGTGCTTTGGCTCTAAGTTGTTGGCTGTTTTCGTTGGCTATTTATTGGCGGAAAAGAACGGCAGTTTCGTATGGTAGAGAAAACTGTAGTGTTTTACAGTTTGTTGTGGTTTAGGTGCACTCACCTCCATCGACTTATGGCCGCTTGACCACCCATCCGGGAAGGCAGCGGCAGGGCACCCAGGAGCGGTGGGTAGCCACTGTGGGGGTTGAGTTGTCACCTATTACCGGTTTATGGTAAGCTTTTAGTAAATTTATAGGATTGAGTTATTTAAGTTAATTTAGATTAAGGAGCCGTTCTTTTGGGCCGCCACCATATGCCAGATGGAGCGGCATATTAAATTAATCTCTTTTTATTACAGGTTTCCTAATGGTTAGGGACAAATAAATAGCTAGCAATTTTCTGCCAAATTCAAGTCTCAGTGTCGTTATTTCTGGTTATGATTATGAATGCTTTACTTTCAAAGAAAGGGGTCCACCAAATATCACTAAGATGTTTAATGCACCATGTTTTGGGACACAATGCATATTAGAGAGCCTCAGGAAACCCTGAGAAGGAAACCTCAGGCACAGGCTTGGAGATGTAAAACCCTGGTAATGTGTATTATATTGGCTAAAATAAATCATATTACTGTTAGGTATGTGTAAAAAGGTTCTAGTTCCTACAGCCATATACGTAGAGTTGCGGAAACTTCTTAAAACTGAGCAATCTAGCTGGACCATTATGCAATCTTAATACTGTATCATGTGTCAAGCCTCTATTTTCCTATAAATCAATAGTGTGTAAGTAGGGCCCTCTTAACTATTCATTTCTTTGCTAATTCAGTCTTAGGGGTATATTTACCAAACTGCAGGTTTCTAGAAGTGGAGATGTTTCCCATAGCAACAGATTCTACCTATTATTTTTGAGAAGTTGCTAGATAAATTATAAGTAGAACCTGTTTAGTCGCTATGAGCAACATCACCACTTCTACAAACCCGCACTTTAGTAAATATACCCTATACTAGGGGTGGGCAACATCATCCCTGCCCTCAAAGTTAATCTCATCTCATCGCTACAGCAACCCTGATAATCTCATTCACTTCTCTCCCACAAACTCATACCCCTATCCTGTGCCCTCTGGTATGCCAGATCTGTTTGTAACAAACTGGTCCCCACTCATGACCTTTTCATTTCCAGCTCCCTGCAACTACTAGCCATTACTGAAACTTTGGATTATGCCCTCTGACACTACTTCTCCTGCTGCTCTCTCTGCTGGGGGCCTCACATTCACACACACACACACACACACACACACACACACACACACACACACACACACCATCCTGGTGGTTGCCATGGGGGTGGTGTTGGGGTTCTTTTACCTTCTAGTTACTCTTACCACCTCATACCACCAGAACCATCCCTTATATTCTCTACATTTGAGGTCCATGATATACGCCTCTTCCAACAGGTCCATCTTAGAGTAGCTTTCATTTACCACCCCTCTGGCATTGCTTCCAAATTCATCGACAACTTTGCTTCCTGGCTTCCTCACTTCCAACATTCCCTCCATTATCCTAGGCTATTTTAACATCCCTATCGATATCCCCACACAATCCCCTGCCTCTAAACTCCTTAACCTCACCTCTTCACTTGGTCTCTCCAAGTGGACCTCCTCACCCTCCCATGGATCTGATCTTCACTCACCGTTGTGATATTTCTGATTTTTCCAAAACCCCATTTCCCCTCTCTGACCACCACCTGCTCTCCTTTAACCTATCTCCCTCTGCTTCCCCATCTCTACCTCCTAAGGCTACAATCACTAAGCGTAACATTGAGGCTATTGATACCACATTCCTTTCCTCCCTGTTTGACTCACTTCTCCTATTCTCTCTCTCTCATGCCCTGAACAAGCCACTTCCATTACAATGCATCCCTTACTTCTGCTCTTGACTCTGTTGCTCCACCAACCACTATTCACCCTCGCAAATTAACACCTCAACCCTGGCACACCAAATGCACCAGATATCTGCAAAAATGCTCACGTACTGCTGAGCGACACTGGAGAAATCACGCTCTAAGGCAGACTTCCTCCATTTTAAACTTATGCTCTCATCCTTCAGTGCTACCCTTTCTCTTCCTAAACAGTCATACTTCAAGAACCTCATCTGCTCCCAGTCTTCCAACATCCGGCGCCTCTTTGCCACTCTCAACTCACTACTCTGCCCACCTCCACCTCGTCTCCCTTCCTCACTCTCTGCTCTTGACTTTGCCACTTACTTCACATACAAAATTGACTCCATATGTCAGGACATCACATTACACCAGACCATCAGCAACCGGCCTCCTCCCATCCCTTACCACCCCTCCCCATCCCTCTCACCAACTCTGACATATTTCTCCCATACATCTGGTGAGAAAGTCATGGCCCTCATTCGTTCCTGCCCCCTCACCACCTCCCCACTTGACCCTATCCCCTCCCGCCTCCTCCGATACCTTTCTCCTTCTGTCTGTTCTCATCTTTCCCACCTTCTCAATCTCTCCCTCTCATCAGGCACTGTCTCCTCTGCCTTCAAGCATGCACTCATCTCTACTATTCTTAAAAAACGTACCCTTGATCAAAACACTCTCTCCAACTACCGACCCATCTCTCTCCTCCCTTTTGCCTCCAAACTCCTTGAGCGTATTATCTACAACCGCCTTACTTCCTTTCTTTCCTCACACTCACTGCTTGAACCATTCCAGTCTGGCTTCCGTCCCCTCCACTCCACTTAAACTGCCTTTACAAAAGTATGCAATGACCTCCATGCTGCTAAATCTAAGGGACACTACTCTCTACTTATTCTTCTTGATGTCTCTGCTGCTTTTGACACTGTGGACCAACCTCTCCTACTGCAAATCCTTCACTCCATTGGTTTGCATGATACTGGCCTCTCTTGGCTGTCTTCCTACCTCTCTGACCGTTCATTCTCTGTCTACTCTAATGACACCACCTCCCCCTCACTTCCACTAACTGTAGGTGTACCCCAAGGTTCTGTCCTTGGTCCTCTATGCTGATGACACTCAAATCTATCTTTCCTCTCCAGACCTCTCCTCTGCTCTCCTCACTCGTATCTCCAACTGTCTCTCTGCTATCTATGTTTGGATGTCCCAGCTCTTTCTTAAACTTAACATGTCTAAGAACGAGCTGATAATCTTCCCTCCCTCCTGCAATCTCATTATCTATTGAGGACACCACTATTTCCTCTAGCCCCCAAGTGCAATGTCTTGGAGTAATCCTTGACTCCTCCATCTTCTTCAAACCACATATTCACCACCTCTCGCAAACCTGCCATTTTCATCTAAACAATATTTCCAGGATTAGACCCTTTCTGACCCAGGATGCTACTAAGACTCTTATCCACTCACTGGTCATCTCCAGACTGGACTACTGTAATCTCCTCCTGACTAGAATTCCTGACAAATACCTCTCTCCACTCCAATCTATCCTCAGTGCTGTTGCCCGGCACATTTTCCTCACCAAACGCACTACGTCCACCTCTCCTCTCTTACAAGACCTTCACTAGCTCCCCTTCCCTTTCAGAATTCATTTCAAGCTTCTCACACTCACTTACAAAGCCCTCACCCACTCGTCTCCCATCTACATCTCTGTCCTTATCTCCCTTTACACTCCCACCCGTCCTCTTCGTTCTGCTAATGCATGCCGACTCTCCTGCCTACTGATTTCTTCCTCCCACTCCTACCTCCAAGATTTTTCATGTGCTGCTACATTTCTCTGGAATTCCCTACCTCTCTCCCTCAGAGCCTCCACCTCTCTACTAAACTTCAAACGGGCACTCAAGACCCACCTCTTCACCAAACCCAGCCAAATCTCATCCTAACCATCTGTTCCACACTCTCTATGTACCCCGTCTGTGTCACCCCTGTCTGTCTACCCCTCCCCTTTAGAATGTAAGCTCTCATGAGTAGGGCCCTCTTCCCTCATGTGCTTATCCTTTTTCTTACTTTAATAATCTTCAACTGCACCAAATCCAGCAGTCTTCTGCCACCTGATACTTATTTCAGTGTCATCTGCTGATGTAGCTATGTTTATTTACCCTGTACATGTATTGTCATCAACTGTAAGTTGTTGTTTTCCTGTTAAGATTATGTGCATATGTACTCTGTAATTGGGCGCTGCGGAACCCTTGTGGCGCCATATAAATAAAGGATAATAATAATAATAATAATTGGTAGCAGATGGACACACAAATCAAGATGGCTGCTTCTGCGGGGAGTACAAATGTCTACTCTTCCGATGGTATGTGCTGGGTGTATAGGAGAGCTCTGGATTACGGGCCTGATGCGGAGCTGTACGCAAGCCCATTTCTTTTGCAGATGAATGATTGTTGGTGGTCTCCGCATGCAAGTCGCACTGGGCATGTGCCATGGTGGTCTTGTGACAATGTTCGCAGAGAGGATTTATTCACAAAGTGATTGACAGTCAGGGACTATTTGGGGAGATAATGGGGGAGTGGTGGCAAAAACACAGACGCATCAAGAACGTTTCAGGGGCCGGCACTAGATGGACTGAGCAAGTTACGTCTCTGCATACTTTACTCTGACCCATTCTGTCCTTGTTTTTGTAACCACTAGTCCTTTATAAATGCTGCTCCACTTTCTACTTGATGTTTAACACTTGTACAAATATAAGGCAAAAGTGTGACAATAAAGCAAATATAGTCAACCCCACGGGGACTACAGTTTCATGTGTCACAGGACACTATTGCAAGAATAACCCTAACCAAAAACTTGACAAAATCCAAACATGATTTGGCTTAAGTCTTCTAAGTAGAATTAAGATTTTTCGTAAACTAATGTATAAAGTTCTGCTTCATATTGATTTCCCATTCTATCCAGCATCTCCAATCGCGGCATGCCACCACTTAGGAAAACTTTTTTTTTTTTAACTCCATATGGTTTCAAGCTTACTTGGGCCTGAGAATCCTTGCCATGAACACGGAAGACATCTGGGGACAGAAGGTGAACAGCAGCACTCTGTAATGTAACTTGTATGGTGGTAGGGATGAGAGCTCAGCAGCCAGCCCTATTACCTTAGAAACGACAGCCTGAGAGAACAAGAAAACAGATGAGGGGGGTCTCTAAACTGAAGTGCTTGCACTCAGCTTCCTCCCCTTGTTATTCGTTTTTACAGAGCAGAAAAGTCATGCACTGTTGAGCCCATTGTACGTTTATTATACTCAACAATAGTGAAAAAGGTATTGTACTCAGCTGGTGACTTATGGCGATGTCTGATGCAAGGTGTTCTCTAGTCCCAACACAAAGTAATGATAAAATAGTGAGAGGTCACCAAAGATGCTATGAATTAGGATGATATATTTTTATATCTACAGCCTGACTAAAGACAGTTTCACATGAGCATGGTGCAATGTGATAAATCGCATAACGAGCTGGGAAATGTCCTGAACACAAATGCCTATATATCTTTTTGTTAGGGAGATGCATCTGCATTTTCACTATTCAATAAGATGATTAGCAAAGGCAAGCATGAAACCTCAAAGTGATCCTGCCGCCTTGCATTCATGTGAATAAAGCTTATTTATTTCATTTATCCAGTGACGAAAGTGCAGTTTAGTATTTTGCAGAGATTTTAAAAGACTTCCAAAGTTACAAACATTTTCATAGAGTTACTAAAATCCAATGTAATACAGAATGGTGGTGATGTCTCACTGCTCTGGGGTCTTGGGTTTGAGTCTCAACAAGGCCATTTCTGTGTGATGTGTGTATGTGCTTCACATGTTTGTGTGGGTTTCTCAAAGTGGTTTGTGGTTCTAATGAAGATATGTGAATGTAATATAACAGAGTTATTTAAAAAGGCTGTACTGTTCAAATTCAGCCAACTTGGTAATGATTAGGTACAGTATTTATTGTGCAACCAAAATATGGTGTAGATAGATAGATAAATAACTGAGAATTCCTTAAAAATGACGTGTGGCCGTGAAAGATGACATTCTCTCATTCTCAGATCCAAACTCAGAAGATTCAAGCAAAAACTTGTCCATATCTAATAAATATAGATTGTTTACGGTTAATTGATCATTATGTTATGTAGTATATGGATGCAGTTTGTTTTATAGGACTATTGATTAACAATGAATATTTCTTTATAATTTTTGGTGACGGCAGTAGCGGTGTTAAATTGGTAGATGCTAGAACCAAGTGGGCTAAAGGACCTCTGACATCAGGGGGAGGAGCTAGGCCAGCAGGATAGTACTTTCACTATCCACACCAACAACTACTTCCTTTAGTAACCCGGTAGCAAGCAAAGCGAGCATGCTAGGGTACATTTCGGACACCATGTTCGGGCCTTGCTCCTCCCTCAGGTGACGTCAGAGGTCCTTTCCCCAACTTGGTTTTAGACCATGTTAAATCACCGTGAAAATGGCGCAGTGGGCATTTTCCCAACGTTCTGTACATGCGCAGTAGAGAAATCACTGGGAAAATGGGCGCTGCTCCATTTTCCCGGAGATGTGCACATGCGCAGTAGAGTCTGAACCCTCTAGTGTTCATGTTCTCCAGGGCTGCTGGCAGAGAGAAGGGGGCCCAACGGAGGAGGCTGAACACAGGCCCTGAAAAGAGAACATTGCAGATTACCTCTATCAGATATGCCTGTGTAATGCACCTGTGTGACACTATTTGCCCTGACACTGGGACCAGGTTCAAGAAATCATTTCAATATGATACAGCTGTTGGAGAAGAATGTACATCACTGTTCAAAGGGGGTGGTATTCATGTGACCAGTGGTCAGAAGACCGACAGTCACATGACCTCCACCAACATCTTGACCCCTCACTATCCCGACGGTCGGCATGCCGACCAACAGGGACTATTTCCACTCGTGAGTGTCCACGACACCCATAGAGTGGGAATAGAATCCATGGCGACCTCAGGTCATCACCGAACCCCAGCGTGGCGAGCACAGCATGGCGAGCGCAGTGTGGCAAGTGCAACGAGCCTGCAAGGATCTTACTGCACTCGCCCTGCCAGGATCCCGGCGTCAGTATGCTGACCGGCGGTTTCCTGACCACCGGTCAGCCATACCATACCATTTCAAAGGATCTCAGACTCGGTTGGGATATGCCTATCTTAATGCATAAATATAATATGTATATAACTACAGCACAATAAGTATACAGCATAATTTCATGACGCCTAAACTACATTATATAAACATAAATTTATATTGCAGAGCATTTTGAGAGCTATGTCCTGGTGAGTGGATTCTGCTTTCACCTCTCACTGCAGCATGCAGAAATTCAAAGGGAAGATGGAGGCAGCCTAGTGTTTCAGAAGAGCAGGACCCACTCCCCTGAGGTGACCATGCCCTAATACCTGACCTCAAGCTTACATGTTCAGCTTTGGCCAGTGCTTGTGTTTGGAAGGGGTATGGGACTCAGGGTCGACAGTGTCTAGGTCGACACACATTAGGTCAACACCTATTGGTCGACAGTGACAATGTCAACACAGGAAATGGGTCAACACGGCCATTAGGTCAACATGAACAAGGTCGACATGAAAAAAGGTCGACATGAGTTTATGGGGGGTTTTGTGTCGTTTTCTTCGTAAAGTGACGGGGAACCCCATTTAGTGCACCGTGCCCCTCGCATGGCTTGCTTCGCTCGCCATGCTTCAGGCAAGGTGCCTCGCTCCGCTACCGCTGCGCTCGGCACAGGTTACTGTTCTCAATTGTAGTCCACGTGGATCGTAACGTATGAAAAAGTTAAAAAAAATGGGGAAAAAATTGTGAAAAACTCACGTCGACCGTTTCCCATGTCGACCGTGTTCATGTCGACCTAATGGTCACGTCGGCCTATTTCCTGTGTCGACCAATAGGTGTCGACCTAATGTGTGTTGACCTAGACAGTGTCGACCTAGAGTCCGGATACCGTTTGGAAGCAGCTGTAAATTTTCTGTGACTAAATCAAAATGTAACCAGATGGAGGATTCTTTTTTGACTCCAGAAATCACGGACTCCACCATGCAGATGGCAAAAGATTGTTTTTAATAAGCAAGAGAGAAAGAGCACCGGTCACATTATGTGTGTCATTAACACCATTCACTTCTAACCATGATGCACTGTCATGAACAGGAAACATTGCACTGAGTTGCACAAACTGAAACACGCCAGTAAGACCATCATCATCATCATCCGCAAAATATATTTATAAGGGACCACAGCACCAGGCAGGTAAAGAAACAATAAAAAAACAAAAGGAGGCTGAATATACAAATTATGTGAGAACAGTTGTACGTCAAAATGGGATGCATGTGCATTTGAAGAGCAGGTATAATCATAGTAAGTGGGACTCTAGGACTAATCACTTGTGGCAATACCCTTACCAGATTTCAGTTGAACGATAATACTATTATTTTCTTTGCGGAGAGGTCGGAATGTGTTATTCACACTCTTTTGAGCATGGAAGCAACAATTGTTAATAATGCACGTTTATTCAACTCGATAATCAGTGTGTGTGACACCGTTGGGATGTGGACTAGCACCACAACACTTCATACATTTACGAGGTTATCCAGGTACATACTATCACAGCAGCAACCCAGTAAAGAACATATAATAACAACAATGATAGCTTCAGTTACAAACATCACATATTATTGATATCTGCCTGGTCCTTTCTCTGTACTAACGTAGTGGCTACCTCTGAGTCACTTGATAGCGTTTAGCTGCAGAAATAGGCAATAATCACAGCCATTCTAGGGCTACAGTATGGATGGCTTGAAATGCAGGACTTTTAGACAGTGCTGAACTACACTCTCTGAAGTGTAGTACTAAGAACAACCTGACTCTGCGATATAACTAAATCCAAATAATTGAGTATCTCTGATGCAGTCCCAGAATAACATTTAAATAATACAACACTCTATTGTCACAACAATTCTCGATAACTTTATGAATTCTAGCATCCGGTACCCGAGCATACGTAGTACACTCAATGTCCCAGTTCTGGACGTAGACCTGTGCACAGAGTTTTAGTGTTATAAATCTTCAAGTATCGTTGGATTACATATAACATGCAGAAGTTAGTAGATGCAGAATAAGTATCACCAAGTGCAATGATACGGGGGGGGGGGGGGGGGGGGGATCCGGAAGAAGTCGTAGTTGTTAAAGTGACAATCTCAATCTGGAAGTACTCCCTTGAGTTTCCTTTCTGCTTGAAAGGGAATGATTCTATTTTTACTTACTACCACCAGACGGGGCAGCAGTGTCAGGGATCACTTCACAAGGCTCATTAATAAGTAAATGTCAGTTCCACTGGAGTAGCAGAGTCCCGGTTTTATTATAGTGTGTTAAGCAACTGCACTGTTCAGTCATTAGTGACCATAGTGTCTCTTTTCTTATTCATAATCTGTCAGCCTTGGAGTCAGCTGCAGAAAAGGCAGGGACATTTACATTACTTTACACTCTTCCAGAGGCTAATCATGGGGCTTCACGTCCGTTCTCAACTGCTCAATATGGTGTTAGAATACTCCGCTGACTAAGGAGGGGCTGCGGTCTGTGTTATTGTCTCATCTCACTGTAATGCACGCTCCACAACTCAGTGGCTAAACTAGCCAGTCTCACGTGCCCAACGTCTGTAGAAATGATCTGCTTCTCCAGGCGCATCCTCATACAGGTTACTCTGTCCGGCAGCGTAGCACCGCACTACCCGCTTCCCTTCTCCGGTCACTACCGCCCAGTTACTGACCGGAATCACCACACCGCTCTGAGCCACCTCCCTGCACAGTTGCTCTTTCTCTTTCTCTCCGGATCTTCACGGAATGGCGGGGTGTAGAACACTTGCTCCACACATGTGGAGCACCGGTCTCTGCCTCTGTAGTACTCCGCGCGCTGGCTCCATCCTTCTCCAGTCTCTCACAGGCTCCTCTCTAGTTTGACGTCACATCCCATTCTTTTATCCAATCTGTTGCCTCTCTGCTTTCCCGCTCTCTCCCCGGGCATAGTCATCTTCCCTGGATCTCAATGCCCTCCAGATTGTTCCCTTTTGTACAGCCTTGGTTGCCTAGCACCCAAGCTGAAAGTGCATAACCCCAGACTGCCACAGTTCACCAAGTTCGCAAGCGACACAATCATAGCCACAGTTTGTAACCCTCTCCTGTGCTCTTATAAAGGGGCATCACTCCGGGAGTGGGATGTCACAAGTACAGTTCAGAAAATGTGCAAAATCATCTAACCATCACACAGTTAGAGATTGCACAAAGGTAGAAGTCGGAGGAGACATGAGACATAAGGTTCAGAGGACCCTGCTAGTGAGAGGGGGCAAAGGGAGACAAGATAAGTTTGTGTGACAGGAGCAGATGGGACAAGTGGTAGGAGATGTATGTTATGGTGGGAGCAATTAAAGCTTTGGTTTGGAGAGATCCTGGTTGGGCAGCATAGGAAGTTCCACAGGTAGGGAGCAGCACATGAGATATTTTGGATGCAGGAGCTTGAGATATAGGAGCCAGTGTAAGAATGACAGAGTTTACAAAATGTGTAAGATCTTTCGGAGTAAGAAGAAGATCTGTCAAATGACCTTTACCGTTGTACATCCTGAATTTTCTCCAGCAGGACGCACAGATTTTTTTTTTTGACTTCACTATCCCCACATCAGGACCAAGACAGTCCATCAGCAAAGAGGCAACATGGAGGAACCAAAACACTGAACAAAAGGATGATACCACTGAATGTCCTACTTCTACTTTTAATCATTGACATGCACACAGATCAATAAGATAATCTGCCTCTCTGCAATAAAGGAAACATGCATGCAAAGGTGAAGGGTCGCTGATCCCCTCTGTTGTCTAGTACACACTCCTTTAACATCCTCACTTTAAAGAAGTTTTGACAGCAGGGTCAGGAACATAGTCTTTGTGATATCCTTAGATCGTTAACTAGAAAATAAGAGCAAAGTGTATCTAAAGAGTGACTAAGGCTGCCCTTTCTGTCAAATTACTGCAGGATTAATGGCTGCCCTAACCCCCAGATACATAGAACAACTTTCCCTTAAAATACATACAGGCTTCTTCGTTTTGTGTCTACTGTCAAGATGAACCCTCTGAGCCTATTAGTAGTAATCACATAGGAGCCAATAGTCCAATGTATAAATAAAAAGGAAATACACTGGGTCATCAAAAACAGAACCATTGTAGCAAAGGTGAGAGCAGTCCTGAACTGAACCTAGGCCCTCAATCCGAGTTGTTCGCTCGCTAGCTGCTTTTAGCAGCATTGCACACGCTAAGCCGCCGCCCTCTGGGAGTGTATCTTAGCATAGCAGAATTGCAAACGAAAGATTAGCAGAATTGCGAATAGAAAATTCTTAGCAGTTTCTGAGTAGCTCGAGACTTACTCAGCCATTGCGATCAGTTCAGTCAGTTTCGTTCCTGGTTTGACGTCACAAACACACCCAGCGTTCGGCCAGACACTCCCCCGTTTCTTCAGACACTCCCGCGTTTTTCCCAGAAACGCCAGCGTTTTTCCGCACACTCCCATAAAATGGCCAGTTTCCGCCCAGAAACACCCACTTCCTGTCAATCACATTATAATCACCAGAACGATGAAAAATCCTCGTTATGCCGTGAGTAAAATACCTAACTTTTGAGTAAAATAACTAAGCGCATGCGCTCTGCGAACCTTGCGCATGCGCAGTAAGCGACTAATCGCAATATAGCGAAACTCGGCAACGAGCGAACAACTCGGAATGAGGGCCCTAGGGTTCACCTGTTTGATTGCATGAAACATTACATCATTGCAATCGGATTGATTTTCATAGTCATCAACCAAGATTAGTATGAATTTGGTTATGGTGTGCTCCTGCACTTGCAGGTCCAACAATGACACAGTTATAGGTGGACATTATTTAGTAATATTTGTTTCTACCATACAGAGTAAAATACAATCCAATTACATGACATCAAATAAAGG
Organism: Pseudophryne corroboree; assembly: GCF_028390025.1. Classification (NCBI taxonomy): domain Eukaryota; kingdom Metazoa; phylum Chordata; class Amphibia; order Anura; family Myobatrachidae; genus Pseudophryne; species Pseudophryne corroboree. Next base: position 230,471,463 of record NC_086453.1, read on the forward strand.
ATATTTAACATGTAATAAAAATATCACTGGAAAATTAGTGTATTAAAAGCAGTGAGGCAAATGTGTCAGTACTGATACCATGGGGAAAAGATAAAGTTTTATTGTCTCTATACCAACATCCACAACAGGGATTACTCTATTTCCTATTTTAGAGCTGCACAGGATTACCCGTCTGCATTCCCGACATTGGGGGTCATTCCGAGTTGTTCGCTCTGTATTTTTTTTCGCATCGCAGCGATTTTCCGCTTAGTGCGCATGCGCAATATCCGCAGTGCGACTGCGCCAAGTAAATTTGCTATGCAGTTAGGAATTTTACTCACGGCTTTTTCATCGTTCTGGTGATCGTAGTGTGATTGACAGGAAGTGGGTGTTACTGGGCGGAAACTGGACGTTTTATGGGTGTGTGCGGAAAAACGCTACCGTTTCTGGGAAAAACGCGGGAGTGGCTGGAGAAACGGAGGAGTGTCTGGGCGAACGCTGGGTGTGTTTGTGACGTCAAACCAGGAACGACAAGCACTGAACTGATCGCAGATGCCGAGTAAGTCTGGAGCTACTCAGAAACTGCTAAGAGAGGTGTTATCGCAATATTGCGAATACGTTGTTCGCAATTTTAAGAAGCTAAGATTCACTCCCAGTAGGCGGCGGCTTAGCGTGAGTAAATCTGCTAAAAGCAGCTTGCGAGCGAACAAGTCGGAATGAGGGCCATTATTCTTAACCCCTTGTTTCCAGTACAGGACTGGAAGTGACGAATAACAGAATATGGGGGGTCATTCCGAGTTGTTCGCTCGCAAGCTGCTTTTAGCAGCTTTGCACACGCTAAGCCGCCGCCTACTGGGAGTGAATCTTAGCTTATCAAAATTGCGAACGAAAGATTCTCAAAATTGCGAATAGACACTTCTTAGCAGTTTCTGAGTAGCTCCAGACTTACTCGGCATCTGCGATCAGTTCAGTCAGTTTCGTTCCTGGTTTGACGTCACAAACACACCCAGCGTTCGCCCAGACACTCCCCCGTTTCTTCAGACACTCCCGCGTTTTTCCCAGAAACGGTAGCGTTTTTTCGCACACACCCATAAAACGGCCAGTTTCCACCCAGAAACACCCACTTCCTGTCAATCACATTACGATCACCAGAACGAAGAAAAAACCTCGTAATGCCGTGAGTAAAATTCCTAACTGCATAGCAAATTTACTTGGTGCAGTCGCACTGCGGACATTGCGCATGCGCAGTAGCGACTAATCGCTCCGTTGCGAGAAAAAAATAACGAGCGAACAACTCGGAATGACCCTCATGGCTCGCTCTCTTACTAGTGTTAGAAGAACTGGATCACTAACTCTTGACAGTTGCAGAGATTATTTCTGGCGTGTTACATACGTGTGGTGAAAGTTTGTTGCAGTTCCGCACTGATTTTTCTAATTTCTCCTAACAAAGAACTTGCACTTACTGACATTAGAGATGAGCGCCTGAAATTTTTCGGGTTTTGTGTTTTGGTTTTGGGTTCGGTTCCGCGGCCGTGTTTTGGGTTCGAACGCGTTTTGGCAAAACCTCACCGAATTTTTTTTGTCGGATTCGGGTGTGTTTTGGATTCGGGTGTTTTTTTCAAAAAACACTAAAAAACAGCTTAAATCATAGAATTTGGGGGTCATTTTGATCCCAAAGTATTATTAACCTCAAAAACCATAATTTACACTCATTTTCAGTCTATTCTGAATACCTCACACCTCACAATATTATTTTTAGTCCTAAAATTTGCACCGAGGTCGCTGTGTGAGTAAGATAAGCGACCCTAGTGGCCGACACAAACACCGGGCCCATCTAGGAGTGGCACTGCAGTGTCACGCAGGATGTCCCTTCCAAAAAACCCTCCCCAAACAGCACATGATGCAAAGAAAAAAAGAGGCGCAATGAGGTAGCTGTGTGAGTAAGATTAGCGACCCTAGTGGCCGACACAAACACCGGGCCCATCTAGGAGTGGCACTGCAGTGTCACGCAGGATGGCCCTTCCAAAAAACCCTCCCCAAACAGCACATGACGCAAAGAAAAAAAGAGGCGCAATGAGGTAGCTGTGTGAGTAAGATTAGCGACCCTAGTGGCCGACACAAACACCGGGCCCATCTAGGAGTGGCACTGCAGTGTCACGCAGGATGTCCCTTCCAAAAAACCCTCCCCAAACAGCACATGACGCAAAGAAAAAAAGAGGCGCAATGAGGTAGCTGTGTGAGTAAGATTAGCGACCCTAGTGGCCGACACAAACACCGGGCCCATCTAGGAGTGGCACTGCAGTGTCACGCAGGATGGCCCTTCCAAAAAACCCTCCCCAAACAGCACATGACGCAAAGAAAAAAAGAGGCGCAATGAGGTAGCTGTGTGAGTAAGATTAGCGACCCTAGTGGCCGACACAAACACCGGGCCCATCTAGGAGTGGCACTGCAGTGTCACGCAGGATGTCCCTTCCAAAAAACCCTCCCCAAACAGCACATGACGCAAAGAAAAAAAGAGGCTTTTTACAGATTTTTGGTGTTTTGGATTTGACATGCTCTGTACTATGACATTGGGCATCGGCCTTGGCAGACGACGTTGCTGGCATTTCATCGTCTCGGCCATGACTAGTGGCAGCAGCTTCAGCACGAGGTGGAAGTGGATCTTGATCTTTCCCTTATTTTGGAACCTCAACATTTTTGTTCTCCATATTTTAATAGGCACAACTAAAAGGCACCTCAGGTAAACAATGGAGATGGATGGATTGGATACTAGTATACAATTATGGACGGGCTGCCGAGTGCCGACACAGAGGTAGCCACAGCCGTGAACTACCGCACTGTACTGTGTCTGCTGCTAATATATAGACTGGTTGATAAAGAGATAGTATACTCGTAACTAGTATGTATGTATAAAGAAAGAAAAAAAAACCACGGTTAGGTGGTATATACAATTATGGACGGGCTGCCGAGTGCCGACACAGAGGTAGCCACAGCCGTGAACTACCGCACTGTACTGTGTCTGCTGCTAATATATAGACTGGTTGATAAAGAGATAGTATACTCGTAACTAGTATGTATGTATAAAGAAAGAAAAAAAAACCACGGTTAGGTGGTATATACAATTATGGACGGGCTGCCGAGTGCCGACACAGAGGTAGCCACAGCCGTGAACTACCGCACTGTACTGTGTCTGCTGCTAATATATAGACTGGTTGATAAAGAGATAGTATACTCGTAACTAGTATGTATGTATAAAGAAAGAAAAAAAAACCACGGTTAGGTGGTATATACAATTATGGACGGGCTGCCGAGTGCCGACACAGAGGTAGCCACAGCCGTGAACTACCGCACTGTACTGTGTCTGCTGCTAATATATAGACTGGTTGATAAAGAGATAGTATACTCGTAACTAGTATGTATGTATAAAGAAAGAAAAAAAAACCACGGTTAGGTGGTATATACAATTATGGACGGGCTGCCGAGTGCCGACACAGAGGTAGCCACAGCCGTGAACTACCGCACTGTACTGTGTCTGCTGCTAATATAGACTGGTTGATAAAGAGATAGTATACTACTAATATTATATATACTGGTGGTCAGGTCACTGGTCACTAGTCACACTGGCAGTGGCACTCCTGCAGCAAAAGTGTGCACTGTTTAATTTTAATATAATATTATGTACTCCTGGCTCCTGCTATAACCTATAACTGGCACTGCAGTAGTGCTCCCCAGTCTCCCCCACAATTATAAGCTGTGTGAGCTGAGCAGTCAGACAGATATATAATATATATAGATGATGCAGCACACTGGCCTGAGCCTGAGCAGTGCACACAGATATGGTATGTGACTGACTGAGTCACTGTGTGTATCGCTTTTTTCAGGCAGAGAACGGATATATTAAATAAACTGCACTGTGTGTCTGGTGGTCACTCACTATATAATATATTATGTACTCCTGGCTCCTGCTATAACCTATAACTGGCACTGCAGTAGTGCTCCCCAGTCTCCCCCACAATTATAAGCTGTGTGAGCTGAGCAGTCAGACAGATATATATAATATTATATATAGATAATAGATGATGCAGCACACTGGCCTGAGCCTGAGCAGTGCACACAGATATGGTATGTGACTGAGTCACTGTGTGCTGTGTATCGCTTTTTTCAGGCAGAGAACGGATTATAAAGTAAACTGCACTGTCCTCACTAGTAAACTCTCTCCACTCAGTCTCTACACTTCTACAGTAACAGTACTCCTCCTAGTCAGCTCCAGTAAATCTCTCTCAGTCTCTTATAATCTAAATGGAGAGGACGCCAGCCACGTCCTCTCCCTATCAATCTCAATGCACGTGTGAAAATGGCGGCGACGCGCGGCTCCTAATATAGAATCCGAGTCTCGCGATAGAATCCGAGCCTCGCGAGAATCCGACAGCGTCATGATGACGTTCGGGCGCGCTCGGGGTAACCGAGCAAGGCGGGAAGATCCGAGTCGCTCGGACCCGTGAAAAAAAACATGAAGTTCTGGCGGGTTCGGATTCAGAGAAACCGAACCCGCTCATCTCTACTTACTGTACTGTGTTTTCACGAAATGACTAAGGGTCTCTGCACTAATTCTTGCAGAGATAAAGTGGAGAACGATAAAGTACCAACCGATCAGTTCCTGTCATTTATCAAACACAGTGGGGGTAATTCAGATCTGATCGCTGCTGTGCATTTTCGCACCATGGGTGATCAGTTCATAACTGCGCATGTGTATGCACCGCAATGCACACACGCAGCGGTCAACAACAGCAGGCATCGCCGATCAGCGATGGGATGGTGTGAAAATTCCATACGGATGGGCGTTCGTAAGGTGATTGACAGGAAGAGGCTGTTTGTGGGTGGCAACTGACCGTTTACTGGGAGTGTTCACAAAAACGCAGGCATATCCAAGCGGTTTCAGGGAGGGTGTCTGACCTCAGCTCCGGCCCCGATCAGCCTCATGGGATCGCACTGTAGGAGTAAGTCCTGGGCTATGCACACACTGCACAAAGTGGATTTTAGCAGCTCGGCGTACACAAAGGATCGCACACTTGCATAGTGAATTTACACTCCCCTGGAGGAGGCGACTATCTGAACGCAGGTCAGCAAAATTAGCAGCTCAACGATCTGATCTGAATGACCCCCACAGTCTGTAGCATGGTTGTTAGGCGGTAATAGGTTGGTACATTATCTCTCTTCACTTTATCTCTCCCCATGGCTACATAGATCCCATAGTCCTAATGGAGTTATGTTTTAAAAAATAAAATAATAATCCTTATTATAAATGACCCATTTCCTATTCAATAGCATCATCCAGCAGTAATTGATTGGAAATGGAATTTCCGAAGCCTGTGCAAGTGTTGAAAATTATTTGTTCCTTTTTTCACACTGGCCAATCCAACCATTCAAACAAGGAGTTTATGGGATGCCTATTTTTATTAAATTAGCACCCTTGTAATGGGTATTCCTTTACTATGTCTATTTTCAGATTTTTATTTACAGTAGAAGATTTTTTTATTTCATTTTTTTTACTAACAGCGGGATGTTAGTAAATGTGGTAAAACCCCCGTTTTACCGCATTTTCAAATGTGCTAACTCCCGGCCGCCCACATATCGATGCAGAGGGTATCAGCATCTTTTTATGGTGATACCCTATAGATGCTTATGGGCTTCTTTCTGTATCCCGCCACCTCCGCTGCCCCACGCCACTCACGCCGACCCCCTCACCTACATCCTTGTAGACTCCCAGCATGCTCCACGATCCCCCAACCTCCTCCTCCCCCGCAGCACAGCCATTTGTCCTTTCGGCTGCAGGGAGAGGAGGAGCCCAGGGAATCCCTGTATACATCACTTCCTGGGGCTGGGAGGTGACGGACCAGACAGAGGCCCCCTGCCAACCCTCTCACAGGGATCGCAGGGGGGCCTCTGTCATCGCATTGCAACGGTAATCCCATATGTTAGTACATATGCGATTAGCATCGACGCAATGTGCGGCGTTGTACATGAGTAGGCCTTATTCTGAGTTGGGAATAAAGCAATGAAGTGCGAGTAACTGTGCATCTTGGTAAAGCCATGCTGCACTGCAGGCAGGGCAGATGTGCATGAGATTTTTAGATGTGAGAGGGTCCAAACAGAAATCTAAACTGCAGTGTAAGACTGGTTACACACTGTTCAATGGGGGAGATGTACTAAGCCTGAAAAGTGATAAATATCACTGTGATAAAGCACCAGCCAATCGGCTCCTAACTGCCATGTCACAGGCTGTGTTTGAAAAATGACAGTTAGGAGCCGATTGGCTGGTGCTTTATCACAGTGATATTTATCACTTTTCAAGCTTAGTACATCTGGCCCAATGTCTGGCAGATGTGACATCGCAAACGATATATAATCAGTGCATACACACTGTACTATGTATTGTCTGCATACACACTGTACTATGCATTGTCTGTGATCCACCCACATCCTGGACCATGCAGGCCTGTCAGCAGGGCCGGTTCTAGCCCTTTTGGCGCCCTGGGCGGAAAATAGGGCGTGGCATCATACAGGGGGCGTGGTCAGTTACGCCCCTTGTACAGTAAAGTAGCACCGCTGAAAGAGATAAAAAAAAAAAAATTTGAATACTTACTATCTCCGCTCCTGATTCCCGACCGCTGCAGACCTCTGCCGGCGCCGTTCCTCTCCTCGAATCTGGCATAGACAGACACTAGAGGTCAATTATGACCCCTAGCGTCTGTGTCAGTCCCACAATGTTGTGCACAGCAAAGGTCCTCTCCACGAAGGGAAACTAGACGCGTAGCGTCTAGCTCCCTTCACAGCGGGGGACCAGCGGGGGACACAGCGGGCAGTGGGGGGTACAGCAGTAGCGGATCTTGACATGGTGCGGCGCCCTCCGGAAGGCGGCGCCCCGGCAAAAGTCCTGCTTGCCCGTGGCAAGATCCGCTACTGCCTGTCAGCTATCTTCTGCTCTCAAGTGCAGAACAAAAGATATCTGACATCATATACGACCCGAGGGAGCGCGCATCATATACAATGTCTCCCATACACATTGTATGATGTGACCGATATATCGTACAAGTCGGCGGTTCGTCCGATATATCGGATGCACATCGGACAGTGTGTACCAACCCTTAAAATGTTGTCCAGCATTTGTGGGCTACATGCAAAAGCAGCCAGTATTTACCCTACATACATGCATGTATTTGCACCCCTTGCATTGCAACATAGTGTGTTCAGGTGCACAGTTACTTGTTTTTTCTTGCCTTATTCCAACTCAGAACCTAGCTCTTTGTCAGTAGACTAGTTCTGTTAATTTATTGGTTACGATTGTAGCGGGTGGAGTTAAGGGATGTGTTTTGTTTTAGTTCAAGCTGTCTGAAATACTTTGGTTCATTCTTTGGGGATTGCGGGAAAGAACTTCTACAGTGAACATTTTGTAATTAGATCTTGTGGTGCCCCCCTCACCCCAACACATTGGTTCGGCATCACCATTTTTTAGAACAAACCAGGGGATCACGAGGCCGCCAAGCAAAAGGAAAAGAAAAACGAGACGTAGTAAGAAGAAGAGGGAGGGAAAAATGGGGATCACCATCCCCGAATCGATATCCAAACCGCAGGAACCAGAATTGATCATGGATCATAATAAATTAAGAATAATAAATCTATCAAACCACATCCTTACAGCGGAACAAAAGATAGTCTTGGAAAAAGGTTTAACCTTCTCACTAACCAAAAAAATCAACAGATTTCAGTGGCAAATCAACTTACAGCTTTTCGGTCGAAAACTACTACTTGCCAAATTTTTCTCTGGGAAAACAGAATCACTGGAGTACACTCATGATCTCTCATCACAAGAAAGAGATGCCTTGACGGCTTTGGAAGAACTTGCGGTACTTAATGAACCAGCATCTCCAGCACATAACAAAAGATCAATGTTGAAGAAAAAATCAACCTTCTTCCCAAAAGATACCATATGCCCAGAGGTCAAGGTGTTTACAAATCTGGTCTCCCAGGACTTGGATAGACTATATCTAAACAGAAAATATCGTCGATCTGCAGGAAACCTTACACCTAACGAACGAAAAGCACTCAAGGAGATCAAATCCGGAACTGATACAGTTCTGAAACCATCAGATAAAAGTGGAAATATCGTAATATGGCCAATGGATTTATACCTCAAACAAGAAAAAAAACAATTGAATGACCGGTCATGCTATCAGAAGAGTCTCTTCGACCCAACAGAAAATTATACAAAACTATACATAAATATCATTGATAGGGCTTATCAAAATGGCATAATCACTAAGTCAGAACAAGAATACCTATCGTTTAATAATCCTCCAGTACCGACATTTTATCTTTTACCAAAGGTACATAAGAATCTCAGAGACCCCCCCGGCCGACCAATTGTCTCGGGAAATGGTAGCCTTCTTGAAAGGGCATATATCTTTTTAGACACACACCTGAGAGATTATGTGCTGGAACTTCAATCATATACAAGGGACACGACCGATGTCCTAAAGAAGATCAGTGATATAAAATTAGAGGATACACATCTTTTCGTCAGCATTGATGTTGAGGCATTGTATACAAGTATACAACATGACTTTGGCACAAAGGCAGTGGAATATTTTCTGAGGACAAAGGGGATGGATGATTTTCATCAATTTTTGGTACAACGCCTTAATTTCGTATTAAGCAAGAATTACTTTACTTTCAACAAACTCTTCTACACCCAGGTAAGGGGGACAGCGATGGGCGCAGTTTGTGCCCCCAAATACACCAACCTCTTCCTGGGATGGTGGGAGAGGGAATTTGTTTTTTTCAGACGACCAAGAAGAACATACCAAGCATATCACACTTTGGACACGTTACATAGATGACATCCTCATCATGTGGGATGGCACACAGGATGAACTCTTGGAATTCATAAGGAAATTGAATAACAATACTCTTGACCTCACTTTCACTTGTGAATATCACAGGGACAGTATATCATTTTTGGATCTTCGAATTTATAGAGACATTAACAACATGATCTCCACAGAAATCCACAGGAAAAGCACAGCCGCCAACACCCTATTACATCAAACAAGTTCACACTTCCCTCCAACTGTAACTAACATTCCGAAAGGAGAATTTCTGCGTCTCAAACAAAACTGTTCCAATAATGAAGTCTTTGAGATAAGAAGCAAAGAACTGACACTCAGATTGAAGGAACGTGGATACAGTATGCGATCAATCAAAAAAGCAAGAAGAACCCTCACTCACACAATGAGGGAATCACTAATATTTCATACAAACACGCCTGCGGAGGAGTCTCAGACCATAAGATTTGTGGGGGACTTCTGCGAGGAATGGAGGGAGATAAAATCAATTCTGCAAAAACACTGGCCCATTATACTCTCCGATGAAGACCTAGCCAAAAAGTTAAACACCAAAATAGATTTAAGCTGGAGAAGATCACCTAACTTAAAGGACCATCTGGTCAACAGCCATTACACACAAAAATCATAAAGAGATCCAACAATGAAAGGAAGCTACCCATGTGGCAATTGTAAAATCTGCCAAAATGTGATCAACAAACAAGAATTGAAGGACAGATATGGAGACAACATGAAAATAAAGGACTTTTTCAATTGTAGAAGCAAAAATGTAATCTATTGCATTTCATGGCCATGTGACCTGAAGTACATAGGGATGACTACACGAATGCTGAAAATCAGGACCTTGGAGCACATGAGCAACATCAGGAATGCTGAAAGAAATCAACAAAGGATGCAACAACTGACAACCATATGAAAACATTTCTTGACATCATTCTGGCTCCGTATAGGATCTCAAAATACATGGCCTGGAGCAGATCAGACCAGGGATCAGAGGTGGAGATATCACACGACTGCTCCTTAGAAAGGAGAGTGAATGGACCTTTAGACTTGACACCGTGGCTCCCAAAGGTGTGAGCGAATACCTTAATTACAGTGTCTTCTTGCAGGAATGACTTTATAACAGATTATTCAATCTATGAAATCATGACATTTTTTAGCAACAATTTTTTGCACTCGGTTTATCACTATTTACACTTGGTTTGTTGTTGTAACTCATTGCACACCATTTTTCTCACAGAGTGCTCACACACAACACACAGCCCACAAGTAGAGGATTGTCTTCTGGGTTTGGGGCATCACACTCGGAAATCCCATCAGCTCCTTTATGATTATACAACTTGAGTTGATCTCTTTGGATTAGTTTTGACTGACTAACATCTGCTGATCTGATATAACGCTACTTCAGACCAGGATGCTGCGGTTATGATATATGGTTCATGTTCGCACTTGGGGTCCAACTTGCTCTGCAGGTGATTATTTCTTTTGAGAACTCTGCATCCTATAGGTAGTGGATCAGCATTGGCACTCTTGTCATAATTTCGCTTTTGTCGTTCTCGCATTGCATCCATGCATTGATCGCCAATCTCTTTGCCTTCTTCCAACCTTGCATGATGCTTGCGCACCAAAGATGTTTCTGGACCCTGGGTATGCGGGTCATACCCAGAAATGTCAAATTGGAGGTCAGCTGGAAGTTGTCCCGGTCACCCAAATAGCAGATAATACAGAGAGTAGGCAGTTGACCAATGGCACGTGTTGTTATAGATGAAGACTAATTCTGCCAGCAGGGTAGGCCAGTCCAGTCTCAGGACCTGGGGTATGGCTTGCAGCATATTAATTAGGGTCTTGTTCATGCGTTTGCATACTCCATTACTTTGTGGGTGGTAGGTGGTTGTTCATAGCTTTTTACACCCATACAGGTCCCATAATTCTCTGAAAAGTTGTACTTCAAAAGACGGTCCTTGGTCGGTGAGCATGCTAAGCTGGTACCCGTAGGGCCGGACAAACACCCACCAAAAAATGTCGGCTATGGTCTTGTCTGAAAGGTCCCGGACAGGTAATGCCACTGTGAATTTTTTAAAGTAGTTAATAATGGTGAGAGCATATTTATACTCTGTGTGGCTTGGTTCCAGCTTTACATGGTCTATCGACACAATTTCTAGTGGTCGTGTACTGACAATTGGATGGAGGGGGGCTCTCTGCCCTGGCCTTGGTGGTTGTCGTGTTTCGCAATTCACACAAGCTTCGCACCATCTCTCCACATCCTGTTCGTGATGCCAAATTGTACTCCCCAAGTATAATTGTGTAGTCGTATGTACAGTTACTAACTGGGGATGTATGTGGTTTGAGAAGTTCCTTCTCTCTTTTCTTCTTGGGTGACGGGTTCAGTTTGGAGCTTTTGGAGATCACCGTCCTTCGTAGCACAGAGCAATCAGGGGTTACGGAAGGACTCAGAATCGGTTAGTGTAATATAGCCAATCAGATAAGTGGCACTTGGTAAAATAAAAGACAGACCACAATATAATAGTACAATTATTAAAAGTAATGATTCACAATATTATTCACTTTAGCTTCTAGTGCAATTTCTGTAGTACAATTATCAGAATCACAACATATCAACGTAATACCACAATAATAATACATTCAGTCAACATAACATTTGTGTAATGGATATACGTATACCTGGGTTCAAGGTTGATACTCTTTGGTAAATGTCCCATTCAGAGGCTATATTTATATATGCATATATAATTAGTTGATGCACACATGTTGCAGCAGTTTCCAAAGAAGCCCTTACTAGTGTCCAACACGTAATTACTGTGACACAGTCAATAGTCTATTTTCCCCTCCAGAAATGTAATTAAGTCAGTATGAGAAAAGAGCGACAATCCTAGTTGATCCACAGGGTAGCGCTAGATGTTCACTGAGTCCCTTCAGACAGTTAGGCCAGTGTCCTTATTATGATGAACAGGTAACTTTTGATAACTGTGAACTGTAACTTTTAAACTATACTTCTGACTGTAGTTCAGTGTCCTAAGATGAGGCAATTTCAATGGAGAAGATTGCTGGCCGCTATGCTGGTCAAGTTGGTTATATGTGGCAAGGGGAAGTGCTGTACTGCTACACAGTCTCTGCTGAGAGATAGATAGTGTATATGGACATAAAAAGCTTGCTTACGTGTGCTAAGTTCACTCTTTCCACAGCCACAAGAAGGTGCTGACTGGATGCTGCTGGGCTGTAGCTTTGCTCATCCTGCTTTCTCCTCTGAAGCCACATGTGCAGGGGCAGAGGGAAAGAGAGTAGCTGCTGCTGCTGCTTGAGGGAATTACCAGCATCTCTTGCACACACCACAGTGGTGTTGCCCTCTGTTCTGGGTGCCAATCACGCTATCTGAATCTCCTAGGTGGCCCACAAAAGCTGCCTTTTCTTCTTACACTCTTTCTCCATCTCTCACCATGAGGCAAATCCCTCTTTCTGAGGTCTCAGCCCCCTCCCTCCTGTATCATCAAGTAGGAAGCATCAGCCAATCCCTGTCCTCTGCTCACATCTTCCTCTCATGCTCAGTCTCACTTGTTAACCCCCTGTGATCCAGATGAAGCAGTCTCACTTGTTAACCCTCCTGTATCATCAAGTAGGAAGCATCAGCCAATCCCTGTCCTCTGCTCACATCTTCCTCTCATGCTCAGTCTCACTTGTTAACCCCCTGTGATCCAGATGTAGCAGGTTTGTATCACTTGCTTATGATCCAGATAGAGCATCAAGTCCTATTAACCCCTTTCCAGTCTCTGGGGGTATTCCTGGGGGGGTTACATATGTTTGAAAAATGACAGATAGGAGCTGATTAGTTGCTAATTTATTTCTCCTTATTATCTCTCTTAAGGATTTGTACAACTGCTGCATGCAGTGAGCAAAGACACTCTATTTGCTGCTAAACCAGGGAGTCAGCATTGAACGGCTGTAAAAAGGATCCCAAGGTTTTTAAAGGGATGTGTTTCATGAACTTGGAGTTCACCAAGTCCAGAAATCCTGAATTGGAATTATTCTGCGTTGCCGACTGAGGGCGGATGAAAATGACCACCATTGCTACATAGGATTCTTGTTTCTGCTAGTAGAAGCAGTGCTGACAATAATCAGCCAATTTGTGTTTTTTTAATTTAGCAATCCTAACTGAATTAGTCCCTTAAGCATCATAAATACACAAGGGGCAGGTTGCAGCAAAGCATATTTTGCTGTAAAATCTCAGAAAATGCAATTTTTGGAGGTTTGGCCACTTATTGCATATGTACCAAGCTCTGGAATGCGATACATTCTGGAGCTTGGATGCGGTGGGCAACGCCATCTTTAGATGGAGATACCCTATAGAAGCTTATTGTTTTTTCTCACATTTCCCCATGAGAGGGATCCAATGGGATCCCTCTCAGCACCCCCTGCAGCATGTACAGTATGTCATTCAACACATACGCAGAAGGACTCGCGGTTCCTAAACTAAGATGTTCGTCTATCACAAAGTGCATCTGTCACTGGGAGAGCTGTCCTTTGGGATTTTCTTCAAGCATATGGTGTTAGTAAATGCCGTTATGCATGTGATGAGTGGCAGGATGCATTGCAGCATCATGCATCCTGCCCACTATACCATCAACATCAAGTGCGATAGTAGAGGTGTCATTGATAGCAGTAACAAGCACCACAGGACATCACATTATTCGTGAACTTGAGGAAAAAGGATCTCCATGTTGCTACCCCTCCAGGGAAGATGCCATTGAGGCTACTGCTGAGCACGTGCAGAGCCATCTTGAGACTGTGTAAGAGTGCCATAGTGGAAGACAGTAGTCACCACTTTGCTCCAGTAATACCTGCATTATAGATTCTATTTCAGAGTTTCTGTGTTGCTCCCAGTACATACATACATTCACTGGCTGGTGAGCTGTATAACACACTGCTCTGCTCAAGCTCTACCCCATCTACCAGTGTGTATAACAGTAAGTACGTCTGTACAGGCTTTATCTTCAATAAAACCGATCCACTAGTTAAGTAACTGGGCTGTTCATAGTGAGACATTTGCTGGTGTATACAGAAACTCTGCTATATCCTCAAGCCTGTACATGGTATCCAGATGCTAGGTCAACGTGGATAAGGTCGACAGTCAATAGGTTGACCACTAATGGTCGACATGGTCAAAAGGTCAACATTAACCAGGTCAACTTTTTGTATTTTAAGCAGGAGGTGTAAGAAAAGTTACCACAGGAAAAGGTTAACATGACTTTTTAACAATTATCTTAATTTTTTTACCTTTTTCATACTTTACGATCCACGTGGACTACGATTGGGAATAGTAACCTTGCCTGAAGCATGACGAGTAAAGCGAGCGATGCAAGGGGACACAGTACACTAATTGGAGCTCCCGGGATACTTTACTGAGTAAACAACACCAACATTTTTTTTTAAACTGCATGTCAACCTTTTACTGTGTCAACCTTTTCTGTGTCAACCTTTTTGCCATGTCGACATTTTGTGTGTGTTGACCTTGTGCCTGTCAACCTTTTGGGGTTGACCTAGACACTGTTGACCTTTTCCTGATCGACTAAAGCTGCCCATATACCATGTCGACCTTTTGTGTGTGTTGACCTTGTGCCTGTCGACCATTTGGGGTCAACCTAGACACTGTTGACCTTTTCCTGGTCGACTAAAGCTGCCCATACACCTAAAGATATTTGTCAGATCTGGCTGGTTGGAATGAAAATATGGTAATGGATGAGAGCAAACAACAATTGACCATTTGCTCCCAAACCACTGGAGTTTCTATAATGGGTGCAGTGTGTGCGGTGCAGTCCAGAGGGAGCCCCTACCGCACACACTGCACCCATTTTTAAAATACTCACCCCTCCAAAGTCCAGCGCCGGCATCCGCAGCGCTATTAGGACACAGTGAAAATGGCTCAGCGGACATTTTCACGTAGTTCTGCGCATGCGCAGTAGAGAAATCTCAGGGAAAATGGCTGCCGCGCCATTTTCCTGGAGATCTGCGCATGTGCAGTAGAGTCTGAGCCCTCTAGTGCTCAGACTCTACAGCGATCCGGGCAGAGAGGAGGGGGCCCGAACGGAGGAGGATGAACACGGGCCGCCTCCTCTCTTAAAACGCCCCTGTCCCAAACACTGGAAAACAGACAAAAATGGTCAGATAAATTGGTTAAATCCATTTAATTTAACCAATTTGTCTGAACAACCATTTTTGTCAGTTTTATGGCATTTAGGAGCAAATGGTCAATTGTCATTTGCTCCCATCCATTATTAGGTTTTCATTCCAACCAAACACACAAAAAAAACGTCCAAGAACGGCACTAGACTCTATTACTTGGGAGCACTCCAACTGATCTTAAATGTACCAAATTATGGTTTGTGCCACAGAGTTAGTAAAACTTAACTTTTAATTACTATCATAAAAATGAGTAAAAGTACTCACCAATCATTTAAAGGGCGAAATATGGACACAACATATAACAAAAAACATATAATAAAAGATTCCCAGGTTCAAATGTGATATCCTCAGTCAGATGCGTAGCACTAGTTAGGATACTTGATGCGCAACATGGGGCTGGTGTCATAGAGAAAAAAAGGCAGACATGGCTTTATATGGTCTTTCCCAGCTTCTGCTGTCTCGCATTTGCATACGCATTGGATACGGGGTGAGAGATCTGTACTCGTACTAGCCAATGGAAACAAAGAGAAATCACCTGAGTCTGAGCATGTGGGTTCGTTTCTGCTGTCGGCTGATGGCGATTAAGCCAGCACAGCCGATGAGAGAACTACTAAAAAGCATTAGTCCCAGTGATGGAAAAAAACGCTGGCATCCATTTGAACTGAAGAACTGTGAAGAGTTGTGAACGTTGGTTTTTTGAAACATGTGGCTAAAGAATTGAGAAGAATTTTAGGAAATATAAACAGACAGAAAATAATGAAGACAAAGAGATATATCTTGTTAGACAGAAGGAGACTAAGAAGGTAATCAGATGTGCAAAGGCACAAGGTGAGGAGGTATATAAGTGAAATGAGAAAAACAAAAGGCGGAATAATAAAACTAAAGACAGAGACCGGGAGTCTTGTTGAGGGAGACAATGTAATAGCAGATCATCTTAATAATTATTTTGCTCAGTATTCACTACTGAAAGAGAGGGAAGGGGCCACAGTTAAGTTGCAGGGATATTCAGGAAAATGAAACAAGTACATTTACAGAGGAGAAGGTCCTAACAGAACTCTCAAAGCTGAAAGTGGACAAATCTATGGGGCCAGATGGGATCCATCCAAGGATACTAAAAGAACTTAAAGAGGTGCTGGTAGCACCATTGACAGAATTATTCAACCAGTCATTAGCTACAGGAGTAATTTCAGAGGACTGGAAAAGAGCAAACGTAGTCCCACTGCACAAAAGTGGAAGCAAGAAAGGATTTTCCTGAATATCACTGCAACTTAACTGTGGCCCCTTCCCCTCTCTTTCAGTAGTAAATACTGAGCAAAAATAATTATTAAGATGATCTGCTATTAAATTGTCTCCCTCAACAAGACTCCCAGGGGTAAATTTACTACGATGGGAGTTCTATTTAAGATGGGATGTTGCCTATAGCAACCAATCAGATTCCAGGTATTATCTTCTAGAAGGTGGTGGATAAATGAGAAGTAGAATCTGATTGGTTGCTATAGGCAACATCCCATCTTAAACAGAACTCCCATCTTAGTAAATTTACCCCCCAGTGTCTGTCTTTAGTTTTATTATTCCGCCTTTTGTTTTCTTCTTTCGCTTATATACCTAAAAAAAAGTTTTGCCTCTTTTACCCACTGACTGGGCCATTTTCTCCTCAGCTTGTGCCTTTGCACATCTGATTACCTTCTTAGTCTCATTCTGTCTAAGAAGATATAACTCTTTGTCTTCATTATTGTGTGTCTGCTTATATTTCCTCAAAGCCATCTTTTTTGCTTTCACAATATTTGCTACTTCTTTTGCAAACCACACTGGCTTCCTTTTCCTTGTGTTTTTCCTAACATTTTTGATACAAAGGTCTGTTGCCTTTAATATTGCACATTTTAATGTTTCCCACCTACACTGCTTCCAAGTTCCCCACTCTGCCAAAGAATCGCTTACACATTTTCCCATCCCTACAAACTCAACCTTCCTAATATCCAACACCTTTGTTTTTGTATGGGATGAGTTAGTCTCTGTCTTTATGCTGAAACATACTGCTTGATGATCACTGGATCCCAGGTTTTCACCCACTTTTACGTTAGATATTCTGTCTCCATTTGTAAGTATTAAGTCTAATATTGCATCTTTCCGAGTGGGCTCCCTCACCAGTTGGTGGAGCGATGCTCCCTGAAGGGAATTTAAAATGTCCCTACTTCTAGTGGAACTAGCAACAGACACCTCCCAGTTTACATCAGGAAGATTAAAGTCTCCCATGATTATTACCTCTCCTTTTAATGTCATTTTAATTATGTCCTGCAATAGGTTCTTGTCGAGTTCCTCTTCCTGACCTGGTGGCCTGTATATCACACCAATACAAATAATTGACTTTTCCCCTGTTTCTATGGTCACCCAAAGGGCCTCAGTTTTTTCTTCAATACTTTGTATTAATGTAGTATTTATGCTTTTTTTTACATACATTGCTACCCCTCCTCCGATTTTTTCAATTCTGTCCTTCCTAAATAAAGTATATCCCGGTATAGCTATGTCCCAGTCATGATTTTCATTGTACCATGACTCTGTAATTGCCACAATGTCTAGATCATCCCTTGTCATTAATGCAATTAGTTCTGGGATTTTATTTCCTAAGCTCCTAGCATTTGCACACATAGCTTTTAGAGTTTTGTTTGTGCTTTTTCTGTTCCTAGCTATGTTCTTCTCTCTGCCCATTTTTATTTGGTTTTGATCTGAATTATTTTCTGTTGCTGTGGATATGCTTCCTATTCCCTTTGCCTGCAGAAACAATACCTCTGTGTTGGGGGAGCAGATTTCTTTATTCCTGTTTGGTTTACTGCCCCCCTCTGTTAGTTTAAATAGTTCTTGATGAAGCAACCAAACTGTTCAGTTAGTATTCTCGTTCCCCTTGAAGATGGGTGCAGGCCGTCACTTTTGTATAAGCTCCTATCTTGCCAGATGGTGTGACTCTGGCCTATAAATCCAAATCTCTCCTCCTTGCACCATGTCCTTAGCCAAACATTGAAGTTTCTGATGCGATGAGTTCTGTCTTCCCCTCTGTGTACTGGCAATACTTCTGAAAAGAACACAGTGGTTGCCACCTGCTTCAGAGCAGTCCCTAACTTCCTAAATTCATCTTTTATGGCCATGAGTTCAGCATTTGCCAGGTCATTTGTCCCTAGGTGGACAATGACATCCACCTCCCCATCTTTTCTTGCTGCCTTCACAATTCTTAGCATGCGCTCTTTATCCCTTGGAGCTGTGGCTCCAGGTAAGCACCTTACTTGTTTCTCTACTTCATTTGCATTTCCCAGATGTATTCCTCTAATGATGGAATCTCCCAAGAGAAGTGCAGTCCTTTTTGGAGATGCAATTTTCCTGTTCCATTTCCTGTTCCTTTTGTTGGTAGAAGGGAAATGTTACCAGTGGAGTACCCCAGGGTACTTGGACCAGTGCTTTTTAATATCTTTATTGGTGACATTGCAAATGGCATTAAAGAGAAAGTATGCCTTTTTGCAGATGACACAAAGGTATGCAACAGGGTAGACACACCAGGTGAGGTAAAACAAATGATCGAAGATCTAGGTAGACCAGAGGAATGGTCAACAGTGTGGCAATTACAGTTTAATGCCAAAAAATGCTAAATCATGCACTTGGGTCTAACAAATCCAAAGGCTAAATATAGTATTAATGGCACTATACTGGAAACTACTGAGGAGGAAAGAGATCTAGGAGTCACTATCTCAGGTGACTTAAAGGCAGGTTAGCAATGTAACAAAGCAATGAGGAAGGCTAGTCAGATGCTTGGCTGCATTGGGAGAGGAATCAGCAGCAGAAAGAAAGAAGTAATAATGCCACTGTATAGGTCATTGGTACGGCTTCATTTAGAATACTGTGTTCAATTCTGGAGGCCATATCTTCAAGAGAATATTATTACATTAGAGGGTGTTGTCAAAGTCGGAAAAATATCATGCTACACGTTGCCATATATCCACCCCATGCGCGTGCCTGCTGCACGTGCACATTCTCTCCCGTGCGTGCGGATACTCGCAGCCGCGTGATGGCGCCTCGGCCATGCGCTCGAGCGTGTGGTATGTGCATTTACGGTAGAGTTTGTGTGCGTCTAGCGGGCGACTCAATCGTTAAATAATAAAACCAAATAGTATGTTTTATAGATAATGTTCCCCTTAATAATGACTGTAAGTTTGTTTAATGTAGATGGTCGCTGGACAGAGGAATTCCTCTTTGTATGGTACGAAGGGTCAGATAGGGTTTGAACAGCTGTGTCTGGTACCTAACTAAAGAACATTTTATTAGAAACAATCCGGTGCTGGTTAGGTAAAGATTAATCGCTCCTGCGTATAGTTATGGCCATTAGTATTTTCTGGACATTTACTATATTTGCGATTCATTACCCATGCGGCGGGAATCTTCAGATTCCCTCCCACCTGAGCAGTTTGATATAGTCGCAGCCCACCTGTTCAAACTAACCTTTTGTTATGATACGAGGAGACATTCCTGTGTCCAATGAACAATGAGATTATAGGTCCCTTTGTAGTATACTGTACTCAGTGTATATAAGATCAGCCAGCCTGGGCAGCTCTCTCACTCTCCACAAACGGTTTTCATATTGACTAACTTGGAGCTGGTACCAGAAGCTGCGCAGCGATCGTTCCCAGTGTGTGTAAGTAATTCTCTGTAATCAACTTGTTCTCTGTTTGTATTGGCCATTCTCTCTCTCTCTGTTATAGTATAAGTTTGTGACGCTATTGTATATTTCTGTCTAGACATTCTGTTAGAATTATATGTTAGCTTGTAGTGTATGACTTGTAAACTGTTTCCCCTTTTCAATATAACTAAAAGCTTGTTAGTAAAGGTGTTGGAACCTTAGCAAGGTATCGTGTGTTTATTATATTGCAGAAGGTAATAGGAGCGTCTCAAACGCTCAAGCAGCTTTAGCATCAACAAGGTTAAGCAGCGTTATATCGCTACAGTATTTCAGTACAAGGTTTACAGCATAAGAGTATCCTTTCTGTGTGTTACATTCAAGGTTTACTGATTGTCATCCCGTGAGCGTCTGCGCCGCTCGTGTTCTCCTCGTGGACTCGAGCGTCCGCTACGCTGGTAGCGTAACATTACGGTAGTTGCCCGCCTATAGCGTGCTCGACACCACGCATTAAGCTGTGAGCGAGCGTGTCGCATGTGCGTCTCGATCACGGCTGAGCGTATGCTACGCTAAGTGCGTACCCTTACGGTACCCCATACGCCAATTGCGTACTGTGTCTCTTACCCATTTATTGTGAATGTTATAAGATAAATAGTTAGCTTTATCAATTGGGAGCTCGTCCGTCCTCCACATATCCGCACTAGCGAACACAGATTTTATCGGTCAGCAAGGGCGGGAAGGCAGTATCCCTTCGTATCGGGATACAGTCGTGCTGGCTAGATTAGCGTCTGTTTCGCTACGTTGAAGGAGTGCTGGTGGAATCCGGAACCGGTGGTAAAAACAATACGCTAGTGTCTTTTAAAACTGTTTATTTCTGTTTTGCGTACACACGCACGCACGCACACACCTGTATTTCTTTTCATTTGTGTATTTTCACATATCACTTTCCTGTTTGCCATTTCACAATTGATAACGTGCTGAGAAAGATGTGTTGCTATTGGTAGTTAAAAGTAATATTAAAACGTTAAGGAGTAATTTGTAATACACGCGCACGGCTTGCCTAAGATACAAGGAAGTTTGGTGTGGTGTTCGGTAGATGATTACAGTTAAAGATCATCTACATTGATATAAACGTGTTAATTGTATTTCTGTGGATATACCTGGCTTGCGTACACGTGTCTCTAACAAAGGGCGGGACTAGTGTACGCGACGCAAGGGCCGACGCACGGAGCGTATATTACGCAACGGAGCGTCTGGGTACGCCCACATAATACAAATCACACGATAGTATTGTTTTAGTTAGGCGATAAGGAGGCAACGCGATAATAGCGCAAATCGATCTCAGTGTCCAAAATTTTAAGCTAATAGATCCTTCTCTAGTTGTAACTCCTTGGGATTAGCCTGCGATACTGAATGAAAGGGATTTCTGCGCAGAAACGAAAGTAAAGAGTATATGAGGTGAAAGAGTGTGTATATATATATATATATATATATATATATAAGTTTTTAATTTTTGGGGTTGAACCACAGGAAATCATCGAGTTCTCGTGAAGGTACATACGTGTAAGTGACTGCACGGTGGCTTGGGAGTTAAACATTTAAAAAAGAGCATTAGAGTATAGCAGACCAGGAGGTCTACTGTAGCACAGACCAGGAGGTCCAGACAGACCAGGAGGTCCAGGTACAGCAGACTAAGAAGTCCGCTATAGATAAAGAGTAAAAGAGCACAACACCAGAAAGGGTTGGTGCGGTATCCATATAGGCCATTAAGCTCAGGCTGAAGGAATTCACAGCCACAATTTTCGATTGCACTGGTCGCTCCGCACATAAGATTAGTTGCTTATGTGCAGAACGATTGTACCGCACGTAATTGTGTGCATTAGTTAGTAACTTGACCCAGTACCATTTGCGTACGCTAGAGGGGTCATAAACGCTATTTGTACATTCTAACGTGATTTGTGTAATTTTTTTTATTTTAAGGGAAGTTCGCTGGTCACTTGGGAACTATCCAATAACCAATAGTTACTCGAAAGGGTTAAGTGCTCTTCGGATCACACCCACATGTTCCAGTAAATAGAGGTTCAGGTCGCAGGGGCCCTAGGTCGAGTACGTCAGCGCTAGGGCAGTGTGTGGGCGTATTGGTTGACGTGGGTGAGTGAGTGGAGTACTCGGTAAACTTCCGCCGCCGGCCTACCCCGGACATCTTGGTTTTTGTAAGGGTTCGCTGAAGACCCCGATTTGAAGGTCAGAGGTAGTGAAAGCAACACCTGCAAAGATGGGGGCCAGTTGTTCAGGTAGGGGGCGATCAACCTCGGTTCGGGTTGACTTAGTAAACCGACCAATTGGGTCGGCAAGGTATGTAATGTGTGAGAAATACGGTTCACACAGAAGTTTTGTGCGATGAATGGGAAAGAATGACTGTGCACGATGGGGAAAAGTTCCCACGGGTAGGCAGTTTTAGTCCCGAGGTGTAAAAGAATCTAAGGAGAAGGATATGTCTCATTAAATCTGCAAAGAGACGGATCAAACATTATGATTATTTACAGTTATGGCAACAGGAAGGTGAAATACAAAGAGGATTGGCTCAAGCGGGTGGATCTAACCCTATCAGAAAACTGATAGCCACCGCGCCACCACCACCATACATAACGGGAGAGAAGGTGGTTACAGAGAATGGCACACTGGTGAATGATAAACATGCACTTAGTAACTGTATAAATGTTAAGACTAATGTAACCAAGATTGTTGATGCTAATATTAACCCGTGCAAGCTATACCCTGTTTTAAACTTTCCCCAGGATTGTGACCAAGAGGATGAGCCAACAACAATATCGGCACTCTCTCTAGCAGCCACCATAGCAGAAACAACAGTGGGCACGTCCCAACCAGTAAGAGCAGTATCAAAAGCCCCTAGTGGAGGGACAGGTGAGGTCGTATCAACTGGTAAGTACGGCACCATACAATATGCTGAAACCATTTCACCACATGCTGTAGAATCTACTCAGAATGATGTTATTGAACTTAATCCCGTTAGGGTAATTGCAGTGCCAAATGGGAAAACTGACACTTCAGGAGTCACTCCTCTCAGACACATCGCCATGCACTGCCCCTTTTAAGATCAATGGTGTCTGAATTCCCTGATCCTAGGAAAGATCTAGTTGCAAGCCAGGAATACATTAGAGAGCTAGGAAATACTGTGGAGCCCAATAACAAAGACTGGCAGATATTGCTGAGGGCATATTTACCCTCCAATGTCGACTCAGCGAGATTTTTAGCTGACTGTAAATTAGATGAAGATGTACCCCTTACGGATGTGTACAACCAAGATAATGTAAAGAGAATAAATTTACAGTTAAAAGAGTATTTTCCAGCTGTTGTCAAATGGAACAAAATTTTCTCCATCAAACAGAAAGACGGAGAAACAGCAGCTGATTATTTTCATCGGGCACTACAGGATATGGCTAAGTATACAGGCATAGAAGACATTAAGACAAATGTGAATCATAGAGAAGTAGCAGTATCTGTGTTAATGGATGGTTTAAAGGAAGTATTGAGGACGAGGGTACAGACCACCCAACCATGTTGGCGAGGTCTGTCGGTGGCTACTTTGAGAGAGGCCGCTATTGATCATGATCGGAATATCACCAGACACAGGGAGTCGCAGAGTGATAAGTTAATGGCCGTAAGTATACAGGCCCTGACCACAAGGCCACCTCAGTATAAATCTCAGACCCCTGTGGGTAAGTCAAATGTGGTAACTTGTTATTTCTGTCATAAAGAGGGACACTATGCACGAGACTGTAGATCAAAGAATGCACAAAAATCATATCAACCCCCTAGACAACGACATGACACACGAAATTGGGATCAAGGACCGCAGAGACGGAGTTATGAACCACACGCAGGGGAAACAAAAAGGTATCCCCCAAAAAGAGACTGGCAAGTCACTGATAGATCCCATTTACCCCCTTCACAGGTAATAGCTGCCAGCGCAATGCAGGGAGGCCACCACGCACCATAGGGGCGAGGCCACACCTGTAATCTGCAGCCAGTGAAATTAATTGCGAACCTTGGAAGTGAACCCGAGGTCACAATTGATGTAGCTGGTAAATCTCTAAATTTCCTTGTAGATACGGGGGCGGCCAAGTCAGTGATAAATTCGACCGTGGGCATGAGAACCACTGGTAAAACAATTCCAGCCATGGGAGTAACAGGAGTAGTACAGCACTACCCTTTAAGCAAACCTGCAGAGATTACGATAGGGCCTTTGCATACCAAGCATTCTTTTCTGCTGGCTGCATCGGCTCCGACTAATCTCCTAGGGAGAGATTTACTGTGCAAAATGGGATGCGTCATATACTGTACTCCTGAAAGTGTGTTCTTGGACATACCCGAAAACCACGCTCAAGAAGCGCAGGATATGCTAGACTCCCCAACAAGATTAATGTCACACACTGTTGTTGTAAATAGGTGTCCGTCCAAGGTAGAGGAAATGATTTCCCAGATACCGGAATCACTTTGGACCAAGGATGGACAAGACACTGGATTGATGGCAAACGTAGCCCCAGTAGTTGTGCAAGTAAAAGATGGTAGGATAGCTCCATAAATCCCACAATATCCTCTGAAGCCAGAGGTGGAGTTAGGAGTCTTCCCTGTAATAGAGCGCTTGCTACAACAGGGCATTCTGGTAAGAACGTCCAGCACTGCCAATAGTCCCATCTTCCCTGTTAAAAAGAGTGGGGGGAGGGGTTACAGATTAGTGCAGGATCTAAGAGGGATCAACAAAATAGTTGAGAGTCAATTCCCCGTAGTACCAAATCCAGCTGTCATCCTTATGCAAATCCCTCCCACTGCCAAATTTTTCACTGTGATTGACCTCTGCTCCGCCTTCTTCTCGGTACCTCTGCACCCTGACAGTCAATACTTATTCGCATTCACATACAGAGGAGTTCAGTACACTTGGACTCGATTACCACAAGGTTTCATAGACAGTCCAAGCATTTTCTCACAAGCTCTGCATGATTGTTTACAGTCTTTCCAACCAGAGAGTGGATCAATATTGATACAGTATGTGGATGATTTACTACTGTGTTCAGATTCACTGGAAGCATCCCTGAGAGATACGAAACAACTCCTGTTTCATCTTTCAGACACAGGACACAAGGTTTCCAAGGACAAGTTACAATTATGCCAGTCCCGTGTGAAGTATTTGGGACACTGTCTAACACAAGGACTGAGACACCTTACCGCTGATAGAATTCAAGCAATTCGTGACATGACCCTGCCACAAACCCAGCAACAGATTAGAACGTTTTTAGGAATGTGTGGGTATTGCCGTAACTGGATCCCAGGTTTTTCCATACTAGCCCTACCTTTGCAGGAGATGGTCTCCTCAAACAAACCTGATCGGATTTCGCACACAGACGAATCTGAGATGGCATTTGAGAGACTTAAACAGTGCCTAACGCAGGCACCAGCATTAGGTATGCCTGACTATGGGAAACCCTTTGAGCTGTACGGAACAGAGAGTGCTGGGTGCGCAGCAGGTGTCTTAACCCAGAAGCATGGTGATGCCAGCAGGCCGGTAGCCTACTATAGCGCTCAGCTAGATACGGTAGCGCGATCCCTCCCCACATGCTTGCGAAGCATTGCAGCAATAGCATTGCTAGTCACAAAAAGCGAAGATGTAGTGCTAGGACACAACCTCACAATTCATACACCACATGCAGTGTCAGCCTTACTAAATTCTGCCCAAACCAGACACGTCTCATCAGCGCGGTTTACAAGATGGGAATTGGCATTGATGGCCCCCATAAACATCACCATAAGGAGATGCAGCGCATTAAATCCTGCAACGTATCAACGTTGACCCAAAATTTCACGGCAAGGCCTGACATCAGTGACAACCCACTGGAAGATGTAGATTTTACCTTCTACACTGACGGTAGTTGTCACAGACAGACGGACTCGGGAGACTTGTGTACTGGATACGCAGTCGTAGATGACCAAGGTACCATAGAAGCAGAACCGCTAGGCCCACCACACTCAGCACAAGTTGCTGAACTGGTTGCCCTAACCAGAGCATGTGAATTGGCTAAGGGCAAATCAGCCAACATTTACACAGATTCTAGGTACGCCTTCGGAGTAGTCCATGATTTCGGGGCCCTATGGCGCCTCAGAAATTTCATGACGGCAGCTGGCACACCCGTAGCGCATGCAGCCCACATCAAAAGACTTCTAACAGCGATACAGGAACCCGACAGAGTGGCTGTTATCAAGTGTAAAGCTCACACATATAGCCAAGACCCGGTATCACTTGGTAACAGCCGAGCAGACGAAGCTGCTAAATCAGCAGCCGGTAACCCCATACAAACAGATAGTACACGACTGATGGTATTTAATACTGTAAACACACAGAAATTGTGTGAAATGCAAAATTTGTGTTCCCCACAGGAAAAGGCAGTCTAGAGGTCAAAAGGATATGGCCAGGAGTCCTCAGGACTCTGGACAGATGGACATGGTAAGCCAGTGGCACCCAGAGCATACCTTCCAAGTCTAGCGGAAGCAGCACACGGGCTGACTCATCTAGGCAAAGAAGGAATGTGTAAGCTAGTAAGAGCTTATTGGTGCGCCCCAGGATTTTCCTCCCATGCGGGTAAAAGAGCAATGACATGTCTCACCTGCTTGAGGAAGAATATCGGAAAGGCAATACCGACAGAGCCATCCCATATCCCTCCGACAGATGGTCCTTTCCAGGTAATACAGATTGCTTTCATGCAATTACCACCTTGTAGAAATTTAAAATATGTATTGGTCTGTATTGATGTGTTCTCAAATTGGGTTGAAGTATTTCCCGCGGCCACAAATACCGCTGTATTTACTGCAAAGAAAATTGTACAGGAATTTGTGTGTAGGTACGGTATCCCTAGAATAATTGAAAGTGATAGGGGTACCCATTTCACAGGTGAAGTCTTTCAAACAATGTGTAAGTTGATGGGAATTAATAGTAAGCTGCACACTCCGTATCGCCCCCAGGCGAGTGCGAAGGTGGAAAGAGTTAACAGCACTATTAAAAATAAATTGAGCAAGGTAATGACTGAAACAGGACTGTTATGGCCTGAAGCTTTGCCAATCGTATTATACAGCATCAGAACCACCCCCAGGTCCCCTCTTAATCTGTCTCCTTTTGAAATTCTGTTTGGTCGACAACCACATGTTATGATTAACCCCCAGGATGATTTGAAATGTAACAATGAAGTAACTGTAAAGTACTTGGTTAAGATGAGTAAGCAATTGAGGAATCAGAATGATAATCTAAAGTTGGTGATTCCTGATTTGCCAGACAGTAATTGTCATGACATTGAACCTGGGGATTATGTAATGATACAGAATTTTCTACGCTCAGGTTGCCTTATTGACAGATGGGAAGGACCATATCAAGTCTTATTGACCAGCACAACTGCTTTGAAGGTTGCCGAGAGAGAGACTTGGGTCCATTCGTCTCATTGTAAAAAGGTCACTGACCCAGAGAGGTCCCGTGATAAAGAACAGACGGTAGAGGTTGTATCACTAGAGTGTCTGTTCAGGGAGGATTGAGACGACACCTGAGCGCTGAGAATAACAAGACCGGAAGCTTGTCGAGCCAGATTTCTTTTTCCCATTTGTTATTTTCTCCAGCTCCCACCTCCCTCCTATTTCCTTTCCCCCTTCTTATTTTTCTCCTTTTACTCCTCTAAGATGGACTTGCCCCAAGAGACTGTGATCCGGATTTTCCTGTTGACCATGATGTTGACCAGAGCAGTCTGTTTCGGTGAGAGTACCATGGAGGTCGAGAAAGGATCGGGAATGGGTTCTGATGACCAGGATGCAGGAGTAGATTTCCAAGAACAACATAATCTCAGAGTAAAGGCGAGTATCAGAAAACGATCTGGTAGCATTGACAATAGCAGGAATTGTGAAGGATTGTTAGCTGAAGAGAACTGCATCTGTAGGCATTGTGACAATATAGTTGAGGATGGGTGCATAAAGAAATGCCAGTCCAGTTTTAATGTCCACAAGGACCGGCATCCATTGAGTGACTATCACTCCTTAGTGGGTAAAGTGTTAAATCAGACAGACTGTTGGGTATGCTCTCAAGTACCTCAAGGCCATAGCAAATCAGGACTAGTACCATTCCCATTAACTGTAGGAGAGGTACTTGAGCTAAGTGGTGGGAGGCCGTTGGACAAGAGGTTTAATATCTCTAGTCCTCCTAGTTTGAAGCTCCACCAATATCATGTGGATAGGTCTTTAGTATGGGAAATTGGGAAGTGTCATGGAGTAATCAAACCATGACCTTTTCATACAGACCCGACAGAATACCCATAGACACAGAACTTATACGCCAGATAGCCGACCATAGGAAATTTTTCCGGTATAGGTACACCTTAGGAAGTAGGACCATGCGAATTGGAGAGGTATCACCAGGATACTGTGCACAGATCGTACAAACTGATACGTGTACTAAACAGATGGGAGAATTAGGGTTAGGAGATTTCACATGGAAAATTTGTAACATGATAATGACATACTCCGTCCCATATGTTCTCCCCGATGATGCATATTTCATATGCGGGAGAAAGGCGTATAAGTGGCTTGCCCCAAACTCAGAGGGATTGTGCTATATTGGAAAAGTACTGCCTGAAGTAATGACTGTAACCCATAACAAAATGAAAGATATTCACCGCAGTGCCCAAGCTCCTTATACTCACACTCATTACGAGCACGTCGTTAAACGGCACCTGATAGAGAGAACAGAGCATCCGGCCTCTGACCTGATCCATGAATCCACCGGGATTCAATTCCTAATCGCGTTAGATATCACTCGTACCGCCAGAGGAGTGATAAATTATAAATATATATCTGCGCTTGCAAATTTATTAGACAATATCACCGAAATGTATGACGACACATTCAGGTACACTGGGAAAGAGTTACAAGCCTACAAAACAGAACTGGTTCAGCATAGGATGATTCTCAATTACCTCACAGCTGTGACAGGCGGGTATTGTGTTACCCTGGCAACTCAATATGGAATAAAGTGCTGCACGTACATTACAAACAGCACGGAGGACCCAGCCGAGGTCATAGACCAAAAGATGGATGACATTTTACAATTAAAGTGGGAGTTTCGAAGGAAACACAATCTCACACTCGCTGCTGAGGGTAATAAGCTGACCAGTTGGGTGTCATGGTTGAACCCACGAAATTGGTTCTCGGGTTTAGGAGAATGGGCCCAAGGTATTATTATGGATGTAGGGAAATTTCTTTTGTGTATTCTGGGAGTCGTCATATTGGTTGGCCTGATATTTAGATGCGTTCGGGTTCTAGCGAAGCGTAAAAGTAATACCAGGGTGATGAGTCTAAGGAGCGAAAACACTGTACTAACAACAACTAATTTGATGTATGACCCAACGATAGAGACAATGTTGTGATGAAAATGTGATTCCACGGTCCGTTTCTTTCACCCGTTTCTCCTTTGTTTTCCTCCAAGGTACAAAGACATCCGCTTGGAAGAAGAATTTGACAACCTCTTTTATACAGACCATTGATGAACTATGCTACAAGCCCCATTTTCCCTAGTGACTTTAAATTTTACGATAGCCCAAATATTTTAGTGACTAACTTTCTGGACAATGAAAAAAAAACTTTTGCCGTCATTTATAGCAAAAGCATCAGGAGACTACAGTCAACATGTACATCGAGACAAGACACAAGACAAGACCTCAATCAGCAAATGTATATTAAACTCACATAGTTTATGACTGCATTTACCATAATTGCTTCTTATCTTCATTTCTACAATCTTCAGGTAATGACACACATAGTCAATAGGGAATATAGGCACAGATATCAGCACTCACATATCCCCCCATTCATGTATCATCAACTAAAATGTGCTCCCCCATTTTGTTACAACCAAAAGCCCAAAAGAGCTCGGTAAAGTTTGACAGCCCATCCACAGACCCTTGATACGGGATAAGAAGGAATTCAAATGTATACTTCGCAATACCTCGAAGCTTGATCTAAAACACGTACGGCACGATGATACATGACCCCTCAAACATGGATTCATGCACACATGCTTCTACTATCTTACTAGGCCATACCTTTTTCCCACCTGATCCTCTTCTCCCTTACCCAATCATAGAAATGTATTTACATTATGACATATATTTTTCTTTTTTGAACTGTTTTAGGAAGTGGCAGTTATTGATGACTGCCAAAGGGTGGACTGTCAAAGTCGGAAAATTATCATGCTACACGTTGCCATATATCCACCCCATGCGCGTGCCCGCTGCACGTGCACATTCTCTCCCGTGCGTGCGGATACTCGCAGCCGCGTGATGGCGCCTCGGCCATGCGCTCGAGCGCGTGGTATGTGCATTTACGGTAGAGTTTGTGTGCATCTACCGGGCGACTCAATCGTTAAATAATAAAACCAAATAGTATGTTTTATAGATAATGTTCCCCTTAATAATGACTGTAAGTTTGTTTAATGTAGATGGTCGCTGGACAGAGGAATTCCTCTTTGTATGGTACGATGGGTCAGACAGGGTTTGAACAGCTGTGTCTGGTACCAAACTAAAGAACATTTTATTAGAAACAATCCGGTGCTGGTTAGGTAAAGATTAATCGCTCCTGCGTATAGTTATGGCCATTAGTATTTTCTGGACATTTACTATATTTGCGATTCATTACCCATGCGGCGGGAATCTTCAGATTCCCTCCCACCTGAGCAGTTTGATATAGTCGCAGCCCACCTGTTCAAACTAACCTATGACCTTTTGTTATGATACGAGGAGACATTCCTGTGTCCAATGAACAATGAGATTATAGGTCCCTTTGTAGTATACTGTACTCAGTGTATATAAGATCAGCCAGCCTGGGCAGCTTTCTCACTCTCCACAAACGGTTTTCATATTGACTAACTTGGAGCTGGTACCAGAAGCTGCGCAGCGATCGTTCCCAGTGTGTGTAAGTAATTCTCTGTAATCAACTTGTTCTCTGTTTGTATTGGCCATTCTCTCTCTCTCTGTTATAGTATAAGTTTGTGACGCTATTGTATATTTCTGTCTAGACATTCTGTTAGAATTATATGTTAGCTTGTAGTGTATGACTTGTAAACTGTTTCCCCTTTTCAATATAACTAAAAGCTTGTTAGTAAAGGTGTTGGAACCTTAGCAAGGTATCGTGTGTTTATTATATTGCAGAAGGTAATAGGAGCGTCTCAAACGCTCAAGCAGCTTTAGCATCAACAAGGTTAAGCAGCGTTATATCGCTACAGTATTTCAGTACAAGGTTTACAGCATAAGAGTATCCTTTCTGTGTGTTACATTCAAGGTTTACTGATTGTCATCCCGTGAGCGTCTGCGCCGCTCGTGTTCTCCTCGTGGACTCGAGCGTCCGCTATGCTGGTAGCGTAGCATTACGGTAGTCGCCCGCCTATAGCGTGCTCGACACCACGCATTAAGCTGTGAGCGAGCGTGTCGCATGTGCGTCTCGATCACGGCTGAGCGTATGCTACGCTAAGTGCGTACCCTTACGGTACCCCATACGCCAATTGCGTACTGTGTCTCTTACCCATTTATTGTGAATGTTATAAGATAAATAGTTAGCTTTATCACTGTACAAAGAAGGGCAACTAAAATGGTGCATGGCCTACATCACAAAACATACCCAGAAAGATTAAAAAATCTCAACATGTATAGTTTGGAGCAAAGAAGGGAAAGGGGGGACATGATAGAAACGTTCAAATATATCTAGGGTTTTAACAAAGTCCAGGAAGGAAACATTCTCCAAATGAAGAGAAGTAATCGGACACGAGGACATGCACTGAGACTGGAGGGGGGGAGGTTCAGGGGAAATATGAGGAAAAATTACTTCACAGAAAGGGTAGTGGATAAGTGGAATTGCCACCCATCAGAGGTGGTAGAGGCTAAGACAGTAGAGCAATTTAAACATGCATAGGATAGGCATAAGGATATCCGTACAAAAAAATAAGGATCAAATAAGGTTTGAGATAAAAATATGGTAAAAAAAAAAAGGGGGCAGACTAGATGGGCCAAGTGGTTCTCATCTGCCGTCAAATTCTATGTTTCTATGTTAATTGCGAGCTCCGGATGTTTGAAAGACGTGGCTGAAGAACTCTGAAGAATTGTGCGCTCTGATGTTTAAAACGTGTGGTTGAAAAACTCAGAAGAAAGCTGGCATACTTCCACAGGACTCTGGATAATCCAACGGTACTGTCCGGTGAATGGTTAACTGCAGACAGCGTACTGGAGAGCTGGCGGGTATCTTGCAGCGAGGGAAGGCTGGCAACCACTGAGAGTGGAGTAGGAATGAGGACACCTGGATAACACAGATACAATCTGTGGGAGCACAGAACTAGGGTTCTGTTTTGCAACAACAAAGCACTGGCAGAGAGTGCATAAAACCAAGCCTATTTGTTGGAAGTAAGGCAACTGGATTGGCTGATCACTTACCCAGAGAAAGACCATTGGTACAGAACATACTGGTCTCCAACATGGTCACCTCCCATTTTGCAGACACACAGGAGCACTGCAGCCTGCCTGGTCCCACACACTCCCAGCCTCCCAGAAGACACATCATCCCCGCCGCCAGCTGCACCGTGTCCCCATACAGCCGCATAGCACCGTGAGAAGCCATACTGGCAGCTCTCAGACCCCCCGGGCCCAGCAGTGGTGAGTACCCGGTGCATGACTTGTCATGCCTTGGACAGCGATAAAGTGAAGTCATCCAAAGCAACCAATCAGCTTGTAGCTGTCTTTTCATAGCCTATGCAAGATAAAAGGCAGATGGTTGCTTTGAATAACTTAACTTTATTTTTCTCCAAGTCTTGAAATATCTCCCCCTCAGTGCTGGCTTTACCATTAGGCAATTTCAAGCAGCTGCCTAGGGTGGCAGAACCTGGGGGGGGCCTATCAAAAAATGAAGGATGTCTCTGAGGGAGGGAGGTATCCTTGTTGAACTTAATGCAGACAGTGGCTATTGAACTTCTAAGATGCCACCTCCAAACTTTCACCTGAGGGACTCAGCAGTAGGTTGGGAGTAGGTAGGTTAAAGTTTTGCCTAGGGTGCCAAGAGCCCTTGCACCAGCCTTGCCCCCCTTCTAGAGACTTGTTTTCTCAGATTTTTGTGCTATCTGGGACATGGAGTACTCTAAAGGTGGCTATTCAATTAAGACAATGGCTGCGAGGTACCAGCGTTTCAAATATTCCTCTGGCACTTCACAACCACCACATTGCAGATTTTTTTCTTGCATTGGTCCATAGGAAATTCTGCAATGTTGTTGTATCTGAGAATTATCTACAATATTGATATGCAATATAAGAATTTCCATCCCTCTATCTCTTCCCATGCCTTTGGCTATAGAGTGATCCTACTTCAAGAGTGGAACAAAAAAGGAAACAGAACAAGATTGAAACCTGCTTGTCTACTAAAAAAAGGACCATCTCTACCTTTCATAAATGATATTTGAACTGACCCATGCCTGATATGAGATGGTGATTTCCATCAGCCAATGTGAATTATTTTCCTTTCCTCTTCATCTCCTCTTTAACTTATGCTTTGTGTAAAGAAAAGCATGGCTTTCCCCCTCTGATGGATTTAAGCCTCTTTTGCATTGAAGCGTCAAGGCATTAGAAACAGTATCTTTTCATTTTCATTCATTGGAAGGACACGGCTCTCTCTGTTCTTCACTGCCTGTGAAGAGAAAGTTCTCACACTGAATGACCTGCCGCGCTCTCCAAGAAAAGTGCCTCTCCATTAAAAGTTTCCTATTGAAGCCCAGTGAATGAAAATTGTGCCATGGAATTCAGTCTTTCTGAATGGCTGGGGTCTTCATGAAATGTGAAGGGTCCAATAGATTTCCCACAATATTTGTGCACCTCCTTTTGTAAGGATTTTTCTCTCCATTGAAGCAGAAATCGTTAACACATCCGCTGCAAGGCGTCGTTCTGCTGCTCATTAAGGGGGCGGAGAAGGAGGAAAGGGGGGCAGCTGAGTTAGCCCCACCACAATGCTGTTCTGAAGGGTTCTCATGTATTTATAAGAGGAATTATAGGAGATATAATGACCACCTGCTTATATTCATTCTCCTTGCGACATACACAGTCTAGCTGTCACACTGAACAATTTCCATGGATTTTTAAGAGATTACTGGCTGAAGAAGGGCTGCCAAAAAAACTTGATGGACATTAAAAACAAAATATAAATTCCAGTGTTAACAGAACTGTTGAACATTGCAGAGTCAAACAATCCTGGCCATATGTCAGCAAGTACTGAAGCTTGATATTTTTGGGCATCCGGGCAGTGTGAACAGATGCTTTGCCAGTCTATGTTTGGAAAATCAAAGCGCTAAGAGTTATAATAACACAGTGGTTAGAATTGCTGAGTTGCAGCACTGGGGTCTGAGGTTCGATTCCAACCCTTTACACTAATTTCTGTACTGAATGATCCCCTCATGTGGAGTCCAATTCCATAATTTTAAATGCAGCTCAAAATAAAATGTATCTTCAAGATTAAGCCTCACCAGTGCTGTAGAAGCATAAACGCCCCATTTACTGATAAGTGGAGATTGGTCTAGTTTTCTATCACTGCTTTCCACAGCAATATAAAACCTTCTGTGGCCTTCATTTATTTATAAATAAAACCTCCCAGCAGTAAGGGGTATCTAATCTATACATATAATAAAACTGTTAGGGATGTGTCTGTACATAGCATGAACAATGGAGACAGAAAAAAAAAATTCTGATTTTTTTTTTCTGTTTGTCTACCAGATTGTTCACGCAGAAATCCCTGGATGAATTTCACTATTGTATAGCTTAGTGACCTAGAAACAAACAGAGGTATGTATGATCTTTATGTGACATACCGTAGGGGAGAGGCGTAATAAAGGAAAAAACAGACGCTTGACACTCGGGAAAAATGCTCAGGGCTGTAGGCATAGATCTCAGGGCCAGCTGCTTCTCCTATGGGCAGCTTTAGGTGGATTGCTCACAAGTAAGTAGCCACAAGCATCTTTTTGTGTTAATCCCTGAAGGAAAAATGTTGCCCATAGCAACCAATCAGAGTCCAGGTATTATCTTCTAGAAGGTGCTAGATAAAGGAGAAGTAGAATCTGATTGGTTGGTATGGGCAACATCCCACCTTAAATAGAACTCCCATCTTAGTAAATTTACCCCAGAGTGTCCATCAGGGGCTGTGCTGTGGGGCTGTCAGTCAGTGTAGTAGTGTACATAACAGACTGTCAGTCAGAGTGTCCATCGGGGGCTGTGTGTGGGGCTGTGTCAGTCAGTGTAGTAGTGTACATAAGAGGCTGTCAGTAAGTAGTGTGCATCTAAGGGGCTGTCAGTCATTGTGTTCAGCACAGCTGTTTTTTTTTGGTGCTGTCACTTTCCATCAAAGGGGTTGTGGTGCTATCACTGTGTTCAGTGACCAGTCACAGTGGTACTGCAGTGACTACGCAGGCCCCACTTTCTGCATTCACAGTGCATGTGTGAAAGCATTCTGACTCTACGCAGTGTGGGACAAGGTGCATGTGTGTGTCCCCAAAAAAAACCTGTTTGTTGTGTGCACTGCACCCCAGTACACCATAGTTGTATAGTACCGTGTGTGAAAGCAGTCTGACTCAATGCAGTGTGGAACAAGCTGGTACTCAAACCCTTCGAAGTAGCCACCTGTGAAGTGAGTTCCGACACTGCTAGCTTGAGCCAGGTTGTTCCCCTAATTAGGCTTTTGGAAAAACTATATGCCGGACTTGTAGATCAAGTCCTTTTTTTCACTTCACCAGGATCCAAGGGTTGCCAATACCTTGAATTCGGATCACTACATTTTGGCCACCGTGCCTGATCCTTGGTTCAAGTCGTATGCTGTGTCTTTCTTTCCAACTGACACAGATCTTAAGAGATGCAAAGAACTCCTGGTGAGCAAGTTGGCAGCTCAAGTGACGTCTCCTCCTTCAGCTTCTTCCGAAACAGCCAGGAAAAAACTAAATTTTCCCAAAAGACCTAGTGGGGATGCCGATCAGTCCAAACAACATTTTGACATCTGGCCAGGTCTAGATGAATTTCACAGTGTTAGTGACACCTCTACCGTAACTCCATCTGATACAGTCACCATCCAAAGAATGTTGGAAGTTTATTTTCACAACACCGTAAAAGTAGGCATGTCACAGAGTCCTTTTGTGTACTGGAAGGAAAAGTAGTCAATATGGAGGCCCCTGTAGAAACTAGCTTTGTAGTACTTAAGCTGCTTGCCCTCCAAGTTTTCAGCACAGCTGGGAACCTTGTGAGTGAACAGCGTAGGAGGCTACTTCCTCAAAATGTGGAAAAGATGATGTTCATCAAAATGAACTGGAAATTCCACCTGGAAGACCTTTCCCAGCAATTACATCGAAATACAGAGACTTCTGTAATGGCGGTTTCCAGCGGGGAGGAATTAAAATTGGATGATGATGATGAGGATGTACACAGTAATGAGGGTAAGGATGAGGATGGCAGTGGCTATGACATCTTCTAGACACTGTAGATCTGTTGCTTTAAGGCAATTGGTAGCTTGTTTTTGGGGGGTCTATACAAACCCATAATTTTAGCCACAAGTGTGGCAGTCCTTGTCGCTGAAATGATTGGTTTGTTAAACTGTGCATGCCCTGTTTAATATCCAACATAAGGGTGTGAATAAGGAGCAATTCAGTGTAATGTAATGTGAATAATGGGCACTACTGTGAGGAGTAACGTATATAAGGTAAAGTGGTACTACTGTTTGATGTAACGTGAATAATGCACACTATCGCATGATATGTGAATAAAGTTGCACTACTGTGTGGCATAATTCGAATTGGGGGTATTACTGTGTGGCCATGCCCCTTCCCAGCAAGAACACGCCCCTTTTTGGGCTGTGCGCCGAATATGCACACTGTTCCTATTAAAAATATAGGGAGTAGGAGGCTAGGAGCAAAAAATAAGGACTGCTATGGGTGAGGGGTGATGGTGACGGGAAAGGGATGAAGGGTCAGAGGTGGAATTAGCAGCAGTGCTAGGAGGCACCAGCCAAAATCTTGCTAGGGCATCATTATATCGGTTAGGGCCGGCTCTGGGACAGTGGGACAGTGCCTAAAAAACGTGACTGTCCCTTGAAAATCGGGGCAGTTGGGAGGTATGCATAGTAAATAAGTAAAGGAAGGCAATGGAAAAAGTTGGATAAATAAAACAAGAGAGGATGGTAAGGGAAGCAGAAGGTGTGTACCCAATGGGAAGCCATTGCCTACAGTAGATAAGGGTTTCTAAAGGCTCATACACAGTAGTCGATAAAGTACTGTAAACAACGTCGCTCATTTTGACCTTTCCTGAGCGACGTCACATACTATATTTACTAGTATGTACACTGTAAACAAGGAGCGATGCACGGCCCCATGGGTCGTTAATGACCCTCGGTCTCTGCCGTGCATGCAGCTCAATTTGGACTCATCGTCCAAAGCTGCATGCTCCAGCCGGCCGTATCATGATGTCACTGTCCGCTGTTGGGCGGTACGGCTTGGGAGGGGGACACACTAAGTGATGATGCTCACTGAGCACATCGCCTAGTGTGTACCCACCTTAAGTCAGATGAGAGAGATTGAATTCAGGGGAGATGACTTCATTATACTGATCTGTATGTATTGAATAAATTGTTTTTTATATTACATTAGGCCGGGTCTGAATACTCCCCTATACCTTTAAACTGGGACCCACATGTATTACACAGGTTCTGTGGCTGATTAAAACCAGGTGAAAATCAGGCTTGAACCTGTGTAATTCATCAGTGTCCTGGTTTAAAGGGATAGTATGGTAAGCCTATATTAAATGCATTTACCATTTTCTCCTGTGTCCTGTATCCACTTCACTCACTTCAAGCGTCTGCAATGGAAAATAGAGAAAGTTCTCAATACCACTCTCACCCTTAATCCTTAATTCATTATATATTAAGCAATATATTATGTAGCATTATACATTGAGGGAATCATGTTCCAAACAAATTACGCACAAAGGGGGTTATTCAGGTCGCATCACATTGCTTTTAGCAGAATCTGCAATAAAACCTGAATCAGGTCCAATATGTTAAAAAAGATAAACATGACTCTGCCCAATGAACTTACAGTCTAACTGACATGGGGAATAATGATGAGTGAGTGCTCGGAACTGAGCAGGAGGGAACATAGGGGTCTATTTACTAAGCCTCGGATGGAGATAAAGTCACTGGAGATAAAGTACCAGCCAATAGGCTCCTAACTGTCATTTTTTAAACCCAGCCTGTAACATGAGATTTAGGAGCCGATTGGCAGGTACTTTATCTCCGTCCACTTTATATCCATCCAAGGCTTAGTAAATAGACCCCTTAAAGACCTAGGAATGTGACATGCATTATTGTGTACATGATGCAGGGAGCTAAAGGGTTAAGTGTTCATGGTGTGAGTTCATGTTGGTCCAATGGGGATGCTTAGAGGTGTTTAGTAGGTGGTCCTAGGTATCCATTCTGTGTGTAATTAAGCAGGGGACTCCCTTTTTTTTGTTTTGTTCCTGAACTCAAGTGGACATGTTTTGTGAGTGCTTAGTTCTATCTCTTGCTGTCTTTTTCCTCCTTATTTCTTAGTTTCTGGCTTTCATTTTACTGTAATTTGTCCATTATTTACCTAACTCTTTCTTTATCTAATTGTTCACCTTTGGTCTATGGCTTGGCCCCGGCGTGCAGTGGGTTCCCCGGCCAAGTAGGCTAACTCAGTTGGGGCTGCAACGTACTCCTGGTTAGGGTATTTTTCTGGATGGAGACTGCTGGGCTGGCTGTCCCGGATCTCCCTTTGCCATCGAAGCCGCTGTCGGGAGTGGCCAGGGTTAGTTGGGCACGTCGCCGAAAGGATTCTGGTGTCTTTTCCAAACCCGGGGCCCTCTTCTGACATAGATGCACTGGCATTCTTAGAAATGGTGTCTCCTACATGTGCACGTCATGGGGGGGGGGAGGGGGAACACCAGACACCCTCGGCACCTCGGCAGCTGGGGACTTATCGGGGACTGATGATTGAGGGTCTGGTGATCCAGTTATAGGCATACATGATGTTCCGCATGTTGTGGTTTTACTTCAGGCTGTGGGTGAGGCAGCACTGGCGGCGCCTTTAGATGGACAGGCTGTGGCTGGGCTGTTAGTTTCTTTGGTGGGGGCACCAACACCTCTTACATCTGGACCTGCCCCAGCTGGGGTGGAGGGTGCTGCGGCAGCATCCAGTTATTAGGACGGCTCTTGCACATATTGGGCCCAATTGAATGCATTATGTGCCCCTGCTACCCCTTTTGCACATGTCTCACTGCATATGACTGCTGCATCGGGGTCTGCTGCTGCTGCTTTGACGCAGGTTCCCTCTGTGTGTCTCTCTCTCTTCTGTTGCAGAGCACAGTTTTCTGGAGCTGTTAACAGGTGCGGCAGAGCCCAAAGGCGATCCTGTAATATCTTCCGACGAGTATGGCAGTGACCTGTCATGGACTTCCTCTATATCGGCCTCTAGCACCTCTGGGGATGGGAAGCACTGTAGGGCCAAGTGTGCGAAGAGGGGGCATTTGTGTAGGCGTACACAGGGTGTAGTAGGGTATGCCGGCGGCCGGGCTCCTGGCGACCAGCATAACGGCGCGCGTCACACTGTCTATTCTCCCTCTAGGGGGGTCGTGGACCCCCAAAAGTGAGAAAAGGTGTTGATATGCCGGCTGTCAGGATTCCGGCGCTGGTATACTGTGCGCCGGGATCCCGACAGCCGGCAAACTGAAGACCACCCGCGTACACAGCATCACTGTTGCTGTTGCAGGTATAGTAGTAATGATAGTTTGTCACTTAGCCCTGGAAATGTGCGGCGGGATGTAATGCTGCACAAGTCCCTATGGCCGTGTGGGATGCCGGTTAAAATTTTTTTTTTTTTTTAAGGGGACAATCACTTACAAGGCAAAACCATAACTTGTAAGTGATTGCCCCTTTTTTTAAAAATACGGCCGCCGGACTCGGGCGTCATTACATACCGCCACATGTGTGGTGTGCAAATACCACGGTCCTGTGGGGTTTGTGCCCGAGTATGTGAGAGCATATCAACAAGGGTAATCATGTTGATGTTTTAGCGCTTACCTCTAAGATGCGTTGCGCACTAGCTGCCGCCAAGAAAAAAGGCAGCGTTGGTGCATCAGTCTTACTTGTCTTGCAGGACTTTTACGTTTTTGCGGCTCGTTATCTAAAAAAAAAGCGTCGGAGGATGCCATTAATACTATTATGGGTTATGGTGGTCTGACATTATGATGAGGAATTCCATTGCAAGCAGCATTGCCCTCGCAATAAAGGGTTATCACGTAGTGTAGTGTGAATTTGGTTGGAGGTCAATCAGCCAAACCCCGCTCCGGCTGTCACAGCAAAGGGTCAGCATTTTCCACAGGCTGCGCAGTCTTCCTTTCGTGTTACGGGAGCATCGATGCATCCCAACTAGCCAAGGAATGTCCCAAACCCGCAGGTCCTTCCTTGTCTACTAAACCCAGCAACGAGGCAGCTCTGGTCTGCGTGGATGCCATGCGCTCTTGGTTACTAGCCATCCCCTACACGAGGATGTTGAGTTTCTGCTGGGGGGTATTGCTGAGGGTTTTCGGCTCCCCGTCTGTGGTGATGGCACTGTGGGCTACCCTAGGAACTTGTGTTCTGCTGTTGACATGCTGCATGTGGTGAAGGACAAGGATGATGAATTGGCTCAGGTGGTTTGACCTTCTTCTGTTCCCCATTTGCCCGATCTGGTTTTGACTCTGGTTGGCGTGATTCCAAAGAAGATGCCAGGTAATTTTCAGCTTATCTAGCACCTTTTCCATCCGCCTGGTAGGTCGGTTGATGACGCCATTCTGGAACTGTTGTCCAGGGTTTGTTATCAGTCTTTTGATGCATCCCTTTACATCGTGCAGGCTGCTGGTCCTATGGCGTTGTTGGTGATGTTGAAGTGGAATTTACCTTTTGTCTATTGCCCTTGCATCCTGACTCATGGGCTTTAGGCTGGAGGACAGTTTGTACATTGACAAATGCCTGCCCATTGGTTGTTCGGTTTAGTGGGTCTTTTAAAAAAAAAAAAAAGTTCAGGTCCTTTTTACACTGGTGCATGTCGGCACCAGGGAGTCTGGGGTGGCTCACTACTTTGATGACTTTCTGTGTATGGGCCCGGTGGATTCAGTTACTCTTTTCGTTGCTGGCTTTGTTTTCAGTTTCTCTGGTTCTCGTGACCTCCCGAGAAGTGCGATGGCCCTTGCACTTGTCACACGCCAGGGGCAGCGTACGCCACGCTTACCCCTGCGTGGCTGCTGGTCTGTTTGGCCGTCCTCACCTCCGGCGGTCCTCGGGTCCCGGCGTCTGGCTGGCGCGGCTCCCGGCGGTTCCCCGGAGCGTGGGCGCCGCCATGACAGCCGGCGTCACGTGGGCGGGGAGCAGGTGATGTCACGAACCCGCTTCACCAATTCAGTAGAGGCAGGAGATTCAAAACCGGACGCCGGGCAAAGCCTCGGCGCCTGAGTATCATCTCTTTTCTGAAGTGGATGCCAGAGCTCCCGTACGCAGTGTGTTTCCCAGCAGCTATACTCCAGTGCATCTAGCATTCAGGGTGCCTTCCTGCAGCACAGTCTCCAGTGATCCGAGCAACTAGTGTGTTCCTCTGCAGTGCAGTTGCCAGCGCTCCCTGGATTCAGCAAGGCCTGCGGGCCGAACCAACTTTAGTGTTTCCAGCGTTCAGTGTCATTTACCATCGCTCACAAGTTCCTCATTCATCAGTGTCCTTAAACATCGCTCACCAATTCTTCAGTGTCATTCACCATCGCTCACAAGTTCTTCATTCATCAGTGTCTTTAAACATCGCTCACAAATTCTTCAGTGTCTTTCATCATCACTCACAAGTTCTTCATTCATCAATGTCTTTAAAACATCGCTCACAAATTCTTCAGTGTCATTTACCATCGCTCACAAGTTCTTCATTCATCAGTGTCTTTAAACATCGCTCACAAATTCTTCAGTGTCTTTCATCATCACTCACAAGTTCTTCATTCATCAATGTCTTTAAAACATCGCTCACAAGTTCTTCATTCATCAGTGTCTTTAAAACATCGCTCACAAATTTTTCAGTGTCATTTACCATCGCTCACAAGTTCTTCATTCATCAGTGTCTTTAAACTTCGCTCACAAATTCTTCAGTGTCTTTCATCATCGCTCACAAGTTCTTCATTCATCAGTATCCTTGAAAACATCACTCACAAATTCTTCAGTGTCTTTCATCATCGCTCACAAGTTCTTAATTCATCAGTTGAACATTGCTCACGAATTCTCCAGTAACTTTTTGACATTGCCCACAAGTTCACTTTCTTTAATGTGCCGCTGTATTGCACCCTTCCCTTAATAAAGTTCCTCAGCATTCTTTCACCAAACCTAACTATCAGAGTCTTGTATGAAGAAATCCTATATCCGACCATCCCTGCTCCGACCCACCTGTGGTTCCTTTTCCCGACCATCGGAAGAACCCCCGAGTCCACAACATCCCCA
The DNA here is from genome assembly GCF_028390025.1 of Pseudophryne corroboree. Lineage (NCBI taxonomy): Eukaryota > Metazoa > Chordata > Amphibia > Anura > Myobatrachidae > Pseudophryne > Pseudophryne corroboree. The sequence goes on from NC_086453.1 coordinate 230,513,820, forward strand.
ACCCAGGTCAGTGACAGTATACTCAGGCCACATGGACCCGGGGGATCGGAACCCAGAGGCAAGCGCCATCCAGGATCTGGTTTCCCGAGTTCAAAGTCAGGAGACGGCACAAAGCCAAGTGATGCAGTATCTCCAGGAGTTATCTGGTCGGCTGGATCAAATTCAGGCTTCTCTGGCTTCAGTAGTTCCGGCTCCAGCTCCAGTACCCGCTCCTGTGGTTGTCCCTAGTAATGTTCAATCCCTGTCTGGAACCAGGTCATGCCTTCAGCTTCCCACTCCTTCTCGCTATAATGGGAATCCAAAGAATTGCCGTGGTTTTCTCAACCAATGCGAGGTACATTTTGAACTTCTCTCACACAACGTCCCCACAGATCGGTCCAAGGTGGCGTACATTATTTCCTTGCTTGAAGGTTCAGCGTTGGATTGGGTGTCTCCGTTATGGGAGCGTTCTGACCCGTTGGTTTCCAGTTACACCAATTTCATCACGTCATTCTGTAGGATTTTCGATGAGCCCGGCAGAGCGACCGCTGCTTCTTCGGATTTGCTCCGAGTCCGACAAGGCTCCCGTTCAGTGGGACAGTATGTGATTCATTTCCAAACCATAGCCTCGGAACTGCGCTGGAATAATGATGCTCTCCGGGCCGCTTTCTGGAATGGGCTCTCTGACCGTCTAAAGGATGAACTGATCACTAGGGATTTGCCAGATTCCTTAGAAGAGTTGATCTCACTCTGTGTAAAGGTGGATCTTCGTATGCAGGAACGAGGTGGCAAACGTAGTCGGACAGAACGATCCAGATTCCGGTCTCTCCCGACTAAGCAAACGATCACCCCAAGTCCAGACGAACCTATGCAAATTAATCGATCTCTGCTGTCCCCGGAAGAACGACAGCGCCTCTACTGTGGAGCTGCAGATCACTTTCTCAAGTTTTGTAAGTCCCGTCCGGGAAACGGGCAGTCTTAGCTTGTTCCGGAGGAGTCGAGTTAGGGGTTACATCTAAACCTTCTCCGACAGTGCACTGTTTACTCTCCATGTCTCTGTTTTCTGGGTCTATAGCCAAACCTGTTAAGGCCCTGCTGGACTCCGGGGCTGCAGGGAATTTTGTTTCTCTTTCTTGCGTCCAAAAACTGGGTTTACAGTTACAATCCGTCGAACGACCTATTACGCTGACTGCCATCAATGGTACCCAAATTTCTAATGGTCTTATTTCAAGTCGCACAGTGCCAATCAAACTGCAGGTTGGAGCTCTACATCAAGAACATCTGGAGTTCCTAGTGATTCGGGAGATGCCTCACGATCTTGTTCTTGGTCTTCCTTGGCTTAAAGTACACAACCCTCACGTCAACTGGAAGTTGTCACAAATAGTATCCTGGAGTTCATTCTGTCATTCTAATTGTCTCACTCCTGTCTACCCACTCCATGTATCTTCCAAGTCGGATGAGGAGCTCATTCCGGAGGCCTATCGGGAGTTCGCAGACGTGTTTTCGGAACAGGCGGCCGATCAGTTACCACCCCATAGACCCTGGGACTGTCCCATTGAGCTCATCCCAGGGAAGATGCCACCCCGGGGGTGCATTTATCCCTTGTCATTGCCCGAGACCCAAGCCATGTCGGACTATATCAAGTCTAATCTGCAGAAAGGATTCATTCGCCCCTCTACTTCCGCGGCGGGAGCAGGCTTCTTTTGCCCGAGACCCAAGCCATGTCGGACTATATCAAGTCTAATCTGCAGAAAGGATTCATTTGCCCCTCTACTTCCGCGGCGGGAGCAGGCTTCTTTTTTGTGAAGAAGAAGGACGGAGGGTTGAGACCATGCATTGACTACCGCGGCTTAAATGAGATCACCATTAAGAACAAATATCCTTTGCCGCTCATCACGGAACTATTTGATAGGGTTAACGGAGCCCATGTCTTCACGAAGCTCGACTTAAGGGGAGCTTATAATTTGATTCGTATTCGACAGAGGGACGAATGGAAGACGGCCTTCAATACCAGGGACGGCATTACGAATATCTGGTAATGCCGTTTGGGCTCAGCAATGCCCCTGCCGTCTTCCAAGGTTTTGTGAATGAAATCTTCCGAGATATGTTATACCTAAGTGTAATGGTATACTTGGATGACATTCTGATATTTTCTAAGAATCTCTCGGAGCATAGAATTCAGGTCAAGGAGGTACTTCTTCGTCTACGAAGGAATCATCTCTACGGTAAGATCTCCAAATGTACCTTTGAGATTCCTTCAATTCCATTTCTTGGTTACGTCATCTCAGGTACAGAGCTTCGCATGGATCCGGAAAAACTCACTGCTATTCGGGACTGGACTCTTTGAAAGCGGTACAAAGATTTCTGGGTTTTGCGAATTACTACCGGAAATTCATAAAGGGATTCTCTACCATTGTGGCACCTATTACTGCTCTAACCAAAAAGGGGTCTGACCCAAGTCACTGGTCTTCTGAAGCTGTAGCAGCGTTCGCCCAGTTGAAAGCAGCCTTTATGTCCGCTCCGGTACTCCAGCAACCAAATTTTTCAAAACCATTCTTCTTGGAGGTCGATGCTTCCTCAATCGGCATCGGTGCCGTGCTTTCACAGTACTCCTCTGACGGGAAGTTACATCTGTGTGGTTTCCATTCTCGCAAGTTCTCTCCTGCTGAATGAAACTAAACCATCGGAGACCAGGAACTCTTGGCAATAAAATCTGCCCTGGAAGAATGGAGATATCTATTGGAAGGTGCTAAACACCTAATTACGATTTATACCGATCACAAGAACTTGCTGTATCTCAAGACAGCCCAGTGCTTGAATCCCCGTCAAGCTAGATGGGCACTCTTCTTCACTCGATTCTCGTTTGTCATTAAGTACCGGGCCGGGACGTTTAACACCAAGGCTGATGCTTTATCTCGTTCCTTGACGGCTTCAGATGAGAATTCCGTTGAAAAGGCTTTGATTCTCAGTCCAGTTTCTATTTCGGCAGCTCCCACCGCTTTGGGTCCTCCTCCTGGGAGAATGTCTGTACCAGCTGAATTTCGACCGAAGTTGTTGCAGTGGGCTCATACCTCCAAGTTTTCCGGTCATCCTGGAGTTCAAAAAATGTGGGAGTTTCTACGAAGGTCATACTGGTGGGACACTATGAAGAAGGACATACAAGATTATGTCAACTCATGTCCTCAATGTGCTCAGCACAAAATTCTTTGTCTGCCTCCTGCAGGGGTGCTTCATCCACTGTCCATTCTGATAAAGTCAATTTTTACCTTTGAACAAAAGCTATATACTTATTATGGACTAAGTACGCAATTGGCGCATGGAGTACCGTAAGGGTACGCACTTAGCGTAGCAGACGCTTATTGTGGGTGCGACGCACGAGCGGCACTTACGCTCACTGAATGGCACACAGTAAACCTTGTTAACAACACACTGTAAGGGTATGCTTATACTGTAAACCTTAGTACTGTAATATTACCACAATGTAACACTTATTGACCTTGATAATATGAAAGCTGTTTGAGCGATTGAGACGCTTAGAAACCCTATACAATAACTGGTGAAACACACAAGACCTGGTAAGGTTCCAACACCTTCGTAGAAGATACTTTAGTATAAAAAGGGGAAAAACAGTTACAGCTTATACACTACAGACCTAACATCAATATCTAAACAGAATAACAAGAAATAAATGTGAACAATAGCGAACGATCGCAAACAGAACAAACACAAAGAGAATAAAATGGCAAACACTTAAAGGATAACAAAATGAGAACGAATGGCGTACATAAAGAATAACAAAATGGCTACAGAGAAACTTACACACGTGGGAATGATTCGCAAGCGCGTCCTGGACCAGCCCTCAGCCTTCAGTGTGAAAACCTTTGTAGAGAGAGTGAGTGCTGGTCCAGCAATGGTGGCCTTTATATACACAACATACAGTAACAATACAATGGTCCCTATAATCTAAAAGTTCATTGGACACAGGAATGTGTCTCTGCATTATAACAAAAGGTCATAGGTGGGTTCGAACAGGTGGGCTGTGTATATTTCCAACTGCTCAGGTGGGAGGTATCCTCAGGATTCCCGCCGCATGGGTAATGAACAGTAAATACAGTAAATGTCTCTAAATTACTTTTAAACATAACTATACGCAGGAGCGAACAATCTCTTCCTAACCAACACTGAAATGTTACTATTAAAATACTCTACAGCTGGATACTAGACACCACCGTTCTACCTTTATCTGACCCTTCCTATCATGCAAAGAGGAATTGCTCTGTCCAAGAACCGTTTACACTAAACATACTTGCTGACATTGTTAAGGGAAATATTCACTATAAAACACGCTATGTGGGTAAAATATGTTATGATCGAGTCGCCCGCTAGACGCTCACAAACTCTACCATAAATGCGCATACACCGCGCGTGATCGCCGGAGCGATCTTACGCAATTTGCGGATATGTGCACGCACGGCAGAGCTCATGCACGTGCAGCGGGCATGTGCATGAGGGGTTAGTACAAGGCATATGAAAGAGGATATTTTTCGACTTTGACAGTCCGCCCTTTGGCAGTCAACAATAACTGCCACTTTCTAAACATTTAAGCAGAAAAATATATTACCATGAAATACCTCATTATGATTGGGAGTAGGGAGGAGAGGAGGAGGTGGGAAATGTATGACCTAGTGGGATAGTAAAAGCATGTGTGTATGAAATCCATGTCTGAGGGGTCATGTATCATTGAGCCGTAAGTGTTCTAAACCAAGCTTCGAGGTATTGCGAAGTATACATTGAATCCTTCTCATCCCGTATTAAGGGTCTGTATGTGGGCTAACAAACTCTACCGAGCTCTTTTCGGCTTTTAGTTCCAACAAATGGGGGTGCACAGTAGTTGATGATACATGAAGGGGGAGAATATGTGAGTGCTAATATATGTGCCTATATTACCTGTCGACTATGTGTGTCACTACTTGGAGATAGTAGAGATGAAGATAAGAAGCATGCGTTATAAATGCAGTCGTATGATTATGTATGTGGTCGTCTTTGGGTGTCTTGTAGACGTCTTGTCTGATATCTTGTCTGATGTTTTGTCTCTTTACTGTATCTTTGCTGTAAGTGGCAAGCAAAGCTCTTCAAGTGTCCATAAAAAAATTACAGTCTCTAAAAGCTCATTAGGTGTCTGTGACACAGTTCATCAGTGGTCTGTATAAAGGGTCATCAAATTCTTCTTCCAGGTGGATGTCTTTGTACCTTGGAGAAAACCAAAGGAGAAACGGGTGAAAGAAACGGACCGTGGAATCACATTTTATCACAACATTGGGGTATATTTACTAAGGTCCCGATTTTGACCGAGATGACATTTTTTCTTCAAAGTGTCATCTCGGGAATTTACTAAGCAAAAATTTCGGCAGTGATGAGGGCATTCGTAATATTTTGGAAGTCCTAGGAAAAAATTACGAATCAATACACCATCGGTCAAATACGCCTGCAATTTGGTAGAAATCGGTAATTTACTAAAAAGTGCAAATCACAAACACTGCCGACAATAGCCAAACACTGCCGTGCTGAAATACAAATCGTGGAAAAGTGCTAAAAAAAACCAGACCTGCTTTTTTCCCCCGTGTTTGGATAGGCATGCACGGATCCATGAGATCCGTGCATGTTTTTCAGTGGGAAGGGGAGGGAAAGTGTTTTTTTTTATAAAAAAAATTGCGTGGGGTCCCCCCTCCTAAGCCAAACCAGCCTCGGGCTCTTTGAGCCGGCCCTGGTTGAAAAAATATTGGAAAAAAAATGATAGGGGTTCCCCCATATTTAAACAACCAGCACCGGGCTCTGCGCCTGGTCCTGGTTCCAAAAATACGGGGGACAAACAGCGTAGGGGTCCCCCGTATTTCTGATACCAGCACCGGGCTCCACTAGCCAGATACATAATGCCACAGCCGGGGGACACTTTTATCTAGGTCCCTGCAGCCCTGGCATTACATAACCAACTAGTGGCCGGGGTACCCTGGAGGAGTGGGGACCCCTTCAATCAAGGGGTCCCCCCCCTCCAGCCACCCAAGGGCCAGGGGTGAAGCCCGAGGCTGTCCCTCCCATCCAAGGGCTGCGGATGGGAAGCTGATAGCCTTTTTGACAAAAAATGAATATTGTTTTTAGTAGCAGTACTACAAGTCCCAGCAAGCCTCCCCCGCAAGCTGGTACTTGGAGAACCACAAGTACCAGCATGCGGTGGAAAACCGGGCCCGCTGGTACCTGTAGTACTACTACTAAAAAAATACCCCAATAAAAACAGAAGACACACACCTTGAAAGTAAAACTTTAATGCATACATCCACACCTCCATATACACATACTTACCTATGTTCACACGAGGGTCGGTCCTCTTCTCCATGTAGAATCCATGGTGTACCTGTTGAAAAAATTATACTCACAAAATCCAGTGTAGATGGCTTCTCTTTTAATCCATTTGTAATCCAGGTACTTGGCAAAAAAACAAAACGGATACCCGACCTCGCACTGAAAGGGGCCCCATGTTTTCACATGGGACCCCTTTCCCCGAATGCCAGAAACCCCCTCTGACTTATGTCTAAGAGGGTTCCAACAGCCAATCAGGGAGCGCCACATTGTGGCACCCTCCTGACTGGCTGTGTGCTCCTGTACTGTATGACAGGTAGCACCCGGCAGTGTTACAATGTAGCGCCAATGCGCTCCATTGTAACCAATGGTGGGAACTTTGTGGTCAGCGGTGAGGTTACTTTCGGTCAACCGCTGGCCACAAAGTTCAACAGGTACACCATGGATTCTACATGGAGAAGAGGACCGACCCTCGTGTGAACATAGGTAAGTATGTGTATATGGAGGTGTGGATGTATGCATTAAAGTTTTACTTTCAAGGTGTGTGTCTTCTGTTTTTATTGGGGTATTTTTTTAGTAGTAGTACTACAGGTACCAGCGGGCCCGGTTTTCCACCGCATGCTGGTACTTGTGGTTCTCCAAGTACCAGCTTGCGGGGGAAGCTTGCTGGGACTTGTAGTACTGCTACTAAAAACAATATTCATTTTATTACAAAAAGGCTATCAGCCTACCATCCGCAGCCCTTGGATGGGGGGGACAGCCTCGGGCTTCACCCCTGGCCCTTGGGTGGCTGGAGGGGGGGGACCCCTTGATTGAAGGGGTCCCCACTCCTCCAGGGTACCCCGGCCAGGGGTGACTAGTTGGTTATGTAATGCCAGGGCCGCCGGGACCTATATAAAAGTGTCCCCCGGCTGTGGCATTATGTATCTGGCTAGTGGAGCCCGGTGCTGGTTTCAGAAATACGGGGGACCCCTGCGCTTTTTGTCCCCCGTATTTTTGAAACCAGGACCAGGCGCAGAGCCCGGTGCTGGTTGTTTAAATATGGGGGAACCCCTGACATTTTTTTCCCCATATTTTTGCAACCAGGACCGGCTCAAAGAGCCCGAGGCTGGTTTGGCTTAGGAGGGGGGACCCCAGGCAATTTTTTTTTTTAATTTAACACTGATTTCATTTTTTACAAAGGTGCACAATGAAGCCCAGCACGGATCTCTCAGATCCGGCCGAGATTCATTGTATTAAAGTCGGCAGTGTTTTACAAGTCACTCACGTAAAACACTGCCAAAAAAAACGAATGACATCGACATCGGTAAAACCGAAAATGCAGAATACGACAGCTTAGTAAATTAGTCGTAATAAATTCAAAAAGTTGCAACTTTACACTTTCGATGTCATTCGTGATTGAACTTTGACCTCAAACGGGAAAATACGAATTTTAGTAAATATACCCCATTGTCTCGATTGATGGGTCATAAATTAAACTAGTTGTTGTTACAATGCCCTCGCTCCTCAAACTCATCAATTTGGTTCTACGCTTGCAATTCATTAAAATCTGAACACATCTGAATATCAGACAAATCATTATGACAACTCCTAGGATACATAAGAGGAACTTCCCTACAGTAACGACAACATTTTGAGCCCATTCTCCTAAACCTGAGAACTAATTACGTGGGTTCAAACATGATACCCAGCCGGTTAGTTCATTACCCACAGAAGCAAGAGTAATGTTGTGTCTCCTTCGGAACTCCCACTTCAATTGCAAGATATCGTCCATCTTTTGATCTATGACCTATGTTGGGTCCTCAGTGCTGTTTGTGATATACGTACAACACTTCACTCCATACTGAGTTGCTAGGGTGACACAATACCCTACTGTCACTGCTGTGAGGTAATTGAGAACCATCCTGTGCTGGATCAGTTCCGTTTTGTAAGCTTGCAATTCTCTCCCTGTATACCTGAAGGTGTCATCATACATCTCGGTGATATTGTCTATCAGGTTCGCTAGCGCAGTAATGTACCTAAAATTTATAACTCCTCTGGCGGTTCGGGTGATATCTAGCGCGAGCAGGAGCTGAATCCCGATGGATTCGTGGATCAAATCAGAGGCTGCATGCTCTGTCACATCTATAAGGTGTCTTTTTACAATGTGTTCGTAATGGGTGTGAGTGTAAGGAGCTTGAGCATTGCGGTGAACATCTTTCATCTTTTCATGGGTAATGGTCATTACTTCCGGTAACACTCTTCCAATGTAACACAATCCCTCTGAGTTTGGGGCAAGCCCCTTATACGCCTTCCTCCCACATATGAAATATGCATCATCGGGGAGGACATATGGGACAGAGAATGACATTACCATGTTACAAACCTTCCAGGTGAAAACTCCTATCCCTAACTCTCTCATCTGACTAGTACACTTATCAGGTTTTATGATATGCGCACAGTATCCTGGTGATACTTCTCCAACTCGCATGGGCCTACTTCCTAGAGTGTACCTATATTGGAAATATCTTCCACTGTTGGCTATTTGGCGTATAAGCTCTGAGTCGATGGGCATTCTATCGGCTCTGTGTGAGAATGTCATGGTTCGGTTGTTCCATGTCACTTCCCAATTTCCCGGCTTTCGGGGATTGGAAATGTTAAAACATATTAGGGACCTATCTACATGGTATTGGTGGAGCTTCAAACTAGGAGGGAAAGAAATATTAAATTTCTTGTCCACCGGTCTCCCACCCCTTAATTCAAGTACCTCATCTATCGTTAATGAGTATGGCACTAGTCCTGACTTTCTATGACCTTGAGGTACTTGTGAGCACACCCAGCATTCCGTTTGGTTTAAAACCTTACCCACTAATGAGTGATAGTCACTCAATGGATGACGGTCCATATTGATATTAATGCTGGACTGACATCTCTGGATGCACCCGTCCTCAACTATGTTGTCACAATTTCTACATATACAATTCTCTTCAGCTAACAATCCTTCACAATGTCTATTAATGTCATGGCTACCAGATCGTTTTCTGATACTCGCCTTTGCTCGGTGATTGTGTTGCTCTTGGAATTCTACGAATCCATTCTGATCATCAGAACCCATTCCAGATCCTGTCTCGACCTCACTGGTACTCTCACCGAAACAGACTGCTCTGGTCAACAACAGGGTCAACAGGAAAACACGAACTGCAGTCTCTTGGGGCGAGTCCATCTTACAATAGGAGAAAGAGAAAGTTGTAATGGGGGAAAGAAAACAACTATGAGGGAAAGAAAACTTGGCGCGACAACCGCCTCCGATCTTGTAATTCTCTGTGCTCAGGTGCCGTGACAACAGTCCTGCCTCTCAGCCTTCCCGGAACAGACACTCCAATGATATGGTTTCCTCCACACTCTGTTCTATGTCACGGGCTTTCTCTGGGTCAGCGACCTTCTTACAGTGGGACGAGTGGACCCAAGTCTCTCTCTCTGCAACCTTCAATGCTGTTGTGCTGGTCAGTAAGACTTGGTACGGTCCTTCCCAATGGTCAATCAGGCAACCTGAGCGTAGAAAATTCCGAATCATTACATAATCCCCAGGTTCAATGTCATGACAATTACTATCTGGCAGATCAGGAATCACCAGCTTTAGATTGCTATTCTGATTCCTCAACTGCTTGCTCATCTTAACCAAATACTTTACGGTTACTTCATTGTTACATTTCAAATCATCCTGGGGGTCAATCATAACATGGGATTGTCGACCAAAAAGAATTTCAAAGGGGGACAGATTAAGAGGGGACCTGGGAGTGGTTCTGATGCTGTACAATACAAGTGGCAAAGCTTCTGGCCACAACAATCCAGTTTCAGCCATTACTTTGCTCAACTTGTTCTTAATAGTACTGTTTACTCTTTCCACTTTCGCACTCGCCTGTGGGCGGTACGGAGTATGCAGCTTACTATTAATTCCCATTAATTTGCACATTACCTGAAAGACTTCACCTGTAAAATGGGTACCCCTATCACTTTCAATTATCCTAGGGATACCATACCTGCACAAAAATTCCTGCACAATTTTCTTTGCAGTAAACGTAGCGGTATTTGTGGCAGCGGGGAACGCTTCAACCCAATTTGAAAACACATCAATACAAACCAATACATACTTCAAATTTCTACAAGGTGGCAATTGTATGAAATCAATCTGTATTACCTGAAAAGGGCCGTCCGTTGGCGGAATATGGGATGGTTCTGTTGGTATTGCCTTTCCAATGTTCTTCCTCAAACAGGTAAGGCATGTCATTGCCCTCTTGCTCGCATGAGAAGAAAATCCTGGTGCGCACCAGTAGGCTCTTACCAACTTGCACATACCTTCTTTACCTAGATGAGTCAGCCTATGTGCCGCCTCCGCTAAACTCGGAAGGTATGCTCTGGGTGCCACTGGCTTACCCTGTCCATCTGTCCAGAGTCCTGAGGACTCCTGGCCATATCCTTTTGACCTCCAGACTGCCTTTTCCTGTGGCAAACACAAATTTTGCATTTCACTCAATTTCTGTGTGTTGACGGTATTGAATACCATCAGTTGTGTGATGTCTGTCTGTCTGGGGGTATTGGCTGCTGATTTAGCAGCTTCGTCTGCTCGGCTGTTACCAAGTGACACTGGGTCTTGACTGTACATGTGGGCTTTACACTTGATAACAGCCACTCTGTCAGGTTCCTGTATCGCTGCTAAAAGTCTTTTGATGTGGGTTGCATGTGCCACAGGTGTGCCAGCTGCAGTCATGAAATTTCTGAGGCGCCATAGGGCCCCGAAATCATGCACTACTCCAAAGGCATACCTAGAATCCGTGTAGATATTGGCTGACTTACCTTTAGCCAATTCACACGCTCTGGTTAGGGCAACCAGCTCAGCAACTTGTGCTGAGTGAGGTGGGCCCAGGGGTTCCGCTTCTATGGTGCCTTTGTCATCTATGACTGCGTATCCAGTACACAAGTCTCCCGAGTCCGTCTGTCTGTGGCAACTACCGTCAGTGTAGAAAGTAAAATCTACACCGTCCAGTGGGTTATCACTGATGTCAGGCCTTGCAGTGAAATTTTGGGTCAAATATTCCATACAATCATGTGTGTCAGTGTCTGTACTAAATCCTCCTTCACCATTACTCTCATCCCCCACCCTTTGTGCCTGTCCAGGCACACCTGGGAGATACGTTGCAGGATTTAGTGCGCTGCATCTCCTTATGGTGATGTTTACAGGGGCCATTAGTGCTAATTCCCACCTTGTAAACCGTGCGGATGAGACGTGTCTGGTTTGGCCAGAATTCAGTAAGGCTGACACTGCATGAGGTGTGTGGATGGTCAGGTTGTGTCCTAGCACTACATCTTCGCTTTTACTCACTAGCAATGCTATCGCTGCAACACTTCGCAAGCATGCGGGTAGGGATCGTGCTACCATGTCTAGCTGAGCGCTGTAGTAGGCTACCGGCCTGCTGGCATCACCATGCTTCTGGGTTAAGACACCTGCCGCACATCCATCACTTTCCATACCGTACAGTTCAAAGGGTTTCCCATAATCTGGCATACCTAGTGCTGGTGCCTGCGTTAGGCACTGTTTTAGTCTCTCAAATGCCAGTTCGGACTCATCTGTGTACGAAATCTGATCTGGTTTGTTTGATGAGACCATCTCTTGCAAAGGTAAGGCCAGTATGGAAAATCCTGGGATCCAGTTACGACAGTACCCACACATTCCTAGGAACATGCGAATCTGTTGCTGAGTCTGTGGCAGAGTCATGTTGCGAATTGCCTGTACTCTATCAGTGGTGAGGTGTCTCAGTCCTTGTGTCATACAATGCCCCAAATATTTTACCTTGGTCTGGCATAATTGCAACTTATCCTTTGAAACCTTGTGTCCCGTATCAGAAAGATGAAACAGAAGCTGTTTCGTGTCTCTCAAGGACGATTCGAGTGAATCAGAACACAGTAGTAAGTCGTCTACATACTGTATTAATATTGATCCGCTCTCAGGTTGAAAGGATTGTAAACAATCATGCAAAGCCTGCGAGAAAATACTTGGGCTGTCAATGAAACCTTGTGGTAAGCGAGTCCAGGTGTACTGTTCTCCTCTGTATGTGAATGCAAACAAATATTGGCTGTCAGGGTGCAGAGGTACCGAGAAGAAGGCGGAGCAGAGGTCAATTACAGTGAAAAATTTTGCAGTGGGAGGGATTTGCATAAGGATGACAGCTGGATTTGGCACTACGGGGAATTGGCTCTCAACTATTTTGTTGATCCCCCTTAGATCCTGCACTAGCCTGTAACCCCTCCCCCCGCTCTTCTTCACAGGGAAGATGGGACTATTGGCAATGCTGGACATTCTAACCAGAATGCCCTGTTGTAGCAAGCGCTCTATTACTGGGTAAACTCCTAACTCCACCTCTGGCTTCAGAAGATACTGTGGGATTTTTGGAGCTATCCTACCATCTTTTACTTGGACTACTACAGGAGCTACATTTGCCATTAATCCAGTGTCTTGTCCATCCTTGGTCCAAAGTGACTCCGGTATCTGGGAAATAATTTTCTCTACCTTGGACGGACACCTATCTGTAACAGCAGTGTGTAACATTAACCTTTGTGGGGAATCTAGCATATCCTGTACTTCCTGAGCGTGATTCTCGGGTATATCTAAGAACACACCTTCAGGAGTACAATATATGACACACCCCATCTTGCACAGTAAATCTCTCCCAAGTAGATTAGTCGGAGCCGATGCAGCTAGCAAAAAGGAATGCTTGGTCTGCAAATGCCCTATCGTAATCTCTGCTGGTTTGCTTAAAGGGTAGTGTTGTACTACTCCCGTTACTCCCATGGCTGGAATTGTTCTACCAGTGGTCTTCATACCCACTGTTGAATTTATCACTGACTTGGCAGCCCCCGTATCTACAAGGAAAGGTAGAGATCTACCAGCTACATCAATTGTGACCTCGGGTTCACTTCCAAGGCTCGCAATTAATTTCACTGGCTGCAGACTACAGGTGTGGCCCCACCCCTATTGTGTGTGGTGACCTCCCCGCAGCGCGCTGGCAGCTACTACATGTGAAGGGGGTAACTGGGAATTATCTGAGACTTGCCAGTCTCTTCTTGGTGGGTACCTTTTTGTTTCCCCTGCATGTGGCTCATAACTCCGTCTCTGCGGTCCCTGATCCCAATTACGTGTGTCTTGTCGTTGTCTAGGGGGTTGATATACCTTATATGGGTCGTTCACATACAATTCCGTGCAATATGTCCTTCTCTGCTACAGTTATAACATTTTATTACATTTGACTTACCCACAGGGGTCTGGGGCCTTGGCTGAGGTGGCTTTGTTGTAAGGGCTTGTATACTTACTGCCATCAGCTTATTGCCCTGTGACTCCCTGTGTTTCATGATGTTCCGATCATGTTCAATAGCGGTCTCTCTCAAAGCAGCCACCGACAGACCTCGCCAACTTGGTTGAGTGGTCTGTACCCTTGCTTTCAACACTTCCTTTAAACCATCCATTAACACAGAAACTGCTACTTCCCTATGATGCACATTTGTCTTAATGTCTTCTATTCCAGTATACTTAGCTATTTCCTTCAGTGCCCGATGGAAATACTCAGAAGCAGTTTCCCCTTCTTTTTGTCTTATGGAGAAGATTTTGTTCCACTTGACAACAGCTGGGAAATATACTCCTAATTGCATGTTGATCTGCTTAACATTTTCCTGATTGTATGCATCTGTGAGAGGCATCTCTTCATCTAACCTACAATCAGTGATAAATCTCGCAGAGTCAATATTGGGGGGCAAACATGCCCTCAGAACTGTCCGCCAGTCTTTGTTATTGGGTTCTGCGGAGTTACCTAGTTCTCTAACGAACCTTTGGCTTGCAACTAGATCTTTCCTAGGATCAGGGAATTCAGACATAATTGCTCTTAATTCTGTCCGGGAAAAGGGACAATGCATTGCAATGTTCCTGATGGGAGTGACTCCCGAAGTGTCAGTTTTCCCATTTGGGACCGCAATTACCCTGACAGGATTAAGTTCAATGACATCACTCTGGGTTGATTCTACAATATGTGGTGTAATTGTTTCTGCGTAGTGTACAGTGCCGTACTTACCTGCCGACATGACCTCACCTGTCCCTCCACTAGGGGCCTTTGCTACTCCTCTTACTGGTTGGGCCGTGCCCACTGTAGTCTCTGCTATGGTGGCTGCTAGAGAGAGTGCCGATATTGTGGTAGGCTCATCTTCCTGCTCGCAATCCTGGGGAAGTTTAAGACGGGATACAATTTGCACGGGTTAGTATTAACATCAATACACTTATCTACTTTACTCTTATCACTAATACATTTATTAAGTGCATTTTTATCATATACCAGTGTGCCATTCTCTGCAGCCATTTTCTCTCCTGTTATGTATGGTGGTGGTGGTGCGGTAGCTATTAGTTTCCTGATAGGATTGGAACCAGCTGCTTGAGCTAATCCTCTTTGTATCTCACCTTCCTGTTGCCATAACTGTAAATAATCATAATGTCTAATCCGTTGCTTGCCGGACTTTAGTAGACATATCCTTCTCCTTAAATTTTGCAAAACCTCAGGATTAAAACTGCCTACCCTGGGGAACTTCTCCCCATCGTTCACAGTCATACGTTCCCACTCATTGCATAAAACCTCGGCGTGTGATCCATATTTCTCACACATTATATACCTGGCTGACCCAACTGGTCGTGGTACTAAATCAACCTGAACCTTGGTTGATCGTCCCTTACTTAAGCAACTGGCCCCCATTATTTGCAGGTATTGCTTTCTCAGCGAATTCCTACAAAAAACCAAGTTCCCAGAGGTAAGGCGACGGTGAAAGTTCAACGAGTGCCTTCACTCACTCTCGCCCACGTCGACCAATACGCCCACACACTGCCTTAGCGCTGGCGTACTCAACCCAGGGCCCCTGCAACCTGAACCTCTATTTACTGGGGCGTGTGGGAGTATGCTACCCTCCCCAGTAAGTATCAGTTGCTGGAGAATTCCTGAGTGATCAGCGAACCTCCCTTAAAATAAAAAAAAACCTACACAAATCACGTTAGAATGTACAAATAGCGTTTATGATCCCGCAAAGCGTACGCAAATTGCGTAATGGGTATCAAGGTAACAAACTAATGCACACAATTACATGCGGTACAGTCGCAATGCGTATAAGTTACTATTACTTATCCTCAGAACGACCAGCAGAATCGGTTGTTTAGGCTGCAAAACCTTCAGCCGGAGCGTATTCTCAAAACGGGCCTATATGGGTACTGCGCCAACTCCGCTGGGTTGCGCTCACTACCTCTGACCTTTCTTAAGTCAGGGTCTTCAGAACTTCATATATGTACTTTTAACGGATTTCTGACTTTCGCGGACCTCCTGGTCTGCTGTAACACTAATTGCTCCTCTTACCTTATGGACTTTTAACGTGAGATGGCCTTCGCCCACGCCACCACGTGTTCACTTCACGGGTATCCTTCTACGAGATCTCAATTTTTCTCAAGGTTCACACCAAAAAAACTTTACTTGCATACGCACGCTCTTTCACTTCATATATACTTTGATTTTTCTGTACAGAAAATTTCTTTCATTCAGGTAACACAGGCTAATCCCAGAGGTATTGCAACGAGAGAAGGACCTTTTTCCTTTAAACTAAATTTTGGAAACTGAACAAATTTGTGCTATTATCTCGTGGCTTCTGTATCGCCTTACTAAAACAATGCTATCGTGTGATTTGTATCTAGTGGGCGTATCCGTATGCACGTTGCGTGATTTACGCCACGTGTGTAGGCCTTTGCGTTGCGTACGCTGTCTCGCACTCGGTCAGAGACACGTGTACACAGGCCAGATACGTCCGCAGTAACACAAATAACACGCTTCTATAAATGTAAACGATATTTAACTATAATCCTTTACTAAACACCACACAGTTTCCTCTGTATCAACCTTTACAACTAGGCCAGGCTGTGTGCGTGCTTTACAATTACTCCCTTAAGTATTACTCTTTACTTTTAACTAAAATAGCAACAAATATTCTCAGCACGTTATCAATGCAAATGGCAAACAGGAAAGGTAGATATGTGAAAGTACACAAATGAAAATACAGGTGCGTTGCGTGTGTTGCGTGTGTTGCGTGCGCAATGTGCGCCAAACAGAAATTAAAACAGTTTTAAAAGACAATAGCTTAACGTTCTTACCTTTCGGTTCCCACCAGCATCCCTACAAACCAAGCGGAGCAGACGCTTATCTAATCGGCACTACCGTATCCCCAACCATAAACACGGATACAGGGGATACTACCTTCCCGCCCTTTGCTGATGGATAAAAGTCTGCCTGGTTCCGCTTGGCTGCGGATATGAGGGTTCCCGGACGAGCCCCCAATTGATAAAGTCAATTTTTACCTTTGAACATAAGCTATATACTTATTATGGACTAAGTACGCAATTGGCGCTCGGAGTACCGTAAGAGTACGCACTTAGCGTAGCAGACGCTTATTGTGGGTGCGATGCACGAGCGGCACGTACACTCACTGAATGACACACAGTAAACCTTGTTAACAACACACTGTAAGGGTATGCTTATACTGTAAACCTTAGTACTGTAATATTACCACAATGTAACACTTATTGACCTTGATAATATGAAAGCTGTTTGAGCGATTGAGACGCTTAGAAACCCTATACAATAACTGGTGAAACACACAAGACCTGGTAAGGTTCCAACACCTTCGTAGAAGATACTTTAGTATAAAAAGGGGAAAAACAGTTACAGCTTATACACTACAGACCTAACATCAATATCTAAACAGAATAACAAGAAATAAATGTGAACAATAGCGAACGATCGCAAACAGAACAAACAAAAAGAGAATAAAATGGCAAACACTTAAAGGATAACAAAATGAGAACGAATGGCGTACATAAAGAATAACAAAATGGCTACAGAGAAACTTACACACGTGGGAATGATTCGCAAGCGCGTCCTGGACCAGCCTTCAGTGTGAAAACCTTTGTAGATAGAGTGAGTGCTGGTCCAGCAATGGTGGCCTTTATATACACAACATACAGTAACAATACAATGGTCCCTATAATCTAAAAGTTCATTGGACACAGGAATGTGTCTCTGCATTATAACAAAAGGTCATAGGTGGGTTCGAACAGGTGGGCTGTGTCTATTTCCAACTGCTCAGGTGGGAGGTATCCTCAGGATTCCCGCCGCATGGGTAATGAACAGTAAATACAGTAAATGTCTCTAAATAACTTTTAAACATAACTATACGCAGGAGCGAACAATCTCTTCCTAACCAACACTGAAATGTTACTATTAAAATACTCTACAGCTGGATACTAGACACCACCGTTCTACCTTTATCTGACCCTTCCTATCATGCAGAGAGGAATTGCTCTGTCCAAGAACCGTTTACACTAAACATACTTGCTGACATTGTTAAGGGAAATATTCACTATAAAACACGCTATGTGGGTAAAATATGTTATGATCGAGTCGCCCGCTAGACGCTCACAAACTCTACCGTAAATGCGCATACACCGCGCGTGATCGCCGGAGCGATCTTACGCAATTTGCGGATATGTGCACGCACGGCAGAGCTCATGCACGTGCAGCGGGCATGTGCATGAGGGGTTAGTACAAGGCATATGAAAGAGGATATTTTTCGACTTTGACAATTCCTAAGAGGCCTTGGACCCATATCTCTATGGACTTTGTCACCGAACTGCCCCTCTCCAAGGGTCACAATACCGTCTGGGTGATTATTGACCGCTTTTCTAAAATGGCACATTTTGTTCCTTTGACCGGGTTACCGTCAGCTCCCAAATTGGCTTTATTATTTATCCGTGAACACTTCCGCCTGCATGGGTTACCTCAGGAAATAGTCTCTGATCGGGGGTGCAGTTCACTGCAAGATTCTGGGGGGCTCTCTGTTCAGCCTTACAAATAAAACTTAAGTTTTCATCTGCCTACCATCCTCAGACCAATGGGCAAACTGAACGCGTCAATTAAGATTTAGAGACTTTTCTCCGCGTTTATCTCTCTCCTTCGCAAGATGATAGGGTGGAACTGTTGCCCTGGGCCGAGTTTGCCCATAATCATTTGTACCACTCTTCCACTGGTGAGTCCCCATTCTTCATTAATTATGGATTCCATCCTCAAGTTCCAAAATTACCCGTCTGTCCTCCAGAAGATGTTCCTGCTGCAGCTTCTACTCTTCGGCACTTCAGTCAAATCTGGAGTAGGGTTCACGTTAACCTCAAGAAAATATCCGTCCGCTACAAATTCTTTGCGGATAGGAAGCGACGGGCAGCTCCCCAATACAAAGTTGGTGATAGAGTATGGCTCTCTACCCGCAATCTTCGTCTAAGAGTGCCCGCTATGAAGTTTTCCCCGAGGTTCGTTGGTCCTTATCCCGTGTTGCAAGTTCTGAACCCGGTTGTCTGCAAATTGGGTTTGCCTTCCCACTTTCGGGTACCAAATTCCTTCCATGTTTCTCTCCCTCATCCCCTTATTTTAAATCTGTTCCATTCAGAGTCACCTAGGCCAACCACTGTAGAGACTGAAGCCGGAACGGAATTTGAAATTAAAGCTATTCTTGACTCTCATTATCTTCACAAGAATCTGCAGTACTTGGTGGAATGGAAGGGTTATGGCCCTGAGGAGAGGAGCTGGATCAAAGCTACTGAAGTTACGCCCCCCCGACTGGTGCGGATCTTCCATTCCAGACATCCAACAAAGCCCGGAAAGTGTCCAGGGGCCACTCCTGGAGGAGGGGGTACTGTTACACGCCAGGGGCAGCATCCGCCGCCCTTACCCCTGCGTGACTGCTGGTCTGTTTGGCGGTCCTCACCTCCGGTGGTCCTCGGGTCCCGGCGTCTGGCTGGCGCGGCTCCCAGCGGTTCCCCGGAGCGTGGGTGCCGCCATGACAGCCGGCGTCACGTGGGCGGGGAGCAGGTGATGTCACGAACCCGCTTCACCAATCCAGTAGAGGCGGTAGATTCAAAACCGGATGCCGGGCAGAGCCTCGGGGCCTGAGTATCGTCTCTTTTCTGATGTGGATGCCAGAGCTCCCGTACGCAGTGTGTTTCCCAGCAGCTATACTCCAGTGCATCTAGCATTCAGGGTGCCTTCCTGCAGCACAGTCTCCAGTGATCTGAGCAACTAGTGTGTTCCTCTGCAGTGCAGTTGCCAGCGCTCCCTGGATTCAGCAAGGCCTGCGGGCCGAACCAACTTTAGTGTTTCCAGCGTTCAGTGTCTTTTACCATCGCTCACAAGTTCCTCATTCATCAGTGTCCTTAAACATCGCTCACCAATTCTTCAGTGTCATTCACCATCGCTCACAAGTTCTTCATTCATCAGTGTCTTTAAACATCGCTCACAAATTCTTCAGTGTCTTTCATCATCGCTCACAAGTTCTTTATTCATCAGTGTCTTTAAAACATCGCTCACAAGTTCTTCATTCATCAGTGTCTTTAAAACATCGCTCACAAATTCTTCAGTGTCATTTACCATCGCTCACAAGTTCTTCATTCATCAGTGTCTTTAAACATCGCTCACAAATGATTCAGTGTCTTTCATCATCGCTCACAAGTTCTTCATTCATCAGTATCCTTGAAAACATCACTCACAAATTCTTCAGTGTCTTTCATCATCGCTCACAAGTTCTTCATTCATCAGCTGAACATTGCTCACGAATTCTCCAGTAACTTTTTGACATTGCCCACAAGTTCACTTTCTTTCATGTGCCGCTGTATTGCACCCTTCCCTTAATAAAGTTCCTTAGCATTCTTTCACCAAACCTAACTATCAGAGTCTTGTATGTGGAAATCCTATATCCGACCATCCCTGTTCCGACCCACCTGTGGTTCCTTTTCCCGACCATCGGTAGAACCCCCGAGTCCACAACATCCCCAACCCAGGTCAGTGACAGCATTTGTTTAACGTTCCTGAGCATTGAGATCAATACGGTTTCTTGTTGTTGTCATCTGCCATCGGATAAGGTTGTCAAATTGCACAATTTTATCATTTTGGCTCTGGCTGCAGGTAAGTTTACCCTTAGGCAGTGCCAGTCACTTTTGGGTCTGTTTAATTTTGCGTGCCATATCATACCCATGGGCAGGATGTTTTGTCGCAAACTTGAGTGTGCTACTGCAAGAGTGCGCAGGCCGCATCATTTTATTAAGCTCTCACCAGAGATTCGGCAGGACCTTGGGTGTGGGACATGTTTCTGTTGGATGTGGGAAAATGGATTACCAAGTAATGCCTATGGCGCTATTAATGGGTTGCTTTTCTTATGGCAGCTTTTCTGTTGGAATTTAATGGCGTACAGTTTTAGTTCTCACATCCTTTGTCCAGTGCACAGCTCTGTTTACGGACGCGGCTGGTTCTGTGGGGTTTGGGGCCTATCTGGAAGGTTCCTGGTTGGCTATTCCCTGGCCCGCTGATTGTATGCAGGAGGGGCTTACCAGGAACCTTCTTTTGTTGGAACTTTTCCCAATTGTGGTAGTCCTGGAGTTGTGGGGTGAGCACCTGCAAGATTGGTATGTTGTTTTTTGGTGTGATAACATGGGGGTAGTTCATGCCATTAACAACCAGCGGTCATCCTCATTGTTTGTGTTGCACTTGCTGGTGCAGCTGGTCTTGCTTTGACTGCATTATTACATTCAGTTTGTTGCCTGTCATGTGCCTGGTGTGTATAACCCCATTGCAGACGCTTTGTCTCATTTTCAATGGGTTTGTTTTCACCAGTTAACGCCTGCAGCTGCTTTGGTTGGTGACATTTGCTCCTCTCATTGTGTGCAGGTAATTCGGCCAGAATGGAGGGGCTAGCATGCCATTCCCTTGTCCCTGGGACTATGCAGGAGTGTAGGTCAGTGTGGAGCCAGTGGTCTTCCAGTTTGCAGCGTAATCAGCATAGTGGTTTGAAACTGCATCAATTATATACTTCTAGTCGGTCCAGGGAAGTCGTAGCGCTCAAGCTTTTTTATTGTGCCTGCATGGGCTTCATGATTTTACCAATAGTTCTGTTGTTTGTAGGGCCCTTAAGAGCTGGATTCAGTTGGTGCCAGTTCCTCTGGATAGTTGGCACCCTATTTCAGTTCCATTGCTCCTTGATCTGTTGTCTGTGCTTCCTGAGTGTGTTCTTCCCCTTTTGAATCTCTTTTGTTTCAGCTTGCCTTTGTGATGGCCTTTCATGGGGCTTTTCCCAACAGCAAATTGGACGCTCAGTCCAGGTGTGCTGTACCTTCCTTGTTGAGTGCTCATGTGTTAATTGCTGACATGGTATTATGTCGCATTCATCACTCAAAGACGGATTAGTTTTGGGTGTGGTAGATGGGTGTTGTTGAGGCCTTGCTCCGATGCTCGCATCTGCCCTGTTGTTCTAGCGGTTGAGTTTTGTGCGGTGAACATGGGACATGGCTTGCGCACCAAGATGCTTCCCCTTGATGGTTTATGTGTTCCATTTTTTGGCTGTGTATTAGTGCTGTGAGCTTGTCCCCATCTGACTATGACACTCATTCTTTTCAGATTGAGGCGGCCACCACCACCGCATATCATGGATTTTCGGCTTCCAAGATCCAAACCCTCGGACGCTGGAAATCCGGTGCTTGCAGGTGGTACATTTGTTGTTTTGGCTGGATGCGTTCAGCATTGCCGCTTATTGCTTAGTTTGTTATTTTGCAGCTTGGGAGCTTCAACCACCATTGGACGTGGGAGTCTTGGGAGATTAACCTTTTTGTACCTGGAGGCTAATTGGCTATGCACTCCGAGCAAGGTTTAATTCGTTTAACCCCAGGTCAAGCTGTTTCCCTTCTCTCCCCAGCCCCTCCAACTTATTTGTATTTTTTTTGGAGTACTTTGCCGTTATAGTTAACTTCTGCTCTTGCTCTTGTTTACAGGGGTCCAGTTAGATCACTTCCCAATATGGTTTGTGGGACATTCTTTGGGGTGATGCATCCTCCCTGGCTTGTGATGTGGAGGTACAGTATGTGTGGCAGGGTTGCTGATGTGCTGGACAGACCATAGGAGGTTGAAGTCAGACTCGCTGTTGCAGTTGTTACAGTCTGCTGCTGTGTCTTTTGGGCCTCCGGCGGTTCTGGTGATTCATCTTGGAGGAAATTGTTGTTTCTTCATTTTGATATGGGGCCTAATTCGGATCTGATCGCTACAACAGCAGCAATAGTGGGCTGAAGCCCTTTTGGTTGTGTGCACGTGCAGAGGCTGCACTGCGCGAGCGCACGCAGTGGGATGCGAAAGCATCGCACTGCTGCGATTGCCTCTGCCTGATTGACAGGCAGAGGCGGTCGCGG
The DNA here is from genome assembly GCF_028390025.1 of Pseudophryne corroboree. Taxonomy (NCBI): domain Eukaryota; kingdom Metazoa; phylum Chordata; class Amphibia; order Anura; family Myobatrachidae; genus Pseudophryne; species Pseudophryne corroboree. The sequence goes on from NC_086453.1 coordinate 230,536,474, forward strand.
GGCAGGAGGGGGCGTGCCAACGGCATTAGAATGCCAATGTGGGGTGCAGGCCGCACGACACAGGCGTGTCTGGACCGTTGCTGGGGCGGGCCGTGGCGGCTGCGTGACATCACATACAGGCACTGTGACCCAGAACATGGTGGGTAGCTAGGCTGCGCAGGCAGGGAGCTACTTGGCGGGTGTGAAAGCATCGCCACCGTGCAATGCTTTTGTACCTGTGCGGGGCAAGGGGTAGGGCCTTACATGCTGGGCGTCCCCCCGCATGTCAGAGAATCTGATCATAGATGTGCTAAATTTAGCACATTTACTATCAGGTCTGAATCACCCCCATGGTTCATGACCTGGAAACTATTGTGGGCTGGTGGCCATGGTGAAAGCTGGTGTGGTCATGTATCATTTCCCAGGCAGTGGTACAGAGGTGGTTTGTCTGGGGTGGTAATGGATATGGCTAGGAGTGATTGGGTACTGGAGCATCCTTGTCTTACGTTTCGGGATGCGCATTTGTTTAGTGCAGATGGTTGGCAGATATCGGACCAGGGTGTTGTTTTTTTCTTGGTGGATATTTTTAGGGTGTTAGATGGTTTGGTTTAGGTATGGTGGTGGGATTCGGCCCATTTGCGTGGGTCCCGATTGTGGTGTGAAAGAACGGCAGCCCAGTAGTTAATTCAGGGTTCTGATCATAAGGGTGCGCTTCCTAACAATGTATGGATCTGGCTGATTTCTACCCATCTGTGATCAGCAGCATTAGCTGTCTGGCCATGCTCTGGTCAGCACTGTCTAGGGAGTTGGGGCCCAGTAAAGAATACTTGATGTGTAAAGGGCAATTGGCCCAAGTTTCTGCTGGTATCCGGATAATAGGACGACCTTGAAAATGGTTGGCGCGGTCGGTCAACAGGTTGAAAGTGTCGACATGACACTAGTCGAAACATGAAAATGTCGACATTAGTTGTTTTTCTTCTTTTTTGCATTTTTGCAAACTTTACCATCTACGTGGACTACAATTGGGTATAGTAACCTTGCCCGAAGCATAGTGAGCTAAACGAGTCATGCAAGAAGCCACGGTGCACTAACTGGGGGTCTGCGTGCTGGAAGGGACATTTTGACACCAAAAACGCACGTCAGCCTTTGCATGTTTCAACAATTTCCATGTCGACCTGTTGACCTGTGTACCTTGTGCATATCGACCATTTGGTGATGACCTAGACATTGTCAACCTTCTGACTGTCAACCCATTAATCCATAACCGTTTCTGCTTTAGTAGATATCTAGCATTGCTGGCCACTGGACATCTGCCCTCCTTTCTCCCTGCCACCATATCTGTTTAGGTTTATTGTTTTTTTCTTTCTTTTTGGTGTTTCTAAGAAAGGATTGACCAGTTTGAAATGCCAAATACGTTGTAAGTATCTTTATTTTAGATAAGTTATAGGTAAGTGCAAAGGTTATGGTATACCGGTCAGTGTCACAATACTGTAGGTCATCTGACAATTGGTAGTTTATTATTAAATAATGTAGCAAAAGAACACTTGTAAAGCAGCTGCTGGTTGGAAAGGTGCATGTGGCTACTGTCAGAGCCTGACTAATAAAAATGGACTGGGGCAGGTGCCCAGGGCCCCCTACATTTTGCTACATCACCAACATAGGAGGCACTGTGGCATATGTGACCTGGGGTTTTTGTGTGTCATAATTAGAGATGTGCACCGGAAATTTTTCGGGTTTTGTGTTTTGGTTTGGGTTCGGTTCCGTGGCCGTGTTTTGGGTTCGAACGCGTTTTGGCAAAACCTCACCGAATTTTTTTTGTCGGATTCGGGTGTGTTTTGGATTCGGGTGTTTTTTTCAAAAAACCCTAAAAAACAGCTTAAATCATAGAATTTGGGGGTCATTTTGATCCCAAAGTATTATTAACCTCAATAACCATAATTTCCACTCATTTTCAGTCTATTCTGAACACCTCACACCTCACAATATTATTTTTAGTCCTAAAATTTGCACCGAGGTCGCTGGATGACTAAGCTCAGCGACCCAAGTGGCCGACACACACACCTGGCCCATCTAGGAGTGGCACTGCAGTGTCACGCAGGATGGCCCTTCCAAAAAACACTCCCCAAACAGCACATGACGCAAAGAAAAAAAGAGGCGCAATGAGGTAGCTGTGTGAGTAAGCTAAGCGACCCTAGTGGCCGACACAAACACCTGGCCCATCTAGGAGTGGCACTGCAGTGTCAGGCCGGATGGCCCTTCCAAAAAATACTCCCCAAACAGCACATGACGCAAAGAAGAAAAAAAAGAGGCGCAATGAGGTAGCTGTGTGACTAAGATAAGTGACCCTAGTGGCCGACACAAACACCTGGCCCATCTAGGAGTGGCACTGCAGTGTCACGCAGGATGGCCCTTCCAAAAAACACTCCCCAAACAGCACATGACGCAAAGAAAAAAAGAGGCGCAATGAGGTAGCTGTGTGAGTAAGCTAAGCGACCCTAGTGGCCGACACAAACACCTGGCCCATCTAGGAGTGGCACTGCAGTGTCATGCCGGATGGCCCTTCCAAAAAATACTCCCCAAACAGCACATGACGCAAAGAAGAAAAAAAAGAGGCGCAATGAGGTAGCTGTGTGACTAAGATAAGTGACCCTAGTGGCCGACACAAACACCTGGCCCATCTAGGAGTGGCACTGCAGTGTCACGCAGGATGGCCCTTCCAAAAAACACTCCCCAAACAGCACATGACGCAAAGAAAAAAAGAGGCGCAATGAGGTAGCTGTGTGAGTAAGCTAAGCGACCCTAGTGGCCGACACAAACACCTGGCCCATCTAGGAGTGGCACTGCAGTGTCAGGCCGGATGGCCCTTCCAAAAAATACTCCCCAAACAGCACATGACGCAAAGAAGAAAAAAAAGAGGCGCAATGAGGTAGCTGTGTGACTAAGATAAGTGACCCTAGTGGCCGACACAAACACCTGGCCCATCTAGGAGTGGCACTGCAGTGTCACGCAGGATGGCCCTTCCAAAAAACACTCCCCAAACAGCACATAGCGCAAAGAAAAATAAAAGAAAAAAGAGGTGCAAGATGGAATTGTCCTTGGGCCCTCCCACCCACCCTTATGTTGTATAAACAGGACATGCACACTTTAACCAACCCATCATTTCAGTGACAGGGTCTGCCACACGACTGTGACTGAAATGACGGGTTGGTTTGGACCCCCACCAAAAAAGAAGCAATTAATCTCTCCTTGCACAAACTGGCTCTACAGAGGCAAGATGTCCACCTCATCATCATCCTCCGATTCATCACCGTGTACATCCCCCTCCTCACAGATTATCAATTCGTCCCCACTGGAATCCACCATCACAGCTCCCTGTGTACTTTGTGGAGGCAATTGCTGCTGGTGAATGTCTCCATGGAGGAATTGATTATAATTCATTTTAATGAACATCATCTTCTCCACATTTTCTGGAAGTAACCTCGTACGCCGATTGCTGTCAAGGTGAGCGGCGGCACTAAACACTCTTTCGGAGTACACACTTGTGGGAGGGCAACTTAGGTAGAATAAAGCCAGTTTGTGCAAGGGCCTACAAATTGCCTCTTTTTTTCCTGCCAGTATACGTACGGACTGTCTGACGTGCCTACTTGGATGCGGTCACTCATATAATCCTCCACCATTCTTTCAATGGTGAGAGAATCATATGCAGTGACAGTAGACGACATGTCCGTAATCGTTGGCAGGTCCTTCAGTCCGGACCAGATGTCAGCATCAGCAGTCGCTCCAGACTGCCCTGCATCACCGCCAGCGGGTGGGCTCGGAATTCTGAGCCTTTTCCTCGCACCCCCAGTTGTGGGAGAATGTGAAGGAGGAGATGTTGACAGGTCGCGTTCCGCTTGACTTGACAATTTTCTCACCAGCAGTTCTTTGAACCCCTGCAGACTTGTGTCTGCCGGAAAGAGAGATCCAAGGTAGGTTTTAAATCTAGGATCGAGCACGGTGGCCAAAATGTAGTGCTCTGATTTCAACAGATTGACCACCCGTGAATCCTTGTAAAGCGAATTAAGGGCTCCATCCACAAGTCCCACATGCCTAGCGGAATCGCTCAGTGTTAGCTCCTCCTTCAATGTCTCCAGCTTCTTCTGCAAAAGCCTGATGAGGGGAATGACCTGACTCAGGCTGGCAGTGTCTGAACTGACTTCACGTGTGGCAAGTTCAAAAGGTTGCAGAACCTTGCACAACGTTGAAATCATTCTCCACTGCGCTTGAGACAGGTGCATTCCACCTCCTATATCGTGGTCAGTTGTATAGGCTTGAATGGCCTTTTGCTGCTCCTCCAACCTCTGAAGCATATAGAGGGTTGAATTCCACCTCGTTACCACTTCTTGCATCAGATGATGGCAGGGCAGGTTCAGGCGTTTTTGGTGTTGCTCCAGTCTTCTGTACGTGGTGCCTGTACGCCGAAAGTGTCCCGCAATTCTTCTGGCCACCGACAGCATCTCTTGCCACACCCCTGTCGTTTTTTAAATAATTCTGCACCACCAAATTCAAGGTATGTGCAAAACATGGGACGTGCTGGAATTTGCCCATATTTAATGCACACACAATATTGCTGGCGTTGTCCGATGCCACAAATCCACAGGAGAGTCCAATTGGGGTAAGCCATTCTGCGATGATCTTCCTCAGTTGCCGTAAGAGGTTTTCAGCTGTGTGCGTATTCTGGAAAGCGGTGATACAAAGCGTAGCCTGCCTAGGAAAGAGTTGGCGTTTGCGAGATGCTGCTACTGGTGCCGCCGCTGCTGTTCTTGCGGCGGGAGTCAATACATCTACCCAGTGGGCTGTCACAGTCATATAGTCCTGAGTCTGCCCTGCTCCACTTGTCCACATGTCCGTGGTTAAGTGGACATTGGGTACAACTGCATTTTTTAGGACACTGGTGAGTCTTTTTCTGAGGTCTGTGTACATTTTTGGTATCGCCTGCCTAGAGAAATGGAACCTAGATGGTATTTGGTACCGGGGACACAGTACCTCAATCAAGTCTATAGTTGGCTCTGCAGTAATGATGGATACCGGAACCACGTTTCTCACCGCCCAGGATGCCAAGGCCTCAGTTATCCGCTTTGCAGCAGGATGACTGCTGTGATATTTCATCTTCCTCGCAAAGGACTGTTGGACAGACAATTGCTTGGTGGAAGTAGTAAAAGTCGTCTTACGACTTCCCCTCTGGGATGACCATCGACTCCCAGCAGCAACAACAGCAGCGCCAGCAGCAGTAGGCGTTACACGCAAGGATGCATCGGTGGAATCCCAGGCAGGAGAGGACTCGTCAGAATTGCCAGTGACATGGCCTGCAGGACTATTGTCATTCCTGGGGAAGGAGGAAATTGACACTGAGGGAGTTGGTGGGGTGGTTTGCGTGAGCTTGGTTACAAGAGGAAGGGATTTACTGGTCAGTGGACTGCTTCCGCTGTCGCCCAAAGTTTTTGAACTTGTTACTGACTTATGATGAATGCGCTGCAGGTGACGTATAAGGGAGGATGTTCCGAGGTGGTTAACGTCCTTACCTCTACTTATTACAGCTTGACAAAGGCAACACACGGCTTGACAAATGTTGTCCGCATTTCTGTTGAAATACTTCCACACCGAAGAGCTGATTTTTTTGGTATTTTCACCAGGCATGTCAATGGCCATATTCCTCCCACGGACAACAGGTGTCTCCCCGGGTGCCTGACTTAAACAAACCACCTCACCATCAGAATCCTCCTTGTCAATTTCCTCCCCAGCGCCAGCAACACCCATATCCTCCTCATCCTGGTGTACTTCAACACTGACATCTTCAATCTGACTATCAGGAACTGGACTGCGGGTGCTCCTTCCAGCACTTGCAGGGGGCGTGCAAATGGTGGAAGGCGCATGCTCTTCACGTCCAGTGTTGGGAAGGTCAGGCATCGCAACCGACACAATTGGACTCTCCTTGTGGATTTGTGATTTCGAAGAACGCACAGTTCTTTGCTGTGCTTTTTCCAGCTTAAGTCTTTTCATTTTTTTAGCGAGAGGCTGAGTGCTTCCATCCTCATGTGAAGCTGAACCACTAGCCATGAACATAGGCCAGGGCCTCAGCCGTTCCTTGCCACTCCGTGTGGTAAATGGCATATTGGCAAGTTTACGCTTCTCCTCCGACGATTTTATTTTAGATTTTTGAGTCCTGTTTTTACTGATATTTTGTGTTTTGGATTTTACATGCTCTGTACTATGACATTGGGCATCGGCCTTGGCAGATGACGTTGATGGAATTTCATCGTCTCGGCCATGACTAGTGGCAGCAGCTTCAGCACGAGGTGGAAGTGGATCTTGATCTTTCCCTATTTTTGGAACCTCAACATTTTTGTTCTCCATATTTTAATAGGCACAACTAAAAGGCACCTCAGGTAAACAATGGAGATGGATGGATGGATACTAGTATACTTATGGATGACGAGTGACTGACGACACAGAGGTAGCTACAGCCGTGGACTACCGTACTGCGTCTGCTAGTATAGAGATGATAATGATATAAAAAATATATATATATCACTACTGCAGGTATATATAATATAATGACGGACCTGCTGGACACTGTCAGCAGACTCCTAAACTACTAGTATGAAGAAGATAGAAAAAAAAAACCCACCACAGGTAGGTATACAATTATGGACGAGCACTGATGACACAGAGGTAGCTACAGCCGTGGACTACCGTACTGCGTCTGCTAGTATAGAGATGATAATGATATAAAAATATATATATATCACTACTGCAGGTATATATAATATAATGACGGACCTGCTGGACACTGTCAGCAGACTCCTAAACTACTAGTATGTAGAAGATAGAAAAAAAAAACCCACCACAGGTAGGTATACAATTATGGACGAGCACTGACGACACAGAGGTAGCTACAGCCGTGGACTACCGTACTGCGTCTGCTAGTATAGAGATGATAATGATATAAAAAATATATATATATATCACTACTGCAGGTATATATAATATAATGACGGACCTGCTGGACACTGTCAGCAGACTCCTAAACTACTAGTATGAAGAAGATAGAAAAAAAAAACCCACCACAGGTAGGTATACAATTATGGACGAGCACTGACGACACAGAGGTAGCTACAGCCGTGGACTACCGTACTGCGTCTGCTAGTATAGAGATGATAATGATATAAAAAATATATATATATCACTACTGCAGGTATATATAATATAATGACGGACCTGCTGGACACTGTCAGCAGACTCCTAAACTACTAGTATGAAGAAGATAGAAAAAAAAAACCCACCACAGGTAGGTATACAATTATGGACGAGCACTGACGACACAGAGGTAGCTAAAGCCGTGGACTACCGTACTGCGTCTGCTAGTATAGAGATGATAATGATATAAAAAATATATATATATCACTACTGCAGGTATATATAATATAATGACGGACCTGCTGGACACTGTCAGCAGACTCCTAAACTACTAGTATGAAGAAGATAGAAAAAAAAAACCCACCACAGGTAGGTATACAATTATGGACGAGCACTGACGACACAGAGGTAGCTACAGCCATGGACTACCGTACTGCGTCTGCTAGTATAGAGATGATAATGATATAAAAAAATATATATATCACTACTGCAGGTATATATAATATAATGACGGACCTGCTGGACACTGTCAGCAGACTCCTAAACTACTAGTATGAAGAAGATAGAAAAAAAAAACCCACCACAGGTAGGTATACAATTATGGACGAGCACTGACGACACAGAGGTAGCTACAGCCGTGGACTACCGTACTGCGTCTGCTAGTATAGAGATGATAATGATATAAAAAATATATATATATCACTACTGCAGGTATATATAATATAATGACAGACCTGCTGGACACTGTCAGCAGACTCCTAAACTACTAGTATGAAGAAGATAGAAAAAAAAACCCCACCACAGGTAGGTATACAATTATGGACGAGCACTGACGACACAGAGGTAGCTACAGCCGTGGACTACCGTACTGCGTCTGCTAGTATAGAGATGATAATGATATAAAAAAAAATATATATATCACTACTGCAGGTATATATAAAATATAATGACGGACCTGCTGGACACTGTCAGCAGACTCCTAAACTACTAGTATGAAGAAGATAGAAAAAAAAAACCCACCACAGGTAGGTATACAATTATGGACGAGCACTGACGACACAGAGGTAGCTACAGCCGTGGACTACCGTACTGCGTCTGCTAGTATAGAGATGATAATGATATAAAAAATATATATATATCACTACTGCAGGTATATATAATATAATGACGGACCTGCTGGACACTGTCAGCAGACTCCTAAACTACTAGTATGAAGAAGATAGAAAAAAAAAAACCCCACCACAGGTAGCCTAAACTACTAGTATGAAGAGATAGAAAAAAAAAAACCCACCACAGGTAGGTATAACAATTATGGACGAGCACTGACGACACAGAGGTAGCCACAGCCATGTACTACCGTACTGCGTCTGCTAATATAGAGATGATAAAGATGATAGAGATGAACAAAAAAAATATAACACTACTGCAGGTAAATATTTATATAATATAATGAATGACGGACCTGCTGGACACTGTCAGCAGAATGCGTTTATAGAATAAAAAAAAAAAACACCACAGGAGTGTTTGTTTAACTTTTTCAGGCAGACAATATACTGGTGGGTCACTGGTCAGTCACACTGGCAGCAAAAGTGTGCACTGTACTCCTGCTATTAACTGCACCCCAGTCTCCCCACAATTCAGCTTTGTGAGCAGTGAGCACTCAGCACATTCAGATATACATAGATGATATTATCATGCAGCACACTGAGGCTGAGCACAGATATGGTATGTGACTGTGTATCGTTTTTTTTCAGGCAGAGAACGGATTATAAATAAAACTGGTGGTCACTGACTCACTGGTCACTATCAGCAAAACTCTGCACTGTACTGAGTACTCCTAATGCTCCCCAAGTAGTAAATCAAGTGTCTCTCTAATCTATTCTACACGGAGAGGACGCCAGCCACGTCCTCTCCCTATCAATCTCAATGCACGTGTGAAAATGGCGGCGACGCGCGGCTCCTTATATAGAATCCGAGTCTCGCGATAGAATCCGAGCCTCGCGAGAATCCGACAGCGGGATGATGACGTTCGGTGCGCGCTCGGGTTAACCGAGCAAGGCGGGAAGATCCGAGTCTGCCTCGGACCCGTGTAAAAAGGCTGAAGTTCGGGGGGGTTCGGATTCCGAGGAACCGAACCCCCGCTCATCTCTAGTCATAATGTGAACTGGGGGCCCTGCTAAGGTGTTTAACACATTTGTGGTGCTGGGACTATTTACAAATGATATTTCTCCATACGTCTAGAGGATGCTGGGGTCACCATAGAACCATGGGGTATAGACGGGATCCGCAGGAGACATGGGCACTTTAAGACTTTGAAAGGGTGTGAACTGGCTCCTCCCTCTATGCCCTCCTCCAGACTCCAGTTTTAGAATTGTGCCCAGTGAGACTGGACGCACTACAGGAGCTCTACTGAGTTTCTCTGAAAAATACTTTTGTTAGGTTTTTTATGTTCAGGGAGGCTGCTGGCAACAGTCTCCCTGCTTCGTGGGACTTAGGGAGAGAAGTATGGACCCACTTCCAGTGAGTTCAAGGGCTCTGCTTCTGGCTACAGGACACCATTAGCTCTGAGGTGGCTGATTGCTGGGTACGCCTAGATGCTCTCTCCCGCAGCCAACCGTCACCCCCTTACAGAGCCAGAAGTCAGAAGACAAGTGAGTAACAGAAGAAAAGAAGACTTCCTCTTCAGTGATGGCATTTTCGGAGGTACCGTGCAGCGGGCAGACGCTGCACGCCAAACTCCCACACACAGCACTACAGTGTGCACGGCGCCGGGGGGGGCGGGGGGGGGGGGGTTTGGGAGCGCCCTGGGCATCTAAAAAAACATCATCATTATTCCATTGGCAAGAGGGGACATTAGCGCCGCGGCACTGTCCTAACCCCCGCCAGTATAGATATCAGAAGCGCCCCATTAAGGGGGCGGGGCTTCTTCCTCACTGCTCACGGCGCCATTTCCTCTCCGCAAGCTGCAGAGACGCTGGTCCTCCTCACACTGACAAGTGCCAGGGGTAAAAAACGGGGGGGGGGGGGGGGGGGGGGGGGCATGTAAATTGGTGCAATATATATGTGATAGTAAAAGCGCTATAGGTCTGAGGCAATTTCTTGGTGATTTCAGACCCGTTCATTTGGCGCTGGGTTGTGAGTTGGCAAATCCCCTCTGTGTCTCTCTGACAGACTTTACTGTGGGTCTGTCCCCTATATGCCCGGTGTGTCTGTGAGTGTTTGGTGCACATGTGTCGACATGTCTGAGGCTGAAAGCTCTTCCCAGGAGGAGGCTGTATTAGGGACACAAACGGCTGCGGGGGTGACCATGTCGGCACCGACGACGCCTGATTGGGTAAATGTGTTGAACGCCTTGAATGCTAATGTTTCTCTTATTAGTAAGAGGCTAGATAAGTCTGAGTCTCAGACCCAGGCATGGAAGAAATCTGTGGAAGATATGTTATTGCAAAGTCAGGTTCCCTCAGGGTCACAAAAACGTACGTTGGCCCAGTTGGCAGACACTGCTACCGACACGGACTCTGATTCCAGTGTCAACTATAGCGATTCCAGATTAGATCCAAAATTGGCAAAGAGCATTCAGTACATGATTGTGGCGGTTAAAGAGGTACTACATATCACTGAGGACCCGGCTGTCCCTGATAATAGGGTCTATATGTATAAGGAAAGGAAACCTGAAATAACGTTTCCTCCCTCTCATGAACTGAACACGCTATTTGAAAAAGTCTGGGAAGGTCCTGACAGAAAGTTTCAGATTCCCAAAAGAATTATGGTAGCTTATCCGTTTCCCTCGGCGGATAGGGAAAAGTGTGAGTCACCCCCCACTGTGGACAAGGCCCTGTCACGTTTGTCTAAAAAGGTGGCTCTCCTGTCACCTGACACAGCGGCCCTTAAGGATCCTGCGGATCGTAAACAAGAAACTACGTTAAAGTCCATTTATGCGACCACAGGTACGCTACTCAGACCTGTCATTGCAACTTGTCTTCAGAAATAGATACCCTAGATAGGAATAGCATCCTCTTGACGCTGGGTTATATCAAGGACGCTGCAGCATACCTTAAGGAAGCTGCGAGAGATATTGGTCTTTTGGGATCAAAGGCCAATGCCATGGCAGTCTCAGCTAGGCGAGCGTTGTGGATTCACCAATGGAATGCTGATGCTGATTCCAAGAAAAGTATGGAATCTCTACCATATAAAGGCAAGGCCTTATTTGGCGACGGCCTTGATGATTTGGTATCTACAGCTACCGCGGGTAAGTCATCCTTTTTGCCTTATGTTCCTCCACAACAATAGAAAACGCACCACAATCAGATGCAGTCCTTTCGGCCCAATAAATACAGAAAGGGCCGTGGTTCTTCCTTCCTTGCTACTAGAGAAAGGGGAAGAGGTAAACGATCACCAGCCTTGTCAGGCTCCCAGGAGCAGAAGTCCTCCCAGGCTTCTGCCAATTCCACCGCATGACGTTGGGGCTCCTATGCGGGAGTCCGCACCGGTGGAGGCACGTCTCAAACTCTTCAGTCAGTTTGGGTTCATTCGAACCTAGACCCATGGGTTTTACACATAGTATCCCAAGGGTACAAGCTGGAGTTTCAAGACATTCCCCCTCGCCTTTATTTCAAATCGGCCTTACCAGCTTCTCTTCCGGACAGGGAGGTAGTTTGCGACGCAATACAAAAGTTGTGTCAAAATCAAGTTATCGTCAGGGTTCCCCAGTCACAACAGGGAGAAGGTTTTTATTCGAGCCTGTTTGTGGTCCCGAAGCCGGACAGCTCGGTCAGACCAATCATAAACCTGAAATCCCTAAATTTCTTCCTAAAGAAATTCAAATTCAAGATGGAGTCTCTCCGAGCAGTGATCTCCAGTCTGGAGGAAGGAGATTTTATGGTGTCAGTGGACATAAAGGATGCCTACTTACATGTTCCCATTTATCCTCCACATCAGGCTTACCTGAGGTTGCAATTCAGGATTGTCATTACCAATTTCAAACGTTGCCGTTTGGTCTGTCCACGGCTCCGAGGATTTTCACCAAAGTGATTGCGGAGATGATGGTTCTCCTTCGCAAGCAAGGAGTCATGATTATCCTGTACTTGGACGATCTCCTGATAAAGGCGAGATCCAGGGACCAGTTGGTGCAAAACGTTGCACTCTCCCTGACAGTTCTTCAGCAACATGGTTGGCTCCTAAACTTGCCAAAATCACAGTTGATTCTGACGACGCGGTTGTCGTTTTTGGGAATGATATTGGACACAGAACTACAGAGAGTCTTTCTTCCAGTGGAAAAGGCTCTGGAACTTCAGAGTCTGGTCAAACAAATTCTGAAACCAGCAAGAGTGTCAATCCATCAATGCATTCGGTTGCTGGGGAAGATGGTTGCGGCCTACGAGGCCATTCAGTTTGGCAGGTTCCATGCCAGAGTATTCCAGTGGGACCTGTTGGACAAGTGGTCCGGTTCCCACCTACACATGCACCAGAGGATAATCCTGTCTTCCAAGACCAGGGTATCACTCCTGTGGTGGCTGCATGGCTCTCACCTCTTAGAGGGGTGCAGGTTCGGGATACAGGACTGGATCCTAGTGACCACGGATGCAAGCCTCCAAGGCTGGGGGGCAGTCACAATGGGAGAAAACTTCCAAGGAAGATGGTCAAGTCAGGAAACTTGTCTCCACATAAATGTTCTGGAGTTGAGGGCCTTCTGCAAGCGGAACATCTTCGAAATCTGCCTGTACTGATCCAGTCAGACGATGTAACAGCAGTAGCGTACATAAACCGTCAGGGCGGAATGAAAAGCAGAGCAGCAATGGCAGAAGCCACAAGGATTTTCCGTTGGGCAGAAAAGCATACAAGCGCTCTGTCAGCGATCTTCATTCCAGGAGTGGACAACTGGGAAGCAGACTTCCTCAGCAGACACGATCTCCATCCAGGAGAGTGGGGCCTACTCCAAGAAGTCTTCGCAGAGGTGACAGGTCATTGGGGAGTTTCCTCAAGTAGACATGATGGCATCTCGTCTCAACAAGAAGCTTCAGAGATATTGTTCCAAGTCAAGGGACTCTGAAGCAATTGCAGTGGATGCTCTGGTGACACCGTGGGTGTTTCAGTCGGTGTATGTATTCCCTCCACTTCCTCTCATTACAAAAGTTCTAAAGATCATAAGAAGAACAAGGATCCGGGCGATCCTCATTGTACCAGACTGACCAAGGAGGGCTTGGTATCCAGATCTTCAGGAATTACTCATAGGAGATCCCTGGCCTCTTCCTCTGCGCGATGACCTGTTACAACAGGGGCCGTGCGTGTATCAGGACTTACCGCAGCTACGTTTGACGGCATGGCATTTGAGCGCAAAATCCTAGCCCGTAAGGGTATTCCCATGGTTCTATGGTGACCCCAGCATCCTCTACGGACTAAGAGAAAAGGATTTACCGGTAGGTATTAAAATCCTATTTTTTTAATAACATCACCAACATAGCAACTATCTATCTATCTATCTATCTATCTATCTATCTATCTGCTATATAATTGGTAGTTAGTAATAATAGGATTTTAATTACCTGCCGGTAAATCCTTTTCTCGTAGTCCGTAGAGGATGCTGGGGTCCATTTTAGTACCATGGGGTATAGACGGTTCCGCAGGAGCCTTCGGCACTTTAAGACTTTTTAACAGTATGAATTGTCTCCTCCTTCTATGCCCCTCCTCCAGACCTCAGTATAGGAACTGTGCCCGAGGAGACGGACATTTTTGAGAGAGGAATTACTATTAAACTTGTGGCGAGGTTCATACCAGCTCACACCATACACAAAAAAAAAAGTCAGCCAACATGGCCTTTAACATAACTCATGCCAACCAGCATGCATAACGCAACAGCAGCAGCTGTTAACATCTGAACACATGAAAACTGTGCAAAAAAGAGAAAACGTAATCAGCAGGAAAAATGAGCACTGGGCGGGCGCCCAGCATCCTCTACGGACTACGAGAAAAGGATTTACCAGCAGGTAATTAAAATCCTATTTTCTCTTACGTCCTAGAGCAGAGGTTCTCAAACTTGGTCCTCGGGGGCACACACAGTGCATGTTTTGCAGGTCTCCTCACAGAATCGCAAGTGTAATAATTAGTTCCACCTGTGGACCTTTTAAAATGTGTCAGTGAGCAATTAATACACCTGTGCACCTGCTGGGTTACCTGCAAAACATGCACTGTGTGTGCCCCCGAGGACCGAGTTTGAGAACCTCTGTCCTAGAGGATGATGGGGTCCATATTAGTACCATGGGGATGTACCAAAGCTCCCAGTATGGGTGGGAAAGTGCTAATGTTCTTGCAGAACTGACTGACCAAATTTAAGGTCATCAGCAGCCAAGGTGTCAAACTTATCAAATTTAGCAAACGTGTTTGCACCTGACCAGCTAGCTGCTCGGCAAATTTGCAATGGCGAAGCGCCCCGGGCAGCCGCCCAGGACGAACCCACTTTCCTTGTAGAGAGGGCTTTTACCAAAATTGGTAACGGCAATCCTGCCGTGGAATGAGCATGCTGAATGGTACCCCTGATCCAGCGCGCAATAGTTCGCTTAGACGCAGGACAACCAATCTTGTTGGGGTCATAAAGGACAAATAAAGATTCTGTTTTCCTTATCCGAGCTGTTCCAGCAACATAAGTCCTCAACGCTCTGATGACATCCAAGGACTTTGAAATGGCTGAGGTGTCAGAAGCCACTGGCACCACCACTGGTTGGTTGATATGGAAAGAAGACACAACCTTCGGAAGAAAGTGCTGACGAGTTCTCAGTTCAGCCCTATCTTCATTAAATATTAAATAAGGACTCTTGTGTGACAGAGCTCCTAACTCAGACACTTGTCTGACTGAAGCCAAGGCCAACAGCATGACCACTTTCCAAGTGAGAAACTTTAACTCCACCTCTTGAAGAGGCTCAGACCAATCCGATTTAAGGAACTGCAGCACCACGTTAAGATGTCATGGCACAAAGGGAGGTTGGATGCGCAGAACCCCCTTCACGAACGTCTGGACCTCAGGAAGGGAAGCCAACTGTTTCTGAAAGAAAATGGACAAGGCCGAAATTTGGACCTTAATAGACCCTAATCTCAATCCAGCATCCACACCCGCCTGTAGAAATAGGAGAAGTCATCCTAATTGAAACTCCACCGCAGGAGACTTCTTGGATTCACACCAAGATACATATTTTCTCCAAAATCCACTGGTAGGGTTTGGACTTTACCCCTTTCCTGGCCAGAATAGGTGTGGGAATGACTTCAGTGGGAATACCCTTATGGGCTAGGATCTGGCGCTCAACAGCCATGCCATCAAACGCAGACGCGGTAAATCCTGATAAACTAACGGCCCCTGCTGAAGCAGGTCCTCGCGAAGAGGAAGAGGCTGAGGATCTTCCAGTAGTAACTCTTGAAGATCTGGATACCAAGCCCTCCTTGGACAGTCTGGAGCAATGAAGATTGCTCGAACTCCTGTTCTTCTGATGATCTTGAGAACTTTTGGAATAAGTGGAAGTGGAGGGAATAGATACACCGACTGAAACACTGACTGGGTCACCAGTGCATCTACTGCTATTGCTTGTGGGTCTCTTGACCTGGAACAATATTTCTGAAGCTTCTTTTTGAGACGTGATGCCATCATATCCACTTGAGGAATGCCCCAACGACTTGCCACCTCCACAAAGACTTCTGTGTGGAGGCCCCATTCTCCTGGATGGAGATCATGTCCGCTGAAGAAGTCTGCTTCCCAGTTGTCCACTCCCGGAATGAAAATTGGCGACAATGCTTTTGCATGCCTTTCTGGAGTAGCTTGTCCCTGGATCTCGCTTTTATGAGATCGTCCAAGTATGGAATTATGTTGACTCCTTTCTTGCGAAGGAGAACCATCATCTTCGCCATCACCTTGGTGAATATTCTCAGAGCCGTGGAGAGCCCGAACGGTAATGTTTGGAATTGGTAGTGGCAATCCTGAACCGCAAACCTCAGGTAGGCTTGATGTGGTGGGTAAATGGGGACATGCAAGTAAGCATCCTTGATGTCGACTGACACCACAAATTCCTTTTCTTCCAAGTTGGAAATCACCAATCTCAAGGACTCCATCTTGAATTTGAACCTTTTCAAATACAGATTCAGAGATTTGAGGTTTAAAATCGGTCTGACCGAGCCATCCGGCTTCGGCACCACAAACAGGCTTGAATAAAATCCTTGGTTCTTTTGTTCGGCAGGAACCGAGGAAATTACTTTGTCTTGACATAATTTGTGTATTGTGTTCAGGACATTTGCGCTGTCCTGAGCAGAAACTGGCAAGGCTGATTTGAAAAATCGGCATGGGGGAAGGTCTTGAAATTCCAACCTGTAACCTTGGGATACTATCTGTAGTATCCAAGGATCCAGATCTGAGTGAACCCAGACCTGGCTGAAAAATAGTAGGCGTGCCCCCACCCGATCGCGTTCCCGCAGGGAAGCCCCAGCGTCATACTGTGGCTTTTGCAGAAGTAGTTGCTGACCTGCTCCTGGGAGCCTGATGGAGTTGTAGGTTTTCTACCTCTTCCTCTCCCTTTTCCTGTGAAAAAAAGGGGTACTCTTAGCCTTTTTGTACTTGTTGAGCCGAAAGGACTGCATAGTGTGAGAATGATATACTTTTTTAGCCGGTGCAGCTGCCGACGGCAGAAATGCTGACTTGCCAGATGTAGTTGATATCATGGCATCCAGCTTCTCACCAAAAAGGGCCTCACCATTGTAGGGGAGCGCCTCAATATTTCTTTTGGATTCTGCGTCAGCATTCCATTGGCGGATCCAGAGTGCTCTGCGGGCTGAAATCGCCATAGCAGAGGCCCTTGAGCCCAGTAAGCCAACGTCCTTCATAGCCTCCACTAAGTAACCTGTAGAATCTTTGATATGACCTAGAATTAGAAGCATATCATCTTTATCGACCGTGTCAATATTAACAATCAAGTTGTCCGCCCACTTTTCCACTGCGTTACCTACCCACGCAGAAGCAATTGTGGGCCTGAGTAACGTACCTGTAGCAACATAGATGGACTTTAAAGTCGTCTCTAACTTGCGGTCAGCAGGTTCTTTTAATGAAGCTGACCCTGGGGCAGTGAAAATTATTTTCTTCAACAACCTAGAGACTGAGGTGTCTACCATTGGGGAAGACTCCCACTTACGCCTGTACTCTTCAGGGAAAGGGTACGCTACCCGCAACCTTCTAGGAATAGCAATCTTATTTTCCGGGTTAGCCCAGGATTCCTCAAAGAATGCATTTAAGTCCTTAGACGGAGAAAAGGTCACCACCTGTTTTTTATTTAATTTAAAATAATATTTTTCCTCAGGTGCAGGTGTTGTGTCAGTAAACTCTAACACCTCTTTTTATAGCGACCATCATACATTGAATGCTCTTTATAGCCAGTTTGGGGTCTACCCCCCCTCAAATCCCCAGTGTCGACCTCAGTGTCGGAATCTGTGTCAGTGTCCCTTTGCATAATTTGAGTCAGAGACCTTTTCTGGGAACTGGAGGGGTCCCGAGTGGATGACGTGGAGGAATCAGCAAACAGTGCATTCTCCACAGACTGTCTCCAATACTTTGTCTGTTGTTCAGACTCAGAGAATTTCTTTGCCAGTTTAGCCATATTACTCTGCAACTTTCTCACCCACACCGGCTCAGAACACTCTTGTGCCTCCAAAATGGGTTCCTCCGGGGAAGAACTTTCTCTAGACATGGTACACACGTGTACAGTCACACCACTCACACACAGGTGAGCTATTGGGGACAGATCTACCCTAATGTCTGTCAGAGGGACCCAGAGGGAATTGCCAGTCCACACCACATGCCCTATATGTATTGCATACAATAAATATATATATATATATATATATATATACAACCACAGCGCTTTTATCCAATATGAAGTCCGCAGACCTCAACACACTATGTGCTCCCCTCCCCTTCTATAACACCCTGGTACTTGTATCAGCGATGTGTGAGGAGAAGCAGCGTTCAGGATCAGCGCTCCGGCGTCTCTCTGAGGAGAAAATGGCGCCAATTGAGTGTTACTAGCAAGTCTGAGAAGCCCCGCCCCCTGTAATGGCGCGGTTCAGCCTCAGTAAATATAATATTTATACTGGCAGGGGTATGTACAAAAGCGTCTTCCATGTGTGTACTGTTATGCCAGTGGGAGTAAGGATTTCAACATGTCCCCCAAAGCGTGCCCCCCCCCCCCCCCCCCCCGCGTGCTCTGCACCCTGTGCTGAAAGACATGCTTGTGCGCAGCGTCCCGTGCTGCGCTGGTACCTTAATGCCGCCACAATGACCGGAGAACCCCTCTCTGCAGGTCTCCGGTGAATACTCACCAGCCTTCTGACTTCTGGCTCTGTTGGGGGTGGCGGCAGTGCTGTGGGAGTGAGCAGCAGCCAGGCAAGGGCTGTGTTCAGTACCCTTCAGGAACTAATGGTGTCCTGTCAGCGGAAGCAGAGCCATTGAAATAATGGAGAAGTTGGTTCCTACTTTTCCCCCTAAGTCCCACGAAGCAGGGAAGCTGTTGCCAGCAGCTTCCCTGTAAAATAAAAAACCTAACAAAGTATTTTCCAGCAGAACTCTGTAGAGCTCCACTGGTGTGCATCCAGTCTCCTGGACACATTTTCTAAACTGAGGTCTGGAGGAGGGGCATAGAGGGAGGAGCCAGTTCACACTGTTGAAAAGTCTTAAAGTTTCGAAGGCTCCTGCGGAACAGTCTATACCCCATGGTACTAAAAGGGACCCCAGCATCCTCTAGGACGTAAGAGAAAATTAGTTGCCCTTGGACCCCCGCAAACCTTAATCTGACCCTGGCTACGATAAAATAGAAGCATTACCAGCCACCAATATTAGTGTAACCAGTGACAACTGGCATTTTCATGCACCTACTGTGATGTGGTTGATTGGAATGAGAAGTGGAAGGAGAGCCATGAAACCTGAACTAGTCACAGTAGAAATTTCGATAGTCAGCTGCTGGCAACCATGACGATGCAATATTTCCTCCAGAGAAAATAATTTTCTAGGGGGAATCGGGCGCAATAATCCAGAATTAATAATAAAGCACCTAGAATGAATGGATTATTTTATAGCTGCTCCTACACGGCAATCTGGATGCCAGACATAAATATAGAGTATTGTTGCTATAGTACAGAACTATACACAAGGAGCGCTTATAAAATTAAAATAAAATTATACATTTATTTAAGTTAGTTATAGCTGGTATACGTCCAAAGTATTGTGGAAATTGCTTTGTAGCAAACAACAGTAAGGTCCTGGACTTAGGTTGATATGTAGCAGGTACGCAGCGCTCTACCTCAGTGTCGGACTGGGGAATGAAGGGCCCACCAGAGGAATGCAGTTATAGGGGCCCATACTTAGGGGTGTGGCAAGCCTACAAAGGCAGTGTAGCCAGCCTCCACAGAGGATTGAAATACACAGTTGTCTTGTGCAGTATAATGCAACATATCTACCATGTATAATACAAGTGCACAATCTGGAACCTGATCCCTGAAGGAAGGAGTGGGCCCTCAGTCAGTGGGGCCCACCGGTGGTTTCCCTTGTACCCCTGTGGGCCAGTACGACCCTGCTCTACCCTATGTGTCAAGGCTTATATCCCACCCGCTGTTTGTTTAGGCAGTAGACATCCGTCAGATCTAGTGCAGGCAAAAGGGCTCAGTCAGCTGTTGTAGTCTTTTGTTGGTATGCAGTGCTATGACGAGTGCATATAGATGTTGCTGCTGACAGCGCTGATTCACAGCAGCAGCAAAGTTGAATTTTACTATCCCAGCACAGCGGGCAACAGGGGGAGGTCGTACCAAGCTTTAATGGTGATCACTTCAATTTCCAGTCACGGACACTCGCTCTCTCTCCACTTTCAACGCATTTCTCCGCTAATATGTCCGGTGGTTTCTTCAGGAGGTGTGTGTGTTAGGTTCATAGATAGGTAGGTATTTATCCTGACTGTGTCCAATCGGATCAGGATTTTTTCACTCACACCTGTGGCATTTAATCTCTCTAATTGACTGCCAGAAAATTACTAATAAAATGGAACAATCTAGACATTAATAAATAATACAGGTGCTTTATATTAAAAACTATAAAAAAAATATATTATTAGAAACAGTCTCTTTTATAACTCAATTTATTCATTCTAAATAACAAGGCATCGCAGAGAAGGTGTTAAAGGTTTAACAGACAACAACAACAACAGGGATATGTAACATCCTATTCTTGTGCTCTTTACCTCAATAGAGCTGTTGTTGCTCAGTCAGAGATTACAAAAGAGAGGGTCACAGGTTCAAGACCCAACTAGGTAACATCATTTGTAATTTTTTATTATTTTAAAAATTGGTCAGATAAATATATATATATATATATATATATATACATATATATATAATAGATATAATGCAAGAATAAATGTATCAGATAATTATAAGTAATAATGAAGAGGCAGAATGGGTAACATTTTTAGAGTGCTCACTTGGTATCTCCCAATAATAAACACCAAATCACTGGACACTATAATTAATTTAGACAGGCATCTTATATAGTCTGGAATAGGTTTGATTTGCCTTATAGATCCCAGCGTATAGAGGGCATATTATATACTTATATTCTAAAATAATATATTGAAACTAGTTGTTACATTGGATAATACATTTTACCATAAATATGAGTGTATATAGCATAGTGCTTATAATGTCCAAAGATTCAACTCACAGGTAGAAATTAAAACTGCAGCGATCCATTGTCAGTGGTATATTCATTTTAGTGGTATAAATATAAACAGAACACAAAAATATTTATACAGCTGAGGCCATAAATATTATAGCCCATTGGGGCACAACGCTATTCTTCGTTAATAATAATGATCTAACGGAGGAGTGACGTGACATATGTCTCATTATACATAGAGAGAAGTATAGAGGGAGGAATAGGTGTTTTGGTCAATTAAAAAGAAGGTAAATATTTTAAGAACTAGGAAATATAAAGACCCAACCTGTTCGTAATTTAATAGATGAACGGAGGAAGAAGAAGCTTTTCTTACTGAGGTGTCTAAATTATCAGAAAGATCTAATGAAGGGAAAAAAGGAAACACCCTATCTTAGATGTTGTTCATCTCAATATTTTCGTTTAGACCCATAGGGAACAAAGTATCTAAGATACATATCCAATAGGCTTCTTTTCTACAGAGGCAACCATGAAATTTACCATTTACATTTACTTAGCCTCCTTCCTCCTCTTGTTCAAGAGAGTGATGGTTTACTGTACACTTACTGTATCTGTCAGCTATACGTCAGCTGTTTTTCCTCTGCTTGGTATCATGTTGGTTCAGGGACATAGTATCAGGACACATGCTTGCAGAAGTGGTGGTGGCAGTAGTTGCTGCCTCTGTGCAGACCACAGAGAACACCAAAGGAGTAGCTCAGATACCAATCAGTAATCTATACCTCATAGCACCCAGAGAAGTGTTCTTAGCGCAAGTCCTACATGGATTGTGGTAACAGTGATGTAGCTGTTGGGGAACCTCGGCTTGGGAAAGCCGCCAGGGAGCGGAATCATATTCAGTTGTTGTCTAATGATATAACCAAAGCCCAGGTGATGTGCCAAATTACCTGTCTATTGAATGCATATAGTTATGGATTGCGGTGACGTGCAGTGAGATCCTGCAGGTGAGGCAGGGCCTTCCCTGTCATACTAACGTATCAGTGTTTTGACTATGTAAAGTATATGAAAAATATAAAGAATATATTATAAATATCTTCTTTGTATTATTCTAATCATTTTTATAGTCAAAACTCTGGAGTAAAAAGTCTATGGCAGGTAAGGCAGTGCCCCCACTGCCTACCTTTTCTGCACATCTCTGATCAAAGCTCACCAAATTTCCAGCAGTATATACTGCTGCACCTGTGTATAATGCCCACATGTACCCTTGGGCTCATATATTGTGTGTAAATCTGGCTCTGGTACTAGTCAGTGCCTCCTGAGCCATTCACCTCACCACACGTTCCTGAGCATAGTTTGGATTGAGAGATTTACCAAATACCTTAACACAACTGGTACTTTCCTGGTGACAGCAGGCAGGTAAACTGTCCAAGATAAAAAATGACATAATTCTGCAAGGTAGACCCCTCACAGCTGTCACTGGCTACCCAGACACCACAGACTATCCACTCCCCCAGCTAACCCCTCCTTACTGGAGGTCCAATGAATCACACCCAACCCACTATCACCAAAAGTGTAGGATGTAGCCACTCCTCGCACCCCTGCAGTGTGGGAGGGACATATAATTCCCACTGAGCTCAGCACTGTTAGCAGAGCAGGAAAGAACATAGGGAGTTGATAGGAAAGGAAAAACATAGGGAGATATGAGAAAAGGGGGAAGGACATGGGGCAGATGAAAGGAACAGAGTAAAAACCATTTGTGAGATAGAAAGAAAAGGGGGAGAGAGGAGGAACGTGCCAAGAACAGGGGGAAATGGGAGGAAAGGAGGAAGAATGGGGAGACGTGAGGAACGGGCCTAAAAACATGGTGAGATAGGAGGAGGGAGAGAAGCACATGGGGAGGTGAAAAGACAGAGGAAGACGGAAGGAACAGGGGGAGAGATAGGGGAAGAGAAAGGAGAAACAACTAGCAAGAGTCCTGGCGAATGACAAGCCCAAAATACTATTTATGTATAAGAAGATTAGTATGGCTGGTTAGTCAGGATTTTCTGTCCACGTGTAATTAATGGGACCAGCAGCCGCAATAGGTATAGCTACAGCAACGACCGTTATGCTCACTCGGCCCAGGAGTCCCAGTACGTCCACAAAACAACCCAGCCATAAAAGTAGCTGTTCTTCCTCTGCTTGGCATCATGTTGGTTCGGGGACAAGTACCACTACTTGACACAAACTTGTCATTAACCTCACATTTGTAACTGTTTTATATTGATGAGAAGATGCTTATGTGGGATATAGGACACAGATCTGGTCTGAAGAGCAATCATTTCTAACTGCTGTCCACATGCCATTAATTCAGGTTTGATTGAAAGTAGACAAAGATTTACCATTTATTTTACTTTCATGTTTTATATATGAAAATTGTTATTGTAGTATTCGCTTAAAAGCGCCAACAGACTCGCAAACAGTTTTATTCCTTGTTGTTGTAGGTCTTAGGTCAGTCCTACTTTCCTTTTTCTGTGCACTATACACGACACATTGTTTTCTCTCTGATGGTGGATAGACATGGTAATGATTCAAGCATTTATTAGGAAACTGTTAAACTATTAAATCAGCTCAATCACTCAATTGCCCCTTATACAGGTAATTTATCACCCCGTCCAAGGCCTCATATAAGAATTTGTCAAACGATGTGTCCTTTGCCAACATTAATATTTATAATAATATTGATACATAAAACGATATTCCCATGTATTACAGTAATTGCCATTTATTGTAAGGTTTCAATGTCCAGTATATGTATGAAAGAGTTCTTGAGGTATAATATACCGTTTGTCTGGACGAATGCAGCCAACGGGATATTCTCTCACGGTGGTCTAAAGAAAAGCTCTCTAAGGAACTCTTCAACATTTTTTGCCCAAAAGGGGGTTGGGTGAGAGAGAATTTATAATAAAAAAAAAAAAAAGTATTCCGTTCTTTCTGTAACAAAAGGAGCTTGGGATATTCCAAGAGCAGAAAGTACTATTTGAACAGTGCTGATTGTTCTGTGGGGGTTTTTTGTTTGGTATGGTGTTTCTCATTTTAACAAATGGACCCAATTAGAGACCTACATTGACCACACTCAATGCAATATAAAATGACTTTTTTTTCCAGCCTCATTCTCTAGTCGTATATGAGAGGTGTGCTCCTTCCCCAGACTTCTGTCCATGAATATTCCCCAGGATGAATAACGTTGGACATTGTTTTTTCGCATTTCTCCTCCTCCTTATACTCTTGAACTATTCATCTTCAAGAACACTGTGAGGATTTGCTGAGCTGCCAAACAATCCCTGGGAGTATGATTAGTATACTTGAACTGAGAGGTAGCACTGTGACTGCACGCCTCATGATTTAAACTACTTCAGGAGATATGTATGATACACATTAAGTATTATATTTGGAAGCAGTAGCCGCAAGCTTGAGGAACGTGTTAAAGGAAACTAAAGCTGGAAAATAGGCAAGTTGATCCAACAAGATTCTAAACTAGCCACCTATCCTTAAAAGGGTTATTCCACTTCAGTTTTAACTTATTGGTGCGTGCATTCGGTCCTTAAAGACGTACCGCCTGCATTGCTTTTTTTTTCTGACTGCTTTTCACTATATTTCACCCAGACAGAACTTATGTTAGTTTTGATATGAAATTCTGTCTGACTATGGGCCTGATTCAAAATGGAGCTGCGTCTTTGTACATAACAGAAGTGCAAAATTATTATAATGCCGCAGAATGCGTCTTAAGGAGTAAGAGGCAGTCCTGTGGTTTCTCTGATCTGCTGCTATGTCTGAAGAAGCAGCATCAGATGATAGCCATCGGCCATCTGAGTGAGCCTAAGAATAGCAGTCTGAACTCCACTGCCAGGGCCATTAAATCTGCATTGGAAAATGCAGAGCCCTGTTTTCTGATATGGGCACCCTCCCTGCCCTCAAAGATTACACTGAAACCAGAGTTGCATCTGCATTGCAGTACATGCGCACTGTGCTCTGGCACAGTCCTCCCACCATTGGACAACTACGGGTATAATGGAAAATGCGTCCATCTCTGAATCAGGACCTATGAACGCATCTCATGACTGACATCGCTAATATTTCTTCATGTTAGGTCACACGTGTTTATGTATATATGTACATATCAGAGGCAGAACTACCACCAGTGCAACCAGTGCGTTGCACTGGGGCCCGCCTCTGTCCGGGGGCCCAAAGCATGTAATGAGTCAAACTGACTCATTACATGCCGCTGCGTACTGCGGGCAACCGCTGCCCGCAGCGCACAGCCGCCCAGAGAGGAGAGGAGCAGCGGTACGGGGGAGAAGGAGGAGGAGGGAGCCGCAGCAGCGCTTTGTTACTGGTGGAGGCGCTGCTGCTGCTGCCCCTCTGCTCTACTATAGGCTGTCTTCCGAGAACAGCCTATAGTGAAGCAGAGGGGCAGCAGCAGCAGCTCCTCCACCAATAACACAGCGCTGCTGCGGCTCCCTCCTCCACCTCCCTTCTCCTCCTTCTCTCCTGCCCGGGAATCGTCTGACGCTGCACCGAGGAGCCTGAGCCAGCGGAGAGGGTAAGTATAATTCTTCTTTCTTTCTTTCTTTCTTTCTTTCTTTCTTTCTTTCTTTCTTTCTTTCTTTCTTTCTTTCTTTCTTTCTTTTCTACAAAAAAGGGGGACTGTCTGCCACAATGTGTAAAAAGGGGGAATCTGCTTGCCGCAATGTGTAAAAAGGGGGAATCTGCTTGCCGCTATGTGTAAAAAGGGGGAATCTGCCTGCCGCAATGTGTAAAAAATAAGATTTTACTCACCGGTAAATCTATTTCTCGTAGTCCGTAGTGGATGCTGGGACTCCGTAAGGACCATGGGGAATAGCGGCTCCGCAGGAGACTGGGCACAACTAAAGAAAGCTTTAGGACTACCTGGTGTGCACTGGCTCCTCTCTCTATGACCCTCCTCCAGACCTCAGTTAGGATACTGTGCCCGGAAGAGCTGACACAATAAGGAAGGATTTTGAATCCCGGGTAAGACTCATACCAGCCACACCAATCACACCGTATAACTCGTGATACTATACCCAGTTAACAGTATGAAATATAACTGAGCCTCTCAACGGATGGCTCAACAATAACCCTTTAGTTAACAATAACTATATACAAGTATTGCAGACAATCCGCACTTGGGATGGGCGCCCAGCATCCACTACGGACTACGAGAAATAGATTTACCGGTGAGTAAAATCTTATTTTCTCTGACGTCCTAAGTGGATGCTGGGACTCCGTAAGGACCATGGGGATTATACCAAAGCTCCCAAACGGGCGGGAGAGTGCGGATGACTCTGCAGCACCGAATGAGCAAACTCTAGGTCCTCCTCAGCCAGGGTATCAAACTTGTAAAATTTAGCAAATGTGTTTGACCCCGACCAAGTAGCTGCTCGGCAAAGTTGTAAAGCCGAGACCCCTCGGGCAGCCGCCCAAGAAAAGCCCACCTTCCTCGTGGAATGGACTTTCACTGATCTAGGATGCGGCAGTCCAGCCGCAGAATGTGCAAGCTGAATCGTACTACAAATCCAGCGAGCAATAGTCTGCTTTGAAGCAGGAGCACCCAGCTTGTTGGGTGCATACAGGATAAATAGCGAGTCAGTTTTCCTGACACTAGCTGTCCTGGAAACATAAATTTTCAGGGCCCTGACTACGTCCAACAACTTGGAATCCTCCAAGTCCTTAGTAGCCGCAGGCACTACAATAGGTTGGTTCAAATGAAAAGCTGATACCACCTTAGGGAGAAACTGGGGACGAGTCCTCAATTCTGCCCTATCCATATGGAAAATCAGATAAGGGCTTTTATATGACAAAGCCGCCAATTCTGACACACGCCTGGCCGAAGCCAAGGCCAACAGCATGACCACTTTCCATGTGAGATATTTCAAATCCACGGTTTTTAGTGGCTCAAACCAATGTGACTTTAGGAAATCCAACACCACGTTGTGTGATCCCAAGGTGCCACTGGAGGCACAAAAGGGGGCTGAATATGCAGCACTCCCTTAACAAATGTCTGAACATCAGGCAGGGAAGCCAGTTCTTTCTGGAAGAAAATCGACAGAGCCGAAATCTGGACCTTAATGGAACCCAATTTTAGGCCCATAGTCACCCCTGACTGTAGGAAGTGCAGAAAACGGCCCAACTGAAATTCCTCCGTTGGGCCTTCCTGGCCTCACACCACGCAACATATTTTCGCCATATGCGGTGATAATGGTTTGCGGTCACTTCTTTCCTAGCTTTAATCAGCGTAGGGATGACTTTTCCTTCAGGATCCGGCGTTCAACCGCCATGCCGTCAAACGCAGCCGCGGTAAGTCTTGGAACAGACAGGGCCCCTGCTGCAGCAGGTCCTGTCTGAGCAGCAGAGGCCATGGGTCCTCTGAGATCATTTTTTTAAGTTCTGGGTACCAAGCTCTTCTTGGCCAATCCGGAACCACGAGAATAGTTCTTACTCCTCTCCTTCTTATTATTCTCAGTACCTTGGGTATGAGAGGCAGAGGAGGGAACACATACACCGACTGGTACCCCCACGGTGTTACCAGAGCATCCACAGCTATCGCCTGAGGGTCCCTTGACCTGGCGCAATATCTTTTTAGCTTTTTGTTGAGGCGGGACGCCATCATGTCCACCTGTGGCCTTTCCCAATGGTGTACAATCATTTGGAAGACTTCTGGATGAAGTCCCCACTCTCCCGGGTGGAGGTCGTGCCTGCTGAGAAAGTCTGCTTCCCAGTTGTCCACTCCGGGAATGAACACTGCGGACAGTGCTAACACATGATTTTCCGCCCATCGAAAAATCCTTGTGGCTTCTGCCATCGCCATCCTGCTTCTTGTGCTGCCCTGTTGGTTTACATGGGCGACCGCCGTGATGTTGTCTGACTGGATCAGCACCGGCTGGTGTTGAAGCAGGGGTCTAGCCTGACTTAGGGCATTGTGAATGGCCCTTAGTTCCAGAATATTTATGTGTAGGGAAGTCTCCTGACTCGACCATAGTCCTTGGAAGTTTCTTCCCTGTGTGACTGCCCCCCAGCCTCGAAGGCTGGCATCCGTGGTCACCAGGACCCAGTCCTGTATGCCGAATCTGTGGCCCTCTAGAAGATGAGCACTCTGCAGCCACCACAACAGCGACACCCTGGCCCTTGGAGACAGGGTTATCAGCCGATGCATCTGAAGATGCGACCCGGACCACTTGTCCAACAGATCCCACTGGAAGATCCTTGCATGGAACCTGCCGAATGGAATTTCTTCGTAAGAAGCTACCATCTTTCCCAGGACTCGCGTGCATTGATGCACCGACACCTGTATTTGTTTCAGGAGGTCTCTGACTAGAGATGACAACTCCTTGGCCTTCTCCTCCGGGAGAAACACTTTTTCCTGTTCTGTGTCCAGAACCATACCCAGGAACAGTAGACGCGTCGTAGGAACCAGCTGCGACTTTGGAATATTCAGAATCCAGCCGTGCTGTTGTAGCACTTCACGAGATAGTGCTACTCCGACCAACAACTGCTCCCTGGACCTCGCCTTTATAAGGAGATCGTCCAAGTACGGGATAATTATAACTCCCTTTTTTCGAAGGAGTATCATCATTTCGGCCATTACCTTGGTAAATACCCTCGGTGCCGGGGTCAGACCAACGGCAACGTCTGGAATTGGTAATGACAGTCCTGTACCACAATTTTGAGGTACTCCTGGTGAGGAGGGTAAATGGGGACATGCAGGTAAGCATCCTTGATGTCAAGTGATACCATGTAATCCTCTTCGTCCAGGCTTGCAATAACCGCCCTGAGCGATTCCATTTTGAACTTGAACCTTCGTATATAAGTGTTCAAGGATTTCAATTTTAGAATGGGTCTCACCGAACCGTCTGGTTTCGGTACCACAACCATTGTGGAATAGTAACCCCGGCCTTGTTGAAGGAGGGGTACCTTGTTTATCACCTGCTGGAGTACAGCTTGTGAATTGCCGCCAGTACTACCTCCCCTCGAGGGCAGCAGGCAAGGCTGATTTGAGGTAACGGCGAGGGGGAGTCGCCTCGAACTCCAGCTTGTATCCCAGTGATACTACTTGCAGAACCCAGGGATCCACCTGTGAGCGAGCCCACTGGTCGCTGAAGTTCCCGAGACACGCCCCCACCGCACCTGGCTCCACCTGTGGAGCCCCAGTGTCATGCAGTGGACTCAGAGGAAGCGGGAAAAGATTTTTGATCCTGGGAACTGGCTGTCTGGTGCAGCTTTTTCCCTCTTCCCTTGTCTCTGTGCAGAAAGGAAGCGCCTTTGACCCGCTTGCTTTTCTGAAGCCGAAAGGACTGTACCTGATAATACGGTGCTTTCTTAGGCTGTGAGGAAACCTGAGGTAAAAAAATTTCTTTCCCAGCTGTTGCTGTGGATACGAGGTCCCAGAGACCATCCCCAAACAATTCCTCACCCTTATAAGGCAGAATCTTCATGTGCCTTCTAAAGTCAGCATCGCCTGTCCACTGCCGGGTCCCTAATACCCTCCTGGCAGAATGGACATTGCATTAATTCTGGATGCCAGCCGACAAATATCCCTCTGTGCATCCCTCATATATAAGACGACGTCTTTAATATGCTCTATGGTTAGCAAAATAGTATCCCTGTCCTGACAGGGTAATAGACCACGCTGTAGCAGCACTATCCATGCTGAGGCAATTGCAGGTCTCAATATAGTACCTGAGTGTGTATATACAGACTTCAGGATAGCCTCCTGCTTTTTATCAGCAGGCTCCTTCAAAGTGGCCGTATCCTAAGACGGCAGTGCCACCTTTTTTGACAAACGTGTGAGCGCCTTATCCACCCTAGGGGATATCTCCCAATGTGACCTATCCTCTGGCGGGAAAGGGTACGCCATCAGTAACTTTTTAGAAATTACCAGTTTCTTATCGGGGGAACCCACGCTTCTTCACACACTGCATTCACTCATCTGATGGGGGAACAAAACACTGGCTGCTTTTTCTCCCCAAACATAAAACCCCTTTTTTTTTTTTTTTGGTACTTGGGTTAATGTCAGAAATGTGTAACACATTTTTCATTGCCGAGATCATGCAACGGATGTACCTAGTGGATTGTGTATATGTCTCAACCTCGTCGACACTGGAGTCAGACTCTGTGTCGACATCTGTGTCTGCCATCTGAGGTAGCGGACGTTTTTGAGCCCCTGATGGCCTTTGAGACGCCTGGGCAGGCGCAGGCTGAGAAGCCGGCTGTCCCACAGCTGTTACGTCATCCAGCCTTTTATGTAAGGAGTTGACACTGTTGGTTAATACCTTCCACCTATCCATCCACTCAGGTGTCGGCCCCGCAGGGGGTGACATCATTTATCGGCATCTGCTCCGCCTCCACATAAGCCTCCTCATCAAACATGTCGACACAGCCGTACCGACACACCGCACACACACAGGGAATGCTCTGACTGAGGACAGGACCCCACAAAGCCCTTTGGGGAGACAGAGAGAGAGTATGCCAGCACACACCAGAGCGCTATATATACACAGGGATTAACACTGTAACTGAGTGATTTTCCCAATAGCTGCTTGTATACACAATATTGCGCCTAAATTTAGTGCCCCCCCTCTCTTTTTTACCCTATGTAGTCTGGAAACTGCAGGGGAGAGCCTGGGAGCGATCCTTCCAGCGGAGCTGTGAGGGAAAATGGCGCCAGTGTGCTGAGGGAGATAGCCCCTTTTTCGGCGGACTTCTCCCGCTTTTTTGTAGGTATATCTGGCAGGGGATTTTACACATATATAGTCTCTATGACTATATTATGTGTAGTTTTGCCAGCCAAGGTACTTAATATTGCAGCCCAGGGCGCCCCCCCCAGCGCCCTGCACCCATCAGTGACCGGAGTGTGAGGTGTGCATGGGAAGCAATGGCGCACAGCTGCAGTGCTGTGCGCTACCTTGATGAAGACCGAAGTCTTCTGCCGCCGATTTCCAGGACCGTCTTCTTGCTTCTGGCTCTGTAAGGGGTACGGCGGCGCGGCTCCGGGACTGGACGATCGAGGTCGGGCCCTGTGTTCGATCCCTCTGGAGCTAATGGTGTCCAGTAGCCTAAGAAGCCCAAGCTAGCTGCAAGCAGGTAGGTTCGCTTCTTCTCCCCTTAGTCCCTCGTAGCAGTGAGTCTATTGCCAGCAGATCTCACTGAAAATAAAAAACCTAAATTAAACTTTCTTTTTCTAGGAGCTCAGGAGAGCCCCTAGTGTGCATCCAGCTCAGCCGGGCACAAGATTCTAACAGAGGTCTGGAGGAGGGTCATAGAGGGAGGAGCCAGTGCACACCAGGTAGTCCTAAAGCTTTCTTTAGTTGTGCCCAGTCTCCTGCGGAGCCGCTATTCCCCATGGTCCTTACGGAGTCCCAGCATCCACTTAGGACGTCAGAGAAATGGGGAATCTGCCTGACGCTATGTGTAAAAATGGGGAATCTGCCTGCCGCTATGTGTAAAAACGGGGAATCTGTCTGCCGTAGAGTGTAAAAAGGGGGAATCTGCCTGCCGCAATGTGTAAAAACAGGGAATCTGCCTGCCGCAATGTGTAAAAACGGGGAATCTGCCTGCCGCAATGTGTAAAAAGGGGGAATCTGCCTGCCGCAATGTGTAAAAACGGTAAAACTGCCTGCCGCAATGTGTAAAAAGGGGGAATCTGCCTGCCGCAATGTGTAAAAAGGGGGACTGTCTGCCGCAATGTGTAAAAAGGGGGAATCTGCCTGCCGTAATGTGTAAAAAGGGGGAATCTGCCTGCCGTAATGTGTAACAAGGGCACGCTGTCTGCCGTAATGTGTAACAAGGGCACGCTGTCTGCCGTAATGTGTAACAAGGGCACGCTGTCTGCCGTAATGTGTAACAAGGGCACGCTGTCTGCCGTAATGTGTAACAAGGGCACGCTGTCTGCCGTAATGTGTAAAAAGTGCACGCTGTCTGACGTTATGTGTAAAAAGCGTACGCTGTCTGCTGCTATGTTTAACAAGGGCACGCTGTCTGCCGTTATGTGAAAAAAGTATACGCTGTCTGCCGCTATGTGTAACAAGGGCACGCTGTCTGCCGTTATGTGTAAAAAGGGTACGCTGTCTGACGCTATGTTTAACAAAGGCACGCTGTCTGCCGTTATTTGTAAAAAAGTGTACGCTGTCTGCCGTAATGTGTAACAAGGGCACGCTGTCTGCCGTAATGTGTAAAAAGGGCACGCTGTCTGCCATTATGTGTAAAAAGCGTACGCTGTCTGCCGCTATGTTTAACAAGGGCATGCTGTCTGCCGTTATTTGAAAAAAGTGTACGCTGTCTGCCACTATGTATAACAAGGGCACGCTGTCTGCCGTTATGTGTAAAAAGGGTACGCTGTCTGACGCTATGTTTAACAAGGGCACGCTGTCTGCCGTTATTTGTAAAAAGTGTACGCTGTCTGCCTCTATGTGTAACAAGGGCACGCTGTCTGCCGTTATGTGTAAAAAGGGGACGCTGTCTGCCGTTATGTGTAAAAAGTGCACGCTGTCTGCCCTTATGTGTAAAAAGGGTGCGCTGTCTGCTGCTATGTGTAAAAAGGGCACGCTGTCTGCCGTTATGTGTAAAAAAGGGGGACGCTGTCTGCTGTAATGTGTAAAAAGAGGAATCTGTCCGCCGTAAGGTGTAAAAGGGTCTCTACCTGGTGTAGTGGTGCTACTGTGCGGCGTAATTTGAAGAATGGAGACTACTGTGCACCGTTTTATGAATTGGTATTATTTTGTGGCCACACCCCTTCCCCACAAAGCCACGCCACTATATATTTTTGCGCGCGCCTGCGGCGCGCACTGCCCCTGTTTTGCATGCAGGGGTGGGGCTTCGATGCCGTTTCTTGCACACAGTGCTAAAATGTCTAGTTACGGCACTGTTGCTAGGTATCCACTTCCCTGAGCAGGTCCCCCTCACCAGATCCTCTCCAGGGGTGAGGGGGTGGACTTGGATGGGATGGGGGGGAAGGGGGCCCAAGCCATTTTGTTGCACATGGGCCCACCGCTCGCTAGTTCCGCCACTGGTACATATGTACATATATGGCCAACATTCAGGCCAAGTGCTCGATCAGCTAGTGTGTGGCCATCATTCAGCTCCATTGGGTACGTTATTGCAGACTGTGAGGAGAAGCAAAAGAAAAATTAGGTAATGGATAGAATCAAATTGGAGAGATACTCTATGTCCAAATAGATAATTATTAGAAAGTAAAAAATTACTTTTATTATAATTTTCTAAAAATAAATAAAACTCTGAAACATACATAAAATATAACATATATCACATATGGGTAATCATGAAACAGACAGAAAAATGAAAGTACAAGGCAGATATGGGGAAAAAAATGGACCGGTAAAAGGGAGTTTCCTCAGATGAAACTGTAAAATATTAACAAGACGTTGAAGATGACAATCGGTGACAGTTACACACAATAAAGTCTGTACGGTCGAAAGAGTTTTATAGGGAGTCAGAGTTATACAGTAAGTCAGAGTTATATAGGGAGTCAGAGATCTGTAAATATTAAAGGGTTACAAAAAATAGCCCTGTATAAATATGTACCAGTCACTTCTCCTATATCAAGTAGAATACGTTTAATGTAATATAATTATGAAAATACATTTGTTTAATCTCATGAAACCCATCATCTGCTATTGTCTGCATACATGATGCAGGTTTGTGTAGCTTTTCATCATATTTAGGGGTCTATT
Source organism: Pseudophryne corroboree (assembly GCF_028390025.1). Lineage (NCBI taxonomy): Eukaryota > Metazoa > Chordata > Amphibia > Anura > Myobatrachidae > Pseudophryne > Pseudophryne corroboree. Next base: position 230,570,053 of record NC_086453.1, read on the forward strand.
TACTAAGCCTTGGATGGAATAAAAGTCGCTGGAGATAAAGTACAAGCCAATCGGCTCCTAACTGCAATGTCACAGGGTTTGAAAAATGACAGTTAGGAGCCGATTGGCTGGTACTTTATCTCCAGCGACTTTATCATCCAAGGCTTAGTAAATAGACCCTTAAAGTCCTTCTGCACCATTACCAACAAAATACATACAGTACATTTTGGATTGTTAATACTGTATGTGTAGCCTTCCTCTGGAAGGCAGTTTTAGGGGCCTATTTATTCTCCTAAAGGGCCCATTACACATGTGGAAACACTTCTTTACACATGTATTAACTAAGTAGCAGACCCTGTGCCTCCCCTGTATTCAGAAAACTCCAAAATCTAAAAGCTTTCAGAGTTTGCTTGCAGGAACTCTGATCATTGTCAAATGGCATTAGTTCCCGATAGCCTGCTCCTTTCTATTGGTATCCAAATGGCACTCCTTTTGTGTCTGCTATGACAGCATGTGCAGCAATCGTGGCTGTAACTAGTTGTGTGCAAACTATGCCATATCTGAGGATGGCACCGTCACTGCCCCACAGTCCTTGCTTTTGGCTCACCAGAATTGCTAATGCAGTGTGTGTCCCCCCAAGGCGTCCTTTGGACACGCACCCTGCTGTCTGGACAGCCGCTCAGATTGTTCTCAGGATGCTCAGGGCAGTGCTGCTCTTCTGGTGCTGGTGACCCCATCCCCTATGTACAACATCATGATAATAATAATAATAATAATACCTGAAAAACCATGGCTATCAAGTAGTGGATCAGCTGAATGCAGTAACAGTTGTGTATAAAATAACATGTCTAAGACTGAGCTGATCATCTTCCCTCCCTCCTGCACAACCTCACCTCCCACAATTTCATTATCTATTGATGGCACTACTATCTCCTCTAGCCCCTCTAGCTGTCTTGGAGTAATCCTTGACTCCTCCCTCTCCTTCAAACCACACATTCAGCAGGTCTCACAAACCTGCTGTTTCCATCTCAAAAACATCTCCAGGATCAGACCCTTTCTCACCCTGGATGCTACTAAGACCCTCATCCTCTCACTGGTCATCTCTAGATTGGACTACTGTAATATCCTTTCTGGCCTCCATGACATAAGCCTATCTCCACTCCAGTCTATCCTCAATGCTGCTGCTCATCTCATCTTCCTTGCTAAACGTACTACATCCACCTCCCCTCTTTACAAGCCCTTCACTGGTTCCCCTTCCCATTCAGAATCCAATTCAAGCTTTACACACTCACCTTCAAAGCCCTACGCACTCTTCTCCCTCTTACATCTCTGAACTCATCTCTCTCTACACTCCCACCCGTCCTCTTCGCTCTGCTAAATCACACCACCTCTCCTGCCTACTGATTGCCTCCTCCCACTCCTACTATAAGATTTTGCATGTGCTGCTCCCTATCTCTACCTCTCCCCCTCATTCTCTTCACATCTCTACAGTACTTCAAATGGGCTCTCAAGACGAACTTCTTAACCAATCCCAGCCAACTGTCCTCTTAAGACTCTTGTTCACGCTCACGGTTTACCCCTTCTGTGTCACCTCGGTCTGTTAGCCCTTCACCTTTTAGATTGTAAGCTCACAAGAGCAGGGCCTTCTCCCCTCATGTGCCTTTCCTTCTCTTACTTACAATATCTTATACTCAATACTCCCTTGGCACCTAAACCTGGTTTTCTGTATATACCTTGTACTTGTCCTATATTGTCTCAAACTGCAAGTGCTTTATTCCTTGTTTTGCTCATTTCTTTATGTAATCTGTAATGGGTGCTGCAGATCCCTTGTGATGCCCAATAAATAAAAGATAATAATAATAAATAAAATATTATACTAGGATAATAATAATAATAATAATAATAATAATAACATACATTATTGTTTTATTTTAGTTATGTATGTTTTAATTCAATTGTTAGTATTTTCCCATGTATAATATAAGTATTATATTGCTGTTGGTTTGTGAGTGACCACAGTGCTCTGCAGCGACAGACGTGGGGAAAACATGCCATGTACAAAAAAGGCATATAAAAGGCAGACAAAACAAATTGCCATGAAAACAAGAGGGATTAGCTTACAATCTAATATATAAACAGCTGTGAAGGACATAGTCATGGGAAGTGATTATTTAGTGATTTATTGGATACCTGGATTACTGAATAACAGGATAATTAGCAGTGGTGAGCTAATCGCCAATTGACATTGTCATCACTCTTTATTGCAGGCATGCTTTCATTATACTGTATATATGGTACTACAATTTAATCAGCAAATACATAACATAAATGCTTTTGCTTTGCATCCCCTATAACATATTTTGTAAAGAATAATTAGCTGGTACACTGTTTACATGAATGATAGGATTGATCGGAGTCACCCTTATGACCAAGCAGGAGCAGAGACAAAAGGAGATTATCTCACTGTTAGATAGATCAGTCCATGGACCACCATCCATTGTGCCCAAGTAGGCTATCAATCAGTGCTGACATGCCTGGACTCTAAAGCGCTAGCTGGCTCAGATCAGCACTGCTCCTTCCTCCTGCTGGGGTACACAACCTCTCATAGCAGCTCCTTAGTGCTTCCTGTTTCTCCAGATGTCATCCATGTGCTGAGATAAGAGATACTCCTTAGGACACTGTCCACCATATGGGGAGGACCAAAAAACCTTATGTACCTTGAAAAAGAAGCCAGATGCCAATATTCCTGTTTTTGTTTTATCAGCACTTTATAACCCGCCCATTTCGTTTAGCTCTGCAGCTGCCTGTGAGATGATGGGCAGCGTTCTTCCCTTTTCTTTCCATCCTCTTTCATGTCTGGAACAGTTCAGCGAGGTTCCTGAACCTCATGTGTACCATATGCAACTAATGAGCAGGACTATTCTACACAAAGTAGAAGTGTCTGGGTAGCCATTGCAGTGTATGGCATTGATGACCTATAGCTGTTACGTCTTACATAATTTATATTTCATTATTGGACTTTCCTTCACTAATATTCCTGAATGCTGACAATTATGCAGTGTGCCTTGCTACAAACACATGCTATCTCTCTTCCATAGCAAAACCTTCTACCTGCTCTCCATATAGTGGGGGTCATTTATGAGATGCAAAACTCCAGATGCAGCTTTAAAACCACAAATCACCATGATTCATATTAATATTAATAATGTTTTCCTGGAGAAGCCGGAGAGGAAAGATGTAGATGGGAGGTGTTGCTCGAAGCTGCAACTCGTGGCAGTGGGGCAATGTTGATGCAATTCACTGCAAATGACATCTTCAAGCCAGGGGCGTTTTAAGAGAGGAGAGGGCCCGTATGTAGGCTCTGTATGGGCCCCTCCTCTCTGGCAGTGAGTAGACTCTGGCTGTATGCGTGGGTTGTGTCAGCAGAGCTGTCGCACATGGTTCCCCATAGCATCTGCAGGTGGCTTGCGGGGTGCCTGGAACGGCAACCTGCAGTCAGTAGCGAGCCACATGGAGCATCCCAGGGAGCCTGTGGAGCTAACTGCCTTGCTTACCAGAGCCAATGACCCTGTGCCCTAGGCATGACATCATGGGTATAGGGGACAGGGCAGCACAGGGTGCACTGCTGCCTTGTTATGGCGCTGAATGCAATTTTAGTAAATTAGCTCTATTAGGTAAATGGGTTCGAAATACAACACAAAAATATAAACTCATTATAAATGTAACAAGCAGCTGTTATTGTGGATGCATAGCAGGGCAAAATTGGGAACACAGACCACCAGCATAGAATATCATGTTATATTCAAGATCACTCATGAAAAGTGGACATATTGTACAACAACTACTGCAGGTAGAAATTTCAAGTAGCAGTGTGTGAAAGTATACCATTTTTTCATCACATATATACATATATGTGTGCTTATATGGGATAATATTTCCCTTGATGTAAATTATAAAATATTAGCATTAGCAGTCCCTAAGTCTTCTGGTCGTTAATAGCCATAATCCATTACAGTATGTGTTACGGGATGTAAGTATTTGTTACCGGCACCTACATCCCGCCCCCTCACAATCCCGACAGTTGGCATGCCGATTAACAGGGACTAGGTGTCCACGACACCCATAGAGAAACAGAACCTGTGGCAAGCGCAGCGAGCCACCGAGCCCTCAGCGTGGTGAGCGTAGCGAGCCCACAAGGGGCTTCATTGTGCTTGCCCCCCCACACACACACCAGGCATCTAAATACCGGGATCCTGGCATCAGTATGGTGACCGGCGGCCTCCCGACCGCCGGTCAAGCGATACCAACCCTGTGTTACACAAGGTTTCCTTTTACACGGTATTATTTTTTTCTATAGACGTCTATACATATAGTAGCATTATGTGTATGGAAATAGATTCGTGTTAGTTAACTTAAATCTATATTTGTGTGCATGTAGTGTGCTACAAAGTGAATAATGTTGTTAAGGGGAAATCTGCTTCTCTAGACAGGGTAAGTGACTGTCACTCACTATATCTTAATCCTAGATTCTGGAAGAGGAAGAAGATCATTATTTCTTGTCAGGTTCTGTAGATCTTGATAAGATAGGGAGTATGTGCTATTTTAAGGACCTTTGACTATGGAATCTATTTACAGTATCTGGGAATTCCATAGCTTTGGGCAGCACCTCAGTCTTTACTTACTGCTGGTGTACTGTACAGTCCATCAGTGTAATGCAGAGGTTCCAAAACTTTCTTGAACCACGGTGCCCCAGAGTATCAGCATTTTTTTTCACACCACCCATAGGCCAAAAGTTTCTAAGGAATTCAGCAAAATTATTATATTAGGTAAATGTCGCTTACCTGTCATGCTTAGGTTCAGTTATATATGGTGGTAGACAGGTTTGCGCATCTGTTTGACCATGTATTTTGTGATTGGCAGCCACCAAAGCTGATTTTGCCTATCACATTGACCATACAATAATTTGATTTGGTAATGGACTACCAGCCCTTGTGGTACCCCTGCAAGTGCCCTGTCAAACCCAAGGGTGCCATGGCAACCAGTTTAGGGGAGCACTGGTGTAATGTATTAGTGTATCGAGACCATACAGCCTGCAACATTATTCACTAGTGAGGTACAAAGATAATAATACACAGAGGGCTTTTCATTAAGGTGAATGGGCCCATTATACATGTGGAAACCATAGTTTCTCCATGGTTTTGTTTAACAGGCCCATTCACTGTTGGAGTCCCAATGTGGCTGCCGTCCATACATCAAGCTCTGAAAACTGAGAGTTTTTTTAGTGCTTGATTGTGGGAACCAGGGCCGGACTGCCCATCTACCACTTATGGCAAATGGCAGAAGGGCCGATGGGCTGGTGGGCCGGTCCTGTCACACAGAGAGTCGAGAAGGCTGCGCGTAGCGCAGCCTTTGGCTCTCTGGTTTGGTTACTCCCCCCCACCCCACCTGTCTCCATGGAAATGGGGGCGTGCTCGCGGCATGCCCCTGTTGGTAGTGTCCGCGCAACCCCTTTCACGGTGCGTGCCCCTTTCATGTGCGTGCACATGCCAGGGCCGACTTTCGTCCCCGGTCCGTCCCAGTTGGGAACTGAGCCCTGCTCTTTCCTATTACAGTAAGATTCAAAGTGCCAAGATGGATCCATTTGGATCCTTCCGCCTCCTTCAGCCCTCTCAGAGCATATGCAAGAACTACTGTATGTAGGCAAGAAGACTTCTGCCTATTGTGCACATAAGCTGCAAGCCGGATTTTTAGATAATCAAACAGGACCATAGTTAACTGGACAAACATTTGTCTGTGCCCTTCATTTATGACCTGCCACTGAGGGTATCCAGACTATAGGTTTACCAGGAAATGGTTGACAGTCATTAGGTCGACCACTAATGGTCGACATGCATTAGGTCAACATGGTCAATAGGTCGACAGGTAAAAGGTCGACAGTACTTATGGTCGACAGATACAAAAGGTCGACTTGTTCAAATGCTTTTTGGGGGTTTTAGCATTTTGATCAACTTTTTCATACATTACCATCCACATGGACTACCATTGGGAACAGTAACTAGAGATGAGCGGATTCGGTTCTCAGAGAACCGAACCCTACCGGACTTCATGTCACGAGCCTGGATCCAGGTCCGGCTCGGGTTTTCCCGTCTGACTTGGAAACCAGAACGAGGCAAAACGTCATCATCCTGCTGTTGGATTCTCGCAATTTTCACTCCGGCATTGGAGAGTGTAGCGAGAGGACGTTTCTCTGTCCTCAGTGTCCGTGTCTTGAGCTGCATCTGTCCAATCACAGTGGTTGTGTCCTCTGCTGCCATATGTCCAGTGCTGCTGTATAAGTCCAGTCCAGTGGTGCTGTGTTGTGCTGCATCAGTCCAGTGGTGGTGTCTTGTGCTGCATCAGTCCAGTCACAGTGGTTATGTCCCCTGCTGCCATATGTCCAGTGCTGCTGTATAAGTCCAGTCCATTGCAGTGGTGCTGTGCTGTCCTGCATCAGTACAGTGGTGGTGTCCCTGTGCTGCTGTATATGTCCAGTGGTACTGCCGTATATGTCCAGTGGTACTGCCGTATATGTCCAGCGGAACTGCCGTATATGTCCATCGGAACTGCCGTATATGTCCAGCAGTACTGCCGTATATGTCCAGTGGTACTGTCGTATATGTCCACTGATACTGCTGTATATGTCCACTGATACTGCTGTATATGTCCAGCAGTTCTGCCGTATAAGTCCAGCGATCCTGCCATATATGTCCAGCGATACTGCCGTATATGTCCAGCGATACTGCCGTATATGTCCAGTGATACTGCCGTATATGTCCAGTGATACTGCCGTATATGTCCAGTGATACTGCCGTATAATTCCAGCGGTACTGGCATATAGGTCCAGTCCAGTGGTACTGCCATATAAGTCCAGTGATCCTGCCGTATATTTCCAGTGATTCTGCAGTATATGTCCAGCGATACTGCCGTATATGTCCAGCGATCCTGCCGTATAAGTCCAGTGATCCTGCCTTAAATGTCCAGTGATACTGCCTTATATGTCCAGTGATACTGCCGTATAAGTCCAGTGGTACTGGCGTATAAGTCCAGTCCAGTGATACTGCCGTATATGTCCAGTGATACTGCCGTATATGTCCATTGATACTGCCATATACAGTATATCCAGTGATACTGCTGTATATGTCCAGTGATACTGCCGTATAAGTCCAGTGATACTGCCGTATAGGTCCAGTGATACTGCCGTATAAGTCCAGTGATCCTGCTGTATAATTCCAGTGATCCTGGCGTATAGTTCCAGTGATCCTGCTGTATAATTCCAGTGATCCTGCTTTATATGTCCAGTAATACTGCCTTATATGTCCAGTGATACTGCCGTATAAGTCCAGTGGTACTGGCGTATAAGTCCAGTCCAGTGATACTGCCGTATATGTCCAGTGATACTGCCGTATATGTCCATTGATACTGCCATATACGGTATGTCCAGTGATACTGCTGTATATGTCCAGTGATACTGCCGTATAAGTCCAGTGATACTGCCGTATAAGTCCAGTGATACTGCTGTATTAGTCCAGTGATACTGCCGTATAGGTCCAGTCAGTGCCGGTTCAAGGGCGCAGAGCGCCCCGGGCAGGAAAGGGGCGTGGCCTAATACAGGGGGCGTGGTGAGTCACGCCCCCTGTACATTGAAAGCGCCGCTTGAATGCTGAGCGGTGCGCGATGACGTCATCGCGCACCGCACAGCAAAAGGTCCTCTCCACGAAGAGAAACTAGACGCTATGCGTCTAGTTCCCTTCTTGGAGAGGACCTTTGCTGTGCGGTGCGCGATGACGTCATCGCGCACCGCTCAGCAGTTACTCTCCACGAAGGGAAACTAGACGCATAGCGTCTAGTTCCCTTCACAGGAGGCGCCGAGGACGGGGACGGCAGCGGGCAGCGGAGGCAGACGGGGGACACAGCGGGCAGCAGTGGCGGATCTTGCCACGGTGCGGCGCCCTCCGGATGGCGCCAGCGCCCTCCGGAAGGCGGCGCCCCGGGCAAAAGTCCTGCTTGCCCGTGGCAAGAACCGCCACTGGGTCCAGTGATACTGCCGTATAAGTCCAGTGATCCTGCTGTATAATTCCAGTGATCCTGGCGTATAGTTCCAGTGATCCTGCGTATAATTCCAGTGATCCTGCCTTATATGTCCAGTGATACTGCCTTATATGTCCAGTGATACTGCCGTATAAGTCCAGTGGTACTGGCGTATAAGTCCAGTCCAGTGATACTGCCGTATATGTCCAGTGATACTGCCGTATATGTCCATTGATACTGCCATATACGGTATGTCCAGTGATACTGCTGTATATGTCCAGTGATACTGCCGTATAGGTCCAGTGATACTGCCATATAAGCCCAGTCCAATGATACTGCCACTGAAGTATATGTCATTTGATATTGCCGTATATGTCCAGCGATACTGCTGTATAAATCCAGTGATCCTGCTGTATAATTCCAGTGATCCTGGCGTATAGTTCCAGTGATCCTGCGTATAATTCCAGTGATCCTGCCTTATATGTCCAGTGATACTGCCTTATATGTCCAGTGATACTGCCGTATAAGTCCAGTGGTACTGGCGTATAAGTCCAGTCCAGTGATACTGCCGTATATGTCCAGTGATACTGCCGTATATGTCCATTGATACTGCCATATACGGTATGTCCAGTGATACTGCTGTATATGTCCAGTGATACTGCCGTATAGGTCCAGTGATACTGCCATATAAGCCCAGTCCAATGATACTGCCACTGAAGCATATGTCATTTGATATTGCCGTATATGTCCAGCGATACTGCTGTATAAATCCAGTGATCCTGCCGTATAAGTCCAGTGAACCTGCCGTATAAGTCCAGTGATCCTGCCGTATAATTCCAGTGGTACTGGCGTATAAGTCCAGTCCAGTGATACTGCCGTATATGTCCAGTGATACTGCCGTATATGTCCATTGATACTGCCATATACAGTATGTCCAGTGATACTGCCATATAAATCCAGTGGTACTGGCGTATAAGTTGACAAAGCTAAATATTTATCTTATATAAAACCCTTTATGAGGTCTAAGAACACTGTACGCTATTTACGTATGAAGTACCGTAAGGGTACGCTCGTTGCGTAACGATCGCTTAGCCGTGGTCGAGACGCTCAAGCGTCACGTTCGCTCACGGCCAAGAGATCACAGGCAGGCACGCTATTGGCTGCCGACTAACGTAATGATTCGCTATAGCGTAGCGGACGCTCGGGACCACGAGGAGATCACCAGCGGCGCTGACGCTCACAATGTTAAACCTTTGTATCTAAACCATAAACAATGTAATATGCTGTAAAACCTTTGTGTAGAGATAGGGTGTAGATGCAACCTAGTGTAACCTTATTAACTTAAAAGCTGTTTGAGCGTCACCGACGCTCTGAGAATACTAAATACTATAAGAAATACACAGATACCTGGGCTTAGGGTCCAACGCCTAATATATATATATTTTGAATGATATACTTGCAAAAGAATTAATACAAATACAAATCATACACTACAATATAACATAGACTACCTAACCAGATAACTACACAGGAAATATAATACAATTACTATTTAAGGGAAAATAAGAGAAAAAGAGGAGGAGAGAGAGAGAGAGAGAATTTGGCCCACAATAACAAGAAGATCAATATAGTTGCGGAGAAACACTTACGCACAAGGGGAAACGATCGCATGCGCCTCGATATCCAGCTCCCGATTATCAGCAATGAGAACCGTTGAAGAGAGTGAACTGGATATGGTCGGCCTGCCTATTTATGCCCCACACACAATACAATCCAATGGTCCCTACAATCTCATTGTTCATTGGACACAGGAATTCGGCTTCGCATTATAACAAAAGGTCATAGGTTGATTCATACAGGTGGGCTGTGACTGCTTCCAACTGTTCAGGTGGGTGGGATACTGGGTTTCCTGCCGCATGACTAAATAAGAACAAATAATAGTAAATGGACATAAACTTCTTATGTCCATAACTATTCGCACGAGCGATTAATCCGCTCCAAACCAACACCGGAATATTGCTATTTAAATACTCTTCCGATGGGTACTAAACACCACTGTATGACCCCTGTTAGACCCTTCGTACAATACAAAGAGGGATCTCTCTGTCCAGGAACATGCTATGTTAACTAAACTTTCAGAATCTATCAAAGGGACCATGATCTACAAAATACATTATATAGTGAAAATATGTAACGATTGAGTCGCACGCTACGATCACATAAACTCTACCGTAAATACGCATACCGTGCGCCTGCGGGTGCCCGCGACTGTGAGTATGCGCACGTACGGGAGAGCGCACGCATGCGCAGCACGGACCTGTGTGAGGTGCAAATATGGTAGTGTGCATAGAGATATTTTTCTGACTTTGACAAAGTCCAGTCGAGTGATACTGCCGTATATGTCCAGTGATACTGCCGTATATGTCCATTGATACTGCCATATACAGTATGTCCAGTGATACTGCCATATAAGTCCAGTGATACTGACATATATGTCCAGTGATACTGCCGTATAAGTCCTATAATACTGCCATAAATGTCCAGTGATATTAACGTATATGTCATTTGATACTGCCGTATATGTATCCAGTGATCCTGCCGTATAAGTCCAGTGATCCTGCCATATATGTCCAGCGGTACTGCCGTATATGTCCAGCGGTACTGCTGTATATGTCCAGCGGTACTGCTATATAATTACAGTGATCCTGCCATATAAATCCAGTGATCCTGCCATATAAGTCCAGTGGTACTGGCGTATAAGTCCAGTCCAGTGATACTGCCGTATATGTCCAGTGATACTACCGTATATGTCCAGTGATACTGCCGTATAAGTCCAGTAGTACTGGCGTATAAGTCCAGTGATCATGGCGTATAAGTCCATATAAGTCCATATAATTCCGTATAAGTCCAGTCCAGTGGTGCTGGATCTGAAAGATTTTTGAAAAAAACTTAAAAAACGGCTAAAATCACAGAATTTGGGGGTAATATTGCTCCTACGGTATTATTAACCTCAATAACATTCATTTCCAGTCTATTCTGAACACCTCACAATATTGTTTTTAGGCCAAAAGGTTGCACCGAGGTTGCTGGATGACTAAGCTAAGCGACATAAGTGGACAACACAAACACCTGGCCTATCTAGTAGAGATGAGCGGGTTCGGTTTCTCTGAATCCGAACCCGCCAGAACTTCATGTTTTTTTTCACGGGTCCGAGCGACTCGGATCTTCCCGCCTTGCTCGGTTAACCCGAGCGCGCCCGAACGTCATCATGACGCTGTCGGATTCTCGCGAGGCTCGGATTCAATCGCGAGACTCGGATTCTATATAAGGAGCCGCGCGTCGCCGCCATTTTCACACGTGCATTGAGATTGATAGGGAGAGGACGTGGCTGGCGTCCTCTCCATTTAGATTATAAGAGACTGAGAGAGATTTACTGGAGCTGACTAGGAGGAGTACTGTTACTGTAGAAGTGTAGAGACTGAGTGGAGAGAGTTTACTAGTGAGGACAGTGCAGTTTACTTTATAATCCGTTCTCTGCCTGAAAAAAGCGATACACAGCACACAGTGACTCAGTCACATACCATATCTGTGTGCACTGCTCAGGCTCAGGCCAGTGTGCTGCATCATCTATTATCTATATATAATATTATATATATCTGTCTGACTGCTCAGCTTACACAGCTTATAATAGTGGGGGAGACTGGGGAGCACTACTGCAGTGCCAGTTATAGGTTATAGCAGGAGCCAGGAGTACATAATATATTATATAGTGAGTGACCACCAGACACACAGTGCAGTTTATTTAATATATCCGTTCTCTGCCTGAAAAAAGCGATACACACAGTGACTCAGTCAGTCACATACCATATCTGTGTGCACTGCTCAGGCTCAGGCCAGTGTGCTGCATCATCTATTATCTATATATAATATTATATATATCTGTCTGACTGCTCAGCTCACACAGCTTATAATTGTGGGGGAGACTGGGGAGCACTACTGCAGTGCCAGTTATAGGTTATAGCAGGAGCCAGGAGTACATAATATATTATATAGTGAGTGACCACCAGACACACAGTGCAGTTTATTTAATATATCCGTTCTCTGCCTGAAAAAAGCGATACACACAGTGACTCAGTCAGTCAGTCACATACCATATCTGTGTGCACTGCTCAGGCTCAGGCCAGTGTGCTGCATCATCTATATATTATATATCTGTCTGACTGCTCAGCTCACACAGCTTATAATTGTGGGGGAGACTGGGGAGCACTACTGCAGTGCCAGTTATAGGTTATAGCAGGAGCCAGGAGTACATATTATATTAAAATTAAACAGTGCACACTTTTGCTGCAGGAGTGCCACTGCCAGTGTGACTGACCAGTGACCTGACCACACTGACCACCAGTATAGTTAGTAGTATACTTATATTGTGATTGCCTGAAAAAGTTAAACACTCGTCGTGTGACTTCACTTGTGTGTTTTTTTTTTTTTTATTCTATAAAAATAAAACTCATTCTGCTGACAGACAGTGTCCAGCAGGTCCGTCAATATATAATATATAATATATACCTGTCCGGCTGCAGTAGTGATATATATATATTTTTTATATCATTTATCATCCAGTCGCAGCAGACACAGTACGGTAGTTCACGGCTGTGGCTACCTCTGTGTCTCTGCACTCGGCAGGCAGTCCGTCCATAATTGTAATACCACCTAACCGTGGATTTTTTTCATTCTTCTTTATACATACATAGTTACATAGACATCTTCTCTTTATCAACCAGTCTATATTAGCTGCAGACACAGTACAGTACGGTAGTTCACGGCTGTGGCTACCTCTGTGTCTGCACTCGGCAGGCAGTCCGTCCATAATTGTATACCACCTAACCGTGGTTTTTTTTCATTCTTCTTTATACATACATAGTTACATAGACATCTTCTCTTTATCAACCAGTCTATATTAGCTGCAGACACAGTACAGTACGGTAGTTCACGGCTGTGGCTACCTCTGTGTCTGCACTCGGCAGGCAGTCCGTCCATAATTGTATACCACCTAACCGTGGATTTTTTTCAGTCTTCTTTATACATACATAGTTACATAGACATCTTCTCTTTATCAACCAGTCTATATTAGCTGCAGACACAGTACAGTACGGTAGTTCACGGCTGTGGCTACCTCTGTGTCTGCAGTCGGCAGGCAGTCCATAATTGTATACTAGTATCCATCTCCATTGTTTACCTGAGGTGCCTTTTAGTTGTGCCTATTAAAATATGGAGAACAAAAATGTTGAGGTTCCAAAATTAGGGAAAGATCAAGATCCACTTCCACCTCGTGCTGAAGCTGCTGCCACTAGTCATGGCCGAGACGATGAAATGCCAGCAACGTCGTCTGCCAAGGCCGATGCCCAATGTCATAGTACAGAGCATGTCAAATCCAAAACACCAAATATCAGAAAAAAAAGGACTCCAAAACCTAAAATAAAATTGTCGGAGGAGAAGCGTAAACTTGCCAATATGCCATTTACCACACGGAGTGGCAAGGAACGGCTGAGGCCCTGGCCTATGTTCATGGCTAGTGGTTCAGCTTCACATGAGGATGGAAGCACTCAGCCTCTCGCTAGAAAAATGAAAAGACTCAAGCTGGCAAAAGCAGCACAGCAAAGAACTGTGCATTCTTCGAAATCCCAAATCCACAAGGAGAGTCCAATTGTGTCGGTTGCGATGCCTGACCTTCCCAACACTGGACGTGAAGAGCATGCGCCTTCCACCATTTGCACGCCCCCTGCAAGTGCTGGAAGGAGCACCCGCAGTATAGTTCCTGATAGTCAGATTGAAGATGTCAGTGTTGAAGTACACCAGGATGAGGAGGATATGGGTGTTGCTGGCGCTGGGGAGGAAATTGACCAGGAGGATTCTGATGGTGAGGTGGTTTGTTTAAGTCAGGCACCCGGGGAGACACCTGTTGTCCGTGGGAGGAATATGGCCGTTGACATGCCAGGTGAAAATACCAAAAAAATCAGCTCTTCGGTGTGGAGGTATTTCACCAGAAATGCGGACAACAGGTGTCAAGCCGTGTGTTCCCTTTGTCAAGCTGTAATAAGTAGGGGTAAGGACGTTAACCACCTCGGAACATCCTCCCTTATACGTCACCTGCAGCGCATTCATAATAAGTCAGTGACAAGTTCAAAAACTTTGGGTGACAGCGGAAGCAGTCCACTGACCAGTAAATCCCTTCCTCTTGTAACCAAGCTCACGCAAACCACCCCACCAACTCCCTCAGTGTCAATTTCCTCCTTCCCCAGGAATGCCAATAGTCCTGCAGGCCATGTCACTGGCAATTCTGACGAGTCCTCTCCTGCCTGGGATTCCTCCGATGCATCCTTGCGTGTAACGCCTACTGCTGCTGGCGCTGCTGTTGTTGCCGCTGGGAGTCGATGGTCATCCCAGAGGGGAAGTCGTAAGCCCACTTGTACTACTTCCAGTAAGCAATTGACTGTTCAACAGTCCTTTGCGAGGAAGATGAAATATCACAGCAGTCATCCTACTGCAAAGCGGATAACTGAGGCCTTGACAACTATGTTGGTGTTAGACGTGCGTCCGGTATCCGCCGTTAGTTCACAGGGAACTAGACAATTTATTGAGGCAGTGTGCCCCCGTTACCAAATAAAATCTAGGTTCCACTTCTCTAGGCAGGCGATACCGAGAATGTACACGGACGTCAGAAAAAGACTCACCAGTGTCCTAAAAAATGCAGTTGTACCCAATGTCCACTTAACCACGGACATGTGGACAAGTGGAGCAGGGCAGGGTCAGGACTATATGACTGTGACAGCCCACTGGGTAGATGTATGGACTCCCGCCGCAAGAACAGCAGCGGCGGCACCAGTAGCAGCATCTCGCAAACGCCAACTCTTTCCTAGGCAGGCTACGCTTTGTATCACCGCTTTCCAGAATACGCACACAGCTGAAAACCTCTTACGGCAACTGAGGAAGATCATCGCGGAATGGCTTACCCCAATTGGACTCTCCTGTGGATTTGTGGCATCGGACAACGCCAGCAATATTGTGTGTGCATTAAATATGGGCAAATTCCAGCACGTCCCATGTTTTGCACATACCTTGAATTTGGTGGTGCAGAATTTTTTAAAAAACGACAGGGGCGTGCAAGAGATGCTGTCGGTGGCCAGAAGAATTGCGGGACACTTTCGGCGTACAGGCACCACGTACAGAAGACTGGAGCACCACCAAAAACTACTGAACCTGCCCTGCCATCATCTGAAGCAAGAAGTGGTAACGAGGTGGAATTCAACCCTCTATATGCTTCAGAGGTTGGAGGAGCAGCAAAAGGCCATTCAAGCCTATACAATTGAGCACGATATAGGAGGTGGAATGCACCTGTCTCAAGTGCAGTGGAGAATGATTTCAACGTTGTGCAAGGTTCTGATGCCCTTTGAACTTGCCACACGTGAAGTCAGTTCAGACACTGCCAGCCTGAGTCAGGTCATTCCCCTCATCAGGCTTTTGCAGAAGAAGCTGGAGGCATTGAAGAAGGAGCTAAAAGGGAGCGATTCCGCTAGGCATGTGGGACTTGTGGATGCAGCCCTTAATTCGCTTAACAAGGATTCACGGGTGGTCAATCTGTTGAAATCAGAGCACTACATTTTGGCCACCGTGCTCGATCCTAGATTTAAAGCCTACCTTGGATCTCTCTTTCCGGCAGACACAAGTCTGCTGGGGTTGAAAGACCTGCTGGTGACAAAATTGTCAAGTCAAGCGGAACGCGACCTGTCAACATCTCCTCCTTCACATTCTCCCGCAACTGGGGGTGCGAGGAAAAGGCTCAGAATTCCGAGCCCACCCGCTGGCGGTGATGCAGGGCAGTCTGGAGCGACTGCTGATGCTGACATCTGGTCCGGACTGAAGGACCTGACAACGATTACGGACATGTCGTCTACTGTCACTGCATATGATTCTCTCAACATTGATAGAATGGTGGAGGATTATATGAGTGACCGCATCCAAGTAGGCACGTCACACAGTCCGTACTTATACTGGCAGGAAAAAGAGGCAATTTGGAGGCCCTTGCACAAACTGGCTTTATTCTACCTAAGTTGCCCTCCCACAAGTGTGTACTCCGAAAGAGTGTTTAGTGCCGCCGCTCACCTTGTCAGCAATCGGCGTACGAGGTTACATCCAGAAAATGTGGAGAAGATGATGTTCATTAAAATGAATTATAATCAATTCCTCCGCGGAGACATTGACCAGCAGCAATTGCCTCCACAAAGTACACAGGGAGCTGAGATGGTGGATTCCAGTGGGGACGAATTGATAATCTGTGAGGAGGGGGATGTACACGGTGATATATCGGAGGGTGAAGATGAGGTGGACATCTTGCCTCTGTAGAGCCAGTTTGTGCAAGGAGAGATTAATTGCTTCTTTTTTGGGGGGGGTCCAAACCAACCCGTCATATCAGTCACAGTCGTGTGGCAGACCCTGTCACTGAAATGATGGGTTGGTTAAAGTGTGCATGTCCTGTTTTGTTTATACAACATAAGGGTGGGTGGGAGGGCCCAAGGACAATTCCATCTTGCACCTCTTTTTTCTTTTCTTTTTCTTTGCATCATGTGCTGATTGGGGAGGGTTTTTTGGAAGGGACATCCTGCGTGACACTGCAGTGCCACTCCTAGATGGGCCCGGTGTTTGTGTCGGCCACTAGGGTCGCTAATCTTACTCACACAGTCAGCTACCTCATTGCGCCTCTTTTTTTCTTTGCGTCATGTGCTGTTTGGGGAGGGTTTTTTGGAAGGGACATCCTGCGTGACACTGCAGTGCCACTCCTAGATGGGCCCGGTGTTTGTGTCGGCCACTAGGGTCGCTAATCTTACTCACACAGCTACCTCATTGCGCCTCTTTTTTTCTTTGCGTCATGTGCTGTTTGGGGAGGGTTTTTTGGAAGGGACATCCTGCGTGACACTGCAGTGCCACTCCTAGATGGGCCCGGTGTTTGTGTCGGCCACTAGGGTCGCTAATCTTACTCACACAGCTACCTCATTGCGCCTCTTTTTTTCATTGCGTCATGTGCTGTTTGGGGAGGGTTTTTTGGAAGGGCCATCCTGCGTGACACTGCAGTGCCACTCCTAGATGGGCCCGGTGTTTGTGTCGGCCACTAGGGTCGCTAATCTTACTCACACAGCTACCTCATTGCGCCTCTTTTTTTCTTTGCGTCATGTGCTGTTTGGGGAGGGTTTTTTGGAAGGGACATCCTGCGTGACACTGCAGTGCCACTCCTAGATGGGCCCGGTGTTTGTGTCGGCCACTAGGGTCGCTTATCTTACTCACACAGCGACCTCGGTGCAAATTTTAGGACTAAAAATAATATTGTGAGGTGTGAGGTATTCAGAATAGACTGAAAATGAGTGTAAATTATGGTTTTTGAGGTTAATAATACTTTGGGATCAAAATGACCCCCAAATTCTATGATTTAAGCTGTTTTTTAGTGTTTTTTGAAAAAAACACCCGAATCCAAAACACACCCGAATCCGACAAAAAAAATTCGGTGAGGTTTTGCCAAAACGCGTTCGAACCCAAAACACGGCCGCGGAACCGAACCCAAAACCAAAACACAAAACCCGAAAAATTTCAGGCGCTCATCTCTACTATCTAGGAGTGGCACTGCAGTGTCAGACAGCAGGGCAGATATAAATAAAAAAAAAGGCCACAAACAGCACATGATGCAAAGAAGAAAAGAGCTGCACCGAGGTTGCTGTATGACTAAGCCAAGCGACACAAGTGTGCGGCACAAACACCTAGCCCATCTAGGAGTGGCACTGCAGTGGCAGACAGGATGGCACTTTTCAAAAACTAGGCCCCAAACAGCACCTCATGCAAAGATGTAGAAGAGGTGCCATGAGGTAGCTGTATGACTAAGCCAAGCAACACAAACAATTCCCACTGGAATTATTATACAGCAATATCACTGGAATTATACAGCAATATCACTGGAATTACACAGCAATATCACTGGAATTATATGGCAGTACCACTGGACATATACGGCAGTATCACTGGAATTATATGGCAGTACCACTGGACATATATACGGAAGTGTCAGACAGGATGGCCCTTTAAAAAAAATAGTCCCCAAACTGCACATGATGAAAAGAAGAAAAAGAGGTGCAAGATGGAATTGTCCTTGGGCCCTCCCACCCACCCTTATGTTGTATAAACAGGACATACACACTTTAACAAACCAATCATTTCAGCAACAGGGTCAGCCACACGACTGTGGCTGAAATGACTGGTTTGTTTGGGCCGTCACCAAAAAGAACAATCAATTTCTCTTTGCACAAACTGGCTCTACACAGGCAAGATGTCGACCTCATTCTCGTCCTCCGATTCCTCACCCCTTTCACTGTGTACATTCCCCTCCTCACAGAGTATTAATTCGTCCCCACTGGAATCCACCATCACAGGTCCCTGTGTACTTTCCGGAGACAATTGCTGGTAAAGGTCTACCTGGAGGAATTTATAATTCATTTTGATGAACATCATCTTCTCCACATTTTGTGGAAGTAACCTCCTACGCCAATCGCTAACAAGGTTACTGGCTGCACTAAACATTCTTTCGGAGTACACACTGGAGAGGGGACAACTTAGGTAAAATAAAGCCAATTTGTGCAAGGGCATCCAAATTGCCTCTTTTTCCTGCCAGTATACATACAGACAGTCTGACATGCCTACTTGGATGCTGTCATTCATATAATCCTCCACCATTCTTTCAATGGTGACAGAATCATATGCAGTGACAGTAGACATGTCAGTAATCGTTGGCAGGTCCTTCAGTCTGGACCAGATATCAGCACTCCCTCCTGACTGCCCTGCATCACCGCCAGCGGGTGGGCTAGGAAATCTTATCCTTTTCGAGTTGACAATTTACTAGAGATGAGCGGGTTCGGTTTCTCTGAATCCGAACCCGCCCGAACTTCATGGTTTTTTTCACGGGTCCGAGCAGACTCGGATCCTCCCGCCTTGCTCGGTTAACCCGAGCGCGCCCGAACGTCATCATGACGCTGTCGGATTCTCGCGAGACTCGGATTCTATATAAGGAGCCGCGCGTCGCCGCCATTTTCACACGTGCATTGAGATTGATAGGGAGAGGACGTGGCTGGCGTCCTCTCCATTTAGATTATAAGAGAGAGAGATTTACTGGAGCTTAGGACTAGGAGGAGTACTGTAGAAGTGTAGAGAGTGCAGAGAGTTTACTAGTGAGTGACCACCAGACAGTGCAGTTTATTTAATATATCCGTTCTCTGCCTGAAAAAAGCGATACACACAGTGACTCAGTCACATACCATATCTGTGTGCACTGCTCAGGCTCAGCCCAGTGTGCTGCATCATCTATATATATTATATATCTGTCTGACTGCTCAGCTCACACAGCTTATAATTGTGGGGGAGACTGGGGAGCACTGCAGTGCCAGTTATAGGTTATAGCAGGAGCCAGGAGTACATAATATTATACAGTGAGTGACCACCAGACAGTGCAGTTTATTTAATATATCCGTTCTCTGCCTGAAAAAAGCGATACACACAGTGACTCAGTCACATACCATATCTGTGTGCACTGCTCAGGCTCAGCCCAGTGTGCTGCATCATCTATATATATTATATATCTGTCTGACTGCTCAGCTCACACAGCTTATAATTGTGGGGGAGACTGGGGAGCACTGCAGTGCCAGTTATAGGTTATAGCAGGAGCCAGGAGTACATAATATTATATTAAAATTAAACAGTGCACACTTTTGCTGCAGGAGTGCCACTGCCAGTGTGACTGACCAGTGACCTGACCACACTGACCACCAGTATAGTTAGTAGTATACTTATATTGTGATTGCCTGAAAAAGTTAAACACTCGTCGTGTGACTTCACTTGTGTGTTGTTGTTTTTTTTATTCTATAAAAATAAAACTCATTCTGCTGACAGACAGTGTCCAGCAGGTCCGTCATTATATAATATATAATATATACCTGTCCGGCTGCAGTAGTGATATATATATATTTTTTATATCATTTATCATCCAGTCGCAGCAGACACAGTACGGTAGTTCACGGCTGTGGCTACCTCTGTGTCTGCACTCGGCAGGCAGTCCGTCCATAATTGTATACCACCTAACCGTGGTTTTTTTTTCTTCTTTATACATACATACTACTACGACATCTCTTTATCAACCAGTCTATATTAGCAGCAGACACAGTACAGTACGGTAGTTCACGGCTGTGGCTACCTCTGTGTCTGCACTCGGCAGGCAGTCCGTCCATAATTGTATACCACCTAACCGTGGTTTTTTTTTCTTTCTTCTTTATACATACATAGTTACATAGACATCTCTTTATCAACCAGTCTATATTAGCAGCAGACACAGTACAGTACGGTAGTTCACGGCTGTGGCTACCTCTGTGTCTGCACTCGGCAGGCAGTCCATAATTGTATACTAGTATCCATCTCCATTGTTTACCTGAGGTGCCTTTTAGTTGTGCCTATTAAAATATGGAGAACAAAAATGTTGAGGTTCCAAAATTAGGGAAAGATCAAGATCCACTTCCACCTCGTGCTGAAGCTGCTGCCACTAGTCATGGCCGAGACGATGAAATGCCAGCAACGTCGTCTGCCAAGGCCGATGCCCAATGTCATAGTACAGAGCATGTCAAATCCAAAACACCAAATATCAGAAAAAAAAGGACTCCAAAACCTAAAATAAAATTGTCGGAGGAGAAGCGTAAACTTGCCAATATGCCATTTACGACACGGAGTGGCAAGGAACGGCTGAGGCCCTGGCCTATGTTCATGGCTAGTGGTTCAGCTTCACATGAGGATGGAAGCACTCAGCCTCTCGCTAGAAAAATGAAAAGACTCAAGCTGGCAAAAGCAGCACAGCAAAGAACTGTGCATTCTTCGAAATCCCAAATCCACAAGGAGAGTCCAATTGTGTCGGTTGTCTCAACATTGATAGAATGGTGGAGGATTATATGAGTGACCGCATCCAAGTAGGCACGTCACACAGTCCGTACTTATACTGGCAGGAAAAAGAGGCAATTTGGAGGCCCTTGCACAAACTGGCTTTATTCTACCTAAGTTGCCCTCCCACAAGTGTGTACTCCGAAAGAGTGTTTAGTGCCGCCGCTCACCTTGTCAGCAATCGGCGTACGAGGTTACATCCAGAAAATGTGGAGAAGATGATGTTCATTAAAATGAATTATAATCAATTCCTCCGCGGAGACATTGACCAGCAGCAATTGCCTCCACAAAGTACACAGGGAGCTGAGATGGTGGATTCCAGTGGGGACGAATTGATAATCTGTGAGGAGGGGGATGTACACGGTGATATATCGGAGGGTGATGATGAGGTGGACATCTTGCCTCTGTAGAGCCAGTTTGTGCAAGGAGAGATTAATTGCTTCTTTTTTGGGGGGGGTCCAAACCAACCCGTCATATCAGTCACAGTCGTGTGGCAGACCCTGTCACTGAAATGATGGGTTGGTTAAAGTGTGCATGTCCTGTTTTGTTTATACAACATAAGGGTGGGTGGGAGGGCCCAAGGACAATTCCATCTTGCACCTCTTTTTTCTTTTCTTTTTCTTTGCATCATGTGCTGATTGGGGAGGGTTTTTTGGAAGGGACATCCTGCGTGACACTGCAGTGCCACTCCTAAATGGGCCCGGTGTTTGTGTCGGCCACTAGGGTCGCTAATCTTACTCACACAGTCAGCTACCTCATTGCGCCTCTTTTTTTCTTTGCGTCATGTGCTGTTTGGGGAGGGTTTTTTGGAAGGGACATCCTGCGTGACACTGCAGTGCCACTCCTAGATGGGCCCGGTGTTTGTGTCGGCCACTAGGGTCGCTAATCTTACTCACACAGCTACCTCATTGCGCCTCTTTTTTTCTTTGCGTCATGTGCTGTTTGGGGAGGGTTTTTTGGAAGGGCCATCCTGCGTGACACTGCAGTGCCACTCCTAGATGGGCCCGGTGTTTGTGTCGGCCACTAGGGTCGCTAATCTTACTCACACAGCTACCTCATTGCGCCTCTTTTTTTCTTTGCGTCATGTGCTGTTTGGGGAGGGTTTTTTGGAAGGGCCATCCTGCGTGACACTGCAGTGCCACTCCTAGATGGGCCCGGTGTTTGTGTCGGCCACTAGGGTCGCTAATCTTACTCACACAGCTACCTCATTGCGCCTCTTTTTTTCTTTGCGTCATGTGCTGTTTGGGGAGGGTTTTTTGGAAGGGACATCCTGCGTGACACTGCAGTGCCACTCCTAGATGGGCCCGGTGTTTGTGTCGGCCACTAGGGTCGCTTATCTTACTCACACAGCGACCTCGGTGCAAATTTTAGGACTAAAAATAATATTGTGAGGTGTGAGGTATTCAGAATAGACTGAAAATGAGTGTAAATTATGGTTTTTGAGGTTAATAATACTTTGGGATCAAAATGACCCCCAAATTCTATGATTTAAGCTGTTTTTTAGTGTTTTTTGAAAAAAACACCCGAATCCAAAACACACCCGAATCCGACAAAAAAAATTCGGTGAGGTTTTGCCAAAACGCGTTCGAACCCAAAACACGGCCGCGGAACCGAACCCAAAACCAAAACACAAAACCCGAAAAATTTCAGGCGCTCATCTCTACAATTTACTCACCAGCAGGTCTTTGCACCTCTGCACACTTGTGTCTGCCAGAAAGAGAGATACAACGTAGGCTTTAAACCTAGGATCGAGCATGGTGGCCAAAATGTAGTGCTCTGATTTCAACAGATTGACCACCCTCGAATCCTGGCAAGCGAATGAAGGGCTCCATCCATAAGTCTCACATACTTAGCAGATCCGCTCCGTCTTAGCTCTTCATTTAATTTCTCCAGCTGCTTCTGCAAAAGCCTGATGAGGGGAAAGACCTGACTCAAGCTGGCAGTGCCTGAACTGACTTCACATGTGGCAAGTTCAAAGGATTGGAGAACCTTGCACAAGACAGAAATCACTCTCCACTGCGCTTGAGTCAGGTGCTTTCCCCCTCCTTTGCCTATATCGTAGGTGGATGTATAGGCTTTAATGGCCTTTTGCTGCTCCTCCATCCTTTGAAGCATATAGAGTGTTGAATTCCACCTCGTTGCCACCTCTTGCTTCAGTTGATGGCAGGGCAGGTTCAGGAGTGTTTGCTGGTGCTCCAGTCTTTGGCATAATATTGGTGGCGTTGTCCGATATCACAAATCCCCAGGAGAGTCTAATGGGCCCTACACACTGGGCTACAATACTGAAAGATATGAACGATCTGGTTCATTAGTGAACGAGATACCATTCATATCTTTCAGTGTGTAGGCACCAGCGATGAACGATAAGCGGCCCGCGCTCATTCATGGCTGGTGCCCCGTCGCTTGTGCATGCAGGCCAATATGGACGATATCATCCATATTTGCCTGCACTGCTATGGAGCCGGGTAACGGGGGGAGTAAAGAAACTTCACTCCCCCCGTCACTGCCCACCCACCGCTGGGTCGCCCGTCGGCCGTATCCGCCGTCGGGCAGCTCGGCGGCGGATCTGTCAGTGTGTAGGGCCCATAAGTGTGGCAAGCTAATGCACGATGATGTCCCTCAGTTTCCGTAAGAGGTTGTCAGTGGTGTGCCTCTTACGGAAAGCAGTGATACACAGCGTAGCCTGCCTAGAAACGAGTTTGGATTTGCGAGATGCTGCTACTGGTGCCGCTGCTGTTGTTGTTGTGGGAGGCAATACATCTTCCCAGTGGGCTGTCACAGTCATATAGTCCTTAGTGTGCCCTGTTCCACTTGTCCACATGTCCGTGGTTAAGTGGACACTGGATACAACTGCATTTTTTAGGACACTGGCGACACTTTTTCTGACGTCTCTGTACTTTCTCGGTATCGCCTGCCTAGTGAAGTGGAACCTAGATGGGATTTGGTACCAGGGACACAATACCTCCATCAATTGTCTAAATCCCACCGCACTAATGGCGGATACCGGACGCACATCTAACACCAACATAAGTGTCAAGGCCTCAGTTATCCGCTTTGCAACAGGATGACTGCTTTCATATTTCATCTTCCTCACAAAGGGCTGTTGGTCAATTGCTTAATTGAAGTAGTACAAGTGGTCTTCCGACTTCCCCTCTGGGATGCCGATCAACTCCCAGCAGCAAGAACAGCAGCGGCGGCAGCAACAACAGCAGCAGTAGGCGTACCACTCAAGGATCCTCCAGAGGAATCCCGGTTAGGAGAGAACTCGTCAGTCTTGCGAGGGACATGGCCTGCAGGACTACTGACATTCATGGCTGAGGAGGAAGTTGACGTTGAGGGAGTTGGTGGTGTGGCTTGCAGGAGCTTGGGTACAAGAGGAAGAAGGTATTTAGGTGTCATTGGACTGCTTACACTCTTACCCAAAGTTTCACAACTTGACACTGACTTCTGATGAATACGCTGCAGGGGACATATAAGGGAGGATGTTCCTAGGTCGTTAACATCCTTACCCCTACTTATTACAGATTGACAGAGGCAACACACGGCTTGACACCTGTTGTACGGATTTGTGGAGAAATAATTCCACACCCAAGAGGTGGCTTTTTTGGTATTTTGCCCAGGCATCACAATGGGCTTCTTCATCCCACAGACAACAGGTGTCCCCCCCCCCCCCCCCCCGATTCCTCATTTAAACAAACCGCATCACCATTAGAATCCTCATTGTCAACTTCCTCCTCAGCGCCCGCAACTCCCATATCCTCATCCTGGTGTGACATCTTCAATTTGAATATCAGAAACTGGACTGTGGGTGCTCCTTCCAGCACTTGCAGAGGGCGTGCAAATGGAGGAAGGAGCCACCTCTTCCCATCCAGTGTTGGGAAGGTCAGGCATCGCAACCGCTGACACACTTGGACTCTCCTTGGGGATATGTGATACCATCTTAGAATGCACAGTTCTTTGCTGTGCTTTTATCAACTTAACTCTTATAATTTTTCTAGCGGGAAGATGAGGGCTTCCATCATAATGTGAAGCTGAACCACTAGTCATGAACATAGGCATGGGCCTTAGCCGTTCCTTGCCACTCCGTGTCGTAAATGGCATATTGGCAAGTTTACGTTTCTCCTCAGACCATTTAAAAAAAAATTTGGGGTCTTTTTACTGAACTTTGGCTTTTTGGATTTTACATGCCCTCTACTATCACATTGGGCATCGGCCATGGCAGACGACGTTGATGGCATTTCATTGACTATGTCATTACTAGTGGCAGCAGCTTCAGCACTAGGAGGAAGTGGTTCTTGATCCTTCCCTATTTTATCCTCCAAATTTTTGTTCTCCATTATTTTTCTGGAGTTATATAACACAATATGCGGCACAGGAGGGCGTACCCCTACACCTCACAGGGCAAACCCTGTAAAAATTATTTGGATTAAATATTAATAACCCCTTTATTTGGAGTAAATAATATACAGCACAGGACAGCACCACTGAACTTATATGGCAGCACCACTGGACTGGATTTATACAGAATTATATGGATTTATATGGAATTATACGGCAGGATCACTGGAATTATATGGCAGTATGACAGGAATTATATGGCAATATCACTGGAATTATACGGCAATATCACTGGAATTATACGCCAGTAATCTGAGCATTATACGGTAATATCACAGGAATTATACGGCAATATCACAGGAATTATATGCCAGTATCCCGAGAATTATATGGCAATATCGCTGTAATTATATGCTAGTATCACGGGAATTATACAGCAATATCACGGGAATTACAGTATATGGCAATATCACAGGAATTATACAGCAATATCACAGGAATTATACGATAGTATTCTGAGAATTATAAGGCAAGATCACAGGAATCATATGCCAGTATCACAGGAATTATATGGCAATGTCACTGGAATTATACGGCAATATCACAGGAATTATACGCCAGTATTCCGAGAATAACACGGCAATATCACAGGAATTATATGGCAATATCACTGGAATTATACGGCAATATCACTGTAATTATGCGCCAGTATCACGGGAATTACATGGCAATGTCACTGGAATTATACGGCAATATCACAGGAATTATACAACAGTATTCTGAGAATTACACAGCAATATCACAGGAATTATATGGCAATATCACAGGAATTATACGCCAGTATCCCGAGAATTATACGGCAATATCACTGTAATTATGCGCCAGTATCACGGAAATTATATGGCAATATCACTGGAATTATACGGCAATATCACAGGAATTATATGACAGTAATCTGAGAATTATATGCCAATATCATGGGAATTATATGGCAATTTCACAGGAATTATATGGCAATATCACAGGAATTATACGCCAGTATTCCGAGAATTATACGGCAATATCACAGGAATTATACACCAGTATCACAGGAATTATATGGCAATATCACAGGAATTATACGGCAATATCACAGGAATTATACGGCAGTATTACAAGAATTATACGGCAATATCACAGGAGATATACGCGAGTATCACGGGAATTATATGGCAATAATACTGGAATTTTACGGCAATATCACTGGTATTATACGCCAGTAACACTGGATATATGGCAGCAGAGGACACCACCACTGTGACTGGTCACTGGACTGATGCTGCACAAGAGCGACACTACCCCTGGTCTGATGCAAGACAACACAGCAAAACTGCAAGGGACTTATATAGCAGCACTGGGGACATATAGCAGCAGAGGACACCAACACTGTGACTGGCTGGATTGATGCAGCATAAGACACTGACTACACTGGACTGAGCAGCACAAGACAGCACTAGAATCACCACCCCACTTTCCCGCCCACACAGACACTGAGGACGGAGACACGTCCTCTCACTACACTCTCCGAGACTGGAGTGAAAATGGCCGGGACGCGCGGCTCCTTACAGTATATGGAATCCAAATCCCGCGAGAATCCGACAGCGGGATAATGACGTTCTGCCTCGTTCTGGTTTCCGAGTCAGGAGGGAAAACTTGAGCCTGACTCGGATCCAGACTCGGGTAGGGAGGTTCGGTAGGGTTCAGATCTCAGGGATCCAAACCCGCTCATCTCTAGTTCAAAGTGTTACCAATTTCATCACAACAGGATGTAACCAGGGAGAACCCTGTTCGTCAAGTATTATACACATCCATGCATAGTCCTGTTTATGGCACAGACAAGTGCTCTTCAGTCACTCAGCTGCAGGGACCATTAGATACATACAATGGTGACTTCAAGCTAGCTTATGCAACAGGCCCCCAATCCATGTTTTTTTGTCCCTAGGCTACTTCCCCAAATGCCTCTATTATAACCCCCCACTAGATCCATAGAGAAGTCATCATTTATTTTATTTTTTATTTAGATCTGATTGGATGGTTGCACTGATTGGGTGGAGTGGACAGAATCACCTGTTGTCTTTGGCTGAAACTGTCCTCAGCAACTGGAGAATAAAAGTCTGTGGGATATATGCATTGCCAATAATGGTTACATAGCAGTCACAGAAAGAGCTCAGATCTTGAAGTGGCATGGCCAGTGGAAGAAGCAGGTTATAACTAACTGGAGTTATCATATAAAGCATATGCAGCAACATGCAGTTTATGAAGACAGGAAAAGTCTATGTAGGTAATGGAGAGGATTTTTTCTGAAAACAGTATACAAGTTCTCTAACCAACAAGTTACTATAACTACACAGCAACTAATCAGATCCTATAATTGTTCTAGTTGCTATGGGTTATATCAATTTTGCTCATCAATGAAGCCAATCCCAAAAGGTATGTTGTCTTCGATGTTAATGGCAACAATATATTCTATGTGGCTCAGGTTACAAAACAAAATTGTTTGTTTCAGCATGTTAGACACCTGCGCTACATTGCCAAATGTATGTGGGTATGCCTACTATGTTCAGCCATTGCTAACAGGTGCATACTACCATATGCAAAATTGTATGCGCAATCACATGCTCATGGCATTTCACATGAAAAACAACCTAAGAATTGCGATATGAGGATTCGCAGGGACAAAGCTTGGGAGAAAGCATGCCATATGTGAATACAGTGCAAATTTATCACATCTCATCCACATCCAAGATGCAGATTGTGATAAATATGCCCGTTACGCCTCAGTTCATCCTGTCAATAATAAATGCATACCTCTCAACATTTACTGTCTTGAAACCGGGACTTTTGGGCGCATCGAAGGTGGTATGGCCTCAGCAAAAAGGGCATGGCTTTGTGGGAATGCAGCAACCGCGAGTCACGCTTTCATTTTCATCACTGTGGAGGCATGCCCAGCGCTCTGGGAGCTGGCATGCCCCCAGTCTCCCGGTGTGAATAGTTGCTGTGCGCATGTGCTTAGCAGAGCAGCGAGTGGCAGGGGATCTCCCAACTTCCCCTCCACCATGGGACACAGCTGCCCGCGGGTGGGACAGTGGGACAGTCACATAAAACGGGACAGTCCAGTAATAATCTGGACAGTTGGGAGGTATGACTAATGACTGGGGTGTGGGAAAGCTCTCTGCCATCCCATACTGCCAGCTGTAAAGTTTGGTGTAGGAGGAATGGAGGTCTGGAGCTGTTTTGGTTTGGCCTGTACTCCTTAGCTCCAGTAAAGGGAAATAAATATACTAGTTTATACAATGACATACTAGATAATAGGATTTTAAATACATACCGGTAAATCCTTTTCTCGCAGTTCATAAGGGATACTGGGGACAGATTAGTACGATGGGGTATAGACGGGTCCAAAGTAGCCAGTGCACTTTAAATTTCTCCAACTGGGTGTGCTGGCTCCTCCCCCCCCTATGCCCCCTCCCACTGGCAGTTATAGGTAAAACAGTGCCCAAAGGAGAAAGGACATACTTGAGAGAAGGAATATAACAACAAGAAGTGTGGTACTGGTAAGATTTACACACCAGCACACAATAACATAACCGGGCCAGCAACAGCTGGCAAGAGAAAACAGCAACAGCTGAACAGGTAACACATAACAGAGAACCTGCAGAAGGTCACCGCACAGAGGCGGGCGCCCAATGGTGGTCATTCCGAGTTGTTCGCTCGCAAGCTGCTTTTAGCAGCTTTGCACACGCTAAGCCGCCGCCTACTGGGAGTGAATCTTAGCATAGTAAAATTGCGAACGAAAGATTAGCAGAATTGCGAATAGACACTTCTTAGCAGTTTCTGAGTAGCTCCACACTTACTCGGCAACTGCGATCAGTTCAGTCAGTTTCGTTCCTGGTTTGACGTCACAAACACACTCAGCGTTCGCCCAGACACTCCCCCGTTTCTTCAGACACTCCCGCGTTTTTCCCAGAAACTGCAGCGTTTTTTCACACACACCCATAAAACGGCCAGTTTCCGCCCAGAAACACCCACTTCCTGTCAATCACATTACGATCACCAGAACGAAGAAAAAACCTCGTAATGCCGTGAGTAAAATACCTAACTGCATAGCAAATTTACTTGGCGCAGTCGCAGTGCGAACATTGCGCATGCGCAATTAGCGGAAAATCGCTGCGATGCGAAGAAAATTACCGAGCGAACAACTCGGAATGAGGGCCAATATCCCTTATGGACTACGAGAAAAGGGTTTACTGGTAGGTATTTAAAATCCTATTTTCTCTAGTGTCCATAAGGGATATTGGGGACAGATTAGTACGATGGGGATGTCCCAAAGCTTCCAGAAGGGATGGGAACGTGCGGAGACTACTGCAGCACCGCCTGCCCAAACTGGGTATCCCCTTTGGCCTGGGTATCAAATTTGTAGAATTTCACAAAAGTGTTCTTCCTCGACCAGGTAGCCGCTCGGCATAGTTGCAAGGCAGCCGCCCAGGAAGAGCCCACTGACCTTGTAGAGTGGGTCTTCAGAGACTGAGGAACAGGTAAGGCTGCCGACACATAGGCCTGTTGGATATTAAGCCTAATCCAGCGAGCAACGGTCTGCCTTGAAGCAGGAAAACCCTTTTTCTGCACATCATGAAGCACAAATAAGGAATCCGCCTTCCTGACCCGAGCAGTGTGCCTAACATAGATCTTCAAAGCACGGACAACATCCAAAGACTCCGCAGAAGCCTAAGCGTCAGAACAGGACGGAACCACAATAGATTGATTCAGATGGAATGCGGAGACAACCTTCGGCAGGAACTGCTATCTAGTCCGGAGCTCCGCTCTGTCCTCGTAAAAGACCAAGTAGGGACTTTTACACGATAAGGCCCCCAATTCTGAGACGCGTCTATCAGAAGCCAGGGCCAATAACATCACCGTCTTCCACGTGAGGTACTTGTCTTCTACCATCATCAGAGGCTCAAATCAGGAGGACTGTAGAAATTTCAACACTACATCCAAAGCCCAGGGTGCCGTAGGCGGCACAAACTGTGAACCGGACCACTTGTTCAGGATGTCCAATTGGAAGGGTCTGGCATGGAACCTTCCGAACTGTATCGCCTCGTACGAGGCTACCATTTTTCCCAACAATTGTATGCAATGACGAATGGAAACTCAAGCAGGCTGGAGAACCATGCGAACCATCTCTTGAAGTGTTCTCACCTTGTCCTCTGGGAGGAACACTCTCTAAGCTACAGTATCCAGTATCATACCCAGAAACAGGAGCCTTTGAGACGGTTCCAGTTGAGACTTCTGTAGGTTGAGGATCCACCCGTGGTGAGACAGAAGTTGGATAGTGCGATCCATATGGAGCAGTAGAAGCTCCCTGGAGAATGTCCAGGTAAGGGACAATGTTGACCCCCTGGACTTTGAGCTGGAACATCATTTCCACCATCCCCAGAGCTGTAGACAGGTCGAAGGGCAATGCCTGAAACTGGTAGTGATCTTTCAGTAGGGCAAACCGCAGATAGGCCTGATAAGGAGGCCAAATTGGGATATGTAGGTAGGTGTCATTGATATCCAGGGACATGAGGAATTCCTGTTGTTCCAGGCCCGCGATAACCACTCTCAAATATTCCATTTTGAATTTGAAAACCTTCAGGTAAGGATTCAAGGACTTCAGATTCAAAATGGGTCTCACAGACCCGTCTGGTTTTGGCACTACGAACAGACTGGAGTAGAAACCCTGTCCTCATTGTAGTAGGGGTACTGGAACAATGACCTGCGACTGGACCAACTTGTCGATGGCCAGTAGCAGCGCAACACGCATATCTTCCAAAACTGGTAAGCGTGATTTGAAAAATCGTTGGGGAGGAGCACCATCGAACTCCAGCTTGTAACCCTGAGATATAAGGTCCCTAACCGTCCCAGACGTGGCTGTAATGACGTAACCAAGCTCCCACCACGAGATCCCCTCGGGGTCGGTGGGCACCGTCATGCCGAAGTCTTTGTGGAAGCTGAACTGGTGCTCTGTTCCTGAGAGCCAGCAACGGCTGATTTCTTAGGCTTACCTCTGGAGCCTCTAGTTGCATTGGAGGCACCACGGGCCCTAGAACTAAATCTGGAGGACCGAAAGGACTGAGTAGACGGGGCCGGGTAGGTACGCCTAGAAGGTGGAGCCCCAGAAGGGAGAAACGTGGATTTCCCAGCAGTAGCTTTGGAGATCCCTGTGCCCAATTCAGCATCGAAGAGCCATTCATCTGTGAGGGAAGAGATTCCATATTACGTTTGGAGTCAGTGTCTGCCACCCACTGGCACAACCATATGGCTCTGCGTGCAGACACAGCCATAGTAGTGGTTCTAGCATGTATATTGCCAATCTCTTTAAGGGAGTCACAGAGGACTCTTGCCATGTCCTGAATGTGTTTTAGGAAAGTTACAGTAGTAACCAAGGTCATATCACCCGAAAGACCCTCCTGAATCTGAGTAGCCCATGTATGAATGGCATGTGTCATCCAGCAACCAGCAATGACCAGTCTTTGAGCTACACCTGCAGCAGTGTAGTTAGATTTCAGAGTGGTCTCAATTTTCCTATCCCCCGGGTCCTTTACCGTAATAGAGCCCGGAGCAGGGAGCACCACCTTTTTAGAAAGGTGAGAGAATGAAATTTCTACTGCTGGAGATTCTTCCCAGAATTTCCTGCCTTCAGGGGCAAATGGGAAGGTATTTAATAAAAACCTTTTGGACACCTGATATTTTTTATCTGGATTTTTCCAGGCTAATTTAAACAAATCATCCAATTCCTTGGAATCAGGAAAAGTGACTGTCAGTTTGTTTTGAGGGAGGAAAAATGACTGCTGATCAGTAGCATCCTCAAAGGGAAGCTTTAACACATCCTGTATAGCCAATATGAGGGGTTCAATACCCTGTTTAGGGGTGGAATCCCCACTAATGGGATCCCCATCCACCTCTACATCATCATCAGAATCTGCTAAAATTGCAGGTAAAGCACGTCTTTGTGCACCTGTAGCAGTGGGGGATGGGAAGCATCAGCTATGGCAGTTAGGCTAGCTACTGCTTGTTGCAGTTCTTGTGTTTTATTGGCATCGGCAGTGAGCTAAGATGACAGATCCAACATCATAGTTTTTATAGCCCCCAGCCAGGAAGGCTCTGGACTCTCCCCCATGTTGTTATCAGCATTTTGTGATGACTGACTATACTGCTCACAGGATATGGAGCCCGATGAAATAGGGGAGAATCTGGCATTACACACATTGCATTACTTCTGTTTCACCATAATGAAATACAGAAACAATACACATACAATACAGACTGAATACAATACAAGCCTGCCCTATTGCATGTGAGAGAAGACACAGAAGAGAGGACACCAGCGCACCCAACACTGTACAGCCCCAGTGAGACTGTCAGCGTTGTATGTAGTAATATATAACAGTTATACTGCTGTACAGAAAATTCCCCAGAAGAATGTAAACTGTGCACTAACAGCGGCTCTGCCCCTCTACACCCGCTACCAGTGATCCTGTGACCATTTGGAGGAGCTGTATGAGGCTGCTGCTGCTTATGCAGAGGAAGGTGCCAAAATGCCGCTGAGCCTGTTCTGATGTAGCTCCACCCACCGCTATGGCGCTGGAGCTACTAACAAGTTTTATATTGGCTATGTCTCCACAGGCTGTGTAGCCTCACATAAATGGTTGGTACAACACACCTCCCGCCAGTCTCACACAGGGTCACCCGCGGGTCCCCCCCAGGAGGGACCCATACGCCTCACCCACGTTTCTGATGCACAATGAACCGGCCCCCTTCCCCTAGTGGGGCTCCTGGTTTGTACTCACCACGACGATCACCTTCAGGCTCTGTTAGGGGTGTGCAGCAAGTTGTGGCTGCAACAGCTAAGGCGCAGTGCCCCGCTGAACAAACAGCCCCTCTAGTGGAGAAGCGGCTTAGCACCTCATGAGGCCGGTGACCGTCTCCCCCCCCCCCCCCAACTCCCATGGCGCATGTATGCTGTTGCCCAAACAGCATTCCGATTTAAGTTAAAGTTACAATTAAATTGAAGAAAAACTCTGGAGCTTGCAGAGTGTGCATCCTCTCCTGAGGGCACTTTTTTCTAAACTTCCTGTGGGAGGGAGCATAGAGGGGAGGAGCCAGCACACCCAGTTGAAGAAATTTAAAGTGCACTGGCTCCTTTGGACCAGTCTATACCCCATCATACTAATCTGTCCCCAATATCCCTTATGGATGCTAGAGAAAAGTGTATGCTACAAACTCTGTCAGCTGTTTGAAGAATGCTTTTTCCTGTTTCCCCATTGCAATGCCCCTGTTACAAAGCAAGCTTTATCAAAAAATGGTTTGCCGCCATGTTTGGTGTGGAAGAACTTTATTGGCTGCAACCTGACCTCGATCCATGAAACACCTTTGCGACATCAGTGCCCGACCTCACTAATGCTCTTGTGCGTGAATGGATGCAAATCTCAGCAGCAGTGTTCCAAATTGCAGTATAAGTCTACCCAGCAGATTGCAGCAATATAGAGTAATACAGGTGGGGGGCAACTTCATATTAGTGACCATGATTTGCAGTGAGATGTTCAGCAAATACATATGGGGGGTCATTCCGAGTTGTTCGCTCGTTATTTTTTTCTCGCAACGGAGCGATTAGTTGCTAATGCGCATGCGCAATGTCCGCAGTGCGACTGCGCCAAGTAAATTTGCTATGCAGTTAGGTATTTTACTCACGGCATTACGAGGTTTTTTCTTTGTTCTGGTGATCGTAATGTGATTGACAGGAAGTGGGTGTTTCTGGGCGGAAACTGGCCGTTTTATGGGTGTTTTTGAAAAAACGCTACCGTTTCTGGGAAAAACGCAGGAGTGGCTGGAGAAACGGAGGAGTGTCTGGCCGAACGCTGGGTGTGTTTGTGACGTCAAACCTGGAACGACAAGCACTGAACTGATCGCACTGGAAGAGTAAGTCTCGAGCTACTCAGAAACTGCAAGAGAAGTCTTTTCGCAATATTGCGAATCTTTCATTCGCAATTTTGATAAGCTAAGATTCACTCCCAGTAGGCGGCGGCTTAGCGTGTGCAATGCTGCTAAAAGCAGCTTGCGAGCGAACAACTCGGAATGACCCCCATGGTTGTGATATTCATGTGTCCAAATACTTTTGCCCATGATATGTATTTATGTGCCCTTGTTGTAGTTCAGTAAACTATGGAACCGTTCTCTACTGTCAACTGAAAAATTAAATGGACTACTGGTGCCCTCTAGTGGAGAACTATAAGCATACACCAAACCTAGAATATTTTGAATATATTGATACATTAGTGATATAGTGGTTTACAGCATGATTTACTTTTGTGAAAATCAGTGAATTATATTGTAGCATGTATGGCATAACCATTAGTTACCAATACAGAGCAGCTTTCTCACATTTACCAACCAGAGTAAAACTGCAATTTATAGACTAGTAGCTGTTGTGCCATTCGGCCGCTGCAAAAAGCAAGTCTAGGGGGCGGGATTCAAATCTTCTATTGCCCTCGATCTCCCGTTTAAAGTGATGGGAGATCTCGGGGCGATATTCTAATGACCCCCGTTTTTGCGCTGATCGCGTCCATAAGAGACGGGTTTAGCCGCGTAAAGCGGCTAAACCCGACAAAAGACATGGGCGCGATCGTGAAAAGTCCCATTTGGGCATCCAAACGGGTCATTTTTCATGCATTTCAGCTCGCCACCCCTGGGCGTATCGAGCTGAAATGCTGATATCGCACCCATCAGCAGTAACATTTGAATACTGCCGGCGGGCGCGATGAGGGCGGGAGAGGGCAGAGAATATTTGAATCCCGCCATATGTGTGAATATGATATTTAGAGTTTTCCCAAAGGATAAGAAGCAGGCAAAAAGAAAGGGATTTTACCTGGATTTAGGTAACTAATAAATAGGTAAAAGTGAGTGTATAAGGGAATGTTTATTTTGATTATTATTACAGTGTCTGGTTTATTTTACAGTATTTTCCGTTTGGCGTACTACAGGTTCCAGTGGGTCCTGGATGATAGGACATATTTGAGCGCAGGCCAGCACACCCAAGCAGTTTAGGGCTGCCAGAGCCTCCTGGGACTAGTAGTGCCCATGATAAAGTGCTGAAATCTATTTTTGGACTGTATATTACACTAACTGCCACTTGCCACATTTTTTGCAGACCAGATTTCCAAAGGAACTTTAGGCGCGGGATTCAAATCTTCTATTGCCCCCGATCTCCCGTCTAAAGTGGCGGGAGATCGCGGGTCGATATTCTAATGACCCCCGTTTTTGCGCTGACCTCGCCCATAAGAGACGAGTTTAGCCGCGTAAAACGGCTAAACCCGACTACAGACATGGGCGCAATCGTGAAAAGTCCCGTGTGGGTGTCCAAACGGGTCACTTTTCATGCATTTCAGCTCACCACCCCTGGGGGTGGCGATCTGAAATGCTGATATCGCACCCATCGGCAGTAACATTTGAATACTGCCGGCGGGCGAGATGGGGGCTGGAGGGGGCAGAGAAGATTTGAATCCCGCCCTAGGAGTTCAATCCTGTACTGAACAGGCTAGGTTGGCATAGGGCCTAAGTCATATGTGGATGGTGTGGCTATCTCAGCAGCAATAGTTCTGTATGTAAATGCAGCAGGAGGTGTCTATTACAATTAGACGTCTCCAGCTGCAGTAGTGATCCAGCCAGTGGCGGAACTACCACCAGTGAAAGCGGTGCCTTACACTGGGGCCCGTCGCTGTGAAGGGGCCCAAAGCCAGCGGAATGTAATGAGTCAAACTGACTCATTACATGCCACCTGCCGCTGTGTGCTGCGGGCCACCGAAGAGGAGAGCACTGGGATGCAGCCACGGGGAGAAGGAGGAGGGAGGGGGACTCGGGGGCTGTGTTTGCTGTATTTGCTGTACATCACCATGCTGTTTGGTTAAGGAATAAATCCCGCTTTTCTTTCATCTACACGTGAGTGCTGGCTTGTCTACTTTTTCTGCATCGGTGGAGAAGTGAGTGTTTTATATGTATTGCTGCCTTGCACCACCATTTTTTGCTTTATATACATAGGCTTTGAGTGCTGTCGTGATTTCCTATATATATATATATATATATATATATATATATATATATATATATATATATAAAAGCAGGTAGTATACCGCACACATCTTCAGCACAATGTGGTGTGCAAGGTCTGTATAATATAGAAAAAGAGTCCATCAAAAGCTCCCAGGGGTTCTCATGGTGGAAAGACCAGCACACCCAGCAATAAATTCATGAAAGATTTATCTTCAATTAGAATAACAACACCATCTCATGAAGCAGTAATAAAGGTATACTTAGCATATGATGACAGGCATAAGCAGCTTGGGGCATGGCAACCCCCACCCTGACAGCAGCCGTTTCGGTGCTGGCGCACCTTTCTCAAAGGTTCATGGGCCAACCACTCGCTAGTTCCACCACTGGATCCAGGCCGTGTCCTAGGACACTGCATTGGATCAGTGCAACACCATCGGACAGCTTGCGTCACCCATGGGGTAGCGCAGTCCCCAGCCTCCCAGTGTATACACGGTGGCTGCAGAGAGGAGTAATCGCTGGGTAAATGCAAATCTTCAATGTCACAATATTCTGATTATTGGTAGACAGATATATGAGTTAACGTTGTTCCAAAAAAAAACCCAGATATTTTGAAAAGTGCAAACATTTTTTATTTTATATCAAATACTGTGGTGTAAGTTTTAAATAGATGTTCTTAACCTAATTCAATCATTTAAAAAAAAAAAAAAAGATGACCACTTTTTTTTTTTTGTTAAAACATATTAGCTAGTAGTTAATCATTTCCAAATAAAAAAAAAGTATTAATTTTAAAGATGATGTGGAATGGTGTCTACAATATACCACCTCATTACGGTGCACGTTATCAGATAGGTGCAATTCACTATAAATATGTAAATACAGCATATATTTGGTGCCTGCTCTTTTGACAAAAATGAGGGTAACTTTAAATTAGCTCCTAAAAAATACGTCAATCATTATAATTAAATTGATGATGATGACAATGCTGACCACTTCAACTGCATATATGCTCAGAGTCTATCTTAATGTTGGCCACGTATTACACTATTGTGAGTTGCAGTCCATCCATAGCAAAGCACATGGCACCACCTACAGGAATGTACAGGTATTGCACGCTAACTACTGCATACTGAAGCCAAAGGTATATTGTTACGGCAAATTATTTAGAATTTGGAATGTTTTAATCTTGCAAAGCATAGCAATTACTACTTCTTGGCAGAGAACTAGTTAGCTGCTTACAAAACAAGAAGGTGGTTTATTTTTTGGCCTTTAGTTTTCCCTGAAAATGGTATTGCTCTTCTGTAAATGGATATTAATACCATTAACTCTCTTCCATTTGAAATAGTATTTCAATTAATAGATTATTTAGGGATTTCCAGTATTCATTAAAATGTTACAAAGAGCCCGGTGGTGGCTAGGATAATGCATTAGATCTACGGTAGATTTAGCAGATGCTTGCCAGGATGAAGATAAAGTGTAGGAGAGGTCTTATAGAGGTTCCGACAATATGAAACACTAACTCAATGGGATGTAGTTATGTGACCGATGGTCAGGAGAGCGCAGGTCACAATACCAATCCCGTCATCCCACCACCTCTCAATCCTGCCAACTAACAGGAGCTATTCCCACTCGTGGGTATGCACGACACCCATAGAGTGGGAATAGAACCCCCACAAGGGGCTTCGTTGTGCTCGCACACCCCACCCCCCCCACTCCCCCCACCCCCCCACCAGCATTCTGCGTCCGGGATCCTGTCCGCCGGTAACTCATACCCAACTCAATAAAATAAAAGCGGGAAGAGATTCTCTATAATTAAAAATTAATTTGCATTGACACCTCAGTATTTTGAATATGCAATTTAGCCAATCAAAGTTAAAATCTAATTGCATCATTTTGTCATTGTACAACTGGTTTAACCATTTTAATTCCAGTCATGTATCAAACTATCTCTTCTTGTGCCGTGTGTCCACACAATTATGGTCTGACGCTGCGGTCTTTATGGGACTGATCACACTAAGTATCCTTATTCCTAACCATGGTTTAATTATGGAAAGAATAATTAGTGTCACCTTGGATAGTGCATGTTCGCGTTACATCATTAAAGTCAATTAGCAGAGGGGGAGCAGTGTGACTGTGTCACTCATAACAATACAATAGAATGCTCTCGTGCAAGCTTGTGATTAATCCAAGGATAATCAAATTAAAAAGCGGAAAATGAGTTCATAGGATTATCAAAGAAGTCTATGGAGGGCTCGAAAGAATGGTTGAATTCCTTTTGTAATTGAAGGGGTTAAAGTGGACCTATTAATAAAAATAAACAAAAGAAACACAGTTCCGTATTTAAAACAGGAGGGACAAATTAGCCCTGCACCGGTGATTATACAGCTGGTGTGAAACTACAAGTCCCAGAATACCCTTCTGGCTTTCCATTGAAACTAACTCTGTTCCTGCCTTGCATACTGTAGAATGCCATAGGAATTAAAGAGAATACTACTAAGAGGAACTGCTGACAAATAGCAGGGCGTAGATGGATAACAATATGTACTGTACTTTGGGATCATAAAGTTTTAAAGAGACACTATTTATAAAAGCACAGTACAGTGTACTTTGCAAACATTTTCCAGGTCTATCATGTCACCTTGTTTTCACATAAATACAGTATTATGGGCCTAATTCTGAGTTGGGAGTAAAGCAAAAAGGAGAAAAAAGTATATGTGCACCTGGGCAAAACCATGCTGCACTGCAGGTGGGGCAGACAGAAACATAGAATTTGACGGCAGATAAGAACCATCACGCTGTGCTGAGCGGGGGGAGAGATGCATGCTGAGTGGTTCGCTCAGCACACATCTCTCCCTACATCTGCCTGTGAATACGGGCCTTTAGTCACCTGAAATAGTGACTCGTAGATCCCTTTACTCCTCAGTAGTTTCCAGTATAGTGCCATTGTAACATGTGTAAAGAGATTTGTATTTGAGAGGGGTGTAACCAAACTCAAATCTTAATTGCAGTGTAAATATAAAGCTGTCCATTATTTGTGAGCTACATTCCAAAGCAGCCAGTATTTACTAGAGATGTGCGGGTTCGGTTCGTCGAGATCCGAACCCCCCCGAACTTCAGCCTCGGTTCTTCCCGCCTTGCTCGGTTAACCCGAACGAGGCAAAACGTCATCATCCCGCTGTCAGATTCTCATGAGATTTGTATTCCATATAAAGAGCCGCGCGTCGCCGCCATTTTCACTCGTGCATTGTTGAGATAGCGAGAGGACGTGGCTACGTTCTCTCCCTGAAAAGCTCAATATCTGTGCTCGGTGTCAGTGTTGCATTGTGGTGACCACCAGTATATAGTACTACAGTACAGTAGCCCATTGCTGTATCTTGCTGCTCCGTGTCAGTTCCAGTATCCTCATCAGTGCTCGCTCAATATCTGTGCACAGTATCAGTGCTGCATTGTGGTGACCAGTATATAGTAGTACAGTACAGTAGCCCATTGCTGTATCTTGCTGCTCCGTGCCACTTCTAGTATCCTGAACAGTGCTCAATATCTGTGCTCAGTGTCAGTGCTGCATTGTGGTGACCAGTATATATATATATATATATATATACAGGAAAAAAGCATCCGGCACTCTGATTAAAAGGACAAATTGCCTGGGTGCCCTCCGAATAATCGTATACACAGAGTATCTTTCCCCACCTGTGGCTCAGGTGTTTTGCGGCGAAGGAACAGGCGGCACTCCAAGGGCTTGTGTATAAGCTGATTTAGTATTCAAAACATAGTGACAAAAAGCAAAAGAAAACAAAATACAGGTATCTTACTGTAGATACCTGTATTTTGTTTTTTTTTGCTTTTTGTCACTATGTTTTGAATACTAAATCAGCTTTTACACAAGCCCTTGGAGTGCCGCCTGTTCCTTCGCCGCAAAACACCTGAGCCACAGGTGGGGAAGGATACTCTGTATATATATATATATATATATATATATAGTAGTATAGTACAGTAGCCCATTGCTGTATCTTGCTGCTCCGTGTCACTTCTAGTATCTTGAACAGTGCTCAGTGTCACTGGTCAGTGTCAGTGCGGCATTGTGGTGACCAGTATATAGTAGTACAGTACAGTAGCCCAGTGCTGTTCTCGCTGCCCAGTGTCAGTTCTAGTATCCTGAACAGTGCTCAATATCTGTGCTCAGTGTTAGTGCTGCATTGTGGTGACCTGTATATAGTAGTACAGTACAGTAGCCCATTGCTGTATCTCGCTGCCCAGTGTCAGTTCTAGTATCCTCACCAGTGCTCAGTATCACTGGTCAGTGTCAGTGCTGCATTGTGGTGACTAGAGATGAGCGGGTTCGGTTCCTCGGAATCCGAACCCCCCCGAACTTCAGCCTTTTTACACGGGTCCGAGGCAGACTCGGATCTTCCCGCCTTGCTCGGCTAACCCGAGCGCGCCCGAACGTCATCATCCCGCTGTTGGATTCTCGCGAGGCTCGTATTCTATCGCGAGACTCGGATTCTATATAAGGAGCCGCGCGTCGCCGCCATTTTCACACGTGCATTGAGATTGATAGGGAGAGGACGTGGCTGGCGTCCTCTCCGTTTAGATAGAGAGTGAGACACTTGATTTAGTAATTTAATTTTAGTAATTTTGGGGAGCATTAGGAGTACTCAGAGAGTGCAGAGTTTTGCTGATAGTTATACTAGTGACCAGCAGTTTTATTTATTATTTAAAATCCGTTCTCTGCCTGAAAAAAAACGATACACAGTCACATACCATATCTGTGCTCAGCCTCAGTGTGCTGCATGATAATATCATCTATGTATATCTGATTGTGCTGAGTGCTCACTGCTCACACAGCTTAATTGTGGGGGAGACTGGGGAGCAGTTATAGCAGGAGTACATAACAGTGCACACTTTTGCTGCCAGTGTGACTGACCAGTGACCACCAGTATATTGTCTGCCTGAAAAAGTTAAACACTCGTGTGGTGTTTTTTTTTTAATTCTATAAACGCATTCTGCTGACAGACAGTGTCCAGCAGGTCCGTCATTCATTATATTATAATATATACCTGCAGTAGTGATATATATATTTTTTTTATATCATTATCATCCAGTCTATACTAGCAGACGCAGTACGGTAGTCCACGGCTGTAGCTACCTCTGTGTCGGCAGTGCTCGTTCATAATTGTATACCTACCTGTGGTGGGGTTTTTTTTTTCTATCTTCTTCATACTAGTAGTTTAGGAGTCTGCTGCTGACAGTGTCAAGCAGGTCCGTCATTATATAATATATACCTGTCCGGCTGCAGTAGTGATATATATATATTTTTTATATCATTATCATCCAGTCTATACTAGCAGACGCAGTACGGTAGTCCACGGCTGTAGCTACCTCTGTGTCGGCAGTGCTCGTCCATAATTGTATACCTACCTGTGGTGGGTTTTTTTTTCTATCTTCTTCATACTAGTAGTTTAGGAGTCTGCTGCTGACAGTGTCCAGCAGGTCCGTCATTATATAATATATACCTGTCCTGCAGTAGTGATATATATATATTTTTTATATCATTATCATCCAGTCTATACTAGCAGATGCAGTACGGTAGTCCACGGCTGTAGCTACCTCTGTGTCGGCAGTGCTCGTCCATAATTGTATACCTACCTGTGGTGGTTTTTTTTTTCTATCTTCTTCATACTAGTAGTTTAGGAGTCTGCTGCTGACAGTGTCCAGCAGGTCCGTCATTATATAATATATACCTGTCCTGCAGTAGTGATATATATATATTTTTTATATCATTATCATCCAGTCTATACTAGCAGACGCAGTACGGTAGTCCACGGCTGTAGCTACCTCTGTGTCGGCAGTCACTCGTCATCCATAAGTATACTAGTATCCATCCATCTCCATTGTTTACCTGAGGTGCCTTTTAGTTGTGCCTATTAAAATATGGAGAACAAAAATGTAGTGATGAGCGGGTTCGGTTTCTCGGAAACCGAACCCCCCCGAACTTCACGCTTTTTACACGGGTCCGAGGCAGACTCGGATCTTCCCGCCTTGCTCGGTTAACCCGAGCGCGCCCGAACGTCATCATCCCGCTGTCGGATTCTCGCGAGGCTCGGATTCTATTGCGCGACTCGGATTCTATATAAGGAGCCGCGCGTCGCCGCCATTTTCACACGTGCATTGAGATTGATAGGGAGAGGACGTGGCTGGCGTCCTCTCCGTTTAGAATAGAAATAGATAGTGAGAGTGAGACACTTGATTTACTGGAGCTTAGGAGTACTCAGAGAGTGCAGAGTTTACTAGTGACTGACCAGTGACCACCAGTGCAGTTTTATGATTATTTAATATAATCCGTTCTCTGCCTGAAAAAAAACGATACACAGTGACACAGTATACCATATCTGTGCTCAGCCTCAGTGTGCTGCATCATCTATGTATATCTGACTGTGCTGAGTGCTCACTGCTCACACAGCTTAATTGTGGGGGAGACTGGGGAGCAGTTATAGCAGGAGTACATATATTTAACAGTGCACACTTTTGCTGCCAGAGTGCCACTGCCAGTGTGACTGACCAGTGACCACCAGTATATTGTGATTGTCTGCCTGAAAAAGTTAAACACTCGTCGTGTGGTGTTTTTATTCTATAAACGCTTTCTGCTGACAGTGTCCAGCAGGTCCGTCATTATATAATATATACCTGTCCTGCAGTAGTGATATATATATTTTTTTTATATCATTATCATCCAGTCTATACTAGCAGCAGACGCAGTATGGTAGTCCACGGCTGTAGCTACCTCTGTGTCGGCAGTCGCTCGTCCATAATTGTATACCTACCTGTGGTGGGTTTTTTTTTTTCTATCTTCTTCATACTAGTAGTTAACTTTAGGAGTCTGCAGTGCTGACAGTGTCCAGCAGGTCCGTCATTATATAATATATACCTGTCCGGCTGCAGTAGTGATATATATATATATTTTTTATATCATTATCATCCAGTCTATATTAGCAGCAGACGCAGTACAGTAGTCCACGGCTGTAGCTACCTCTGTGTCGGCAGTCGCTTGTCCATCCATAATTGTATACCACCTACCTGTTGTGTTTTTTTTTTCAATCTTCTTGATACTAGTAGCTTACTTTAGGAGTCTGCAGTGCTGACAGTGTCCAGCAGGTCCGTCATTATATAATATATACCTGTCCTGCAGTAGTGATATATATATATTTTTTATATCATTATCATCCAGTCGATACTAGCAGCAGACGCAGTACGGTAGTCCACGGCTGTAGCTACCTCTGTGTCGGCAGTCGCTCGTCCATAATTGTATACCTACCTGTGGTGTTTTTTTTTTTTTTTTTATCTTCTTCATACTAGTAGTTAACTTTAGGAGTCTGCAGTGCTGACAGTGTCCAGCAGGTCCGTCATTATATAATATATACCTGTCCGGCTGCAGTAGTGATATATATATATTTTTTATATCATTATCATCCAGTCTATTATAGCAGCAGACACAGTACGGTAGTCCACGGCTGTAGCTACCTCTGTGTCAGCAGTCGCTCGTCCATCCATAATTGTATACCACCTACCTGTTGTGTTTTTTTTTTTTCTATCTTCTTGATACTAGTAGCTTACTTTAGGAGTCTGCAGTGCTGACAGT
Organism: Pseudophryne corroboree; assembly: GCF_028390025.1. Lineage (NCBI taxonomy): Eukaryota > Metazoa > Chordata > Amphibia > Anura > Myobatrachidae > Pseudophryne > Pseudophryne corroboree. The sequence continues at coordinate 230,614,208 of NC_086453.1, forward strand.
GTCCAGCAGGTCCGTCATTATATAATATATACCTGTCCTGCAGTAGTGATATATATATATATTTTTTATATCATTATCATCCAGTCTATACTAGCAGCAGACGCAGTACGGTAGTCCACGGCTGTAGCTACCTCTGTGTCGGCAGTCGCTCGTCCATAATTGTATACCTACCTGTGGTGGGTTTTTTTTTTCTATCTTCTTCATACTAGTAGTTAACTTTAGGAGTCTGCAGTGCTGACAGTGTCCAGCAGGTCCGTCATTATATAATATATACCTGTTCGGCTGCAGTAGTGATATATATATTTTTTTTATATCATTATCATCCAGTCTATATAGCAGCAGACGCAGTACGGTAGTCCACGGCTGTAGCTACCTCTGTGTCGGCAGTCGCTCGTCCATCCATAATTGTATACCATCTACCTGTTGTGTTTTTTTTTTCTATCTTCTTGATACTAGTAGCTTACTTTAGGAGTCTGCAGTGCTGACAGTGTCCAGCAGGTCCGTCATTATATAATATATACCTGTCCGGCTGCAGTAGTGATATATATATATATATTTTATATCATTATCATCCAGTCTATAGTAGCAGCAGATGCAGTACGGTAGTCCACGGCTGTAGCTACCTCTGTGTCGGCAGTCGCTCGTCCATCCATAATTGTATACCACCTACCTGTTGTGTTTTTTTTTCTTTCTATCTTCTTGATATTAGTAGCTTACTTTAGGAGTCTGCAGTGCTGACAGTGTCCAGCAGGTCCGTCATTATATAATATATAACTGTCCGGCTGCAGTAGTGATATATATATATTTTTTATATCATTATCATCCAGTCTATATTAGCAGCAGACGCAGTACGGTAGTCCACGGCTGTAGCTACCTCTGTGTCGGCAGTGCTCGTCCATAATTGTATACCTACCTGTGGTGGGTTTTTTTTTCTATCTTCTTCATACTAGTAGTTTAGGAGTCTGCTGCTGACAGTGTCCAGCAGGTCCGTCATTATATAATATATACCTGTCCTGCAGTAGTGATATATATATATTTTTTATATCATTATCATCCAGTCTATACTAGCAGATGCAGTACGGTAGTCCACGGCTGTAGCTACCTCTGTGTCGGCAGTGCTCATCCATAATTGTATACCTACCTGTGGTGGGTTTTTTTTTCTATCTTCTTCATACTAGTAGTTTAGGAGTCTGCTGCTGACAGTGTCCAGCAGGTCCGTCATTATATAATATATACCTGTCCTGCAGTAGTGATATATATATATTTTTTATATCATTATCATCCAGTCTATACTAGCAGACGCAGTACGGTAGTCCACGGCTGTAGCTACCTCTGTGTCGGCAGTCACTCGTCATCCATAAGTATACTAGTATCCATCCATCTCCATTGTTTACCTGAGGTGCCTTTTAGTTGTGCCTATTAAAATATGGAGAACAAAAATGTAGTGATGAGCGGGTTCGGTTTCTCGGGAACCGAACCCCCCCGAACTTCACGCTTTTTACACGGGTCCGAGGCAGACTCGGATCTTCCCGCCTTGCTCGGTTAACCCGAGCGCGCCCGAACGTCATCATCCCGCTGTCGGATTCTCGCGAGGCTCGGATTCTATCGCAAGACTCGGATTCTATATAAGGAGCCGCGCGTCGCCGCCATTTTCACACGTGCATTGAGATTGATAGGGAGAGGACGTGGCTGGCGTCCTCTCCGTTTAGAATAGAAATAGATAGTGAGAGTGAGACACTTGATTTACTGGAGCTTAGGAGTACTCAGAGAGTGCAGAGTTTACTAGTGACTGACCAGTGACCACCAGTGCAGTTTTATTATTATTTAATATAATCCGTTCTCTGCCTGAAAAAAAACGATACACAGTGACACAGTATACCATATCTGTGCTCAGCCTCAGTGTGCTGCATCATCTATGTATATCTGACTGTGCTGAGTGCTCACTGCTCACACAGCTTAATTGTGGGGGAGACTGGGGAGCAGTTATAGCAGGAGTACATATATTTAACAGTGCACACTTTTGCTGCCAGAGTGCCACTGCCAGTGTGACTGACCAGTGACCACCAGTATATTGTGATTGTCTGACTGAAAAAGTTAAACACTCGTCGTGTGGTGTTTTTATTCTATAAACGCATTCTGCTGACAGTGTCCAGCAGGTCCGTCATTATATAATATATACCTGTCCTGCAGTAGTGATATATATATATTTTTTATATCATTATCATCCAGTCTATACTAGCAGCAGACGCAGTATGGTAGTCCACGGCTGTAGCTACCTCTGTGTCGGCAGTCGCTCGTCCATAATTGTATACCTACCTGTGGTGGGTTATTTTTTTTCTATCTTCTTCATACTAGTAGTTAACTTTAGGAGTCTGCAGTGCTGACAGTGTCCAGCAGGTCCGTCATTATATAATATATACCTGTCCGGCTGCAGTAGTGATATATATATATTTTTTATATCATTATCATCCAGTCTATATTAGCAGCAGACGCAGTACAGTAGTCCACGGCTGTAGCTACCTCTGTGTCGGCAGTCGCTTGTCCATCCATAATTGTATACCACCTACCTGTTGTGTTTTTTTTTCTATCTTCTTGATACTAGTAGCTTACTTTAGGAGTCTGCAGTGCTGACAGTGTCCAGCAGGTCCGTCATTATATAATATATACCTGTCCTGCAGTAGTGATATATATATATTTTTTATATCATTATCATCCAGTTTATATTAGCAGCAGACGCAGTACGGTAGTCCACGGCTGTAGCTACCTCTGTGTCGGCAGTCGCTCGTCCATAATTGTATACCTACCTGTGGTGGTTTTTTTTTTTTATCTTCTTCATACTAGTAGTTAACTTTAGGAGTCTGCAGTGCTGACAGTGTCCAGCAGGTCCGTCATTATATAATATATACCTGTCCGGCTGCAGTAGTGATATATATATATTTTTTATATCATTATCATCCAGTCTATATTAGCAGCAGACACAGTACGGTAGTCCACGGCTGTAGCTACCTCTGTGTCAGCAGTCGCTCGTCCATCCATAATTGTATACCACCTACCTGTTGTGTTTTTTTTTTCTATCTTCTTGATACTAGTAGCTTACTTTAGGAGTCTGCAGTGCTGACAGTGTCCAGCAGGTCCGTCATTATATAATATATACCTGTCCTGCAGTAGTGATATATATATATATTTTTTATATCATTATCATCCAGTCTATACTAGCAGCAGACGCAGTACGGTAGTCCACGGCTGTAGCTACCTCTGTGTCGGCAGTCGCTCGTCCATAATTGTATACCTACCTGTGGTGGTTTTTTTTTTTCTATCTTCTTCATACTAGTAGTTAACTTTAGGAGTCTGCAGTGCTGACAGTGTCCAGCAGGTCCGTCATTATATAATATATACCTGTTCGGCTGCAGTAGTGATATATATATATTTTTTATATCATTATCATCCAGTCTATATTAGCAGCAGACGCAGTACGGTAGTCCACGGCTGTAGCTACCTCTGTGTCGGCAGTCGCTCGTCCATCCATAATTGTATACCATCTACCTGTTGTGTTTTTTTTTTCTATCTTCTTGATACTAGTAGCTTACTTTAGGAGTCTGCAGTGCTGACAGTGTCCAGCAGGTCCGTCATTATATAATATATACCTGTCCGGCTGCAGTAGTGATATATATATATTTTTTATATCATTATCATCCAGTCTATATTAGCAGCAGACGCAGTACGGTAGTCCACGGCTGTAGCTACCTCTGTGTCGGCAGTCGCTCGTCCATCCATAATTGTATACCACCTACCTGTTGTGTTTTTTTTTTTCTATCTTCTTGATATTAGTAGCTTACTTTAGGAGTCTGCAGTGCTGACAGTGTCCAGCAGGTCCGTCATTATATAATATATAACTGTCCGGCTGCAGTAGTGATATATATATATTTTTTATATCATTATCATCCAGTCTATATTAGCAGCAGACGCAGTACGGTAGTCCACGGCTGTAGCTACCTCTGTGTCGGCAGTCGCTCGTCCATCCATAATTGTATACCACCTACCTGTTGTGTTTTTTTTTTTCTATCTTCTTGATACTAGTAGCTTACTTTAGGAGTCTGCAGTGCTGACAGTGTCCAGCAGGTCCGTCATTATATAATATATACCTGTCCGGCTGCAGTAGTGATATATATATATTTTTTATATCATTATCATCCAGTCTATATTAGCAGCAGACGCAGTACGGTAGTCCACGGCTGTAGCTACCTCTGTGTCGGCAGTCACTCGTCATCCATAAGTATACTAGTATCCATCCATCTCCATTGTTTACCTGAGGTGCCTTTTAGTTGTGCCTATTAAAATATGGAGAACAAAAATGTAGTGATGAGCGGGTTCGGTTTCTCGGAAACCGAACCCCCCCGAACTTCACGCTTTTTACACGGGTCCGAGGCAGACTCGGATCTTCCCGCCTTGCTCGGTTAACCCGAGCGCGCCCGAACGTCATCATCCCGCTGTCGGATTCTCGCGAGGCTCGGATTCTATCGCGAGACTCGGATTCTATATAAGGAGCCGCGCGTCGCCGCCATTTTCACACGTGCATTGAGATTGATAGGGAGAGGACGTGGCTGGCGTCCTCTCCGTTTAGAATAGAAATAGATAGTGAGAGTGAGACACTAGATTTACTGGAGCTTAGGAGTACTCAGAGAGTGCAGAGTTTACTAGTGACTGACCAGTGACCACCAGTGCAGTTTTATTATTATTTAATATAATCCGTTCTCTGCCTGAAAAAAAACGATACACAGTGACACAGTATACCATATCTGTGCTCAGCCTCAGTGTGCTGCATCATCTATGTATATCTGACTGTGCTGAGTGCTCACTGCTCACACAGCTTAATTGTGGGGGAGACTGGGGAGCAGTTATAGCAGGAGTACATATATTTAACAGTGCACACTTTTGCTGCCAGAGTGCCACTGCCAGTGTGACTGACCAGTGACCAGTGACCACCAGTATATTGTGATTGTCTGCCTGAAAAAGTTAAACACTCGTCGTGTGGTGTTTTTATTCTATAAACGCATTCTGCTGACAGTGTCCAGCAGGTCCGTTATTATATAATATATACCTGTCCTGCAGTAGTGATATATATATATTTTTTATATCATTATCATCCAGTCTATACTAGCAGCAGACGCAGTACGGTAGTCCACGGCTGTAGCTACCTCTGTGTCGGCAGTCGCTCGTCCATAATTGTATACCTACCTGTGGTGGGTTTTTTTTTTTCTATCTTCTTCATACTAGTAGTTAACTTTAGGAGTCTGCAGTGCTGACAGTGTCCAGCAGGTCCGTCATTATATAATATATACCTGTCCGGCTGCAGTAGTGATAGATATATATATATATATATTTATATCATTATCATCCAGTCTATATTAGCAGCAGACGCAGTACGGTAGTCCACGGCTGTAGCTACCTCTGTGTCGGCAGTCGCTTGTCCATCCATAATTGTATACCACCTACCTGTTGTGTTTTTTTTTTTCTATCTTCTTGATACTAGTAGCTTACTTTAGGAGTCTGCAGTGCTGACAGTGTCCAGCAGGTCCGTCATTATATAATATATACCTGTCCTGCAGTAGTGATATATATTTTTTATATCATTATCATCCAGTCTATACTAGCAGCAGACGCAGTACGGTAGTCCACGGCTGTAGCTACCTCTGTGTCGCAGTCGCTCGTCCATAATTGTATACCTACCTGTGGTGGGTTTTTTTTTTCTATCTTCTTCATACTAGTAGTTAACTTTAGGAGTCTGCAGTGCTGACAGTGTCCAGCAGGTCCGTCATTATATAATATATACCTGTCCGGCTGCAGTAGTGATATATATATATTTTTTATATCATTATCATTCAGTCTACATTAGCAGCAGACACAGTATGGTAGTCCACGGCTGTAGCTACCTCTGTGTCGGCAGTCGCTCGTCCATCCATAATTGTATACCACCTACCTTTTGTGTTTTTTTTTTCTATCTTCTTGATACTAGTAGCTTACTTTAGGAGTCTGCAGTGCTGACAGTGTCCAGCAGGTCCGTCATTATATAATATATACCTGTCCTGCAGTAGTGATATATATATATTTTTTATATCATTATCATCCAGTCTATACTAGCAGCAGACGCAGTACGGTAGTCCACGGCTGTAGCTACCTCTGTGTCGGCAGTCGCTCGTCCATAATTGTATACCTACCTGTGGTGGGTTTTTTTTTTTCTATCTTCTTCATACTAGTAGTTAACTTTAGGAGTCTGCAGTGCTGACAGTGTCCAGCAGGTCCGTCATTATATAATATATACCTGTCCGGCTGCAGTAGTGATATATATATATTTTTTATATCATTATCATCCAGTCTATATTAGCAGCAGACACAGTACGGTAGTCCACGGCTGTAGCTACCTCTGTGTCGGCAGTCGCTCGTCCATCCATAATTGTATACCACCTACCTGTTGTGTTTTTTTTTTTTCTATCTTCTTGATACTAGTAGCTTACTTTAGGAGTCTGCAGTGCTGACAGTGTCCAGCAGGTCCGTCATTATATAATATATACCTGTCCGGCTGCAGTAGTGATATATATATATTTTTTATATCATTATCATCCAGTCTATATTAGCAGCAGATGCAGTACGGTAGTCCACGGCTGTAGCTACCTCTGTGTCGGCAGTCGCTCGTCCATCCATAATTGTATACCACCTACCTGTTGTGTTTTTTTTCTATCTTCTTGATACTAGTAGCTTACTTTAGGAGTCTGCAGTGCTGACAGTGTCCAGCAGGTCCGTCATTATATAATATATAACTGTCCGGCTGCAGTAGTGATATATATATTTTTTTTATATCATTACCATCCAGTCTATATTAGCAGCAGACGCAGTACGGTAGTCCACGGCTGTAGCTACCTCTGTGTCGGCAGTCGCTCGTCCATCCATAATTGTATACCACCTACCTGTTGTGTTTTTTTTTTCTATCTTCTTGATACTAGTAGCTTACTTTAGGAGTCTGCAGTGCTGACAGTGTCCAGCAGGTCCGTCATTATATAATATATACCTGTCCGGCTGCAGTAGTGATATATATATATATATTTTTTTATATCATTATCATCCAGTCTATATTAGCAGCAGACGCAGTACGGTAGTCCACGGCTGTAGCTACCTCTGTGTCGGCAGTCGCTCGTCCATCCATAATTGTATACCACCTACCTGTTGTGGGTTTTTTTTTTCTATCTTCTTGATACTAGTAGCTTACTTTAGGAGTCTGCAGTGCTGACAGTGTCCAGCAGGTCCGTCATTATATAATATATACCTGTCCGGCTGCAGTAGTGATATATATATTTTTTTATATCATTATCATCCAGTCTATATTAGCAGCAGACGCAGTACGGTAGTCCACGGCTGTAGCTACCTCTGTGTCGGCACTCGGCAGTCCATCCATAAGTATACTAGTATCCATCCATCTCCATTGTTTACCTGAGGTGCCTTTTAGTTGTGCCTATTAAAATATGGAGAACAAAAATGTTGAGGTTCCAAAAATAGTGAAAGATCAAGATCGACTTCCACCTCGTGCTGAAGCTGCTGCCACTAGTCATGGCCGAGACGATGAAATGCCAGCAACGTCGTCTGCCAAGGCCGATGCCCAATGTCATAGTACAGAGCATGTAAAATCCGAAACACCAAATATCAGTAAAAAAAGGACTCAAAAATCTAAAATAAAATTGTCGGAGGAGAAGCGTAAACTTGCCAATATGCCATTTACCACACGGAGTGGCAAGGAACGGCTGAGGCCCTGGCCTATGTTCATGGCTAGTGGTTCAGCTTCACATGAGGATGGAAGCACTCAGCCTGTCGCTAGAAAAATGAAAAGACTCAAGCTGGCAAAAGCACAGCAAAGAACTGTGCGTTCTTCGAAATCACAAATCCACAAGGAGAGTCCAATTGTGTCGTTTGCGATGCCTGACCTTCCCAACACTGGACGTGAAGAGCATGCGCCTTCCACCATTTGCACGCCCCCTGCAAGTGCTGGAAGGAGCACCCGCAGTCCAGTTCCTGATAGTCAGATTGAAGATGTCAGTGTTGAAGTACACCAGGATGAGGAGGATATGGGTGTTGCTGGCGCTGGGGAGGAAATTGACCAGGAGGATTCTGATGGTGAGGTGGTTTGTTTAAGTCAGGCACCCGGGGAGACACCTGTTGTCCGTGGGAGGAATAGGGCCATTGACATGCCTGGTCAAAATACAAAAAAAATCAGCTCTTCGGTGTGGAAGTATTTCAACAGAAATGCGGACAACATTTGTCAAGCCGTGTGTTGCCTTTGTCAAGCTGTAATAAGTAGGGGTAAGGACGTTAACCACCTCGGAACATCCTCCCTTATACGTCACCTGCAGCGCATTCATCATAAGTCAGTGACAAGTTCAAAAACTTTGGGCGACAGCGGAAGCAGTCCACTGACCAGTTAATCCCTTCCTCTTGTAACCAAGCTCACGCAAACCACCCCACCAACTCCCTCAGTTTCAATTTCCTCCTTCCCCAGGAATGCCAATAGTCCTGCAGGCCATGTCACTGGCAATTCTGATGAGTCCTCTCCTGCCTGGGATTCCTCCGATGCATCCTTGCGTGTAACGCCTACTGCTGCTGGCGCTGCTGTTGTTGCTGCTGGGAGTCGATGGTCATCCCAGAGGGGAAGTCGTACTCGTAAGACCACTTTTACTACTTCCACCAAGCAATTGACTGTCCAACAGTCCTTTGCGAGGAAGATGAAATATCACAGCAGTCATCCTGCTGCAAAGCGGATAACTGAGGCCTTGGCATCCTGGGCGGTGAGAAACGTGGTTCCGTTATCCATCATTACTGCAGAGCCAACTAGAGACTTGTTGGAGGTACTGTGTCCCCGGTACCAAATACCATCTAGGTTCCATTTCTCTAGGCAGGCGATACCGAAAATGTACACAGACCTCAGAAAAAGACTCACCAGTGTCCTAAAAAATGCAGTTGTACCCAATGTGCACTTAACCACGGACATGTGGACAAGTGGAGCAGGGCAGGCTCAGGACTATATGACTGTGACAGCCCACTGGGTAGATGTATGGACTCCCGCCGCAAGAACAGCAGCGGCGGCACCAGTAGCAGCATCTCGCAAACGCCAACTCTTTCCTAGGCAGGCTACGCTTTGTATCACCGCTTTCCAGAATACGCACACAGCTAAAAACCTCTTACGGCAACTGAGAAAGATCATCGCAGAATGGCTTACCCCAATTGGACTCTCCTGTGGATTTGTGGCATCGGACAACGCCAGCAATATTGTGTGTGCATTAAATCTGGGCAAATTCCAGCACGTCCCATGTTTTGCACATACCTTGAATTTGGTGGTGCAGAATTATTTAAAAAACGAGAGGGGCGTGCAAGAGATGCTGTCGGTGGCCAGAAGAATTGCGGGACACTTTCGGCGTACAGGCACCACGTACAGAAGACTGGAGCACCACCAAAAACGCCTGAACCTGCCCTGCCATCATCTGAAGCAAGAAGTGGTAACGAGGTGGAATTCAACCCTCTATATGCTTCAGAGGTTGGAGGAGCAGCAAAAGGCCATTCAAGCCTATACAACTGAGCACGATATAGGAGGTGGAATGCACCTGTCTCAAGCGCAGTGGAGAATGATTTCAATGTTGTGCAAGGTTCTGCAACCTTTTGAACTTGCCACACGTGAAGTCAGTTCAGACACTTCCAGCCTGAGTCAGGTCATTCCCCTCATCAGGCTTTTGCAGAAGAAGCTGGAGACATTGAAGGAGGAGCTAACACAGAGCGATTCCGCTAGGCATGTGGGACTTGTGGATGGAGCCCTTAATTCGCTTAACAAGGATTCACGGGTGGTCAATCTGTTGAAATCAGAGCACTACATTTTGGCCACCGTGCTCGATCCTAGATTTAAAACCTACCTTGGATCTCTCTTTCCGGCAGACACAAGTCTGCAGGGGTTCAAAGAACTGCTGGTAAGAAAATTGTCAAGTCAAGCGGAACGCGACCTGTCAACATCTCCTCCTTCACATTCTCCCGCAACTGGGGGTGCGAGGAAAAGGCTCAGAATTCCGAGCCCACCCGCTGGCGGTGATGCAGGGCAGTCTGGAGCGACTGCTGATGCTGACATCTGGTCCGGACTGAAGGACCTGACAACGATTACGGACATGTCGTCTACTGTCACTGCATATGATTCTCTCACCATTGAAAGAATGGTGGAGGATTATATGAGTGACCGCATCCAAGTAGGCACGTCAGACAGTCCGTACGTATACTGGCAGGAAAAAGAGGCAATTTGGAGGCCCTTGCACAAACTGGCTTTATTCTACCTAAGTTGCCCTCCCACAAGTGTGTACTCCGAAAGAGTGTTTAGTGCCGCCGCTCACCTTGTCAGCAATCGGCGTACGAGGTTACTTCCAGAAAATGTGGTGAAGATGATGTTCCTTAAAATGAATTATAATCAATTCCTCCATGGAGACATTCACCAGCAGCAATTGCCTCCACAAAGTACACAGGGAGCTGTGATGGTGGATTCCAGTGGGGACGAATTGATAATCTGTGAGGAGGGGGATGTACACGGTGATGAATCGGAGGATGATGATGATGTGGACATCTTGCCTCTGTAGAGCCAGTTTGTGCAAGGAGAGATTAATTGCTTCTTTTTTGGTGGGGGTCCAAACCAACCCGTCATTTCAGTCACAGTCGTGTGGCAGACCCTGTCACTGAAATGATGGGTTGGTTAAAGTGTGCATGTCCTGTTTATACAACATAAGGGTGGGTGGGAGGGCCCAAGGACAATTCCATCTTGCACCTCTTTTTTCTTTCATTTTTCTTTGCGTCATGTGCTGTTTGGGGAGTGTTTTTTGGAAGGGCCATCCTGCGTGACACTGCAGTGCCACTCCTAGATGGGCCAGGTGTTTGTGTCGGCCACTAGGGTCGCTTAGCTTACACAGCTACCTCATTGCGCCTCTTTTTTTCTTTGCGTCATGTGCTGTTTGGGGAGTATTTTTTGGAAGGGCCATCCTGCCTGACACTGCAGTGCCACTCTTAGATGTGCCAGGTGTTTGTGTCGGCCACTAGGGTCGCTGAGCTTAGTCACACAGCTACCTCATTGCACCTCTTTTTTTCTTTGCGTCATGTGCTGTTTGGGGAGTGTTTTTTTGAAGGGCCATCCTGCGTGACACTGCAGTGCCACTCCTAGATGGGCCAGGTGTTTGTGTCGGCCACTAGGGTCGCTTAGCTTACTCACACAGCTACCTCATTGCGCCTCTTTTTTTCTTTGCGTCATGTGCTGTTTGGGGAGTGTTTTTTTGAAGGGCCATCCTGCGTGACACTGCAGTGCCACTCCTAGATGGGCCAGGTGTTTGTGTCGGCCACTAGGGTCGCTGAGCTTACTCACACAGCTACCTCATTGCGCCTCTTTTTTTCTTTGCGTCATGTGCTGTTTGGGGAGTGTTTTTTGGAAGGGCCATCCTGCCTGACACTGCAGTGCCACTCCTAGATGGGCCAGGTGTTTGTGTCGGCCACTAGGGTCGCTGAGCTTAGTCACACAGCTACCTCATTGCGCCTCTTTTTTTTCTTCTTTGCGTCATGTGCTGTTTGGGGAGTATTTTTTGGAAGGGCCATCCTGCCTGACACTGCAGTGCCACTCCTAGATGGGCCCGGTGTTTGTGTCGGCCACTAGGGTCGCTTATCTTACTCACACAGCTACCTCATTGCGCCTCTTTTTTTCTTTGCGTCATGTGCTGTTTGGGGAGTGTTTTTTGGAAGGGCCATCCTGCGTGACACTGCAGTGCCACTCCTAGATGGGCCAGGTGTTTGTGTCGGCCACTTGGGTCGCTGAGCTTAGTCATCCAGCGACCTCGGTGCAAATTTTAGGACTAAAAATAATATTGTGAGGTGTGAGGTGTTCAGAATAGACTGAAAATGAGTGGAAATTATGGTTATTGAGGTTAATAATACTTTGGGATCAAAATGACCCCCAAATTCTATGATTTAAGCTGTTTTTTAGGGTTTTTTGAAAAAAAAACACCCGAATCCAAAACACACCCGAATCCGACAAAAAAAATTCGGTGAGGTTTTGCCAAAACGCGTTCGAACCCAAAACACGGCCGCGGAACCGAACCCAAAACCAAAACACAAAACCCGAAAAATTTTCGGTGCACATCTCTAGTGGTGACTAGTATATAGTGGTACAGGCAGGGCCGGATTGGCCCTTACAGTTACCGGGAAGTTCCCCGGGAGGCCGGACGGTCTGCGGGGCCGATTGCAGCATGTGACCCCGCCCCCAGTAGCTTGAAACGCTCACCATACTTCCTGCAGCCTGTCGGGACCTGTCAGACGCCGCTGCTGGGAAGAGCTCTGTGCTTCTGCAGCCGCCGTCCTCTCGCGAGACAGATCTCCTCCAGCACCCGCCCAGACAGAACAGCGCGGCACAGAGAGAGAACATTGCCATGCAGTGAGTGGCTGCCCTCTCTTCTTCCTGTCACTCCAGTCCCGGCTCTCTTATTATTCTCCCCTCTCCGCCCTGGCTTCTCCTTTTCTGCTCATTTCCCTTCCTCCCACAGCACTAGTCCCACAGGTTCCCCTCACAGCTCCACGCCCCCTCCTCATCCACGGCGCCAGCGACCTCTCCTCCCCCCTTCTCCCCACCGATTACCCTCTCATGTTCTCTCTTCCCCATAGCTTTAACACCCCCCCCCCCATCCGCGGCATCGGCGGACCCCCCTCTCCCCATCCAAAGGCTACCTTCTTCTGTCTTCTTTACCCTCACAGCCCCCCCCCCCCCATTCACGGCACCCATGACCCCCCTCCCTCCTTCCAGGCTACACTCTCCTGTCTCCTCTCCCCTCACAGGGCCCCAATTCGCGGTACCCACAACCCACCCTCCCCTCAAAGGCTACCCTCTCCTGTCTTCTCTCACCCCTCACAGCCCCAACCCCCCCCCCCACATTCACGGCACCTGCGCCCCCCCCCCCCTCCCCCACAAGCTACCCTCTCTTGCATTCTCTCCCCTAACAGACCCCCCCATTTGCTGCACCCACAACCCACCATCCCCCCAGAGGCTACCCTCTCCTGTCTTCTCTCTCCCCTTACAGCCCCGACCCACCCCTCATTCATGGCACCTGCGACCCCCCCTCACAGGCTACACTCCTGTCTTCTGTCTCCTCACCCACATCCCCCCAGGCTACCCTCTCCTGTCTTCTCTCCCCTCACGGACTCAAACCCCACCGACCCCATTCGCTGTACCCATGCCGCCCCCAGACAACCCTCTCCTGTCTTCTCTCCCTTAACAACCCGCCCCATTCGCTGCATCCATGACCATAGGCACACCACCCCTGCATGCCTATGCTGGGCATTTCAGGGTTGGATTAACAGGGAGGTGACGGTGGGCCAGGTGGAAGCAATGTGTATGGTGCTGCCGCTTAGATGGTGGGAAGCCATTTAGACAGAGATATCGCCGGTGGCACTTCAAATGTGGCACCAGCTGCCAGCCAGTTGGAGCTCCTGGACCTAGCTGCTGGTCTGTGAGCTAGCCCCCGATTGGCTGGCGGCCGGCACTACATTTGAAGTGCCACCAGCGATGTCTCTGTGAACTGTTGACCAAGCTCCACACAATCCTAGCACATCGAGGGAGTCGACTGAACGGGAGACTGGGCTATGGGAGAGCCTTGCTCCAACACAGCCAGTCATCGATCTCTGCTTGGGGCTCTCCGCACTCTGCAGCCCCAAGAGAAAAATCACAAACAACACATCGTCCAAATCCTGACACTAATAGGTAAAGGTAGGGACAGCTGCAGCACCTTCTTTTCTATACAGTGACATCTAGGCTCTAGTAACTTCTTCCAAAAGGAGCTATTTACATTTAAACTGTGTGTGTGTCATTTATGTGTTTTAGTGTGGTACTTCTTACTGCTCATTGGAAAAATGTGTATAAAGACTCTCCTCTCTGGCGTAACGTGTATAAGGGCTCTAATGTGGCCTAACATGTATAAAGGCTTTGCTGTGTGGCGTAACATTTATAAGGGTTCTCTTTGTGTGGCATAACACGTTTAAGGGTTCTGCGTTGTGGCATAACATGTATAAGGGCTCTGCTGTGTGGCGTAATGTTTATAAGGGCTCTCCCGTCTGGCGTAACGTGTATAAAGGCTATCTGGCGTAACGCATATAAGGGCTCTGCTGTCTAACATAACGTGTATAAGGGCTCTGCTGTCTAACATAACGTGTATAAGGGCTCTGCTATCTGGCATAACGTGTATAAGGGCTTTGCTGTCTGGAGTAACGTGTATAAGGGGCTCTACTGCAGTTAACGTATAAGGGGTACTACTGTGTGGTGTAATGTGAATAACAGACACTACTGTGCGGTGTAATGTGCCGTGTATTTGTACCGCTGCTCTGTCACTTAGTCTAACCAACCAGCTCACTGCAGCCTTTGGGCCAAAATAGTTGAAAAGTTGAACATACTGTATTGTGAGCTGTGAGGTGGTCAAAATTGACTGTAAATGTCTGTAAATTAATGTTATTGGGGTTAATAATAATCTAGGAAGAAGAAAGGGACAAATTGTGATTTTAGTTTTTTTGATCAATATTTGGAAAACATTAAAACCAAAATTATATATATATATATATATATATATATATATATATATAGTGGGGATTGAAAGTTTGGGCACCCCAGGCAAAAATTCATTTTAATGTGCAAAAAGAAGCCAAGGAAAGATGGAAAAATCTCCAAGAGGCATCAAATTACAGATTAGACATTCTTAAAACATGTAAAAAAAAGTTTGATTTTATTTCCATCATTTACACTTTCAAAAGAACAGAAAACAAAAAATGGCTCTGCAAAAGTTTGGGCACCCTGCAGAGTTAATACCTTGTACTGCCCCCTTTGGCAAGTATCACAGCTTGTAAATGCTTTTTGTAGCCAGTCAAGAGTCTTTCAATTCTTGTTTGAGGTATCTTCGCCCATTCTTCCTTACAAAAGTTTTCCAGTTCTTTGAGATTCCTGGGCTGTCTGTGACGCACTGCTCTTTTAAGGTCTATCCATAGATTTTCAATTATGTTGAGGTCAGGAGATTGTGAAGGCCATGGCAAAACCTTCAGTTTACGCCTCTTGATGTATCCACCGTGGATTTTGAGGTGTGTTTAGGATCATTATCCATTTGTAGAATCCAGCCTCTCTTTAACTTCAGCTTTTTCACAGATGGCATCAAGTTAGCGTCCAAAATTTGCTGGAATCTTATTGAATCCATTTTTCCTTCTACTCGTGAAATGTTCCCTGTGCCACTGGCTGCAATACAACCCCAAAGCATGATTGATCCACCCCCATGCTTAACAGTTGGACAGAGGTTCTTTTCATTAAATTCTGTGCCCTTCCTTCTCCAAACGTACCTTTGCTCATTCCGGCCAAAAAGTTCTATTTTAACCTCATCGGTCCACAGAACTTTATTCCAAAATACATCAGGCTTGTCTATATGTTCATTTGCAAACTTCAAACGCTGATTTTTGTGGTGAGGACGTAGAAGAGGTTTTCTTCTGATGACTCTTCCATGAAGACCATATTTGTACAAGTATCTCTTTATATTGGAATAGTGTACCACAACTCCAGTGTCTGCCAGATCTTCCTGGAGGGATCATGCAGTCAAACGTGGATTTTGACTTGCTTTTCTCACAATCCTGCGAGCTGTTCTGTCTGATATTTTTCTTGGTCTTCCAGATCTTGCTTTAACTTCCACTGTTCCTGATGACTGCCATTTCTTAATTACATGCGAACAGAGGATATGGGCATCTGATAACGCTTTGCTATCTTCTTATAGCCTTCTCCTGCTTTGTGAGCATCAACTAGTCTCAATTTCAGTGTTCTACACAACTGCTTAGAGGAACCCATGGTGCTGATTGTTGGAGCAAGGTCAGATGAGTCTGGGCTTTTAAAACCTTTGAGATTGACATCACCTGGTCTTTCCAGACGATGATTGAGAACAATCCATGACACTGCCAGGTCTCAGCTGTCCAAAGGGTTATTAACTCTGCAGGGTGCCCAAACTTTTGCAGATGCCATTTTTTTGTTTTCTGTTCTTTTGATAGTGTAAATGATGTAAATAAAATCAAACTTATTTTGACATGTTATAAGAATGTCTAATCTGTAATTTGATGTCTTAGAGAGATTTTTCCATCTTTCCTTGGCTTCTTTTTGCACATTAAAATGAATTTTTGCCTGGGGTGCCCAAACTTTCGATCCCCACTGTATATATGTATGTATAAAATGTGCTGCCCTCAGAACCCTTTGCAATGGCACATATCACACCCCTCTAGTTGCGGCCCTGTGTACTGATCCCGCCCACTTTGGTGTCGGGTCCGCCTACCATTGATTTGGTGCCGCCCACATGAGGCCACTTCATGACATTTTTCCAGGGCCACTTTTAGTTCCCAATCCGTCCCTGGGTACAGTACAGTAGCCCATTGCTGTATCTTGCTGCTCCGTGTCACTTCTAGTATCCTGAACAGTGCTTAGTATCACTGGTCAGTGTCAGTGCTGCATTGTGGTGACCAGTATATAGTAGTATAGTACAGTAGTCCAGTGCTGTTCTTGCTGCCCAGTGTCAGTTCTAGTATCCTCACCAGTGCTCAGTATCACTGGTCAGTGTCAGTGCTGCATTGTGGTGACCAGTATATAGTAGTACAGTACAGTAGCCCATTGCTGTATCTTTCTGCTCCTTGTCACTTCTAATATCCTGAACAGTGCTCAGTATCACTGGTCGGTGTCAGTGCTGCATTGTGGTGACCAGTATATAGTAATACAGTACAGTAGTCCAGTGCTGTTCTCGCTGCCCAGTGTCAGTTCTAGTATCCTCATCAGTGCTCAGTATCACTGGTCAGTGTCAGTGCTGCATTGTGGTGACTAAAAGTCCAGTGTCTTGGGCTGCATCTTGCTGCTGTAGGGTGCTGTGGTAGTGTCCTGTCACTGTGCATAGGTCATCATCATTCCAGTCACAGTGGTATCTGGTATCTATCTAGTGATTACTGCCGTCTAATTCCAGATATATTACTGGCATATAATTCCACGCATTAAAAAATGGAGAACAAAAATTTGGAGGGTAAAATAGGGAAAGATCAAGATCCACTTCCACCTAGTGCTGAAGCTGCTGCCACTAGTCATGGCAGAGATGATGAAATGCCATCAACGTCGTCTGCCAAGGCCGATGCCCAATGTCATAGTAGAGTGCGTGTAAAATCCAAAAAGCAAAAGTTCAGTAAAATGATGACCCAAAAATCTAAATTAAAATCGTCTGAGGAGAAGCGTAAAGTTGCCAATATGCCATTTATGACACGGAGTGGCAAGGAACGGCTGAGGCCCTGGCCTATGTTCATGGCTAGTGGTTCAGCTTCACATTAGGATGGAAGCACTCATCCTCCCACTAGAAAAATGAAAAGAGTTAAGCTGGGAAGAGCACAGCAAAGAACTGTGCGTTCTTCTAAATCACAAATTCCCAAGGAGAGTCCAATTGTGTCGGTTGCAATGCCTGACCTTCCCAACACTGGACGGGAAGAGGTGGCGCCTTCCACCATTTGCACGCCCCCTGCAAGTGCTGGAAGGAGCACCCACAGTCCAGTTCCTGATATTCAAATTGAAGATGTCCCTGTTGAAGTACACCAGGATGAGGATATGGGTGTTGCTGGCGCTGAGGAGGAAATTGACAAGAAGGATTCTGATGGTGAGGTGGTTTGTTTAAGTCAGGCACCCTGGGAGACACCTGTTGTCTGTGGGATGAATATGGCCATTGACATGCCTGGTCAAAATACAAAATAAAAAAAATCACCTCTTCGGTGTGGAATTATTTTAACACAAATGCAGACAACAGGTGTCAAGCTGTGTGTTGCCTTTGCCAAGCTGAAGTAAGTAGGGGTAAGGACATTAATCACCTAGGAACATCCTCCCTTATATGTCACCTGGAGCGCATTCATCAGAAGTCAGTGACAAGTTCAAAAACTTTGGGTGACAGCGGAAGCAGTCCACTGACAACTAAATCCCTTCCTCTTGTACCCAAGCTCCTGCAAACCACCCCTCCAACTCCCTCAATGTCAATTTCCTCTTTAGACAGGAACGCCAATAGTCCTGCAGGCCATGTCACTGGCAAGACTGATGAGTCCTCTCCTAACTGGGATTCCTCCGATGGATCCTTGAGTGCAACACCTACAGCTGCTGGCGCTGCTGTTTTTGCTGCTGGGAGTCGATCGTCATCCCAGAGGGGAAGTCGGAAGACCACTTGTACTACTTCCAGTAAGCAATTAACTGTCCAACAGTCCTTTGCGAGGAAGATGAAATATCACAGCAGTCATCCTGTTGCAAAGCGGATAACTCAGGCCTTGACAACTATGTTGGTGTTAGACGTGCATCCGGTATCCGCCGTTAGCTCACAGGGACTTAGAGAATTTCTTGAGGTAGCGTGTCCCCGGTACCAAATACCATCTAGATTCCACTTCTCTAGGCAGGCGATTCTTTTTTGGTGGGGGCCCAAACCAACCAATCATTTCAGCCACAGTCGTGTGGCAGACCCTGTCGCTGAAATGATGGGTTTGTTAAAGTGTGCGTGTAATGTTTATACAACATAAGGGTGGGTGGGAGGGCCCAAGGACAATCCCATCTTGCACCTCTTTTTTATTTATTATTTGCATCATGTGCTGTTTGGGGACTATTTTTTTAAGTGCCATCCTGTCTGACACTGCAGTGCCACTCCTAGATGGGCCAGGTGTTTGTGCTGCCCATTTGGGTCGCTTAGCTTAGTCATCCAGCGACCTTGGTGCAAATTTTAGGACTAAAAATAATAATGTGAGGTGTTCAGAATAGACAGGAAATTAGTGGAAATTATGGTTATTGAGGTTAATAATACTATAGGATCAAAATTACCCCCAAATTCTATGATTTAAGCTGTTTTTGAGGGTTTAAAAAAAAAAAACCCGAATCCAAAACGCACCCGAATCCGACAAAAATTCTTAAGGGTGGTTTTGCCAAAAAGCGTCCGAATCCAAAACACGACCGCGGAACCGAATCCAAAACCAAAACACAAAACCCGAAAAATGTCCGGTGCACATCTCTAGTATTTACCCTGCATGCAAAAAAATAAAAAAACGTATGTACATGGTTTGTCCTGGTGCACAGTACTTTGCCCATTTGTGCTCAGACACAAAGTATATTACTTTGATCATTTCTCTCTACTTGTAAACCATCACTTTGCCTTTAAAGCAGAACAATTTTATCACTTTCTCCCCCCCCCCTTCAAAAAATAAAATAAAAATAAATGCTTTCTAAAACCAAGGTGTAAAGATGACTTTCTGTGGGGCAATGGCTATTTTATAAAGGTTTGTAAAAGATAATCCAGCCTCACTTCATGAAATCCATAATAATTCTTTTTATAAAAAAGTGCAGCAACTATCACTGTTCCCCCTGGGATTATTAACCTGGGCCAATCATCACTGCAGTGGGGAAACCAGCAGTTTGCACTAGAGATGAGCGCCGGAAATTTTTCGGGTTTTGTGTTTTGGTTTTGGGTTCGGTTCCGCGGCCGTGTTTTGGGTTCGACCGCGTTTTGGCAAAACCTCACCGAATTTTTTTTGTCGGATTCGGGTGTGTTTTGGATTCGGGTGTTTTTTTCCAAAAAACCTAAAAAACAGCTTAAATCATAGAATTTGGGGGTCATTTTGATCCCAAAGTATTATTAACCTCAAAAACCATAATTTCCACTCATTTTCAGTCTATTCTGAATACCTCACACCTCACAATATTATTTTTAGTCCTAAAATTTGCACCGAGGTCGCTGGATGACTAAGCTAAGCGACCCTAGTGGCCGACACAAATACCTGGCCCATCTAGGAGTGGCACTGCAGTGTCACGCAGGATGGCCCTTCCAAAAAACACTCCCCAAACAGCACATGACGCAAAGAAAAAAAGAGGCGCAATGAGGTAGCTGTGTGAGTAAGATAAGCGACCCTAGTGGCCGACACAAACACCGGGCCCATCTAGGAGTGGCACTGCAGTGTCACGCAGGATGGCCCTTCCAAAAAACACTCCCCAAACAGCACATGACGCAAAGAAAAAAAGAGGCGCAATGAGGTAGCTGTGTGAGTAAGATAAGCGACCCTAGTGGCCGACACAAACACCGGGCCCATCTAGGAGTGGCACTGCAGTGTCACGCAGGATGGCCCTTCCAAAAAACACTCCCCAAACAGCACATGACGCAAAGAAAAATGAAAGAAAAAAGAGGTGCAAGATGGAATTGTCCTTGGGCCCTCCCACCCACCCTTATGTTGTATAAACAGGACATGCACACTTTAACCAACCCATCATTTCAGTGACAGGGTCTGCCACACGACTGTGACTGAAATGACGGGATGGTTTGGACCCCCACCAAAAAAGAAGCAATTAATCTCTCCTTGCACAAACTGGCTCTACAGAGGCAAGATGTCCACCTCATCATCATCCTCCGATATATCACCGTGTACATCCCCCTCCTCACAGATTATCAATTCGTCCCCACTGGAATCCACCATCTCAGCTCCCTGTGTACTTTGTGGAGGCAATTGCTGCTGGTCAATGTCTCCACGGAGGAATTGATTATAATTCATTTTAATGAACATCATCTTCTCCACATTTTCTGGATGTAACCTCGTACGCCGATTGCTGACAAGGTGAGCGGCGGCACTAAACACTCTTTCGGAGTACACACTTGTGGGAGGGCAACTTAGGTAGAATAAAGCCAGTTTGTGCAAGGGCCTCCAAATTGCCTCTTTTTCCTGCCAGTATAAGTACGGACTGTGTGACGTGCCTACTTGGATGCGGTCACTCATATAATCCTCCACCATTCTTTCAATGGTGAGAGAATCATATGCAGTGACAGTAGACGACATGTCCGTAATCGTTGTCAGGTCCTTCAGTCCGGACCAGATGTCAGCATCAGCAGTCGCTCCAGACTGCCCTGCATCACCGCCAGCGGGTGGGCTCGGAATTCTGAGCCTTTTCCTCGCACCCCCAGTTGCGGGAGAATGTGAAGGAGGAGATGTTGACAGGTCGCGTTCCGCTTGACTTGGCAATTTTCTCACCAGCAGGTCTTTCAACCCCAGCAGACTTGTGTCTGCCGGAAAGAGAGATCCAAGGTAGGCTTTAAATCTAGGATCGAGCACGGTGGCCAAAATGTAGTGCTCTGATTTCAACAGATTGACCACCCGTGAATCCTTGTTAAGCGAATTAAGGGCTCCATCCACAAGTCCCACATGCCTAGCGGAATCGCTCCGTGTTAGCTCCTCCTTCAATGTCTCCAGCTTCTTCTGCAAAAGCCTGATGAGGGGAATGACCTGACTCAGGCTGGCAGTGTCTGAACTGACTTCACGTGTGGCAAGTTCAAAGGGCAGCAGAACCTTGCACAACGTTGAAATCATTCTCCACTGCGCTTGAGACAGGTGCATTCCACCTCCTATATCGTGCTGAATTGTATAGGCTTGAATGGCCTTTTGCTGCTCCTCCAACCTCTGAAGCATATAGAGGGTTGAATTCCACCTCGTTACCACTTCTTTCTTCAGATGATGGCAGGGCAGGTTCAGTTGTTTTTGGTGGTGCTCCAGTCTTCTGTACGTGGTGCCTGTACGCCGAAAGTGTCCCGCAATTCTTCTGGCCACCGACAGCATCTCTTGCACGCCCCTGTCGTTTTTTTAAAAATTCTGCACCACCAAATTCAAGGTATGTGCAAAACATGGGACGTGCTGGAATTTGCCCATATTTAATGCACACACAATATTGCTGGCGTTGTCCGATGCCACAAATCCACAGGAGAGTCCAATTGGGGTAAGCCATTCCGCGATGATCTTCCTCAGTTGCCGTAAGAGGTTTTCAGCTGTGTGCGTATTCTGGAAACCGGTGATACAAAGCGTAGCCTGCCTAGGAAAGAGTTGGCGTTTGCGAGATGCTGCTACTGGTGCCGCCGCTGCTGTTCTTGCGGCGGGAGTCCATACATCTACCCAGTGGGCTGTCACAGTCATATAGTCCTGACCCTGCCCTGCTCCACTTGTCCACATGTCCGTGGTTAAGTGGACATTGGGTACAGCTGCATTTTTTAGGACACTGGTGACTCTTTTTCTGAGGTCTGTGTACATTTTCGGTATCGCCTGCCTAGAGAAATGGAACCTAGATGGTATTTGGTACCGGGGACACAGTACCTCCAACAAGTCTCTAGTTGGCTCTGCAGTAATGATGGATACCGGAACCACGTTTCTCACCACCCAGGATGCCAAGGCCTCAGTTATCCGCTTTGCAGTAGGATGACTGCTGTGATATTTCATCTTCCTCGCAAAGGACTGTTGGACAGTCAATTGCTTGGTGGAAGTAGTAAAAGTGGTCTTACGACTTCCCCTCTGGGATGACCATCGACTCCCAGCAGCAACAACAGCAGCGCCAGCAGCAGTAGGCGTTACACGCAAGGATGCATCGGAGGAATCCCAGGCAGGAGAGGAATCGTCAGAATTGCCAGTGACATAGCCTGCAGGACTATTGGCATTCCTGGGGAAGGAGGAAATTGACACTGAGGGAGTTGGTGGGGTGGTTTGCGTGAGCTTGGTTACAAGAGGAAGGTATTTATTGGTCAGTGGACTGCTTCCGCTGTCACCCAAAGTTTTTGAACTTGTCACTGACTTATTATGAATGCGCTGCAGGTGACGTATAAGGGAGGATGTTCCGAGGTGGTTAACGTCCTTACCCCTACTTATTACAGCTTGACAAAGGCAACACACGGCTTGACACCTGTTGTCCGCATTTCTGTTGAAATACTTCCACACCGAAGAGCTGATTTTTTTGGTATTTTCACCAGGCATGTCAGTGGCCATATTCCTCCCACGGACAACAGGTGTCTCCCCGGGTGCCTGACTTAAACAAACCACCTCACCATCAGAATCCTCCTGGTCAATTTTCTCCCCAGCGCCAGCAACACCCATATCCTCCTCATCCTGGTGTACTTCAACACTGACATCTTCAATCTGACTATCAGGAACTGGACTGCGGGTGCTCCTTCCAGCACTTGCAGGGGGCGTGCAAATGGTGGAAGGCGCATGCTCTTCACGTCCAGTGTTGGAAAGGTCAGGCATCGCAACCGACACAATTGGAGTCGGACTCTCCTTGTGGATTTGGGATTTCGAAGAACGCACAGTTCTTTGCGGTGCTACTGCTTTTGCCAGCTTGAGTCTTTTCATTTTTCTAGCGAGAGGCTGAGTGCTTCCATCCTCATGTGAAGCTGAACCACTAGCCATGAACATAGGCCAGGGCCTCAGCCGTTCCTTGCCACTCCGTGTGGTAAATGGCATATTGGCAAGTTTACGCTTCTCCTCCGACAATTTTATTTTAGGTTTTGGAGTCCTTTTTTTACTGATATTTGGTGTTTTGGATTTGACATGCTCTGTACTATGACATTGGGCATCGGCCTTGGCAGACGACGTTGCTGGCATTTCATCGTCTCGGCCATGACTAGTGGCAGCAGCTTCAGCACGAGGTGGAAGTGGATCTTGATCTTTCCCTAATTTTGGAACCTCGACATTTTTGTTCTCCATATTTTAATAGGCACAACTAAAAGGCACCTCAGGTAAACAATGGAGATGGATGGATACTAGTATACTTATGGATGGACTGCCGAGTGCCGACACAGAGGTAGCTACAGCCGTGGACTACCGTACTGTGTCTGCTGCTAATATAGACTGGATGATAATGATATGAAATCAATATATATATGTATATATAATATCACTAGTACTGCAGCCGGACAGGTAGATATATATTTATTAGGTAATGATGACTGATGACGGACCTGCTGGACACTGTCAGCTCAGCAGCACCGCAGACTGCTACAGTAAGCTACTATAGTAGTATGTATCAAGAAGAAAGAAAAAAAAAAAACACGGGTAGGTGGTATACAATTATGGATGGACTGCCGAGTGCCGACACAGAGGTAGCTACAGCCGTGGACTACCGTACTGTGTCTGCTGCTAATATAGACTGGATGATAATGATATGAAATCAATATATATATGTATATATAATATCACTAGTACTGCAGCCGGACAGGTAGATATATATTTATTAGGTAATGATGACTGATGACGGACCTGCTGGACACTGTCAGCTCAGCAGCACCGCAGACTGCTACAGTAAGCTACTATAGTAGTATGTATCAAGAAGAAAGAAAAAAAAAAACACGGGTAGGTGGTATACAATTATGGATGGACTGCCGAGTGCCGACACAGAGGTAGCTACAGCCGTGGACTACCGTACTGTGTCTGCTGCTAATATAGACTGGATGATAATGATATGAAATCAATATATATATGTATATATAATATCACTAGTACTGCAGCCGGACAGGTAGATATATATTTATTAGGTAATGATGACTGATGACGGACCAGCTGGACACTGTCAGCTCAGCAGCACCGCAGACTGCTACAGTAAGCTACTATAGTAGTATGTATCAAGAAG
Source organism: Pseudophryne corroboree (assembly GCF_028390025.1). Lineage (NCBI taxonomy): Eukaryota > Metazoa > Chordata > Amphibia > Anura > Myobatrachidae > Pseudophryne > Pseudophryne corroboree. Next base: position 230,638,737 of record NC_086453.1, read on the forward strand.
AAAGAAAAAAAAAAAAACACGGGTAGGTGGTATACAATTATGGATGGACTGCCGAGTGCCGACACAGAGGTAGCTACAGCCGTGGACTACCGTACTGTGTCTGCTGCTAATATAGACTGGATGATAATGATATGAAATCAATATATATATGTATATATAATATCACTAGTACTGCAGCCGGACAGGTAGATATATATTTATTAGGTAATGATGACTGATGACGGACCTGCTGGACACTGTCAGCTCAGCAGCACCGCAGACTGCTACAGTAAGCTACTATAGTAGTATGTATCAAGAAGAAAGAAAAAAAAAACCATGGGTAGGTGGCATACAATTATGGATGGACTGCCGAGTGCCGACACAGAGGTAGCTACAGCCGTGGACTAACGTACTGTGTCTGCTGCTAATATAGACTGGATGATAATGATATGAAATCAATATATATATGTATATATAATATCACTAGTACTGCAGCCGGACAGGTAGATATATATTTATTAGGTAATGATGACTGATGACGGACCTGCTGGACACTGTCAGCTCAGCAGCACCGCAGACTGCTACAGTAAGCTACTATAGTAGTATGTATCAAGAAGAAAGAAAGAAAAAAACCACGGGTAGGTGGTATACAATTATGGATGGACTGCCGAGTGCCGACACAGAGGTAGCTACAGCCGTGGACTACCGTACTGTGTCTGCTGCTAATATAGACTGGATGATAATGATATGAAATCAATATATATATGTATATATAATATCACTAGTACTGCAGCCGGACAGGTAGATATATATTTATTAGGTAATGATGACTGATGACGGACCTGCTGGACACTGTCAGCTCAGCAGCACCGCAGACTGCTACAGTAAGCTACTATAGTAGTATGTATCAAGAAGAAAGAAAAAAAAAACCACGGGTAGGTGGTATACAATTATGGATGGACTGCCGAGTGCCGACACAGAGGTAGCTACAGCCGTGGACTACCGTACTGTGTCTGCTGCTAATATAGACTGGATGATAATGATATGAAATCAATATATATATGTATATATAATATCACTAGTACTGCAGCCGGACAGGTAGATATATATTTATTAGGTAATGATGACTGATGACGGACCAGCTGGACACTGTCAGCTCAGCAGCACCGCAGACTGCTACAGTAAGCTACTATAGTAGTATGTATCAAGAAGAAAGAAAAAAAAAAACCACGGGTAGGTGGTATACAATTATGGATGGACTGCCGAGTGCCGACACAGAGGTAGCTACAGCCGTGGACTACCGTACTGTGTCTGCTGCTAATATAGACTGGATGATAATGATATGAAATCAATATATATATGTATATATAATATCACTAGTACTGCAGCCGGACAGGTAGATATATATTTATTAGGTAATGATGACTGATGACGGACCTGCTGGACACTGTCAGCTCAGCAGCACCGCAGACTGCTACAGTAAGCTACTATAGTAGTATGTATCAAGAAGAAAGAAAAAAAAAACCACGGGTAGGTGGCATACAATTATGGATGGACTGCCGAGTGCCGACACAGAGGTAGCTACAGCCGTGGACTACCGTACTGTGTCTGCTGCTAATATAGACTGGATGATAATGATATGAAATCAATATATATATGTATATATAATATCACTAGTACTGCAGCCGGACAGGTAGATATATATTTATTAGGTAATGATGACTGATGACGGACCTGCTGGACACTGTCAGCTCAGCAGCACCGCAGACTGCTACAGTAAGCTACTATAGTAGTATGTATCAAGAAGAAAGAAAAAAAAAAACCACGGGTAGGTGGTATACAATTATGGATGGACTGCCGAGTGCCGACACAGAGGTAGCTACAGCCGTGGACTAACGTACTGTGTCTGCTGCTAATATAGACTGGATGATAATGATATGAAATCAATATATATATGTATATATAATATCACTAGTACTGCAGCCGGACAGGTAGATATATATTTATTAGGTAATGATGACTGATGACGGACCTGCTGGACACTGTCAGCTCAGCAGCACCGCAGACTGCTACAGTAAGCTTCTATAGTAGTATGTATCAAGAAGAAAGAAAAAAAAAAACCACGGGTAGGTGGTATACAATTATGGATGGACTGCCGAGTGCCGACACAGAGGTAGCTACAGCCGTGGACTAACGTACTGTGTCTGCTGCTAATATAGACTGGATGATAATGATATGAAATCAATATATATATATGTATATATAATATCACTAGTACTGCAGCCGGACAGGTATATATATTTATTATGTAATGACTGATGACGGACCTGCTGGACACTGTCAGCTCAGCAGCACCGCAGACTGCTACAGTAAGCTACTATAGTAGTATGTATAAAGAAGAAAGAAAAAAAAAAACACGGGTAGGTGGTATACAATTATAATATTATATATATATATTAATTATATACAATTATATATATATATATATTAATTAAACTGGTGGTGATTATTAAACTGGTGGTCAGGTCACTGGTCACACTATCAGCAACTTGCAAGCAGTACTCCTAAGCATACAATCACAATATATATTATACTGGTGTGGCACTCTGGCAGCAAAAGTGTGCACTGTACGTTATATGTAGTATGTACTCCTGAGTCCTGAGTCCTGCTCTCAGACTCTAACTGCTCCCCACTGTCAGTGTCTCCCCCACAAGTCAGATAATACAATACAGTCACACTATCTATCACTTCACTTCAGCAAGTACTAGTAGTAGTAGTACTCCTCCTAATGCTCCCCAAAATTACTACTGTGTCTCTCTCTGTCTCACTCTCTTCTCGAATCTCTATAAACGGAGAGGACGCCAGCCACGTCCTCTCCCTATGAATCTCAATGCACGTGTGAAAAATGGCGGCGACGCGCGGCTCCTTATATAGAATCCGAGCCTCGCGAGAATCCGACAGCGTGATGATGACGTTCGGGCGCGCTCGGGTTAACCGAGCAAGGCGGGAGGATCCGGGCCTGCTCGGCCCCGTGTAAAAAACCCTGAAGTTCGGGCGGGTTCGGATTCCGAGGAACCGAACCCGCTCATCTCTAGTTTGCACTTCTTAAGGGGGGTACACATGGAGAGATCCGTGCTTAAATTCTAAGCAATCTGACTAGATTGCTTAGAACTACAGTGACAGTGGTGCGTGGCCCCGTGCGTCGCTACCACCGGTGCTAGATTGGCCTGCATGAGCACCCCCCCTGGCCTAGCACACATCGCGCTGTGCTGAGTGGGGGAGCGATGTATGATGAGCGTTCGTGCTACATCGCTCAGCACACATCTCTGGGAATTCTAGCCCCCCCTCCGTGTGTACGGCCCTTGTCAGTCCCCAAGGCTTCATTATATAAGAGATTATTGTAAGTGAGCAATGCTCTCTCTGTGGCCATAATTAGTCTAACAAGATTAGTCTGAGGGTTGTTCAGTGATTATTTATATAGGATTACAGGGATTAGAATTTTGGAACTACCTGCAGGAGTCTGGCAGGGCTGTGAAGAGATCTTTATCTTTTATTATGGTAGCCCAAATGTCTGAGTAGATAGAAGACAGTACTCCATACTTACCGACATCTCAAATCTCCTCTCCGGGAGATGCCCGGAGAGGAGAAGCAGGTGGGCGGTGACGAGGGCGGGGCTGAGATAATTACACCATTAAGCCCCGCCTACTCACAGGAAAAGCCCAAAGTAGGTTAATATTTACATAGGGGCGGAGCTAAATGACGCGATTAGCATATAACAGCATCATTAGGCTCCGCCCCCTCCACCAGTCCGCGATTTTGCTGTATCTTTCTCCACATTCTGCCCACTTCACTAGGAAGTGGGCAGAATGCGGGAGGTGTGCCCACTCTTCCGGGGCTGCGGGAGACTACTCGAAAAACCGTGTGTCTCCCGCAGAATCCGGGAGAGTAGGTAAGTATGCAGTACTCACCCATTATGCTTCCACCTGTCAGGCAGCCATTCTGGGTTTGAGAGGTCCTGCCCATTTCCCTATTTAGTGTATGGGTTCCAGTGAAGCAAGGAACTGAACACAGACCTGCTAGCAAATAGATATGCCACCAGATTGTTGCGACCTATAATATAAATAATCTCTATTGTATTTTATTTTTATCTATTAACACTCAATTATCTATTAAAGCGCACACATTTTACACAGCACTTTTCAAAGGATATTTCATTCATTCATATTAGCCCCTAAGTAGCTTACATCCTATAACTAGAGATGAGCGTGTTCGGTTCTCCGAGAACCGAACCCTACCCGACTTCACACTCCGAGCCCGGATCCGAGTCAGGCTAGAGTTTTCCCGTCTGACTCAGAAACCAGAATGAGGCAAAACGTCATCATCCCGCTGTCAGATTCTCGCGGGGTTTGGATTCCATATAAGGAGCCGCGCGTCGCCACCATTTTCACTCCGGCATTGGAGAGTGTACAGAGAGGACGTGTCTCCGTTTTCTCAGTGTCCTCGGTGTCAGTATCTTGTGCTGCATCTGTCCAGTCACAGTGGTTGTCCCCTGCTGCCATATGTCCAGTGCTGCTGTATAGGGTGCTGTGTTGTGCTGCACCAGTTCAGTGGTGGTGTATTGTGCTGCATCAGTCCAGACACAGTGGTATCCTCTGCTTCCATATGTCCAGTGCTGCTGTATAGGGTGCTGTGTTGTGCTGCATCAGTTCAGTGGTGGTGTATTGTATTCCATATGTCCAGTGCTGCTGTCAGTGGCATGCAGTGAGGTCAGTGGCTGGTGAGGCACTACAGCCATAATGTCCAGCGAATCCTGCCGATGAACCCTACCACAGCCAAGCCAATGCCCGCTACTGCCTCTGAGCCGCTGCCCGCTGACACCGCCAATGGCTTACAAACTCGCCCACCATCAACTGACCCAGCCCTCCGCCACTAATTTGCATCTCAGTCCGATGCTGCCAATGCCAGCTGCCTGCCTGCTTATCATACTTGTGATATATTGTACATTTTTATAGAAAAAATAAATAGTGTTTGGGACTGGGAAGGGAGTGGGAGGAGGACATGAATGCAATTTTGTTGTCCAGGGCTTCCATTAACTTAATGGAGAAGGGTCTGAATGGGTTAAAATAAAAAAAATGAGTGGGACAAAACAAGTAGGGGTCCCCCTTTTATTGAAAACCAGCACCGGGCTCCACTAGCCAGGGACATAATGCCACAGCCGGGGGACACATTTATGTAGGTCCCTGCAGCCGTGGCATTACCCCCCCCCCCTAACTAGTCACCCCTGGCTGGGGTTCCCTGGAGGTGTGGGGACCCCTTAAATCAAGGGTCGTCCCCCCCTCCAGGCACCCAAGGCCCAGGGGTGAAGCCCAAGGCTGTACCCAGCACCCCTTGGCGGTGGGTGCCGTGCTGATAGCCATAAATGTGTAAAAAAAAAATATTTTGTTGTTGTTGTGGAACTACAAGGCCCAGCAAGCCTCCCCTGCTTTCTGGTACTTGGAGAACCTCAAGTACCAGCATGTGTGAAGTACCTGTACTTGCTTTATTTTTACACTGCAATTTAGATTTCAGTTTGAACACACCCCACCCAAATCTAACTCTCTCTGCACATGTTATATCTGTCCCCCCTGCAGTGCACATGGTTTTGCCCAATTGCTAACAAACTTGATGCTGCGATCAACTCAGAATTACCCCCATTGTGTTATATAACTCCAGAAAAATAATGGAGAACAAAAATTTGTAGGATAAAATAGGGAAAGATCAAGAACCACTTCCTCCTAGTGCTGAAGCTGCTGCCACTAGTCATGACATAGACGATGAAATACCATCAACGTCGTCTGCCAAGGCCGATGGCCAATGTGATAGTAGAGGGCATGTAAAATCCAAAAAGCCAAAGTTCAGTAAAAAGACCCAAAAAAAGAAATTTAAATCGTCTGAGGAGAAACGTAAACTTGCCAATATGCCATTTACGACATGGAGTGGCAAGGAACGGCTAAGGCCCTGGCCTATGTTCATGACTAGTGGTTCAGCTTCACATGATGATGGAAGCCCTCATCCTCCCGCTAGAAAAATGAAAATGGTAAAAGCACAGAAGAGAACTGTGCATTCTAAGATGGTAACACAAATCCCCAAGAAGAGCCCAAGTGTGTTGGCGGTTGCGATGCCTGACCTTCCCAACACTGGATGGTAAGAGGTGGCTCCTTCCACCATTTGCACACCCCCTGCAAAAGCTGGAAGGAACACCCACAGTCCAGTTTCTGATATTCAAATTGAAGATGTCACTGTTGAAGTGCACCATGATGAGGATATGGGTGTTGCTGGTGCTCAGGAGGAAGTTGACAATAAAGATTCTGATGGTGATGTGGTTTGTTTAAATGAGGCACCAGGGGAGACACCTGTTGTCCGTGGGATGAATAAGCCTATTGTGATGCCTGGGCAAAATACCAAAAAAGCCACCTCTTCGGTGTGGAATTATTTCTCCACAAATCCGGACAACAGGTGTCAAGCCGTGTGTTGCCTCTGTCAATCTGTAATAAGTAGGGATGAAGACGTTAACCACCTAGGAACATCCTCCCTTATACGTCACCTGCAGCGCATTCATCAGTGTCAAGTTGTGAAACTTATGAAACTTTGGGTAAGAGCGTAAGCAATCCCTTCTTCCTGTTGTACCCAAGCTCCTGCAAGCCACACCACCAACTCCCTCAACATCAACTTCCTCCTCAGCCATGAGTGTCAGTAGTCCTGCAGGCCATGTCCCTGGCAAGACTGACGAGTCCTTTCTTAACCGGGATTCCTCGGGAGGATCCTTGAGTATTATGCCTACCGCTGCAGTTGCTGCTGCCGCTGCTGTTGTTGCTGCTGGGAGTCGATCATCATCCCAGAGGGGAAGTCGGAAGATCACTTGTACTACTTCCAGTAAACATTTGACTGTCCAACAGTCCTTTGTGAGGAAGATGAAATATGACAGCAGTTATCCTGTTGCAAAGCGGATAACTGAGGCCTTGACACTTATGTTGGTGTTAGACGTGCGTCCAGTATCCGCCATTAGTTCAGTGGGATTTAGACAACTGACAGAGGTATTGTGTCCCTGGTACCAAATCCCATCTAGATTCCACTTCACTAGGCAGGCGATACCAAGAATGTACAGAGACGTCAGAAAAAGTGTCGCCAGTGTCCTAAAAAATGCGATTGTATCCAGTGTCCACTTAACCATGGACATGTGGACAAGTGGAACAGGGCAGACTAAGGACTATATGACTGTGACAGCCCACTGGGTAGATGTATTGCCTCCTGCAGCAACAACAGCAGCAGCGGCACCAGTAGCACCATTTTGCACACCCAAACTCGTTTCTAGGCAAGTTACGCTGTGTATCACCGCTTTCCGTAAGAGGCACACCGCTGACAACCTCTTACAGAAACTGAGGGTCATCATCATGCATTGGCTTACCCCACTTAGACTCTCCTGGGATTTGTGATATCGGACAACACCACCAATATTGTGCGTGCATTACATGTGGGCAAATTCCAGCACGTCCCATGTTTTGCACATACAATTAATTTGGGGGTGCAGAATTTTTTGAAAAATGACAGGGGTGTACAGGAGATGCTGTTGTTGGCCCGAAAAATTGCAGGCCACTTTCGACATTCTGCCACTGCGTGCCGAAGACTGGAGCACCAGGAAACACTACTGAACCTGCCTGGCATCAACTGAAGCAAGAGGTGGTAACGAGGTAGAATTCAACACTCTATATGCTTCAGAGGATGGAGGAGCAGCAAAAGGCCATTAAGCCAATATATGCACCTACGATATAGGCAAAGGAGGGGGAATGCACCTGGCTCAAGCGCCGTGGAGAATGATTTCCATCTTGTGCAAGGTTCTCTAACCATTTGAACTTGCCACACGTGAAGGCAGTTCAGACACTGCCAGCTTGAGTCAGGTCATTCCCCTCATCAGGCTTTTGCAGAGGCAACTTGAGAAATTAAAGGAGTTGCTAAGATGGAGCAATTCCGCTAGGCATGTGGGACTTGTGGATGGAGCCCTTCATTCGCTTTACCAGGATTCAAGGGTAGTCAATCTGTTGAAATCAGAGCACTACATTTTGGCCACCGTGCTCGATCCTTGGTTTAAAGCCTACGTTGTATCTCTCTTTCCGGCAGACACAAGTGTGCAGAGGTGCAAAGACCTGCTGGTGAGTAAATTGTCAACTCAAGTGGAACGTGACCCGTCAACAGCTCCTCCTTCCCTTTCTCCCACAACTGGGGCTGCAGGGAAAAGGATAAGATTTCCTAGCCCACCCGCTGGTGGTGATGCAGGGCAGTCAGGAGCGAGTGCTGACATCTGGTCCGCAATGAAGGACCTGCCAACGATTAGTGACATGTCTACTGTCACTGCATATGATTCTGTCACCATTGAAAGAATGGTGGACGATTATATGAGTGACAGCATCCAAGTAGGCATGTCAGACAGTCCGTACGTATACTGGCAGGAAAAAGAGGCAATTTGGATGTCCTTGCACAAACTGGCTTTATTTTACGTAAGTTGCCCCCCCCCTCCTCTATTAGGGTACTAATTAACTGTTCATGCTAATTAGTACTCTAATAGAACATACTGTACAGAGGTACTATGTACGGTGATTTGGCATACAGGAACTTAGGGAGGAGCTTTCACCTCTCTCTATTATACATAGATAGATTAAACTTGCCACTCTGCGTTACAAGCTGTTCGTGCTAATTAGTACACTAGTAGAACATACTGTACAGAGATATTAAGGACGGTGATTTGGCATCCAGGAACTTAGGGAGGAGCTTTTATCTCTCTCCATTGTAATCTTTCTAAGTATAATGGAGAGAGAAAAAAGCTCCTTCCTAAGTTCCTGGATGCCAAATTACAAATTTTCGTTCTCCATTATTTTTCTGGAGTTATATAACACAATGGCCCTCATTCCGAGTTGTTTGCTCGGTACATTTCATCGCATCACAGCGATTTTCCGCTTAGTGCGCATGCGCAATGTCCGCACTGCGACTGCGCCAAGTAAATTTGCTATGAAGTTAGGATTTTTACTCACGGCTTTTTCTTCGCTCAGGCGATCGTAATGTGATTGACAGGAAATGGGTGTTACTGGGCGGAAACAGGCCGTTTTAAGGGCGTGTGGGAAAAAACGCTACCGTTTCCGGAAAAAACGCGGGAGTGGCTGGAGAAACGGAGGAGTGTTTGGGCGAACGCTGGGTGTGTTTGTGACGTCAAACCAGGAACGAAACTGACTGAACTGATCGCAGATGCCGAGTAAGTCTGAAGCTACTCTGAAACTGCTAAGAAGTTTGTAATCGCAATATTGCGAATACATCGTTCGCAATTTTAACAAGCTAAGATTCACTCCCAGTAGGCGGCGGCTTAGCGTGTGCAATACTGCTAAAATCGCCTTGCGAGTGAACAACTCGGAATGACCTCCAATATGCGGCACAGGAGCACTAGACATATAGCAGCAGAGGACACCACTGTGACTGGTCACTGGACTGACTAATGCACAGGACACGACCACTGGTCTGATGCAGGACAACAGAGCAACAATGTAAGGGACTTATTATTATTATTATTATTATTATTATTATTATACAGCAGCACTGGACATACGTCTCCATTATTTTTCTGGAGTTACATAACAATATGCAGTACAGGAGAGCGTACCTCTACACCACACAGGGCAAACCCTGTGAAAATTATTTTGATTAAATATTAATAACCCCTTTATTTGAAGTAAATAATATACAGCACAGGACAGCACCACTGAACTTATATGGCAGCACCACTGGACTGGATTTATACGGAATTATGTAGACTTATATGAAATTATACGCCACGATCACTGGACATACGCCAGTACCTCTGGACTTATACGGCAGTACCACTGGACTGGAGTTATACGCCAGTGCCACTGGAATTATACGGAAGGATCACTGGACTTATACGCCAGTACCACTGTAATTATACGGCAGGATCACTGTAATTTACGGCAGGATCACTGTACTTATATGCCAGTACCACTGGAATTATACGGCAGGATCACTGAATTTATACGCCAGTAACACTGGAATTATACGACAGTACCACTGGAATTATGCATCAGGATCACTGGAATTATACAGCAGGATCACTGGAATTATACGGCAGGATCACTGGACTTATACGCCAGTACCACTGTAATTATACGGCAGGATCACTGTAATTTACGGCAGGATCACTGTACTTATATACCAGTACCACTGGAATTATACGGCAGGATCACTGAATTTATACGCCAGTAACACTGGAATTATAAGGCAGGATCACTGGAATTATACGTCAGGATCACTGGATTTATACGCCACTTCCACTGGAATTATACGGCAGGATCACTTGAATTATACGGCAGGATCACTGGAATTATATGGCAGTACTACTGGAATTATACGGCAGGATCACTGGAATTATACGGCAGGATCACTGGACTTATACGCCAGTACCACTGAACTTATACGGCAATACCACTGGACATATACGGCAGTATCACTTGACTGGACTTATACGACAGTACCACTGGAATTATACGGCAGGATCACTGGATTTATATGCCAGTACCACTGGAATTATGCATCAGGATCACTGGAATTATACAGCAGGATCACTGGAATTATACGGCAGGATCACTGGATTTATATGCCAGTACCACTGGAATTATACAGCAGGATCACTGGATTTATACAGCAGGATCACTGGATTTATACGGCAGTACTGCTGGACATATACGTCAGTATCAATGGACATATACGGCAGTACCGCCGGACATATACGGCAGTATCAATGGACATATATGGCAGTATCGCTGGACTGGATTTATATGCCAGTACCACTGTAATTAAACATCAGGATCACTTGATTTATACTGCAGCATTACTGGACTGGACTTATACGCCAGTACCACTGTAATTATACGTCAGGATCACTGGACTTATACGGCAGGATCACTGGATTTATATGGCAGTATCGCTGGACATATACGGCAGTACCGCTGCACATATACCGCAGTATCAAATCAATGGACATATACGGCAGTATCGCTGGACATATACGGCAGTACCGCTGCACATATACCGCAGTATCAATGGACATATACGGCAGTATCATTGGACTGGACTTATACGCCAGTACCACTGTAATTATAGGACAGGATCACAGGACTTATACGGCAGGATCACTGTAATTATACGGCAGGATCACTGTAATTATACGGCAGGATCACTGGAATTATACGGCAGGGTCACTGTAATTATACGACAGGGTCACTGGATTTATACGGCAGGATCACTGGATTTATACGGCAGGATCACTGGATTTATACGGCAGTACCGCTGGACATTTACGGTAGTATCAATGGACATATACGGCAGTATCACTGGACATATACGGCAGTATCACTGGACTGGACTTATGCGCTAGTACCACTGTAATTATACGGCAGGATCGTTGGACTTATATGGCAGGATCACTGGAATTATACTGCAAGATCACTGTAATTATATGGCAGGATCACTGGAATTATACAGCAGTACCGCTGGACATATACAGCAGTATCAATGGACATATACGGCAGTATCACTGGACATATACGGCAGTATCACTGAACATATACGGCAGTATCACTGAACATATACGGCAGTATCACTGGACTGGACTTATACGCCAGTACCACTGAAATTATACAGCAGGATCACTGGACTTATACGGCAGGATCACTGGATTTATACGGCAGGATCACTGTAATTATACAGCAGAATCACTGGAATTATACGGCAGGATCACTGGAATTAAACGGCAGGATCACTGAATTTATACAGCAGTACCACTGGACATATACGGCAGTATCAATGGACTTATATACGTCAGGATCCCTGGACATATACAGCAGTACCACTGGACATATACGGCAGGCCGGCAGCACAGGGACACCACCACTGGACTGATTCAGGACAACACAGCACCACTGCAATGGACTGGACTTATACAGCAGCACTGGACATATATGGCAGCTGAGGACTCCACCACTGTGACTGGACTGATGCAGCACAACACACCATCACTGGACTGATGCAGCACAACACAACATATCACCACTGGACTGGACTTATACAGCAGCACTAGACATATGGCAGCAGAGGAGACCACCACTGTGACTGGACTGATGCAGCACAACACACAGGGCCGGTGCAAGGTTTCTCGACACCCTAGGCAAAACTGCAGCCTGCTGCCCCCCCCCGTAACATTATTATTATTATTACATATTCTTTATAAGGTGTTACAAGTGTTTTGCAGCGTCGTATATACGGCACAAACCAGAACAATACAGGGTACACAGAACTTAACATTACAGTAACTAAAAAACTAAAAACAGCACAGGTAACAAATAGCACCACAAGTCTCAGTACACAATATTATTTTATCTAGTAACAGTTTCTTACATAGTGCAGCAAAATCGGTTGCGTTTTACAACTGCAAACAATACTAATGAAAACAAAACTGGGTAATAACAGATACAAGGAAGCAATCGGCGCACCACTACGGGCAGGCAGCCACTGGAAGAGATAAATGATGAACTGACGACACCGCCACCACGGATCCCACCAGAGCCCCCCAAACTCCGCCATTACAGTCCAGGCCCCCAGGATATCCATGCTTGAGTCCAGATAGCTAACTCAAAGTGGGGCACTAAGTCACCAGTGCTCAAGAATGGCCATCCCCAAACTCGGACTGGATGGTGGAGTATGTGAAATTCTGGCTCACATTAAAAAAGCCAAATCCAGTCAAAAATACATTGAAAATGCCAGACCCATAAGCAAATTGAAAAAGCTTGATCCACATAATACATTGAAAAAAGCCAGATTCACTAATAATACATAAAAAGCCAGATCCACATAAAAAAATATTGAAAAGACAGATTCACACAAAACCACATTGAAAAAAAGCTAGATCCATATAAAAATAAATCTAAAAAAATTCAGTTCCACGTAAAAATATACCAAAAATGTCTGATCCACATAAAGACATGTTGAAAAAAGCCAGATTCACAATGCCAGATCTACACAATAGACCAAAACAAAGTCAGATTTACCAAAAACACATAGAAAGACAGATTCACATAAAAATACACAGAAAAAAGTTAGATCACAAAAATACACTGAAAAAATCCAGATCAACTGAAAATACACAAACAAAAAAACAGATCCACACAAAACCACAATAATGCCAGATCCACATAGAAATACATCTAAAAACATTAGCGGCAATGTGGCAACAGGTTGGTGGACAGATGCCGTGGGGCGATGGACTGCGACCAGGGTACTGAGGTCATGGGGCGATGGACCGTGACCAGTGGGCAGATGTATGGGGTGACTGGCTGTACCAGTTGTATCTAGTAAGCGGGTGGCACATTGTGCGAGGCGACAGCCCGTGACCAGTGGCAGAAGGTGTGTGGGTACAGGCTGCGACCGTAAGACAGAGGTCCCAGGGCGATGGGCTGTGACCGGGGGACTGAGGTGAGCACATTCCTGATTATGGGTGTTGGGATGCGACTGTGAGTTAGAGGCTTTGGTCTGATGGGCCCTGACTGGGGAGGCAAAGGGTGTGGGGTGATGGACTGTAACTGGCCGTGACCAGGGGACGGAGGAACCGGCGGATTCTAACTGGGGGAGAGGAAGGGCATGAAAAAAAAATACAACAAAAATGCCAATTTAACCCCTCCCACAGATCAGAAACTCACCCCTGAGGTCGGTTAAGGGTGACACACACGGAGGCAGAGGGTGCACAGCGTGTCCCACAAGGGGGGGGAGGGGGCACAGGCATGCAAAGTGCATCACACATGGGTGGCATGGGGTGTACAGTGCACCATACATGGGGCAGGGGGGCACAGGGTGTCACACACACAGGGGGCACACATGAGGGGGCAGGGTAAAACAGGGGTAGGGGGGCACTGGGACACACACACACAAAAGCAGCAGGCACAGGGTGTCAAACACGAGGGAGGGGGGCACAAGGTGTCACACACACAGGGTCAGGGAGGCACACCATGGTCAGGGGGGGTAGAGGGGGCCACACACACAGAGAGGCAGGGGGTACAGGGGCCACACACGGGGGAGGGCACAGGGTTCTCCAGTCACTCACCGCCGCCATGACCAGTCAATCTCGGAGTGAGCTGCAGTGCAGGTGCAGTCAAGTGTAAACATGGCAGTCCACCGCGGATCCAGACACAGCCTGAAGAGGAGGATCCGAGATCCAGTGACAATGCAGTCTCATTGTGACGCAGCCACAGGAAAGAGTAATTGGAGGAGTAGAGGACCTGTGTCCGGGAGGCTGCTGCAGAAGGGAGGGTGCCGAGACCACTGGGGAATAGGGTGGCTGAGTGTTCTGGCACCGACCACCGTGGCAGTGCAGCGCGGGCGGGCTGGCACGCGGGAGGGGAGGGGAGGGGGGGGGGGCGGCGATATTCGGCAGCAGGCATATGTTACTGTGAGGGGGCTGGACGAAGATGTGCCTGTGCGCCAGAGCAGGAGTGGGGGACTGAGGAAGGGGTCAGGTCACACATCGCCTTCAGCTGTGGACGGGCCAGTGCGGCAACGTTCTAGTAGAAGAAGGGGGAGGAAATCCAGAGTGCTGCCGCCTGACCACTCACTATTGTATTTCTATCCTTGGGGGACAGATCCGGTATAGAGGAGAATAGTAAGGAAGTGGAGTGATTGCGCTCCCCCTACTCCTCTCCAGCCGGACCGCCTCCTCCTTTCTCTTTAGGGGCCGTGACCAACTGTAATGAGTCAGTGTGACTCTAGTTCGGCTGATGCCAGGGGGCGGCTGCGGGCCGCCCCTTCAGGTCCCCCGCCCATAGGCAGCTGCCTAAAGCTGCCTAATGGAAGCTCCGGCCCTGACAACACACCACCACTGGACTGATGCAGTACAAGACAGCACCACTGGACTGGACTTATACAGCAGCACTGGACATGTGGCAGCAGTGGACACAACCACTGTGACTGGACAGATGCAGCATGAGACACGGACACTGAAGACACTGAGGACGGAGACACGTCCTCTCTCTACACTCTCCAATGCCGGAGTGAAAATGGCGGCGACGTGCGGCTGTTTATATGGATTCCAAACCCCGCGAGAATACGAAAGCGGGATGATGAAGTTTTGCCATGTTCTGGTTTACGAGTCAGGCGGGAAAACCCGAGTCTGACTCGGATCCGGGCTCGTGATGTTAAGTCCGGTAGGGTTCGGTTCTCTGAGAACCAAACCCGCTCATCTCTAGTTTTAATCATCCACAGAACCTGATGTCATCTCAGGACTGTCCGTCTATAAGCATACCTCCCAGCTGTCCCGATTTTTGAGGAACAGTGCTGTTTTTGGGGGGGTCGCGGTGGAGGGGGGCAGTTGGGAGGTTTCTGTCAGTTACTGCTCTGCTACGCAGCGCAACGGTGAATAGACGCTGTGTGCATGCGCACAGCATCTATTCACGGTGACAGATGGACTGGGGGCATGCCAGGAACTCACAGAGGGCTGGCCATGCCCCCATAGTAATGGCAAATGGGGGCATGCCTCATGATCGTGGCACTTCCATGAAGCCATGCCCCTTTCCCATAGACCACACCCCTTTTTGCCAGACGCTGCTTTGGTACGCCAGGGAGTCCCTCGTTATCATCTCCCGTTGTTGGGAGGTATGCTATAAGGTCATCCTCACAGATCACACAGCCACCCCTCCTCACACATCACACTGCCTCCAAACAGCGGGGCAGATGTATTAAGCCTGGAGAAGTGAAAAAGCAGTGATAAGTGGTAGGTGATAACGCACCAGCCAGTCAGCTCCTGTCAATTTCATATTGGAGCTGACTGGCTGTTCTGGGGTAAACATGCAGCTGTCCGCTGTAGTTAATAGCCATTACTAAGAGAGTAGTTATCTCATACAGTCCTCCTAGTGTGCATATGCGTCAGTGAGCCCCCGCTCCCCTCCTAGTGTGCATATGCGTCAGTGTGCCCCTCCTTCCCTTCTAGTCTGCATATGCGTCAGTGTGCCCCCGCTCCCCTCCTAGTGTGCATATGCGTCAATGTGCCCCTGCTCCCCTCCTAGTGTGCATATGCGTCAGTGTGCCCCTCCTTCCCTTCTAGTCTGCATATGCGTCAGTGTGCCCCCGCTCCCCTCCTAGTGTGCATATGCGTCAATGTGCCCCTGCTCCCCTCCTAGTGTGCATATGCGTCAGTGTGCTGCCGCTCCCCTCCTAGTGTGCATATGCGTCAGTGTGCCCCCGCTCCCCTCCTAGTGTGCATATGCGTCAGTGTGCCCCTCCTCCCCTCCTAGAGTGCATAGGCGTCAGTGTGCCCCCGCTCCCCTTCTAGTGTGCATATGCGTCAGTGTGCCCCCGCTCCCTTTCTAGTGTGCATATGCGTCAGTGTGCCCCCTCTCCCCTCCTAGTGTGCATATGCGTCAGTGTGCCCCCTCTCCCCTCCTAGTGTGCATATGTGTCAGTGTGCCCCTCCTCCCCTCCTAGTCTGCATATGTGTCAGTGTACCCCTGCTCCCCTCCTAGTGTGCATAGGCGTCAGTGTGCCCCCCTCCCTTCCTAGAGTGCATAGGCGTCAGTGTGCCCCTCTCCCCTCTTAGTCTGTATATGTATTAGTGTGCTCTCCCAGTCTGTATGTGCAGTAGTGTGCCCCCCTCCCCTCCTAGTGTGTATATGCGTCAGTGTGCCCCCCTCCCCTCTTAGTCTGTATATGCAGTAGTGTGCTCCCCTTCCCTGACTAATCTGTACTGTATGTCCATTATTGTACCCCCTCCTCATGCAGGGATATTCAATTACTCGCACTGATTGTCGGATGTAAAGTATCGCTGGGGGCTATTAAATTAGCCCCAAAAAGTCGGCGCGTGTTGTGGCTTTACGGGGATTTGTTTGACCTGCCTCCTGTTTCTCCCGAAAACTTACAGGTTTCGCTGAACCTGCATGTTTTCGGGTGAAAAGGATGTTTCTTCTGGATGAAAAAAACATTGATGAAACATTGGTAAATATCACCCGAAGCTTCATCGGCGGTAATTGAATATCAATGTTAGTCCTTATGTACACTGTGTCTTGACTTTACCTATAATTTGTAGTCTGGTTCCTAGGTGTTTACCTGCTCTCATCATTTGGTCTTTTCAGCAGCTCAGCTGCTCCTGCAGTCTCACCCTCTGGCGTCCGGGAATGCAGTGTAAATGGATGCAGAGGTGGTCTCTTCGTTCAGGCAAAAATAGCTGCTATATTGCGTGGCAGTTGTGTTGCGGTGCTTCAAGCCCCAGCAGGAAAGGGGAGGAGCTGAGAGAGTGATCCCGTCCTCCCCCTTCAGCCAGGCCGTCCTCATCATTAGCACTAAGGGTGTCATTCCGAGTTGATTGCTCGCTAGCTATTTTTTGTAGCGCTGCAAACAGATAGTCGCCGCCCATAGGGAAGTGAGCACTACAAAAAAGTTTTGTGCAGTTTCTGAGTAGCTCAGAACTTGCTCAGCCGCTGCGATCACTTCAGCCTGTTCTTGCCCGGAATTGATGTCAGACACCTGCCCTGCAAACGCTTTGACACGCCTGCCTTTTTCCAACCACTCCCAGAAAACGGTCAGTTGGCACCCACAAATGCCCTCTTCCTGTCAATCTCCTTGTGATCGGCTGTGCGAATGGATTCTTCATAAGATCCATCGCTCAGCAACGATCCGCTTTGTACTCGTATGACGCGCCTGTGCATTGCGGTGCATACGCATGTGCAGTTCTGACCTGATCGCAGCGCAGCGAAAAATCCTAGCATACGATCAGGTCGGAATAACCCTCTAAGTCTGGGGGGGAGGAGCTGATAGTAGAGTGGAGAGCGGCCCCTCCTCCCGTCCCAGCCAGGACTTGGATGTACAGACTGGGGCACTATGTGGCAGCGGGTGCAGTGCTGGCGGCGGCGTACATTGAGTCAGTGTGACTCATTGTAATTCTGGCGTTTATGGGCCCCATCACTGCGGCGGACTGTGGGCCTATTTTCAATGGGGGGCCTGGAGCTGCAGCTCCATCCACCCCATTGTTAATCCGGCCCTGACGATGGGTATGATATATCATTACAATCCACATTATAACAATATATTGGAAGATAGATTGTGTAGTGTGTGCCCAGTTTTTGCACTGTGTATGTTTGGAACCAAGCATATGAACGATGCAGAGTCCTAAGCAGTGGCGTGCGGTGAAGTCAGTGGCTGGTGAGGCACTACAGCCATAATGTCCACCGGATCCTGCCGATGACCCCTACCGCCGCTGAGCCAATGCCCGCTACTGCCTCTGAGCTGATGCCCGCTGCCGCCGCCAATGGCTTACAAACTTGCCCACCATCAACTGACCCAGCCCTCCGCTACTAATTTGCATCTCAGTCCGATGCCGCCAATGCCCGCTGCCTGCCTGCTCATCATACTTGTGATTTATTGTACATTTTTATAGAAAATAAAAATAATAATTAGTGTTTGGTACTGGGAAGGGAGTGGGAGGAGGACACAAATGCAATTTTGTTGTCCAGGGCTTCCATTAACTTAATGGAGAAGGGTCTGAATGGGTTAAAAAAAAAATAAAAAAAAAACGTGTGAGGTCCCCCCTCCTAAGTATAACCAGCCTCGGGCTCTTTGAGCCGGTCCTGGTTGTATAAATACTGGGGAAAAATTGGACAGGGGTTCCCCGTATTTAGACAACCAGCACCGGGCTCTTAGTCCGGTCCTAGTTCCAAAAATATGGGGGACAAAATATGTAGGGGTCCCCCGTATTTTTAAAACCAGCACGGGGCTCCACTAGCCAGGGACATAATGCCACAGCCGGGGGACACATTTATGTAGGTCCCTGCGGCCGTGGCATTACCCCCCCAACTAGTCACCCCTGGCCGGGGTTCCCTAGAGGAGTGGGGATCCCTTAAATCAAGGGGTCCCCCCCCCCTCCAGGCACCCAAGGGCCAGGGGTGAAGCCCGAGGCTGTCCCCAGCACCCCTGGGCGGTGGGTGCCGGGCTGATAGCCATAAGTGTGTAAAAAAAGAATATTGGTTTTTGTTGTGGAACTACAAGGCCCAGCAAGCCTCTCCCGCTTGCTGGTACTTGGAGAACCTCAAGTACCAGCATGTGGGGAAATAACGGGCCCGCTGGTACCTGTAGTTCTACAACAAAAAACATACCCAAATAAAAACACAACACACAGACCGTGTAAGTAAAAATTTATTATAACACACTTACACACTTACACATACTTACCTACATCCCACGCTGAGATTCACGTCCCCTTGTCCAGTAGAATCCAATAGGGGTACCTGTAAAAATGAGAGAGATCACTTACCT
Organism: Pseudophryne corroboree; assembly: GCF_028390025.1. Classification (NCBI taxonomy): domain Eukaryota; kingdom Metazoa; phylum Chordata; class Amphibia; order Anura; family Myobatrachidae; genus Pseudophryne; species Pseudophryne corroboree. The sequence continues at coordinate 230,658,096 of NC_086453.1, forward strand.
ACATCCCACGCCGATCACGTCCACTTGTCCAGTAGAATCCAATAGGGCCGGTGCCTGTAAAAATGAACATTAAACTTACAAACAAAGTAATCCACAGGAGTGGGGGGGAGAGAGAGAGAGAAATGAATGAATATTATGCACTCGCTGATGCAGGAAGACATTAGCACAGGGGAGAGTGCTGCTGCTGGCTGGGAGGATGGAGCAGGCGCCCCCAGTAGTTGTGACCCCTCTAGCTGTGCCCCCAGTAGAAGTGCCTGAGTAGTTGTGCCTGCTGTCGCTGTGCCCAGAGTAGTTGTGACCCCTGTAGCTTTGCCCCCAGTAGCTGTGCCCCCAGTAGCAGTGCCTGAGTAGTTGTGCCCGCTGTCGCTGTGCCCTCTGACGCTGTGCCCCGAGTAGTTGTGACCCCTGTAGCTTTGCCCCCAGTAGCTGTGCCCCCAGTAGTTGTGACCCCTGTAATTGTGCCCCCAGTCGCTGTGCCCCCAGTTGCTATGCCCCGAGTAGCAGTGCCCCCAGTCACTGTGCCCCGTCGCTGTGCCTCCTGTAGCTGTGCCCCTTGTAGCAGTGCCCCTGTAGTTGTGCCCCCAGTCGCTGTGCCCCAAGTAGCAGTGCCCCGAGTAGCAGTGCCCCCAGTCGCTGTGCCCCCTGTAGCTGTGCCCCTTGTGGCTGTGCCCCCAGTAGTTGTGACCCCTGTGATTGTGCCCCCAGTCGCTGTGCCCCGAGTAGCAGTGCCCCCAGTCGCTGTGCCCCAAGCAGTTGTGACCTCTGTAGCTTTGCCCCCAGTAGCTGTGCCCCTTGTGGCTGTGCCCCCAGTAGTTGTGACCCCTGTAATTGTGCCCCAGTCGCTGTGCCCCGAGTAGCAGTGCCCCCAGTCGCTGTGCCCCCTGTAGCTTTGCCCCCTGTAGCTGTGCCCCTTGTGGCTGTGCCGCCAGTAGTTGTGACCCCTGTGATTGTGCCCCCAGTCGCTGTGCCCCCAGTCGCTGTGCCCCTTGTAGCAGTGCCCCCAGTCGCTGTGCCCCAAGCAGTTGTGACCCCTGTAGCTTTGCCCCCAGTAGCTGTGCCCCTTGTGGCTGTGCCCCCAGTAGTTGTGACCCCTGTAATTGTGCCCCCAGTCGCTGTGCCCCGAGTAGCAGTGCCCAGAGTAGCAGTGCCCCCAGTCGCTGTGCCCCCTGTAGTTGTGCCCCCAGTCACTGTGCCCCTTGTAGTTGTGCCCCCAGTCGCTGTGCCCCATGTAGTTGTGACCCGTCACTGTGCCCCTTGTAGCTGTGCCCCTTGAAGCTCTGCCCCCAATAGCCATGCCCCCAGTCACTGTGCCCCTTATAGTTGTGCCCCCAGTCACTGTGCCCCTTGTAGTTGTGCCCCCAGTCGCTGTGCCCCTTGTAGTTGTGCCCCCAGTCACTGTGCCCCTTGTAGCTCTGCCCCCAATAGCTATGCCCCCAGTCACTGTGCCCCTTGTAGTTGTGCCCCCAGTCGCTGTGCCCCCCGTAGTTGTGCCCCCAGTCACTGTGCCCCTTGTAGCATTACCCCTTGTGGCGGTGCCCCCCAAAGCCCAAACACACACACACACATACTTACCGATCCTGCAGCGCTGTCCTCCGTCTCTGTCCGCCGGGCGGCTCGTCTCTACTATGGGAGAGACGTCATGACTCATGACGTCTCTCCCATAGTAGCGCCGCTCAGACACTAGGGGTCAATTATGACCTCTAGTGTCAGTCAGCGGCGCTGGCTGCAGGGGGCGCCCACAAAGCCCACGGCGCCTGCTGCAGCCGGGAAGGGGAGTTCGCTTGTGATTGGACAGCGGATCCAGCACTGGATCCGCTGGGCCAATCACATCTGGGGGACTGACAGGGGCGTGCATTCATCGGGGCTGAATGCACGCCCCTGTCATTGCAGCACCAGTAAAGGTGCCGCTTCCCCATGCATTTTCAATGGGCTTTCACAGCCCATTGCTGCGCCCCGCCCCCTGCTGCCCGGACTGTAATGGTAGCAGCGGGAGGCACCTCTCCCGCTGCCTCAACCCAAGGATGCAGCACAGTGACAGGGGACAATGGTTAAAATAATAGAAGAAGATATTTATAACAGACGCTGTGTCATAAATATCTTCTTTTTATTATTTAAAACATTATGACAGGGGAGGCACTGCTCCCCTGCCTCCCCTGACTGCACGTCCCTGGTCCTAAGTATTTGAAATGCAACTCCATGTGCGACTAAAGGGGTGTACCTAGTTTGTACATGTAAGAAGCAAACTGTTTTTTACCCCCACACAGTGAGATTATTATTGAATTTAAAATGTTTTATTTTACATTTTTGTCTTTGTTTTCATTTCTTATTGTTTTAAGTCTATCAATGGAATAGAATGAAATCTGAGATCGCCAGAGGTGCAGGATGCCGGCCAGCAATGGCCCCCCACACACACAGCCTAATCCTATCCTCCACCCGCAGCCTAAACATAACCCTCCTGCCCACACCCTAACCCTAATGTCGACATTCTGAAACTTGTGAATGTCAACTTCTGACTACATCTCCTCCCTCCTTTCATGACCATTTAGTGAGATGGAGAGATAAAGAACAATCCCTGACCAGGAGTCGAACCCGGGTCTCAGCAGATAGAGCCGTATCCTGACCGCTGGAACACCAGGGACTTTGTTGTAGAGATGAGCGCCTGAAATTTTTCGGGTTTTGTGTTTTGGTTTTGGGTTCGGTTCCGCGGCCGTGTTTTGGGTTCGAACGCGTTTTGGCAAAACCTCACCGAATTTTTTTTGTCGGATTCGGGTGTGTTTTGGATTCGGGTGTTTTTTTCAAAAAACACTAAAAAACAGCTTAAATCATAGAATTTGGGGGTCATTTTGATCCCAAAGTATTATTAACCTCAAAAACCATAATTTACACTAATTTTCAGTCTATTCTGAATACCTCACACCTCACAATATTATTTTTAGTCCTAAAATTTGCACCGAGGTCGCTGTGTGAGTAAGATAAGCGACCCTAGTGGCCGACACAAACACCGGGCCCATCTAGGAGTGGCACTGCAGTGTCACGCAGGATGTCCCTTCCAAAAAACCCTCCCCAAACAGCACATGACGCAAAGAAAAAAAGAGACGCAATGAGGTAGCTGTGTGAGTAAGATTAGCGACCCTAGTGGCCGACACAAACACCGGGCCCATCTAGGAGTGGCACTGCAGTGTCACGCAGGATGTCCCTTCCAAAAAACCCTCCCCAAACAGCACATGACGCAAAGAAAAAAAGAGGCGCAATGAGGTAGCTGTGTGAGTAAGATTAGCGACCCTAGTGGCCGACACAAACACCGGGCCCATCTAGGAGTGGCACTGCAGTGTCACGCAGGATGTCCCTTCCAAAAAACCCTCCCCAAACAGCACATGACGCAAAGAAAAAAAGAGGCGCAATGAGGTAGCTGACTGTGTGAGTAAGATTAGCGACCCTAGTGGCCGACACAAACACCGGGCCCATTTAGGAGTGGCACTGCAGTGTCACGCAGGATGTCCCTTCCAAAAAACCCTCCCCAATCAGCACATGATGCAAAGAAAAAGAAAAGAAAAAAGAGGTGCAAGATGGAATTGTCCTTGGGCCCTCCCACCCACCCTTATGTTGTATAAACAAAACAGGACATGCACACTTTAACCAACCCATCATTTCAGTGACAGGGTCTGCCACACGACTGTGACTGATATGACGGGTTGGTTTGGACCCCCCCCAAAAAAGAAGCAATTAATCTCTCCTTGCACAAACTGGCTCTACAGAGGCAAGATGTCCACCTCATCATCACCCTCCGATATATCACCGTGTACATCCCCCTCCTCACAGATTATCAATTCGTCCCCACTGGAATCCACCATCTCAGCTCCCTGTGTACTTTGTGGAGGCAATTGCTGCTGGTCAATGTCTCCGCGGAGGAATTGATTATAATTAATTTTAATGAACATCATCTTCTCCACATTTTCTGGATGTAACCTCGTACGCCGATTGCTGACAAGGTGAGCGGCGGCACTAAACACTCTTTCGGAGTACACACTTGTGGGAGGGCAACTTAGGTAGAATAAAGCCAGTTTGTGCAAGGGCCTCCAAATTGCCTCTTTTTCCTGCCAGTATAAGTACGGACTGTGTGACGTGCCTACTTGGATGCGGTCACTCATATAATCCTCCACCATTCTATCAATGTTGAGAGAATCATATGCAGTGACAGTAGACGACATGTCCGTAATCGTTGTCAGGTCCTTCAGTCCGGACCAGATGTCAGCATCAGCAGTCGCTCCAGACTGCCCTGCATCACCGCCAGCGGGTGGGCTCGGAATTCTGAGCCTTTTCCTCGCACCCCCAGTTGCGGGAGAATGTGAAGGAGGAGATGTTGACAGGTCGCGTTCCGCTTGACTTGACAATTTTGTCACCAGCAGGTCTTTCAACCCCAGCAGACTTGTGTCTGCCGGAAAGAGAGATCCAAGGTAGGCTTTAAATCTAGGATCGAGCACGGTGGCCAAAATGTAGTGCTCTGATTTCAACAGATTGACCACCCGTGAATCCTTGTTAAGCGAATTAAGGGCTCCATCCACAAGTCCCACATGCCTAGCGGAATCGCTCCGTGTTAGCTCCTCCTTCAATGTCTCCAGCTTCTTCTGCAAAAGCCTGATGAGGGGAATGACCTGACTCAGGCTGGCAGTGTCTGAACTGACTTCACGTGTGGCAAGTTCAAAGGGCATCAGAACCTTGCACAACGTTGAAATCATTCTCCACTGCGCTTGAGACAGGTGCATTCCACCTACTATATCGTGCTCAATTGTATAGGCTTGAATGGCCTTTTGCTGCTCCTCCAACCTCTGAAGCATATAGAGGGTTGAATTCCACCTCGTTACCACTTCTTGCTTCAGATGATGGCAGGGCAGGTTCAGTAGTTTTTGGTGGTGCTCCAGTCTTCTGTACGTGGTGCCTGTACGCCGAAAGTGTCCCGCAATTCTTCTGGCCACCGACAGCATCTCTTGCACGCCCCTGTCGTTTTTTAAAAAATTCTGCACCACCAAATTCAAGGTATGTGCAAAACATGGGACGTGCTGGAATTTGCCCATATTTAATGCACACACAATATTGCTGGCGTTGTCCGATGCCACAAATCCACAGGAGAGTCCAATTGGGGTAAGCCATTCCGCGATGATCTTCCTCAGTTGCCGTAAGAGGTTTTCAGCTGTGTGCGTATTCTGGAAAGCGGTGATACAAAGCGTAGCCTGCCTAGGAAAGAGTTGGCGTTTGCGAGATGCTGCTACTGGTGCCGCCGCTGCTGTTCTTGCGGCGGGAGTCCATACATCTACCCAGTGGGCTGTCACAGTCATATAGTCCTGACCCTGCCCTGCTCCACTTGTCCACATGTCCGTGGTTAAGTGGACATTGGGTACAACTGCATTTTTTAGGACACTGGTGAGTCTTTTTCTGACGTCCGTGTACATTCTCGGTATCGCCTGCCTAGAGAAGTGGAACCTAGATGGTATTTGGTAACGGGGGCACACTGCCTCAATAAATTGTCTAGTTCCCTGTGAACTAACGGCGGATACCGGACGCACGTCTAACACCAACATAGTTGTCAAGGCCTCAGTTATCCGCTTTGCAGCAGGATGACTGCTGTGATATTTCATCTTCCTCGCAAAGGACTGTTGAACAGTCAATTGCTTACTGGAAGTAGTACAAGTGGGCTTACGACTTCCCCTCTGTGATGACCATCGACTCCCAGCAGCAACAACAGCAGCGCCAGCAGCAGTAGGCGTTACACGCAAGGATGCATCGGAGGAATCCCAGGCAGGAGAGGACTCGTCAGAATTGCCAGTGACATGGCCTGCAGGACTATTGGCATTCCTGGGGAAGGAGGAAATTGACACTGAGGGAGTTGGTGGGGTGGTTTGCGTGAGCTTGGTTACAAGAGGAAGGGATTTACTGGTCAGTGGACTGCTTCCACAGTCACCCAAAGTTTTTGAACTTGTCACTGACTTATTATGAATGCGCTGCAGGTGACGTATAAGGGAGGATGTTCCGAGGTGGTTAACGTCCTTACCCCTACTTATTACAGCTTGACAAAGGGAACACACGGCTTGACACCTGTTGTCCGCATTTCTGGTGAAATACCTCCACACCGAAGAGCTGATTTTTTTGGTATTTTCACCTGGCATGTCAACGGCCATATTCCTCCCACGGACAACAGGTGTCTCCCCGGGTGCCTGACTTAAACAAACCACCTCACCATCAGAATCCTCCTGGTCAATTTCCTCCCCAGCGCCAGCAACACCCATATCCTCCTCATCCTGGTGTACTTCAACACTGACATCTTCAATCTGACTATCAGGAACTGGACTGCGGGTGCTCCTTCCAGCACTTGCAGGGGGCGTGCAAATGGTGGAAGGCGCATGCTCTTCACGTCCAGTGTTGGGAAGGTCAGGCATCGCAACCGACACAATTGGACTCTCCTTGTGGATTTGGGATTTCGAAGAATGCACAGTTCTTTGCTGTGCTGCTTTTGCCAGCTTGAGTCTTTTCATTTTTCTAGCGAGAGGCTGAGTGCTTCCATCCTCATGTGAAGCTGAACCACTAGCCATGAACATAGGCCAGGGCCTCAGCCGTTCCTTGCCACTCCGTGTCGTAAATGGCATATTGGCAAGTTTACGCTTCTCCTCCGACAATTTTATTTTAGGTTTTGGAGTCCTTTTTTTTCTGATATTTGGTGTTTTGGATTTGACATGCTCTGTACTATGACATTGGGCATCGGCCTTGGCAGACGACGTTGCTGGCATTTCATCGTCTCGGCCATGACTAGTGGCAGCAGCTTCAGCACGAGGTGGAAGTGGATCTTGATCTTTCCCTAATTTTGGAACCTCAACATTTTTGTTCTCCATATTTTAATAGGCACAACTAAAAGGCACCTCAGGTAAACAATGGAGATGGATACTAGTATACAATTATGGACTGCCTGCCGAGTGCAGACACAGAGGTAGCCACAGCCGTGAACTACCGTACTGTACTGTGTCTGCTGCTAATATAGACTGGTTGATAAAGAGATGTCTATGTAACTATGTATGTATAAAGAAGAAAGAAAAAAAAACCACGGTTAGGTGGTATACAATTATGGACGGACTGCCTGCCGAGTGCAGACACAGAGGTAGCCACAGCCGTGAACTACCGTACTGTACTGTGTCTGCTGCTAATATAGACTGGTTGATAAAGAGATGTCGTAGTAGTATGTATGTATAAAGAAGAAAAAAAAACCACGGTTAGGTGGTATACAATTATGGACGGACTGCCTGCCGAGTGCAGACACAGAGGTAGCCACAGCCGTGAACTACCGTACTGTGTCTGCTGCGACTGGATGATAAATGATATAAAAAATATATATATATCACTACTGCAGCCGGACAGGTATATATATTATATATTATATAATGACGGACCTGCTGGACACTGTCTGTCAGCAGAATGAGTTTTATTTTTATAGAATAAAAAAAAAAAAAACACACAAGTGAAGTCACACGACGAGTGTTTAACTTTTTCAGGCAATCACAATATAAGTATACTACTAACTATACTGGTGGTCAGTGTGGTCAGGTCACTGGTCAGTCACACTGGCAGTGGCACTCCTGCAGCAAAAGTGTGCACTGTTTAATTTTAATATAATATTATGTACTCCTGGCTCCTGCTATAACCTATAACTGGCACTGCAGTGCTCCCCAGTCTCCCCCACAATTATAAGCTGTGTGAGCTGAGCAGTCAGACAGATACATAATATATATAGATGATGCAGCACACTGGGCTGAGCCTGAGCAGTGCACACAGATATGGTATGTGACTGAGTCACTGTGTGTATCGCTTTTTTCAGGCAGAGAACGGATATATTAAATAAACTGCACTGTCTGGTGGTCACTCACTATATAATATTATGTACTCCTGGCTCCTGCTATAACCTATAACTGGCACTGCAGTGCTCCCCAGTCTCCCCCACAATTATAAGCTGTGTGAGCTGAGCAGTCAGACAGATATATAATATATATAGATGATGCAGCACACTGGGCTGAGCCTGAGCAGTGCACACAGATATGGTATGTGACTGAGTCTCTGTGTGTATCGCTTTTTTCAGGCAGAGAACGGATATATTAAATAAACTGCACTGTCTGGTGGTCACTCACTATATAATATTATGTACTCCTGGCTCCTGCTATAACCTATAACTGGCACTGCAGTGCTCCCCAGTCTCCCCCACAATTATAAGCTGTGTGAGCTGAGCAGTCAGACAGATATATAATATATATAGATGATGCAGCACACTTGGCTGAGCCTGAGCAGTGCACACAGATATGGTATGTGACTGAGTCACTGTGTGTATCGCTTTTTTCAGGCAGAGAACGGATATATTAAATAAACTGCACTGTCTGGTGGTCACTCACTATATAATATTATGTACTCCTGGCTCCTGCTATAACCTATAACTGGCACTGCAGTGCTCCCCAGTCTCCCCCACAATTATAAGCTGTGTGAGCTGAGCAGTCAGACAGATATATAATATATATAGATGATGCAGCACACTTGGCTGAGCCTGAGCAGTGCACACAGATATGGTATGTGACTGAGTCACTGTGTGTATCGCTTTTTTCAGGCAGAGAACGGATATATTAAATAAACTGCACTGTCTGGTGGTCACTCACTAGTAAACTCTCTGCACTCTCTACACTTCTACAGTACTCCTCCTAGTCCTAAGCTCCAGTAAATCTCTCTCTCTTATAATCTAAATGGAGAGGACGCCAGCCACGTCCTCTCCCTATCAATCTCAATGCACGTGTGAAAATGGCGGCGACGCGCGGCTCCTTATATAGAATCCGAGTCTCGCGATAGAATCCGAGCCTCGCGAGAATCCGACAGCGTCATGATGACGTTCGGGCGCGCTCGGGTTAACCGAGCAAGGCGGGAAGATCCGAGTCGCTCGGATCCGTGTAAAAAAAGCTGAAGTTCGGGCGGGTTCGGATTCCGAGGAACCGAACCCGCTCATCTCTACTTTGTTGTTGATGACAGGATGGTGAATGTAGTAGGGAGGAGTGTAGCAGTAGATTAACCAACTGAACACTAGATAGATACTGTGGATAACAATATAACACTTTCCTTACTTGGTAAGAAACCCGGCAGGCTGGACTGGCAAAATACAGCAGGGTGAGAGCGAGGGTTAACAGGACCAATGTTGAGCAAGGATCAGCTGGAGCCACTGTATACTCTGGGCCGCTCACACACTGAGCTGTGTAACTCATGGAACAGGCAGATTCTGAAACTCAGGTCTCCTTACTTATACCATACCTCCCAACATGACCCTCTCCAGGAGGGACAAAATGCTCTGCATCTGGACTTTTCTCTTAATATATGACTGCCGGCACCTGTTTTGAACAGATAAATAGATAAGAAAGGTGTTTCAGCACAAGTGATGGCAATCATAAATTAAAAAGGAAATCCAGGGGCAGAGGATTCTGACCCTCCTGGAGAGGGTCATGTAGGGAAGTATGCTTATACCCCTTGGTGCTTGATGGTTGATGGATAGAGTGAGGTGATTCAGGGGGGTAAATTTACTAAGGTCCCGATTTTGACCGAGATGCCGTTTTTTCATCAAAGTGTCATCTCGGTAATTTACTAAACTCAAATCACGGCAGAGATGAGGGCATTCGTATTTTTTTGGAAGTAGTTGTAAAAAATTACGAATGAATACACCATCGGTCAAAATACGCCTGTTTAGATATGAATCTCGGTCATTTACTAACCATTCGTAATTGTAATGTCTGCCGTGAAAATGCATTTGCGGCCGTGAAAAACTACAAATCGTAAAAAAGTCCTAAAAAAAAACGCACCTGCTTTTGAAAAGCGTGTTTACATGTGTACTCAATTATCCATTACTCACACCTGAATGTTTGGCCCTATAAAAGTGTTCCAGGCACATTTTGAAATTCTCTCACTCTGAAATGGCTGCTGTGGTGTGTGCCAATGACTTTCTGTTTGCTGTGGGATACCTTAGACTGCTCCATGAGGCTTCAAGAAATCAGGGCCAGGTAAGTGAACATGGTCAGCAGGTTGTCCAGGTGCCGCGGAGGCTGCGCCAGCCACGTTTTTTTAGGGGTCGTTTAAACTTAAACGCATTGTCCGATGATAGGGTCATACAGATGTTCCGCCTAAATAGAACCAACATTTTCCGCCTGTATGACCTTGTCAAACTGGGACTAGACCCTGAGACAGCACGCTCTCGCTCTGTCTCAGGCCTGCACAAACTCCTGGCTGTGTTACACTTTATGGCTACTGGGAGCTTCCAGGCTGTGGCAGGCGACGTTATTGGTATCTCACAGCCAACCTTTTCAAAATATTTGAATCAGGTGAGTCAAAAAATACATAGCCGGTTATGTCTAAGTGTTGCTTCTGTAAGCTCTTACAACACAGTATTGTATAGAATACCTAACATGACACTCACCTTAGATTGTTTAATGTCCACTCAGGTTTTGGATGTCTTGGATCCACATATTAATGCCTCAATCTGCTTCCCTACCCAGGAGTCGGAGTGGCGTGCTGTCAGGGTAGCTTTCTATGAGCTTGCAAGCATGCCCAATGTGCTGGGGGCCATAGATTGCACACACGTTCAGCTGAGATCACCTAGGGGCCGTCAATATATATATACTAATAGACATATGGCCCAATCCACTAATGTCCAGGTGGTCTGTGATGCAAATTTAAAAATTATGAGTGTTGTTGCAGGTTACCCTGGTGGCTGCCATGACTCCTTCATCCTCAGTCAGTCATCGCTCTTCGATAAATTTGAGGACGGACAAATGCCTGATGGCTGGCTGCTGGGTATGTTTAAAATGTGTTGTGTGTATGTCTTTTAACAACAAACTCCATTTTTGACTTGGGTAATGAATAATCTTACAAATGTACTAATGTTGACTATATCTGTTTTTCAGGTGATGGTGGTTACGGCTGCTACTCTTGGCTCCTTACTCCATTGTCCCAACCTGATTCTCCTGCTGAACACAGTTACAATCATGCACATAAGGCTACGCGGAATGTGATAGAAAGATGTTTTGGTGTGCTGAAATCACGGTTTCGGTGTCTGGATAAATCTGCAGGCCTTTTGTTGTATAGTCCCTCAAAGGTGACTAGGATTGTGTTCTGCTGCTGTTTTCTCCATAATCTGTGTTTAAGTCAACATCTGGCACATGATGAGGGAGAAAGCAGTCAGCAAGCAGAGGAGTTAGAAGCATCTGGTGACAGTGTGAGTACATATGTAGGGAGGCAGGTACGGCAAGAAGTGATTCAGCGGTATTTTTCGGGTAAGTTTTTGTAGGATGTAATTATCCTTGACTAAACACTTTGCAATACAAACAATTGTGTGTTTTGTTACTTACTGTTTGTTGTTTATAGTAGAGATGAGCGCCTGAAATTTTTCGGGTTTTGTGTTTTGGTTTTGGGTTCGGTTCCGCGGCCGTGTTTTGGGTTCGAACGCGTTTTGGCAAAACCTCACCGAATTTTTTTTGTCGGATTCGGGTGTGTTTTGGATTCGGGTGTTTTTTTCAAAAAACACTAAAAAACAGCTTAAATCATAGAATTTGGGGGTCATTTTGATCCCAAAGTATTATTAACCTCAAAAACCATAATTTACACTCATTTTCAGTCTATTCTGAATACCTCACACCTCACAATATTATTTTTAGTCCTAAAATTTGCACCGAGGTCGCTGTGTGAGTAAGATAAGCGACCCTAGTGGCCGACACAAACACCGGGCCCATCTAGGAGTGGCACTGCAGTGTCACGCAGGATGTCCCTTCCAAAAAACCCTCCCCAAACAGCACATGACGCAAAGAAAAAAAGAGGCGCAATGAGGTAGCTGTGTGAGTAAGATTAGCGACCCTAGTGGCCGACACAAACACCGGGCCCATCTAGGAGTGGCACTGCAGTGTCACGCAGGATGGCCCTTCCAAAAAACCCTCCCCAAACAGCACATGACGCAAAGAAAAAAAGAGGCGCAATGAGGTAGCTGTGTGAGTAAGATTAGCGACCCTAGTGGCCGACACAAACACCGGGCCCATCTAGGAGTGGCACTGCAGTGTCACGCAGGATGTCCCTTCCAAAAAACCCTCCCCAAACAGCACATGACGCAAAGAAAAAAAGAGGCGCAATGAGGTAGCTGTGTGAGTAAGATTAGCGACCCTAGTGGCCGACACAAACACCGGGCCCATCTAGGAGTGGCACTGCAGTGTCACGCAGGATGTCCCTTCCAAAAAACCCTCCCCAAACAGCACATGACGCAAAGAAAAAAAGAGGCGCAATGAGGTAGCTGACTGTGTGAGTAAGATTAGCGACCCTAGTGGCCGACACAAACACCGGGCCCATTTAGGAGTGGCACTGCAGTGTCACGCAGGATGTCCCTTCCAAAAAACCCTCCCCAATCAGCACATGATGCAAAGAAAAAGAAAAGAAAAAAGAGGTGCAAGATGGAATTGTCCTTGGGCCCTCCCACCCACCCTTATGTTGTATAAACAAAACAGGACATGCACACTTTAACCAACCCATCATTTCAGTGACAGGGTCTGCCACACGACTGTGACTGATATGACGGGTTGGTTTGGACCCCCCCCAAAAAAGAAGCAATTAATCTCTCCTTGCACAAACTGGCTCTACAGAGGCAAGATGTCCACCTCATCATCACCCTCCGATATATCACCGTGTACATCCCCCTCCTCACAGATTATCAATTCGTCCCCACTGGAATCCACCATCTCAGCTCCCTGTGTACTTTGTGGAGGCAATTGCTGCTGGTCAATGTCTCCGCGGAGGAATTGATTATAATTCATTTTAATGAACATCATCTTCTCCACATTTTCTGGATGTAACCTTGTACGCCGATTGCTGACAAGGTGAGCGGCGGCACTAAACACTCTTTCGGAGTACACACTTGTGGGAGGGCAACTTAGGTAGAATAAAGCCAGTTTGTGCAAGGGCCTCCAAATTGCCTCTTTTTCCTGCCAGTATAAGTACGGACTGTGTGACGTGCCTACTTGGATGCGGTCACTCATATAATCCTCCACCATTCTATCAATGTTGAGAGAATCATATGCAGTGACAGTAGACGACATGTCCGTAATCGTTGTCAGGTCCTTCAGTCCGGACCAGATGTCAGCATCAGCAGTCGCTCCAGACTGCCCTGCATCACCGCCAGCGGGTGGGCTCGGAATTCTGAGCCTTTTCCTCGCACCCCCAGTTGCGGGAGAATGTGAAGGAGGAGATGTTGACAGGTCGCGTTCCGCTTGACTTGACAATTTTCTCACCAGCAGGCCTTTCAACCCCAGCAGACTTGTGTCTGCCGGAAAGAGAGATCCAAGGTAGGCTTTAAATCTAGGATCGAGCACGGTGGCCAAAATGTAGTGCTCTGATTTCAACAGATTGACCACCCGTGAATCCTTGTTAAGCGAATTAAGGGCTCCATCCACAAGTCCCACATGCCTAGCGGAATCGCTCCGTGTTAGCTCCTCCTTCAATGTCTCCAGCTTCTTCTGCAAAAGCCTGATGAGGGGAATGACCTGACTCAGGCTGGCAGTGTCTGAACTGACTTCACGTGTGGCAAGTTCAAAGGGCATCAGAACCTTGCACAACGTTGAAATCATTCTCCACTGCGCTTGAGACAGGTGCATTCCACCTACTATATCGTGCTCAATTGTATAGGCTTGAATGGCCTTTTGCTGCTCCTCCAACCTCTGAAGCATATAGAGGGTTGAATTCCACCTCGTTACCACTTCTTGCTTCAGATGATGGCAGGGCAGGTTCAGTAGTTTTTGGTGGTGCTCCAGTCTTCTGTACGTGGTGCCTGTACGCCGAAAGTGTCCCGCAATTCTTCTGGCCACCGACAGCATCTCTTGCACGCCCCTGTCGTTTTTTAAAAAATTCTGCACCACCAAATTCAAGGTATGTGCAAAACATGGGACGTGCTGGAATTTGCCCATATTTAATGCACACACAATATTGCTGGCGTTGTCCGATGCCACAAATCCACAGGAGAGTCCAATTGGGGTAAGCCATTCCGCGATGATCTTCCTCAGTTGCCGTAAGAGGTTTTCAGCTGTGTGCGTATTCTGGAAAGCGGTGATACAAAGCGTAGCCTGCCTAGGAAAGAGTTGGCGTTTGCGAGATGCTGCTACTGGTGCCGCCGCTGCTGTTCTTGCGGCGGGAGTCCATACATCTACCCAGTGGGCTGTCACAGTCATATAATCCTGACCCTGCCCTGCTCCACTTGTCCACATGTCCGTGGTTAAGTGGACATTGGGTACAACTGCATTTTTTAGGACACTGGTGAGTCTTTTTCTGACGTCCGTGTACATTCTCGGTATCGCCTGCCTAGAGAAGTGGAACCTAGATGGTATTTGGTAACGGGGGCACACTGCCTCAATAAATTGTCTAGTTCCCTGTGAACTAACGGCGGATACCGGACGCACGTCTAACACCAACATAGTTGTCAAGGCCTCAGTTATCCGCTTTGCAGCAGGATGACTGCTGTGATATTTCATCTTCCTCGCAAAGGACTGTTGAACAGTCAATTGCTTACTGGAAGTAGTACAAGTGGGCTTACGACTTCCCCTCTGGGATGACCATCGACTCCCAGCAGCAACAACAGCAGCGCCAGCAGCAGTAGGCGTTACACGCAAGGATGCATCGGAGGAATCCCAGGCAGGAGAGGACTCGTCAGAATTGCCAGTGACATGGCCTGCAGGACTATTGGCATTCCTGGGGAAGGAGGAAATTGACACTGAGGGAGTTGGTGGGGTGGTTTGCGTGAGCTTGGTTACAAGAGGAAGGGATTTACTGGTCAGTGGACTGCTTCCACTGTCACCCAAAGTTTTTGAACTTGTCACTGACTTATTATGAATGCGCTGCAGGTGACGTATAAGGGAGGATGTTCCGAGGTGGTTAACGTCCTTACCCCTACTTATTACAGCTTGACAAAGGGAACACACGGCTTGACACCTGTTGTCCGCATTTCTGGTGAAATACCTCCACACCGAAGAGCTGATTTTTTTGGTATTTTCACCTGGCATGTCAACGGCCATATTCCTCCCACGGACAACAGGTGTCTCCCCGGGTGCCTGACTTAAACAAACCACCTCACCATCAGAATCCTCCTGGTCAATTTCCTCCCCAGCGCCAGCAACACCCATATCCTCCTCATCCTGGTGTACTTCAACACTGACATCTTCAATCTGACTATCAGGAACTGGACTGCGGGTGCTCCTTCCAGCACTTGCAGGGGGCGTGCAAATGGTGGAAGGCGCATGCTCTTCACGTCCAGTGTTGGGAAGGTCAGGCATCGCAACCGACACAATTGGACTCTCCTTGTGGATTTGGGATTTCGAAGAATGCACAGTTCTTTGCTGTGCTGCTTTTGCCAGCTTGAGTCTTTTCATTTTTCTAGCGAGAGGCTGAGTGCTTCCATCCTCATGTGAAGCTGAACCACTAGCCATGAACATAGGCCAGGGCCTCAGCCGTTCCTTGCCACTCCGTGTCGTAAATGGCATATTGGCAAGTTTACGCTTCTCCTCCGACAATTTTATTTTAGGTTTTGGAGTCCTTTTTTTTCTGATATTTGGTGTTTTGGATTTGACATGCTCTGTACTATGACATTGGGCATCGGCCTTGGCAGACGACGTTGCTGGCATTTCATCGTCTCGGCCATGACTAGTGGCAGCAGCTTCAGCACGAGGTGGAAGTGGATCTTGATCTTTCCCTAATTTTGGAACCTCAACATTTTTGTTCTCCATATTTTAATAGGCACAACTAAAAGGCACCTCAGGTAAACAATGGAGATGGATACTAGTATACAATTATGGACTGCCTGCCGAGTGCAGACACAGAGGTAGCCACAGCCGTGAACTACCGTACTGTACTGTGTCTGCTGCTAATATAGACTGGTTGATAAAGAGATGTCTATGTAACTATGTATGTATAAAGAAGAAAGAAAAAAAAACCACGGTTAGGTGGTATACAATTATGGACGGACTGCCTGCCGAGTGCAGACACAGAGGTAGCCACAGCCGTGAACTACCGTACTGTACTGTGTCTGCTGCTAATATAGACTGGTTGATAAAGAGATGTCTATGTAACTATGTATGTATAAAGAAGAAAGAAAAAAAAACCACGGTTAGGTGGTATACAATTATGGACGGACTGCCTGCCGAGTGCCGACACAGAGGTAGCCACAGCCGTGAACTACCGCACTGTACTGTGTCTGCTGCTAATATAGACTGGTTGATAAAGAGATAGTATACTCGTAACTAGTATGTATGTATAAAGAAAGAAAAAAAAACCACGGTTAGGTGGTATATACAATTATGGACGGGCTGCCGAGTGCCGACACAGAGGTAGCCACAGCCGTGAACTACCGCACTGTACTGTGTCTGCTGCTAATATATAGACTGGTTGATAAAGAGATAGTATACTCGTAACTAGTATGTATGTATAAAGAAAGAAAAAAAAACCACGGTTAGGTGGTATATACAATTATGGACGGGCTGCCGAGTGCCGACACAGAGGTAGCCACAGCCGTGAACTACCGCACTGTACTGTGTCTGCTGCTAATATATAGACTGGTTGATAAAGAGATAGTATACTCGTAACTAGTATGTATGTATAAAGAAAGAAAAAAAAACCACGGTTAGGTGGTATATACAATTATGGACGGGCTGCCGAGTGCCGACACAGAGGTAGCCACAGCCGTGAACTACCGCACTGTACTGTGTCTGCTGCTAATATATAGACTGGTTGATAAAGAGATAGTATACTCGTAACTAGTATGTATGTATAAAGAAAGAAAAAAAAACCACGGTTAGGTGGTATATACAATTATGGACGGGCTGCCGAGTGCCGACACAGAGGTAGCCACAGCCGTGAACTACCGCACTGTACTGTGTCTGCTGCTAATATAGACTGGTTGATAAAGAGATAGTATACTCGTAACTAGTATGTATGTATAAAGAAAGAAAAAAAAACCACGGTTAGGTGGTATATACAATTATGGACGGGCTGCCGAGTGCCGACACAGAGGTAGCCACAGCCGTGAACTACCGCACTGTACTGTGTCTGCTGCTAATATATAGACTGGTTGATAAAGAGATAGTATACTCGTAACTAGTATGTATGTATAAAGAAAGAAAAAAAAAACCACGGTTAGGTGGTATATACAATTATGGACGGGCTGCCGAGTGCCGACACAGAGGTAGCCACAGCCGTGAACTACCGCACTGTACTGTGTCTGCTGCTAATATATAGACTGGTTGATAAAGAGATAGTATACTCGTAACTAGTATGTATGTATAAAGAAAGAAAAAAAAACCACGGTTAGGTGGTATATACAATTATGGACGGGCTGCCGAGTGCCGACACAGAGGTAGCCACAGCCGTGAACTACCGCACTGTACTGTGTCTGCTGCTAATATAGACTGGTTGATAAAGAGATAGTATACTCGTAACTAGTATGTATGTATAAAGAAAGAAAAAAAAACCACGGTTAGGTGGTATATACAATTATGGACGGGCTGCCGAGTGCCGACACAGAGGTAGCCACAGCCGTGAACTACCGCACTGTACTGTGTCTGCTGCTAATATATAGACTGGTTCATAAAGAGATAGTATACTCGTAACTAGTATGTATGTATAAAGAAAGAAAAAAAAACCACGGTTAGGTGGTATATACAATTATGGACGGGCTGCCGAGTGCCGACACAGAGGTAGCCACAGCCATGAACTACCGCACTGTACTGTGTCTGCTGCTAATATATAGACTGGTTGATAAAGAGATAGTATACTCGTAACTAGTATGTATGTATAAAGAAAGAAAAAAAAACCACGGTTAGGTGGTATATACAATTATGGACGGGCTGCCGAGTGCCGACACAGAGGTAGCCACAGCCGTGAACTACCGCACTGTACTGTGTCTGCTGCTAATATAGACTGGTTGATAAAGAGATAGTATACTCGTAACTAGTATGTATGTATAAAGAAAGAAAAAAAAACCACGGTTAGGTGGTATATACAATTATGGACGGGCTGCCGAGTGCCGACACAGAGGTAGCCACAGCTGTGAACTACCGCACTGTACTGTGTCTGCTGCTAATATAGACTGGTTGATAAAGAGATAGTATACTCGTAACTAGTATGACTATAAAGAAAGAAAGAAAAACCACGGTTAGGTGGTATATACAATTATGGACGGGCTGCCGAGTGCCGACACAGAGGTAGCCACAGCCGTGAACTACCGCACTGTACTGTGTCTGCTGCTAATATAGACTGGTTGATAAAGAGATAGTATACTACTAATATTATATATACTGGTGGTCAGGTCACTGGTCACTAGTCACACTGGCAGTGGCACTCCTGCAGCAAAAGTGTGCACTGTTTAATTTTAATATAATATTATGTACTCCTGGCTCCTGCTATAACCTATAACTGGCACTGCAGTGCTCCCCAGTCTCCCCCACAATTATAAGCTGTGTGAGCTGAGCACAGTCAGATATATATATACATTGATGCAGCACACTGGGCTGAGCAGTGCACACAGATATGGTATGTGACTGAGTCACTGTGTGTATCGTTTTTTTCAGGCAGAGAACGGATATATTAAATAAAACAAACAACTGCACTGTCTGGTGGTCACTGTGGTCGTCAGTCACTAAACTCTGCACTCTCTTCTACAGTATCACAGCCTCAGGTCAATCTCTCTCTCTCTCTCTCAACCCTAATCTAAATGGAGAGGACGCCAGCCACGTCCTCTCCCTATCAATCTCAATGCACGTGTGAAAATGGCGGCGACGCGCGGCTCCTTATATAGAATCCGAGTCTCGCGATAGAATCCGAGCCTCGCGAGAATCCGACAGCGTCATGATGACGTTCGGGCGCGCTCGGGTTAACCGAGCAAGGCGGGAAGATCCGAGTCGCTCGGACCCGTGAAAAAAAACATGAAGTTCGTGCGGGTTCGGATTCAGAGAAACCGAACCCGCTCATCTCTAGTTTATAGTGGTGTGTACATTGTAGTTAGTTTATGTTATCAATACATTGTCATTCATTACCCCATAAAAACATACATACATACATAGCAGCTTCTACAATGTTTGAGACGGACACAGGAAGTTGTGTGTTTGTCAAAACAAATTTTTTATTGCGTTACTCAAAAGTTTTTGATGTATTATTTTTTGCGCTTGTGTGTGCTGGGTGCTGTGCTTTGTGCTGGCTCACTGGCACGTGCTCGGGAGGATCGCCGAACAGGGGAGGTTACTGGCGTTTGGGTAGGGGTCGTGGTTCCAGAGCTGGAGGTCACTTGTTGTGCTGCCATCAATGTTATGTTGTTGCTCAAATTATTTTTGCTGGCATTCAGTTGTGTGTTGGTTGCAGTGTGGCTGGCTACAATCCGGGATAAAGATTCATTCACAACCTGGTTGTGCTGTATTAGTTGTATGAGTGTTTGGTGCTGGCGCTGTTGCTCATCAATGATGCGCGTTAAATGAGCCAGCATTTGGTTGTTGTCTGCCCGTATTTGCTCCATCGATGTTGCGATTCGGCCTACTTGGACAATCAGTCTGCCCGAGTTGCGACTAATGCGCGGTAGATGATGGGGCAGACTGGCAAGGTGTTGGGTATGTGCGGTCAGGCTGGCATTGCTTTGGGTCTGTTGGCTTGTCCAACTGGACCAAAAGTCATCTGGAATTTGTGGCTGCGGTGGAGCTTGTACCAGTTGTGGACTCATGGAGGCTTGGGGGATATCCTGCGGCTGTATTGGCTGGCTAGGGTCAACAGGTGTTAGTTGCAGTGTGAATGTTGCCTGTTGGTCTTGTCCCTGCTGGTCCACGTCGGGCATCAAGCTTGGCTCTGTATGGGGTGGACAACATGCACTGTTTACTTTACAAATAATATTTTTGCTAGTTCTAAACATTTCTACATTCATAATACTCCATTATTTTTGTATTTTTAATTGTGTTTTTAAACTTATAATTTTTTTGGTTTACAAACACATATATACCATCACAGGCGTGCACATAGACTGACTTGCGGAATCCTCACCTAACTACCTCCCCTCCACAGCATTACAGTGTTCTGTCACCTCCCCTGTCCAGGATATAGACTGCTTACCTGGATATTCCCGAGGAGCGGAGCAAGTAAGCAGTCTACATACAGGACAGGGGAGGTGTGTGAACACTATAATGGTGTGGAGGGGGTGTTGTTTTTTTATTTTAAGCCAGTAATGTGTTGTTATTTTTATGTGCACGTGTGTGGGCTAAATTTTTACAAATGTCTGTTCATTTTTAAATTTGATGTTGGCGATAGCAACCACTAAGATATTGAAAAATTCTGCATTTGCACCTGTAAAAATCTAAGACGTAACATCACATTGTTTGTTATGGCAAACATGTAATCTCAACTACAACTCACATCATAGTAACTGTACTGTGTAGATGATTTGCTATGTGTTTAGTTTATGTTTTGACTCACCAGATAACTGAGGTGATCTGGGCTCATCACTCTGTGGACTCGCCAATAGTGCCTGTGGTGGCTGGGGTGAGACTGCAGAAATGCGCCGCCTGGGTGGGGAAGATGGAGTCGCAGATTCAGAGACAAGACGCCGTGTCTTACTTGGCCTCCTGGGTAAGTGCCCCGAGCCCTGTGATGGGCGCCTTAGAGGAGGGCGGCTTACAGAAGCAGAACCTATGAGAATATATAAACATTAATATTTTGTACTTCTATGTGTTTGCAGAATATGTGACTACAGTGAATTCTTACCTGCAATCCCAGCATCATCCTGAGTTGTCTGTGGCCTGTCTGGCCGGCTGGTCTGTCGGACTGTTGAAAAAGTTGTAAAAACATTATGACCATACTTTGTAAAAAAATGCAAACTGCAAAGCCTTAGTGTACTGTAACCATCTTGTACGTATTGTAAATTAAACTAATTTCTGCTTAAGATCTCCGTGATTCCTTAATTTGTTATGTATATAAAAATGTTTATGGTGTTGCACAAAAAAAAAAATGTTACATTGATGAATTATGTGTCAGATATTGCATAGATAGATTACTTGCAACTTGAGCCAAAATGTAAATTAAAAGTTTATTTAAAAATTGAATTTAAAAAAAAACATCAGAACAAGCTGCTATTAGATACAACAGCTATGTCCAAGCAATATCTCATATTAATTATTGCAACTACACATACCAGCATGCACTGCACCTGATTTTGCATTATAAATTTTAAAAAATACAGCCAAGGCAAGATGGGAAATGCAGTTTAAAAACACAAAAACAGCATAAGGGTGCATAGGCCTGCAATACATGACCAACAATGTATGCATACTTTTTAAAAATAATTTCTCAACCATTATCATTTTGCACACTTTAAAATATAATTTCGATTTATCAAACTCACCATCCTGCGTGGGTCGGTCCGAATCCCGGACATGAGTTGCAGACACCACTTCTGCTGGAATCAGTGCCCGCACAGGCTCCTCCCACTCCCGATAGGTTGCCCGGAAAGGGGGGCCACCCCCGGTTTTGCGTGCTGATTTAGCCTCTTTGGCCATCTTGGCCTTGACACGGCGCTTTATGTCATAAAACCTCTTGCGACACGTGTCCTCAGTCCGCCTCACCACACCCTCACTATTTACGGCAACTATTACTTTCCCCCACAGGACAGACTTCCTGCGGGAGGACACCTTGGCAGCATCCTGCCCAAACAATTGCCGATGGTGCTTCATCAGCTCACGCACCAACGCCATGTTTTCAGCATAGCTGAACTTAATATTCCTGCCAGTCTTGGTAGTGGTGCGTGGCTGCGGAGCCACAGCACCATCACTCTCACTGGAGAATGCAGCAACAGGCACCCCCTCCTCCTCCTCCTCACTAACCTCCTCCCTCTCACTAACCCCCTCCACCTCACTCACCTCCTCCACCTCACTAACAGCCTCCACCTCACTAACCGCCTCCCTCTCACTAACCTCCTCCACCACACTGACCTCTGAGTCAGACATGAGGACAAACAACACAAAACACTGAAAAATCAATACAGAAAACACACTCCTCCACTACTACTACTACACACCACACAGCCAACACACACGCTCACTCACTCACTCACAAACAATGACAAAAGACTATAAAAAAAAACAAGGACAAAAAAGTTTACAAACTGTGAAAAAACAATACTACAAATATGACAAGACTACTTACACACACAGTACAGCACTCAACAATCACAAAACTCCGCACCAAATCCACCAAAAACTCCACCAAACACACCAACTCAAAATACACCTTCCTCTCTCCTCTCCACTAGCTAAACCCACGAGGTGTGGTGTGTTTGGGGCGGTTTTATAGTAATGTGCACAGACACTCCTCCATCACGAATACAACCAATCACGGACGCGTGACAAAAACGAAACTTAGGACTAAAAACGCGGCCGCAACATCAAAATCACTGCCGTAACAGACATGTGACGCAGTCGTAAAAAAAACAAAAAACACGGCCGCAAAACAAGCAAATCGGCCGCATTCTACACCAGAAAACCACGAATGACATCGACATCGGACAAAACAAAAAATACGAATACGACAGCTTAGTAAATCCGTCGTAACCAATTCAAAAAGTTGCAGTTTTACACTTTCGATGTCATTCGTGATTATTCTCCCACCAAATCGGGAGAATTACGAATTTTAGTAAATTTACCCCAGGGAGTCTCTGTCTGGCTCAGGAGTGAATGGATCATGGTCAGGTGATCAGAACCTGTGACAGCAGTACTCCAGGTTAGGCTCTGATGTGCATTGAGGCTTAGCAGGCCGGGGAAAAATTGAAGCCTAAACACCAGAAAGCGGAGCGCTATGGAGAATCAGAAGCTGAACACAAGATCCTACAGTGGAATTCTCACACAAGTGACTTAATTAGGAGTTTACACTGCAGGTTGTGTGCTGAACTGTAAAGCAGGTGCAGCTTTGCAAAGTATACTGGGCTGCAGAGCAGATGCAGACTTGCATACCCTCCAACTGTAACTTTTTAGCAGGTAGAGTACCTTTTATTATGGTCTGTACCGATTTTTGGCTCTCCAAACTTCCATTGATAGTATAGGAAAAGGGACGTGACCACGCCCACTTTACTCATGGCCACGCCCCTTTCCTAATTTGTACCGATTTTTCTGTGCAAAATGTTGGAGGGTATGGGTTGCAGAAAAATTGAGGTAAGTCACAAAACATGAGTGATTGAGGGCGGGATGTATTAAGATACATCGCCGCCCCTCGCCGCTTACCACAGCGATGTTGATCACATATGTACTAACATATGCAATCAATATCGTAATGCGGTGACGGAGGCCCCCCGCAATACCTGGGTGGAGGTCTGCGGGGGGTCTCCGTCACCTCAAGGGGTCTCCACAATGCCTGGACGCCGGGAAGCAGCAGCAGGCTGCCCCCGGCGCCTCCTCCTCCCCCTGCAGCCAGAAGGACCTCCGGCTGCGTTGCTAGGGGGAGGAGGAGATTACCTTCCGGGTCCAGGGCAGCCTGGAGGAAGGTATGCCGGTGGGGAGGGGGATGGGCGTCTGCGGCGGCGGGTTGCGGCGGTCAGCGATAAGAAGCCCATAGGCTTCTATAGGGTATCACCATCCAAAGATGGCGATACCCTGGACGGCGAAAAACCGGCGGTAGGGTCTTAGTAAATTTGAAAAGGCGGTAAAACCCCCGTTTTCGGGGGGTTTACCACATTTTTCCTTTAGTACATCCCGCCCTTAGTCAGGATCGTGACACCTCCACAATATTTTCTGTGCATACTGGAAGGCTGACTGTACTCAACTGCAATGTCTCATCTTTCTCAGTTGCTACCCTCAATCAGACGGGGTCCCAACACTGGCAGTTCCCCTTATTCTCTGGCCACAGTCATGTGTTTTACTCTCCTTGGCACCATCTCCTGACTATTAAAAGATATTGATAACATTTCTAGATAATATATAATATAAGTTAAGTTAGGGTTGTAAGATAATGCTAACAATAAGTGTGAGGGCTATGTTCATCACTAAAACGATTGAATTGTCTGATATAAAATACAGTCTGACAAACATGTACAAGGTGTAAATAGTGATAGTTACAGGACAGTATATTGCTTAAATAGAGAGTAATAAAAATGACTGCTAGTATTTAGATGATTAAGGCACTTTGCCATCTTGACTATGCAAGCGATGTAATTAAAATTTGTGCCCAGCAAACGAAATTGATAACATTGCAAAAGTCATTACTGAATTGACACTACTATTTCTAAAAAAGGTTATTGATGTCAATCAAATCATTGCTGAATTGTTATTGGCTATTGTGTACTGGCACAAAGTTTTTAATTAAAATCCAGAGAACTCTGGGATTAAGGTCTGTGACATTTGTAGTTTAACAGGATGGGCTCATTCTTTAACCCTGTCTGGGGTAGGGATGAGCGGGTTCGGATCCTCGGGATCCGACCCGCCCGAACTTCACCTTTTTTTTTACACGGGTCCGAGCGACTCGGATCCTCCCGCCTTGCTCGGTTAACCCGAGCGCGCCCGAACGTCATCATCCCGCTGTCGGATTCTCGCGAGACTTGGATTCTATATAAGGAGCCGCGCGTCGCCGCCATTTTCACACGTGCATTGAGATTGATAGGGAGAGGACGTGGCTGGCGTCCTCTCCGTTATAGTAGAACACAGAGTGACTTAGTTAGTTATAATTGTGGGGAGGATTGGGGACGGGGAGCAGCTGTTAGGGAGTACAGTGCAGGGTTTTGATTATACCACACCAGTGAGTTTAATCCTTTGTTTCTCTGCCTGAAAAAAACGCTCCACCATACCTGTGCTCACTCGGTGTGCTGCACTGCTGCATGATATATCTGTGCTGAGTGCACTGCTCTGCTCACACTGACTAATTGTGGGGACTGGGGAGCAGTTATAGCAGGAGTACAGTGCACAGTTTTGCTGACAGTGACCACCAGTCCAGTATACGTTTGTCTGCCTGAAAAACACTCCTGTGTTTTGTTTTGTTTTTCTTCATACTAGTTTAGCAGTCTGCTGACAGTGTCCACCAGGTCCGTTATACAGTATATTATATATATAAGCAGCAGTACGGTAGGCCACGGCTGTACCTACCTCTGTGTCGTCAGTGCACTCGTCGTCCATAAGTAATATAATACTATACTATCCATCCATCTACATTGTATACCTGTGGTGTTTTTTTTTTCCTTCATACTAGTTTAGCAGTCTGCTGACAGTGTCCACCAGGTCCGTTATACAGTATATTATATATATAAGCAGCAGTACGGTAGGCCACGGCTGTACCTACCTCTGTGTCGTCAGTGCACTCGTCGTCCATAAGTAATATAATACTATACTATCCATCCATCTACATTGTATACCTGTGGTGTTTTTTTTTTTTTTCTTCATACAAGTTTAGCAGTCTGCTGACAGTGTCCACCAGGTCCGTTATACAGTATATTATATATATAAGCAGCAGTACGGAAGGCCACGGCTGTACCTACCTCTGTGTCGTCAGTGCACTCGTCGTCCATAAGTAATATAATACTATACTATCCATCCATCTACATTGTATACCTGTGGTGTTTTTTTTTTTCTTTCTTCATACTAGTTTAGCAGTCTGCTGACAGTGTCCACCAGGTCCGTTATACAGTATATTATATATATATAAGCAGCAGTACGGTAGGCCACGGCTGTACCTACCTCTGTGTCATCAGTGCACTCGTCGTCCATAAGTAATATAATACTATACTATCCATCCATCTACATTGTATACCTGTGGTGTTTTTTTTTTTCTTCATACTAGTTTAGCAGTCTGCTGACAGTGTCCACCAGGTCCGTTATACAGTATATTATATATATAAGCAGCAGTACGGTAGGCCACGGCTGTACCTACCTCTGTGTCGTCAGTGCACTCGTCGTCCATAAGTAATATAATACTATACTATCCATCCATCTACATTGTATACCTGTGGTGTTTTTTTTTTTTCTTCATACTAGTTTAGCAGTCTGCTGACAGTGTCCACCAGGTCCGTTATACAGTATATTATATATATAAGCAGCAGTACGGTAGGCCACGGCTGTACCTACCTCTGTGTCGTCAGTGCACTCGTCGTCCATAAGTAATATAATACTATACTATCCATCCATCTACATTGTATACCTGTGGTGTTTTTTTTTCTTCTTCATACTAGTTTAGCAGTCTGCTGACAGTGTCCACCAGGTCCGTTATACAGTATATTATATATATAAGCAGCAGTACGGTAGGCCACGGCTGTACCTACCTCTGTGTCGTCAGTGCACTCGTCGTCCATAAGTAATATAATACTATACTATCCATCCATCTACATTGTATACCTGTGGTGTTTTTTTTTTCTTCATACTAGTTTAGCAGTCTGCTGACAGTGTCCACCAGGTCCGTTATACAGTATATTATATATATAAGCAGCAGTACGGTAGGCCATGGCTGTACCTACCTCTGTGTCGTCAGTGCACTCGTCGTCCATAAGTAATATAATACTATACTATCCATCCATCTACATTGTATACCTGTGGTGTTGTTGTTTTTTTTTCTTCATACTAGTTTAGCAGTCTGCTGACAGTGTCCACCAGGTCCGTTATACAGTATATTATATATATAAGCAGCAGTACGGTAGGCCACGGCTGTACCTACCTCTGTGTCATCAGTGCACTCGTCGTCCATAAGTAATATAATACTATACTATCCATCCATCTACATTGTATACCTGTGGTGTTTTTTTTTCTTTCTTCATACTAGTTTAGCAGTCTGCTGACAGTGTCCACCAGGTCCGTTATACAGTATATTATATATATAAGCAGCAGTACGGTAGGCCACGGCTGTACCTACCTCTGTGTCGTCAGTGCACTCGTCGTCCATAAGTAATATAATACTGTACTATCCATCCATCTACATTGTATACCTGTGGTGGTTTTTTTTTTTCTTCATACTAGTTTAGCAGTCTGCTGACAGTGTCCACCAGGTCCGTTATACAGTATATTATATATATAAGCAGCAGTACGGTAGGCCACGGCTGTACCTACCTCTGTGTCGTCAGTGCACTCGTCGTCCATAAGTAATATAATACTATACTATCCATCCATCTACATTGTATACCTGTGGTGTTTTTTTTTTTTCTTCATACTAGTTTAGCAGTCTGCTGACAGTGTCCACCAGGTCCGTTATACAGTATATTATATATATAAGCAGCAGTACGGTAGGCCACGGCTGTACCTACCTCTGTGTCGTCAGTGCACTCGTCGTCCATAAGTAATATAATACTATACTATCCATCCATCTACATTGTATACCTGTGGTGTTTTTTTTTCTTCTTCATACTAGTTTAGCAGTCTGCTGACAGTGTCCACCAGGTCCGTTATACAGTATATTATATATATAAGCAGCAGTACGGTAGGCCACGGCTGTACCTACCTCTGTGTCATCAGTGCACTCGTCGTCCATAAGTAATATAATACTATACTATCCATCCATCTACATTGTATACCTGTGGTGTTTTTTTTTTTTTCTTCATACTAGTTTAGCAGTCTGCTGACAGTGTCCACCAGGTCCGTTATACAGTATATTATATATATAAGCAGCAGTACGGTAGGCCACGGCTGTACCTACCTCTGTGTCGTCAGTGCACTCGTCGTCCATAAGTAATATAATACTATACTATCCATCCATCTACATTGTATACCTGTGGTGTTTTTTTTTTTTTCTTCATACTAGTTTAGCAGTCTGCTGACAGTGTCCACCAGGTCCGTTATACAGTATATTATATATATATAAGCAGCAGTACGGTAGGCCACGGCTGTACCTACCTCTGTGTCGTCAGTGCACTCGTCGTCCATAAGTAATATAATACTATACTATCCATCCATCTACATTGTATACCTGTGGTGTTTTTTTTTCTTCTTCATACTAGTTTAGCAGTCTGCTGACAGTGTCCACCAGGTCCGTTATACAGTATATTATATATATAAGCAGCAGTACGGTAGGCCACGGCTGTACCTACCTCTGTGTCGTCAGTGCACTCATCGTCCATAAGTAATATAATACTATACTATCCATCCATCTACATTGTATACCTGTGGTGTGTTTTTTTTCTTCATACTAGTTTAGCAGTCTGCTGACAGTGTCCACCAGGTCCGTTATACAGTATATTATATATATAAGCAGCAGTACGGTAGGCCATGGCTGTACCTACCTCTGTGTCGTCAGTGCACTCGTCGTCCATAAGTAATATAATACTATACTATCCATCCATCTATATTGTATACCTGTGGTGTTGTTGTTTTTTTTCTTCATACTAGTTTAGCAGTCTGCTGACAGTGTCCACCAGGTCCGTTATACAGTATATTATATATATAAGCAGCAGTACGGTAGGCCACGGCTGTACCTACCTCTGTGTCATCAGTGCACTCGTCGTCCATAAGTAATATAATACTATACTATCCATCCATCTACATTGTATACCTGTGGTGTTTTTTTTTCTTTCTTCATACTAGTTTAGCAGTCTGCTGACAGTGTCCACCAGGTCCGTTATACAGTATATTATATATATAAGCAGCAGTACGGTAGGCCACGGCTGTACCTACCTCTGTGTCGTCAGTGCACTCGTCGTCCATAAGTAATATAATACTGTACTATCCATCCATCTACATTGTATACCTGTGGTGTTTTTTTTTTTCTTCATACTAGTTTAGCAGTCTGCTGACAGTGTCCACCAGGTCCGTTATACAGTATATTATATATATAAGCAGCAGTACGGTAGGCCACGGCTGTACCTACCTCTGTGTCGTCAGTGCACTCGTCGTCCATAAGTAATATAATACTATACTATCCATCCATCTACATTGTATACCTGTGGTGTTTTTTTTTTTTCTTCATACTAGTTTAGCAGTCTGCTGACAGTGTCCACCAGGTCCGTTATACAGTATATTATATATATATAAGCAGCAGTACGGTAGGCCACGGCTGTACCTACCTCTGTGTCGTCAGTGCACTCGTCGTCCATAAGTAATATAATACTATACTATCCATCCATCTACATTGTATACCTGTGGTGTTTTTTTTTCTTCTTCATACTAGTTTAGCAGTCTGCTGACAGTGTCCACCAGGTCCGTTATACAGTATATTATATATATAAGCAGCAGTACGGTAGGCCACGGCTGTACCTACCTCTGTGTCATCAGTGCACTCGTCGTCCATAAGTAATATAATACTATACTATCCATCCATCTACATTGTATACCTGTGGTGTGTTTTTTTTCTTCATACTAGTTTAGCAGTCTGCTGACAGTGTCCACCAGGTCCGTTATACAGTATATTATATATATAAGCAGCAGTACGGTAGGCCATGGCTGTACCTACCTCTGTGTCGTCAGTGCACTCGTCATCCATAAGTAATATAATACTATACTATCCATCCATCTACATTGTATACCTGTGGTGTTGTTTTTTTTTTTCTTCATACTAGTTTAGCAGTCTGCTGACAGTGTCCACCAGGTCCGTTATACAGTATATTATATATATAAGCAGCAGTACGGTAGGCCACGGCTGTACCTACCTCTGTGTCATCAGTGCACTCGTCGTCCATAAGTAATATAATACTATACTATCCATCCATCTACATTGTATACCTGTGGTGTTTTTTTTTCTTTCTTCATACTAGTTTAGCAGTCTGCTGACAGTGTCCACCAGGTCCGTTATACAGTATATTATATATATAAGCAGCAGTACGGTAGGCCACGGCTGTACCTACCTCTGTATCGTCAGTGCACTCGTCGTCCATAAGTAATATAATACTGTACTATCCATCCATCTACATTGTATACCTGTGGTGTTTTTTTTTTTCTTCATACTAGTTTAGCAGTCTGCTGACAGTGTCCACCAGGTCCGTTATACAGTATATTATATATATAAGCAGCAGTACGGTAGGCCACGGCTGTACCTACCTCTGTGTCGTCAGTGCACTCGTCGTCCATAAGTAATATAATACTATACTATCCATCCATCTACATTGTATACCTGTGGTGTTTTTTTTTTTTCTTCATACTTGTTTAGCAGTCTGCTGACAGTGTCCACCAGGTCCGTTATACAGTATATTATATATATAAGCAGCAGTACGGTAGGCCACGGCTGTACCTACCTCTGTGTCGTCAGTGCACTCGTCGTCCATAAGTAATATAATACTATACTATCCATCCATCTACATTGTATACCTGTGGTGTTTTTTTTTCTTCTTCATACTAGTTTAGCAGTCTGCTGACAGTGTCCACCAGGTCCGTTATACAGTATATTATATATATAAGCAGCAGAACGGTAGGCCACGGCTGTACCTACCTCTGTGTCGTCAGTGCACTCGTCGTCCATAAGTAATATAATACTATACTATCCATCCATCTACATTGTATACCTGTGGTGTTTTTTTTTTCTTCATACTAGTTTAGCAGTCTGCTGACAGTGTCCACCAGGTCCGTTATACAGTATATTATATATATAAGCAGCAGTACGGTAGGCCATGGCTGTACCTACCTCTGTGTCGTCAGTGCACTCGTCGTCCATAAGTAATATAATACTATACTATCCATCCATCTACATTGTATACCTGTGGTGTTGGTTTTTTTTTCTTCATACTAGTTTAGCAGTCTGCTGACAGTGTCCACCAGGTCCGTTATACAGTATATTATATATATAAGCAGCAGTACGGTAGGCCATGGCTGTACCTACCTCTGTGTCGTCAGTGCACTCGTCGTCCATAAGTAATATAATACTATACTATCCATCCATCTACATTGTATACCTGTGGTGTTGGTTTTTTTTTCTTCATACTAGTTTAGCAGTCTGCTGACAGTGTCCACCAGGTCCGTTATACAGTATATTATATATATAAGCAGCAGTACGGTAGGCCACGGCTGTACCTACCTCTGTGTCGTCAGTGCACTCGTCGTCCATAAGTAATATAATACTGTACTATCCATCCATCTACATTGTATACCTGTGGTGGTTTTTTTTTTTCTTCATACTAGTTTAGCAGTCTGCTGACAGTGTCCACCAGGTCCGTTATACAGTATATTATATATATAAGCAGCAGTACGGTAGGCCACGGCTGTACCTACCTCTGTGTCGTCAGTGCACTCGTCGTCCATAAGTAATATAATACTATACTATCCATCCATCTACATTGTATACCTGTGGTGTTTTTTTTTTTCTTCATACTAGTTTAGCAGTCTGCTGACAGTGTCCACCAGGTCCGTTATACAGTATATTATATATATAAGCAGCAGTACGGTAGGCCACGGCTGTACCTACCTCTGTGTCGTCAGTGCACTCGTCGTCCATAAGTAATATAATACTATACTATCCATCCATCTACATTGTATACCTGTGGTGTTTTTTTTTCTTCTTCATACTAGTTTAGCAGTCTGCTGACAGTGTCCACCAGGTCCGTTATACAGTATATTATATATATAAGCAGCAGTACGGTAGGCCACGGCTGTACCTACCTCTGTGTCATCAGTGCACTCGTCGTCCATAAGTAATATAATACTATACTATCCATCCATCTACATTGTATACCTGTGGTGTTTTTTTTTTTTTTCTTCATACTAGTTTAGCAGTCTGCTGACAGTGTCCACCAGGTCCGTTATACAGTATATTATATATATAAGCAGCAGTACGGTAGGCCACGGCTGTACCTACCTCTGTGTCGTCAGTGCACTCGTCGTCCATAAGTAATATAATACTATACTATCCATCCATCTACATTGTATACCTGTGGTGTTTTTTTTTTTTTCTTCATACTAGTTTAGCAGTCTGCTGACAGTGTCCACCAGGTCCGTTATACAGTATATTATATATATATAAGCAGCAGTACGGTAGGCCACGGCTGTACCTACCTCTGTGTCGTCAGTGCACTCGTCGTCCATAAGTAATATAATACTATACTATCCATCCATCTACATTGTATACCTGTGGTGTTTTTTTTTCTTCTTCATACTAGTTTAGCAGTCTGCTGACAGTGTCCACCAGGTCCGTTATACAGTATATTATATATATAAGCAGCAGTACGGTAGGCCACGGCTGTACCTACCTCTGTGTCGTCAGTGCACTCGTCGTCCAT
This sequence comes from Pseudophryne corroboree, assembly GCF_028390025.1. Classification (NCBI taxonomy): domain Eukaryota; kingdom Metazoa; phylum Chordata; class Amphibia; order Anura; family Myobatrachidae; genus Pseudophryne; species Pseudophryne corroboree. Next base: position 230,690,299 of record NC_086453.1, read on the forward strand.
AAGTAATATAATACTATACTATCCATCCATCTACATTGTATACCTGTGGTGTGTTTTTTTTCTTCATACTAGTTTAGCAGTCTGCTGACAGTGTCCACCAGGTCCGTTATACAGTATATTATATATATAAGCAGCAGTACGGTAGGCCATGGCTGTACCTACCTCTGTGTCGTCAGTGCACTCGTCGTCCATAAGTAATATAATACTATACTATCCATCCATCTACATTGTATACCTGTGGTGTTGTTTTTTTTTTTCTTCATACTAGTTTAGCAGTCTGCTGACAGTGTCCACCAGGTCCGTTATACAGTATATTATATATATAAGCAGCAGTACGGTAGGCCACGGCTGTACCTACCTCTGTGTCATCAGTGCACTCGTCGTCCATAAGTAATATAATACTATACTATCCATCCATCTACATTGTATACCTGTGGTGTTTTTTTTTCTTTCTTCATACTAGTTTAGCAGTCTGCTGACAGTGTCCACCAGGTCCGTTATACAGTATATTATATATATAAGCAGCAGTACGGTAGGCCACGGCTGTACCTACCTCTGTGTCGTCAGTGCACTCGTCGTCCATAAGTAATATAATACTGTACTATCCATCCATCTACATTGTATACCTGTGGTGTTTTGTTTTTTTCTTCATACTAGTTTAGCAGTCTGCTGACAGTGTCCACCAGGTCCGTTATACAGTATATTATATATATAAGCAGCAGTACGGTAGGCCACGGCTGTACCTACCTCTGTGTCGTCAGTGCACTCGTCGTCCATAAGTAATATAATACTATACTATCCATCCATCTACATTGTATACCTGTGGTGTTTTTTTTTTTTCTTCATACTAGTTTAGCAGTCTGCTGACAGTGTCCACCAGGTCCGTTATACAGTATATTATATATATATAAGCAGCAGTACGGTAGGCCACGGCTGTACCTACCTCTGTGTCGTCAGTGCACTCGTCGTCCATAAGTAATATAATACTATACTATCCATCCATCTACATTGTATACCTGTGGTGTTTTTTTTTCTTCTTCATACTAGTTTAGCAGTCTGCTGACAGTGTCCACCAGGTCCGTTATACAGTATATTATATATATAAGCAGCAGTACGGTAGGCCACGGCTGTACCTACCTCTGTGTCATCAGTGCACTCGTCGTCCATAAGTAATATAATACTATACTATCCATCCATCTACATTGTATACCTGTGGTGTGTTTTTTTTCTTCATACTAGTTTAGCAGTCTGCTGACAGTGTCCACCAGGTCCGTTATACAGTATATTATATATATAAGCAGCAGTACGGTAGGCCATGGCTGTACCTACCTCTGTGTCATCAGTGCACTCGTCGTCCATAAGTAATATAATACTATACTATCCATCCATCTACATTGTATACCTGTGGTGTTGTTTTTTTTTTTCTTCATACTAGTTTAGCAGTCTGCTGACAGTGTCCACCAGGTCCGTTATACAGTATATTATATATATAAGCAGCAGTACGGTAGGCCACGGCTGTACCTACCTCTGTGTCATCAGTGCACTCGTCGTCCATAAGTAATATAATACTATACTATCCATCCATCTACATTGTATACCTGTGGTGTTTTTTTTTCTTTCTTCATACTAGTTTAGCAGTCTGCTGACAGTGTCCACCAGGTCCGTTATACAGTATATTATATATATAAGCAGCAGTACGGTAGGCCACGGCTGTACCTACCTCTGTATCGTCAGTGCACTCGTCGTCCATAAGTAATATAATACTGTACTATCCATCCATCTACATTGTATACCTGTGGTGTTTTTTTTTTTTCTTCATACTAGTTTAGCAGTCTGCTGACAGTGTCCACAAGGTCCGTTATACAGTATATTATATATAAGCAGCAGTACGGTAGGCCACGGCTGTACCTACCTCTGTGTCGTCAGTGCACTCGTCGTCCATAAGTAATATAATACTATACTATCCATCCATCTACATTGTATACCTGTGGTGTTTTTTTTTCTTTCTTCATACTAGTTTAGCAGTCTGCTGACAGTGTCCACCAGGTCCGTTATACAGTATATTATATATATAAGCAGCAGTACGGTAGGCCACGGCTGTACCTACCTCTGTGTCGTCAGTGCACTCGTCGTCCATAAGTAATATAATACTGTACTATCCATCCATCTACATTGTATACCTGTGGTGTTTTGTTTTTTTCTTCATACTAGTTTAGCAGTCTGCTGACAGTGTCCACCAGGTCCGTTATACAGTATATTATATATATAAGCAGCAGTACGGTAGGCCACGGCTGTACCTACCTCTGTGTCGTCAGTGCACTCGTCGTCCATAAGTAATATAATACTATACTATCCATCCATCTACATTGTATACCTGTGGTGTTTTTTTTTTTTCTTCATACTAGTTTAGCAGTCTGCTGACAGTGTCCACCAGGTCCGTTATACAGTATATTATATATATATAAGCAGCAGTACGGTAGGCCACGGCTGTACCTACCTCTGTGTCGTCAGTGCACTCGTCGTCCATAAGTAATATAATACTATACTATCCATCCATCTACATTGTATACCTGTGGTGTTTTTTTTTCTTCTTCATACTAGTTTAGCAGTCTGCTGACAGTGTCCACCAGGTCCGTTATACAGTATATTATATATATAAGCAGCAGTACGGTAGGCCACGGCTGTACCTACCTCTGTGTCATCAGTGCACTCGTCGTCCATAAGTAATATAATACTATACTATCCATCCATCTACATTGTATACCTGTGGTGTGTTTTTTTTCTTCATACTAGTTTAGCAGTCTGCTGACAGTGTCCACCAGGTCCGTTATACAGTATATTATATATATAAGCAGCAGTACGGTAGGCCATGGCTGTACCTACCTCTGTGTCGTCAGTGCACTCGTCGTCCATAAGTAATATAATACTATACTATCCATCCATCTACATTGTATACCTGTGGTGTTGTTTTTTTTTTTCTTCATACTAGTTTAGCAGTCTGCTGACAGTGTCCACCAGGTCCGTTATACAGTATATTATATATATAAGCAGCAGTACGGTAGGCCACGGCTGTACCTACCTCTGTGTCATCAGTGCACTCGTCGTCCATAAGTAATATAATACTATACTATCCATCCATCTACATTGTATACCTGTGGTGTTTTTTTTTCTTTCTTCATACTTGTTTAGCAGTCTGCTGACAGTGTCCACCAGGTCCGTTATACAGTATATTATATATATAAGCAGCAGTACGGTAGGCCACGGCTGTACCTACCTCTGTATCGTCAGTGCACTCGTCGTCCATAAGTAATATAATACTGTACTATCCATCCATCTACATTGTATACCTGTGGTGTTTTTTTTTTTTCTTCATACTAGTTTAGCAGTCTGCTGACAGTGTCCACCAGGTCCGTTATACAGTATATTATATATATAAGCAGCAGTACGGTAGGCCACGGCTGTACCTACCTCTGTGTCGTCAGTGCACTCGTCGTCCATAAGTAATATAATACTATACTATCCATCCATCTACATTGTATACCTGTGGTGTTTTTTTTTTTCTTCATACTTGTTTAGCAGTCTGCTGAAAGTGTCCACCAGGTCCGTTATACAGTATATTATATATATAAGCAGCAGTACGGTAGGCCACGGCTGTACCTACCTCTGTGTCGTCAGTGCACTCGTCGTCCATAAGTAATATAATACTATACTATCCATCCATCTACATTGTATACCTGTGGTGTTTTTTTTTCTTCTTCATACTAGTTTAGCAGTCTGCTGACAGTGTCCACCAGGTCCGTTATACAGTATATTATATATATAAGCAGCAGAACGGTAGGCCACGGCTGTACCTACCTCTGTGTCGTCAGTGCACTCGTCGTCCATAAGTAATATAATACTATACTATCCATCCATCTACATTGTATACCTGTGGTGTTTTTTTTTTCTTCATACTAGTTTAGCAGTCTGCTGACAGTGTCCACCAGGTCCGTTATACAGTATATTATATATATAAGCAGCAGTACGGTAGGCCATGGCTGTACCTACCTCTGTGTCGTCAGTGCACTCGTCGTCCATAAGTAATATAATACTATACTATCCATCCATCTACATTGTATACCTGTGGTGTTGGTTTTTTTTTCTTCATACTAGTTTAGCAGTCTGCTGACAGTGTCCACCAGGTCCGTTATACAGTATATTATATATATAAGCAGCAGTACGGTAGGCCATGGCTGTACCTACCTCTGTGTCGTCAGTGCACTCGTCGTCCATAAGTAATATAATACTATACTATCCATCCATCTACATTGTATACCTGTGGTGTTGTTTTTTTTTTCTTCATACTAGTTTAGCAGTCTGCTGACAGTGTCCACCAGGTCCGTTATACAGTATATTATATATATAAGCAGCAGTACGGTAGGCCACGGCTGTACCTACCTCTGTGTCGTCAGTGCACTCGTCGTCCATAAGTAATATAATACTGTACTATCCATCCATCTACATTGTATACCTGTGGTGTTTTTTTTTTTCTTCATACTAGTTTAGCAGTCTGCTGACAGTGTCCACCAGGTCCGTTATACAGTATATTATATATAAGCAGCAGTACGGTAGGCCACGGCTGTACCTACCTCTGTGTCGTCAGTGCACTCATCGTCCATAAGTAATATAATACTATGCTATCCATCCATCTACATTGTATACCTGTGGTGTTTTTTTTTTTTCTTCATACAAGTTTAGCAGTCTGCTGACAGTGTCCACCAGGTCCGTTATACAGTATATTATATATATAAGCAGCAGTACGGTAGGCCACGGCTGTACCTACCTCTGTGTCGTCACTCGTCGTCCATAAGTATAAGTAATAATAGTATACTATCCACCCATCTACATTGTATACCTGTGGTGGCTTTTAGTTGTGCGCAAAATATGGAGAACAAAAATGTGGAGGTTAAAAAAATAGGGAAAGATCAAGATCCACTTCCACCTCGTGCTGAAGCCGCTGCCACTAGTCATGGCCGAGACGATGAAATGCCATCAACGTCGTCTGCCAAGGCCGATGCCCAATGTCATAGTACAGAGCATGTAAAATCCAAAACACAAAAGATCAGTAAAAAAATGACCCAAAAATCAAAATTAAAAGCGTCTGAGAAGCGTAAACTTGCCAATATGCCATTTACGACACGGAGTGGCAAGGAACGGCTGAGGCCCTGGCCTATGTTCATGGCTAGTGGTTCAGCTTCACATGAGGATGGAAGCACTCATCCTCTCGCTAGAAAAAAGAAAAGACTTGCGGCAAAAGCACAGCAAAGAACTGTGCGTTCTTCGAAATCCCAAATCCCAAAGGAGAGTCCAATTGTGTCGGTTGCGATGCCTGACCTTCCCAACACTGGACGGGAAGAGCTTGCGCCTTCCACCATTTGCACGCCCCCTGCAAGTGTTGAAAGGAGCACCCGCAGTCCAGTTCCTGATAGTGAAATTGAAGATGTCAGTGTTGAAGTACACCAGGATGAGGATATGGGTGTTGCTGGCGCTGGGGAGGAAATTGACAAGGAGGATTCTGATGGTGAGGTGGTTTGTTTAAGTCAGGCACACGGGGAGACACCTGTTGTCCGTGGGAGGAATATGGCCTTTGACATGCCTGGTCAAAATACAAAAAAAAATCACCTCTTCAGTGTGGAATTATTTCAACAGAAATGCGGACAACTGGTGTCAAGCCGTGTGTTGCCTTTGTCAAGCTGTAATAAGTAGGGGTAAGGACGTTAACCACCTCGGAACATCCTCCCTTATACGTCACTTGCAGCGCATTCATAATAAGTCAGTGACAAGTTCAAAAACTTTGGGCGACAGCGGAAGCAGTCCACTGACCAGTAAATCCCTTCCTCTTGTAACCAAGCTCGCGCAAACCACACCACCAACTCCCTCAGTGTCAATTTCCTCCTTACCCAGGAAAGCCAATAGTCCTGCAGGCCATGTCACTGGCAAGTCTGACGAGTCCTCTCCTGCCTGGGATTCCTCCGATGCATCCTTGAGTGTAACGCCTACTGCTGCTGGCGCTGCTGTTGTTGCTGCTGGGAGTCGATCGTCCTCCCAGAGGGGAAGTCGGAAGACCACTTGTACTACTTCCAGTAAGCAATTGACTGTCCAGCAGTCCTTTACGAGGAAGATGAAATATCACAGCAGTCATCCTGTTGCAAAGCGGATAACTGAGGCCTTGACAACTATGTTGGTGTTAGACGTGCGTCCAGTATCCGTCGTTAGTTCACGGGGAAATTTGGTGGTGCAGAATTATTTAAAAAACGACAGGGGCGTGCAAGAGATGCTGTCGGTGGCCAGAAGAATTGCGGGCCACTTTCGGCGTACAATGCACCGCGTACAGAAGACTGGAGCACCACCAAAAACACCTGAACCTGCCCTGCCATCATCTGAAGCAAGAAGTGGTAACGAGGTGGAATTCAACCCTCTATATGCTTCAGAGGATGGAGGAGCAGCAAAAGGCCATTCAAGCCTATACATCTGGCCACGATATAGGCAAAGGAGGTGGAATGCACCTGTCTCAAGCGCAGTGGAGAATGATTTCAACGTTGTGCAAGGTTCTGCAACCTTTTGAACTTGCCACACGTGAAGTCAGTTCAGACACTGCCAGCCTGAGTCAGGTCATTCCCCTCATCAGGCTTTTGCAGAAGAAGCTGGAGGCATTGAAGGAGGAGCTAAAACAGAGCGATTCCGCTAGGCATGTGGGACTTGTGGATGGAGCCCTTCATTCGCTTAACCAGGATTCACGGGTGGTCAATCTGTTGAAATCAGAGCACTACATTTTGGCCACCGTGCTCGATCCTAGATTTAAAACCTACCTTGGATCTCTCTTTCCGGCAGACACAAGTCTGCAGAGGTTCAAAGAACTGCTGGTGAGAAAATTGTCAAGTCAAGCGGAACGCGACCCGTCAACATCTCCTCCTTCACATTCTCCCGCAACTGGGGGTGCGAGGAAAAGGCTCAGAATTCCGAGCCCACCCGCTGGCGGTGATGCAGGGCAGTCTGGAGCGACTGCTGATGCTGACATCTGGTCCGGACTGAAGGACCTGCCAACGATTACTGACATGTCGTCTACTGTCACTACATATGATTCTCTCACCATTGAAAGAATGGTGGAGGATTATATGAGTGACCGCATCCAAGTAGGCACGTCAGACAGTCCGTACGTATACTGGCAGGAAAAAGAGGCAATTTGTAGGCCCTTGCACAAACTAGCTTCATTCTACCTAAGTTGCCCTCCCTCCAGTGTGTACTCCGAAAGAGTGTTTAGTGCCGCCGCTCACCTTGTCAGCAATCGGCGTACGAGGTTACTTCCAGAAAATGTGGAGAAGATGATGTTCATTAAACATGTCCATGGAGACATTCACCAGCAGCAATTGCCTCCAGAAAGTACACGGGGACCTGAGATGGTGGATTCCAGTGGGGACGAATTAATAATCTGTGAGGAGGGGGATGTACACAGTGAAAGGGGTGATGAATCGGACGATGATGATGAGGTGGACATCTTGCCTCCGTAGAGCCAGTTTGTGCAAGGAGAGATTGATTGCTTCTTTTTTGGTGGGGGCCCAAACCAACCAGTCATTTCAGTCACAGTCGTGTGGCAGACCCTGTCGCTGAAATGATGGGTTCGTTAAAGTGTGCATGTCCTGTTTTTACAACATAAGGGTGGGTGGGAGGTCCCAAGGACAATTCCATCTTGCACCTCTTTTTTCTTTCATTTTTCTTTGCGTCATGTGCTGTTTGGGGAGTATTTTTTGGAAGGGCCATCCTGCGTGACACTGCAGTGCCACTCCTAGATGGGCCAGGTGTTTGTGTCGGCCACTAGGGTCGCTTAGCTTAGTCGTCACACAGCTACCTCATTGCGCCTCTTTTTTTCTTTGCGTCATGTGCTGTTTGGGGAGTATTTTTTGGAAGGGCCATCCTGCGTGACACTGCAGTGCCACTCCTAGATGGGCCAGGTGTTTGTGTTGGCCACTTGGGTCGCTTAGCTTAGTCACACAACGACTTTGGTGCAGCTCTTTTTTTCTTTGCATCATGTGCTGTTTGGGGACTATTTTTTTAAGTGCCATCCTGTCTGACCCTGCAGTGCCACTCCTAGATGGGCCAGGTGTTTGTGTCGGCCACTTGTGTCGCTTAGCTTAGTCACACAGCGACCTCATTGCGCCTCTTTTTTTCTTCTTTGCATCATGTGCTGTTTGGGGACTACTTTTTTGAAGTGCCATCCTGCCTGACACTGCAGTGCCACTCCTAGATGGGCCAGGTGTTTGTGTCGGCCACTTGTGTCGCTTAGCTTAGCCATCCAGCGACCTCGGTGCAAATTTTAGGACTAAAAATAATATTGTGAGGTGTGAGGTGTTCAGAATAGACTGAAAATGAGTGGAAATTATGGTTATTGAGGTTAATAATACTATGGGATCAAAATGACCCCCAAATTCTATGATTTAAGCTGTTTTTTAGGGTTTTTTGTAAAAAACACCCGAATCCAAAACACACCCGAATCCGACAAAAAAAATTCGATGAGGTTTTGCCAAAACGCGTTCGAACCCAAAACACGGCCACGGAACCGAACCCAAAACCAAAACACAAAACCCGAAAAATTTCAGGTGCACATCACTAGTCTGGGGTAGGTAGTTTTACAGAATTCCTCAGGGTTCAGCTTCTCGCGAGTAGCCAACCAGGATTCTTCATTGGCACATGGAACTGCTTCTTTTGGGTGGTATGTTTAGCTGCTGCAGCACCTCTTTGATGTCTGCCAATGGGCTGACATATTGTATTGCCCATACACTCTAAAAACGATTTAATGAATGACAGAATGATGTCTCATTCCATCCTTCACTAAACAGCACCAGGTCCCATGCGGTATCATCTGATTGGCCATACAGCACGGCCAACCAGAAGAGATCTCATGCAACCCGCAGGAGCTCTCAATCGGGCATACACACTGCCCGGTATGCACAATATGATGTTCTGATTTGACTGGAAACACTAAATTTATGCTGATATCAGCATAGTGTGTACCCACCCTTATGGGCCCTACACACTGGGCGATAATACTGAAAGATATGAATGATCTCGTTCATTAATGAACGAGATACTGTTCATGTCTTTCAGTGTGGAGGCACCAGCGATGAACGATGCGCGGCCCCGCGCTCGTTCATCGCTGGTGCCCCGTCGCTTGTGCATGCAGGCCAATATGAACGATCTCGTCCATATTTGCCTGCACTGCTATGGAGCCGGGTGACGGAAACTTCACTCCCCCCGTCACTGCCCCCCCGCCGCCGGGTCGCATGTTGGAAGTATCCGCCGCCGGGCAGCTCGGCGGCAGATCGCAAAGTGTGTAGGGCCCATTAGAATAACAATTTAGCATCTGACTGTATTGCTCAGAAGTTCACACCCTGATATTCAGGATGCAATAGCTATGTTAATCAGATTGCACAAGTTCAGGCAGCAGGAAACAGCAGAGTCACTCTCCTCAGCATGTACATATGGTGTCCTAGTGTGATAATGTCAAGTTAACCAGTTGTTCCATGGTAACAGGGGTTGATATAGGTGAAGACTTCGTCAAGATTGGTTCTTGCAACTGATCACATATAAGCAGTGGTGCAAGTAGAAGAAATGTCTTAGTGGTACTGTATGCGTGCGCAAAAAATGGGTATGGCCACATGCCTCATGGGTTGTGGCCAATGAAAATGGGGGTGTGATACACATATGGGTTGCCAGATACACATGACCCCAATAGTGCAGTGCCAGATACACATACTGTATGACCCCAGTAGTGCAGTGCCAGATACACATATGCCCCCACAGAGCCAGATATACAAAAATGTAATAAATAGACTGGATTTGTAGTTAAATACTTGCAGCCATAGAAGATTGCACATTTCTTTATGGATACTAGACTGTAATGACAATTCTTTTGGCTTTATTATGCATTGCTTTGCTAAGCATCTTTTAGAGACAGCAGTTTTAAGAGCCATGAACATAATGGAAAAATGTTGTCCTGAAAAATAAAACTTGAATAAGCACAATGGAATTCATAACATTTAATGGGAAAGTGAATGTTGCCAGCGCCCAGTGTGCTGCATCGGTTTCCCCACCGTAGGAGAATATGCATACGTTTTCTTGGCATGACCTAGTGCAGCATTCAATTAAATGAAGTGCTTGAGTGAATTCTCCGATGTCCATTAGACCCATCACATTTACTACACTCTCATTCAAAGCCCCCTCCTTCTCTCGCTTTCTGGTAAAACATCTTAATTTGCAAAACTGGCTGCAGATGAATGTTGATTGATCAGGGTAAATTAACTAATGCACTTGGTGAATTTGTGCAGGAATGCCGTAGCCATGATATAGGGTACTTTTTTCTAGTAAGCATTATAGTAGTATAGTAAAGGGGAGCAATATAAAGTACAAAAACCTCATATGTGCTGACATCTTCACTACAACTTTAAACTAATTCATTTGAAGTAATGGATTGCCAACGTAACCCACTGACGCAAGCAGGGCCGTAACTAGGTGTGGGCAGATGGTGCTTCGCACACAGCACATTTGTGCTGTGGGCATACCATCCGCATCTACCCCTATTGGCCACCGCCAGCAGCAGCGCTGCCCGCTATAACAGTAACATTACACCACGGCTCCTCTGTCAGACGCGCCGGCAGCGCTTCTCGGTCTCCCCATTTGCTCTGCCCCGCTCCTCCTCTCTCATGCAGCAGGATCCCTGCACCAGCCTGGGGTGAAGCCATGCCTCCTCCCAGCAAGGAGCCACACAGGGGATGATGGGAGCTGTGCAGGGAATGCCAGGAGACGCACAGGGGATGCCGAGTGGACGGAGTGGCAGCAGCTCCAGCAGCAGCAACTCTGATTCCATAGTGTACCATAGCTACAGCCATCACCAGCCCAGGGACATCCCCCCACCACCGCCATGGCTGCCTGCATTCCAGCCATCATCAAATAGGTCCTGGTGTGTGTGTGTGTGTGTGTGTGTGTGTGTGTGTGTGTGTGTGTGTGTGTGTGTGTGTGTCCCTGCCCTCTCTCTCTCCCCCTCCCACCACTCTCTCTGTCTCCTTCCCACCACTCTATCTCTGTCTCTCTACCTGCCACCTTTCTCTCTCTCTATCTCTCTCTTTCTCTCTCTCGCGTAATGTGTAAAAGGGGTCTCTACCCGCCATACTGTGTAAAAGGGGACTCTACCCACCGTACTGTGTAAAAGGGGACTCTACCCACCATACTATGTAAAAAGGGGCTCTACCTGCCATACTTTGTAAAAGGGGTCTCTACCCGCCATACTGTGTAAAAGGGGACTCTACCCACCGTACTGTGTAAAAGGGGACTCTACCCACCATACTGTGTAAAAGGGGGCTCTACCTGCCATACTTTGTAAAAGGGGTCTCTACCTGCCGTAATGTGTGACAGGGGCTCTACCTGGTGAAATGTGTGACAGGGGCAGAAGTTGATTGGGTGCTTTGGACAATTCCACTTTCTCTCTCTCCGAGGCTTGATACATCTCCCCAAGAGTGCTGTATATAAAATATATTTATGTCTAGCTGCTATACAGCAGATCAGGAGCACCAGCAGAACAGTAGAGTCCCAATCATATCAGTAATAAATTCCCGACCCTGTGAAATTAGCATGCAATAAAGAACAGAGACTCAGTCAATGAATACATAAAACATTTTTAGTTTATGCAAAAATATAAAAAATTTATTATGAAGAATATTTAACAAATAATATTTGTGAGACATCTCAGAAAACAGTCGGTTTAGGAGGCTGCCCACAAATATTAAACAGCTTCTGAATGTATGTTTTGGAGATTGCAATAAATATTGAAGATATCTGCTGAATTACTCCTATTGTGATCACAAAAGCAGCCACCAAAAGTTTCTACGGCAGATGGTAAACTATGAAACTCACCAAGCTCCAGAATGCAAAGCATTTCTGAGCATGGCCCGGCAGCTAATGCCATTTCTAAATGGCGTTTGTAGCCCGTGGGCTACATTATGCAATAATTCCCAGGAGAAGGATCCTTGGGATCCCTCTGCATTACTGTCTGCTCTCACATACGCAGTCTGACGAATGAACATGTGAAGTAGCGCAGCCGGGATCTAAATCCAGAAGTAAAGTGATCACATTAACGATTATTTTACTTCTTATACATTGCAGGGACGGACATGAGATTGGTATTCACTATGGCATAAAAGCTACACCTCTGGACTCACAGAGTAATCCTTCAGTACTCAGGAGAAGGAAAACCCCCTTAGGGGGAAACCTCTGGGGAAACATGGCCTCAGGATCGCCCTTCCAACTGGGCATTAAGAGGTGTAATAATAGGGGGATCAGTATGATATCCCAGTGCACGGGATCCTATTGGTCATAATACCGACGCCAGGATCCTGGTGCAAAAAAGGCAGACAAGGGTGAGTAAGCTGTGTTTTCCCCTCTGACCTCCCCCTTTGTGCCTAACTCTAACCCTCCTGTGGAGGTGCCTAATCCTAACCTTTGTCCCCACTGCCTAAACCTAACCCTCCCTCCCCCGCCTGCAACCTAAATCTAGCCTCCTAGGAGCTATGGGTAATGGGAGGGGTACAATACTTACCTATAATTGCTTATACTTGCTAAAGGTCAACTGCTGTGTAGACTAAGAGGAAAAGATGAAAAAACATTGTTTGTGGATGAACAAGCAGAGAGACAAACAGTGGTGTGGTTGGTAGAGAGAAAAATCTCTCTATGTAAATATGTTACTCTAACTATTGAAGACATGGAAAATTTTAAAATATGGACCATAGTACACACATTGGGGGGGATAAGTTCTTTCTTATAGTAATAAGTGGGTACCCTCAGAAAAGAAATTTGACCAGTTTATAATAAAAGTTATAAATGACTAACATTTAGGGGTCAATCCAGTTAGGTACCAGTTGCCATTGCTGCAATATTTCAACATCGGCAACGGCACTCTTCGTGGACAGATAGGGCTGCGGGCACTTTTGAGCGAGTTTGGGCTGCCAGAAAGCTGTTGTAAGACAAATTCGCACCTAATTAAATTAGAGATGAGCGGGTTAGGTTCCCTGAGAACCGAACCCTACCGGACTTCACTACCCGAGCCCAGATCCGATTTCGGCTTGGGTTTTCCTGCCTGACTCGGAAACCAGAATGAGGCAAAACGTCATCATCCCGCTGTCAGGATTCTCACGTGGTCTGGATTCCATATAAAGGGCTGCGTGTCGCCAAAATTTTCACTCCGGCATTGGAGAGTGTAGCGAGAGGACGTGTCTCCATCCTCAGTGTCTGTGCGGGAGGGAAAGTGGGGTGGCGATTCCAGTGCTGTCTTGTGCTGCTCAGTCCAATGTAGTGTCTTATGCTGCATCAGTCTAATCACAGTGGTGGTGTGTTGTGCTGCATCAGTACAGTGGTAGTGTCTTGTGCTGCATCAGCCCAGTGACAGTGGTGGTGTCCTCTGCTGTCATATGTCCAGTGCTGCTGTATAAGTCCAGTCCAGTGGTGCTGTGTTGTGCTGCATCAGTCCAGTGGTGGTGTCATGTGCTGCATCAGTCCAATCACAGTGGTGGTGTCCTCTGCTGCCATATGTCCAGTGCTGCTGTATAAGTCCAGTCCATTGCAGTGGCACTGTGTTGTCCTGCATCAGTCCAGTGGTGGTGTCCCTGTGCTGCTGTATAAGTCCAGTGGTACTGCCGTATATGTCCAGTGATACTGCCGTATAAGTCCAGTGATACTGCCATATATGTCCAGCGGTACTGCCGTATAAATCCAGTGATACTGCCGTATATGTCCAGTGATACTGCCGTATATCTCCAGCAGTACTGCTGTATAAATCCAGTGGTACTGGCGTATAAATCCAGTCCAGTGATACTACCATATAAGTCCAGTGATACTACCGTATAAATACAGTCCAGTGGTACTGCCATATAATTCCTGTGATACTGCCGTATATGTCCAGTGATACTGCCGTATATGTCCAGCAGTACTGCTGTATAAATCCAGTGGTACTGGCATATAAATTCAGTCCAGTGATACTGCCGTATAAATCCAGTGATACTGACATTTAAATCCAGTCCAGTGGTACTGCCATATAATTCTAGTGATACTGCCAGATATGTCCAGCGGTACTGCTGTATAAATCCAGTGGTACTGGCATATAAATCCAGTCCAGTGATACTGCTGAATAAATCCAGTGGTACTGCCATAAAAATCCAGCGATACTGCAGTATATGTCCAGTGGTACTGCCGTATAAATCCAGTCCAGTGGTACTGCCATATAATTCCAGTGATACTGCCATATATGTCCAGTGGTACTGCTGTATAAATCCAGTGGTACTGGCGTATAAATCCAGTCCAGTGATACTGCTGTAAAAGCCCAGAGAGACTACCGTATAAATCCAGCCCAGTGGTACTGCCATATAATTCCAGTGATACTGCCGTATATATGTCCAGAGGTACTGTGTGGTGTAGAGGTATACTCTCCTGTGGTGCATTGTGTTATATAACTCCAGAAAAATAATGGAGAATAAAAATTTGGAGGATAAAATAGGGAAAGATCAAGAACCACTTCCTCCTACTGCTGCTGCTGCCGCTGCTGTTGTTGCTGCTGGGAGTCGATCGTAATCCTAGAGGGGAAGTCGGAAAACCACTTGTATTACTTCAGTTAAGCAATTGACAGTCCAACAGTCCTTTGCGAGGAAGATTAAATATGACAGCAGTCACCCTGTTGCAAAGCAGATTACTGAGGCCATAACAAATATGCTGGTGTTAGACGTGCATCAGGTATCTGCCATTAGGGCAGTGGGAATGCAGTGCCACTCCTAGATGGGCCAGGTGTTTGTGCCGTACATGTGTCACTTAGCTTAGTCATACAGCTACCTCAAACAGCTTAAATTCACCACAACTGACCTATGAATCATCATAAATATCCAAGGACTTACCTTTAACTTGTACTACTCTACGCGGACATTTAATCAAAACCAATGAATTGCATTCCTGCGCTGAAATACACACTGGATTGAATCCTGGACTGAATCCTCTGCATATCTCCACTGAGAAATCCTTCAGTTTAGCAGCTGCTGTACTCTGCATTGGACATTACCCAGATAAAGTACTGTGGATTACAACCTATCTTTGGCTACATCCAGCCCCTCACTTAGACATCATCCACCTCTGTTCTCTGAGCAACAAATAACTGACTTATTGCATTAATCTACTAATATCAGTATATTCAGGCTCTGAATTGCTGAAGGCTCACTGTTTAAAATCAGGATCCATTTCCAGGACACGTTATCACTACCCCCACAAAAAAAATCTACTTCAAAGGCCTCTCACACTGAGACTTTTCACACCTACACAGTAGGAATTGGCTTCTAACACCTTTCCAAAAGACTGCCTATCCTAGGATAATTGACTTAATCAGCAGTTATTTTATTTATTACTTGCTTCAAATATACCCAATAGGTTATAGCAATAACTTTGTTCATAATCCCATTATAGTTTTGGATCACATACCGAATTGGGGGAAAACAAAACACAAAAAGGAAAAAATAAAAAATAAAAAAAATAAAAACACAAAAAAACCCCACTGCTGTCTCTCCCTCTCTCATCATCATATGCAGCTCAAACTTATAGTAATCTGTCATTGATGACCAAATGTATACGTATTGCTCCAGCTTCATTCTTTCACTCCGCCCACCACGTTCTGCAGTTCCTATCACACCATCACAGGCTTCTATTCTCCAATCCCTTGGCATTTTAAAAAGAAAACACAGGCGCATTCATGGGAAGTGAGCAGGCCGGAAATGTATTTACCCCGGTAACCATCTAAGTCCTTTGCCCACCTGCTCACCCCCATACTCAAAGAACAATCAAATAGAAGTGATACCCAAAAGACGGCCCTGTGTTTGGAAGGACAGAACTGTCAACTCTCACATTGTGACCCCCATACCCAGAGCTCCTGCACTTAACATAAAGAAAACTGAAGGCCCTCTGGTATGCCCAATCAGGTCAGTCCTTTGTAATGCCAGATCTATAAGAAACAAGACTGCAACAATTGCTGACCTTATTGAATCTGCAGGTCTAGCCTGTATTACAGAGACCTGGCTAGATGAAAATGCTGCACCTATATTGGAGGCTGCAGTACCAACAAACTACTCTGTCATCCACAACCCAAGAACTTAAACTTAGGGTCCACCCTATTGAAACTACTCGCTCATTCGAGTGCATTGCTGCCCGGAGTTCGACAGGATTAGGTTTCAGAGTACTTCTCATTTACCGGCCACCTGGAGATGGAAAGATATTTCTACAAGAAATTGCAGACGCTGTTGGTGGCCTGGTCCTGGAACATCAAAGATGGCTCATCCTCGGGGATTTCAATGCATGGGTGGATGATGAGCTCTCACGCCTTGGCCAAGACCTCCTGTGCACAATGAATGGTCTGGGCTTCACACAGGTCATTCCCTCTGCCACACATAAAAGTGGTCACACTCTCGACCTTGTCTTTCAGATTGGATTAGAAGTCCCTGACCTAAAAATAAACCCAGTCATCTGGTCAGACCACTACTCCCTCTGGTTCTCAGTTGCAACCCCTCAAATAAGATCTCTGCCCGTGGAGTTGACCAGGTATCGTCCAAGGAGGGGTATGACTCCCCAGGCTTTTGCAGCAAATCTGGATCTCTCTGCTATACTGGGTGCCTGTGAAGATCCCTGTTCCCTAGTCCGTTATTATAATAGGGATGTTATGGCTGCAATTGATATTATCGCCCCTGTGCGTTTAAGACCTCGTAAACCACAATGTCAAGCTCCATGGTTCGACAACAGTGTTAGTGAGCTCAAGAAAAGGGGGCGTAGACTGGAAAGACGATGGAGGAAGACTAACCTAGTGGATGACAAAATAAAACTAATAAAGCATAACGAAAAATATCAATCGACAATCACTCGTAAGAAAGCACAGTTCCTGTCAAATGAGATCACAGCAGCAAACAATAGGCCAGCTCAACTTTTCCGCACAGTGGAGATGCTTTGCAAGCCAGCATGCCTGCAGACTGATGAGACCCTCTCCCAGGCAAGATGCAACAAGTTTGCAAACTTCTTTGCAGATAAAATATCCACCATCCGGGATGGAATCTCCACAGTGCCATCAAAGGAGTGCCAAACTACAAAGCCTGCCAATATAAGCTACCTGCCTTCATGGACCAGCTTTGACACAGTGGATGTAAAGGACACTGCTGAAATTGCTCGGATTTTGCGTCCCACCACCTGTGATCTGGACCCAGCCTCAACCAAGCTTCTAATAGGTTGTATGGATATAATTGGTCCTGTCTTTACAAAAATTGTTCAATGCTCTTTGCAGACAGGCATTTTTCCTGGACCCCTAAAGGAAGCAATTGTTAGACCGCTTCTTAAAAAACCTAATTTAGATCCCGACTGCATGACCAACTACAGACCGGTATCAAACCTTCCTTTCCTAGGAAAGGTTATTGAGAAAGTCGATGCAAATCAACTGGAAATCCGCCTGACAACCCATGATATTTATGATCCATTTCAATCAAGATTCAGGAGAAGACATAGCACTGAAACAGCCCTGGTGTGTGTGTTAAATGATCTTCTGATGGCAAAAGACAGAGGTGACTGTTCAATGTTAATCCTTCTGGATCTCTCGGCAGCATTTTATACCGTGGACCATGGGCTTCTGATTGAGCGACTGATACATTTCTGTAGTCTGGATGGCACAGTCCTAAGCTGGTTCAAATCATTTCTCGCAGGCAGGTCACAGAGAGTATCATCTGGATTATACTCATCACCACCAGTGCCATTGCCATGTGGTGTCCCACAAGGTTCTATACTATCCCCCATACTTTTTGCAGTATACATGCTCCCATTGGGCGAAATAATCAGGCGCCATGGCCTGGTCTACCACTGCTATGCAGATGATACACAACTGTACTTGTCCTTTGCTCCGGGCACTGATAACCCAATAGCAACCCTAAATGGCTGTCTAGCTGAACTACAGGAGTGGATGAGCGCCAGTTGGCTGCGACTGAACCCGGATAAAACAGAGGTCCTTATGATATGACCGCAACATCAAAGGACAAGACTGCAGCATAGCCAACCAACTGGACTTACACTCGGGGATTCAGAATTACAGACCAGCGATCGTGTGCGGAATCTTGGCGTTGTCCTGGATGGTGGCTTGACACTTAAACATCAGATATCAGCCACAATCAAATCCTCATTCTTTCACCTGAGGAACATAGCCAGAATCAAGCACTTAATTCCCTCAGATGATATGCCAAAAGTCATACATGCATTTGTATCATCTCGTTTAGACTACTGTAATGCCCTCTACCTTGGTCTACCAGCAAAAGAATTGCAACGCTTACAGCTGGTGCAAAACACAGCTGCCAGGCTATTAACCAACCAGCCCCGTTCTAGCCACATAACACCCATCCTCTACTCCCTTCACTGGCTGCCTATAAGATGGCGAATCATCTTCAAGATCGGCTTACTGAGTTTCAAAGCATTACATGACCAAGGCCCAAGGTACCTGAAACAGCTTCTGACCCCATACTGCCCCACTCGATTACTGCGATCTGTAGATGAAGGACTTTTAGTAGTACCTAGAATCTACCGTAATTCATCTGGGGGTCGAGCTTTTAGTCATGCGGCTCCGACTCTATGGAACTCACTTCCCCGCACAGTGCGAGAGGCCCCAACTATAGAATCCTTCAAAAGTAGACTCTAGACTTTTCTGTTTACTCAAGCATTTCCATAATGTCCCTTTTAGTATCTTCATGCTTCTGTATTTTATGAAAATGTACTTAATTATTTTCTGTACTAGATTATGCTATGTACTGTATCTGTTAAGCGCCTTGAGTCCTATTGGAGAAAGAGCGCTATATAAATAAAATTATTATTATTATTATTATTATTATTATTATATTTCACCTATTTTACTTCTTTGCATGATGTGCTGTTTGGGGACTAGTTTTTTTAAGTACCGTCCTCTCTGCAACTGCAGTGCCACTCCTGGATGGGCCAGGTGTTTGTGCCGCACACCTGTGTCGCTTAGCTTAGTCATACAGCTACCTCATTGCACCTCTTTTACTTCTTTGCATGATGTGCTGTTTGGGGACTAGTTTTTTAAGTGCCATCCTGTCTGCAACTGCAGTGCCACTCCTAGATGGGCCAGGTGTTTGTGCCACACACTTGTGTCGCTTAGCTTAGTCATACAGCTACCTCATTGCACCTCTTTTACTTCTTTGCATGATGTGCTGTTTGGGGACTAGTTTTTTAAGTGCCATCCTGTCTGCAACTGCAGTGCCACTCCTAGATGGGCCAGGTGTTTGTGCCGCACACTTGTGTCGCTTAGCCTAGTCATACAGCCACCTCAGTGCAAACTTTTGGCCTTAAAACAATGGCCCTCATTCCGAGTTGATCGGTCGCAAGGCGAATTTAGCAGAGTTACACACGCTTAGTCTACGCCTACTGGGAGTGTATCTTAGCATCTTAAAAGTGCGAACGAAGTTTACGCAATATTGCGAACAAAAAAAACTTAGCAGTTTTAGAGTAGCTCCAGACTTACTCTGCCTGTGCGATCAGTTCAGTGCTTGTCGTTCCTGGTTTGACGTCACAAACACTCCCAGCGTTCGCCCAGACACTCCCCCGTTTCTCCGGCCACTCCTGCGTTTTTTCCGGAAACGGTAGCGTTTTCAGCCACACGCCCATAAAACGCCGTGTTTCCGCCCAGTAACACCCATTTCCTGTCAATCACACTACGTTCGCCGGTGCGAACAAAAAGCCGTGAGTAAAAATCCTTTCTTCATAGCAGAATTACTTAGCGCAGTCGCAGTGCGAACATTGCGCATGCGCTCTAAGCTGATTTTCACTGCGATGCGAAAAAAAAGAACGAGCGAACGACTCGGAATGAGGGCCAATATTGTGAGGTGTGCGGTGCTCAGAAGACTGGAAATGAGTGGAAATGAAAGTTATTGAGGTTAATAATACCGTAGGACCAACATTACCCCCAAATTCTGTGATTTTAGCTGGTTTTATGTTTAAGAAAAAAAAAATCCAGATCCAAAACCAAAACACAAAAGGGTGGTTTTGGCAAAACCAATCCAGATCCAAAACATGAGCATGGAACCAGAACCAAAACACAAAACACGAAAAGTGCCCGCCGCACATCTCTAAATTAAGTTCACCCCTATGTTGTTAAATGTTATAAAATAGTCAAATATAATGGTGTAATTGTGAGCCTGATTCAGTTGTGGTTGTTAAAGTGATCGTTGCTGCTATCTTTTGCCGTTCGCAATTGCATCGCAGTCCACCCTGAGTGAGTCTGAGCAGTTATAGGCCGAGCAAGTCTCCTAGACAGAGGGCTCTTCAGCAGAAACACAGGTCACCACTGGCATTTCTATAATGGGTCCAGAGGGGGCCCCCATCGCACACGCTGCACCGATTTTTAAAATACTCACCCCTCCGAAGTCCAGCGCCGGCATCCACAGCGCTGTTAAAACACAGTGAAAATGGCTCAGCGGCCATTTTCACGGAGTTCTGCGCATGCGCAGTAGATACATCTCAGGGAAAATGGCCGCTGCACCATTTTCGGCGAGATCTGCGCATGCACAGTAGAGTCTGAGCTCTCTAGTGCTCAGACTCTCAGTGCTGCCGGCAGAGAGGAGGGGGCCCGAACGGAGAAGGCTGAACACAGGCCTCCTCTCTTAAAGCGCCCCTGCAGGTCACAATGGGCAATTTATGCACGCGCACGGAAAGGTGTTTGAACAGAATTGACACGCCAGTGTACAGTTAGCCAGCCCCATTACCACTCCAAATGTCGACTTCCTGTCAGTCACTCTGCGATGGGATCCTCTATGTGAGCTTGATCGCATCTTGTGTGCAGTGCAGCTTACACAATACACACATGCACAGTGAAAAAGCATTGAGCCTCTTGCGTGCAACAGCAGCTTTGCGTCCACATCTGAATCATGCCCCCTGTGTGGTAGGCAAAAGGACTCTAGGAAAAAGGCAATGTCACCTTCATTATATACAAAGATAGGGAAATAGTCACTTGATACAGCTCTATTTTACATCTTTTATACCATTTTGTCCCATTTCATCATTTGGTTATTCTATGGAGGAGATGTATTAAGCCCTGCAGAGTGAGAAAGTGGAGAGAGCTAAAGTACCAGCCCATAAGCTCCTAACTGCCATGTTACTGGATGTGTTTGACAAATGAGAGATAGTAACTGGTTATTAGTTTTACTTTCTCCACTTTATCACTCTTCCAGGCTTAATCTGGTGAACGCACAGGACCCCAGGATTAAGAATGGAAGGGAATGCCAGACTGTTCCAGCAAGGCGATCCCCTTGAACAAAAACCCGCATGCTGGTTAAGAGCTGTTTGCTACAGTTCTTACAAATTTGGTAATTATCCATTACACCTTTTCCACTGGGACTCCTGTGCAATATGATATGATGCAAATGTTTTGTGAATTATTTTGTGAATTTTAATCATGTGTATATATGTGTATTAAATTGTGCTTCACTATATACATTTCCAATTATTCTGTTCTATGTTCAAAAACGCATTATGCACACATGAGAATTGACTGTACCAGCGAAAATAACGACAAGCGCAGGATAAGTTACGCTTTCCATTCTTTATTATATTGTCAGCACTTGTGGTATAGGGAGAGGGATCCTTTCAGGAAAACGTTTCTGTCAAGCAGCTTTATTGCGCACTAGATATTCCTTGACCTTTTTTTTTTATAGATATATCTGCACCCCGTTCATTGATAAAAAGGTCACCCATTTCACTATCTCCAGAGGAGCGGCTTTTCCAGATTTTACATTAGGGGAAATGAACAGAGAAAAATAGGCTTCCCACTACTACTGTGGGCATTATGTGTATAAGTAGCACTACTACTACGCGCATTATGTGTATAAGGGGCATTACTACTGTTGACATTATGCATATAAGGGGCACTACTGTGGGCATAATGTGTATAAGCAGCACTACTACTGTGGGCATTATTTGTAAGGGGCATTACTACTGTGGGCATTATGTGAATAATGGGCATGACTGTGTAGCATAACTTGACTAGGGGGCGCTGCTTTGTGACGTAATGTGAATAAGGGATACTACTATATGGCATACTATGAATCAGGGGCACAACATTTGGTGTAATGTGAATAATATTGTGCTTTTGTGTGGCATAATTTTAATTGGGAGTACTATTGTGTGGCCACTCCCCTTCTTTGTGAGACCTTACCCTTTTTTTCAGGCAGCTGTCACTTTACAAAGTATAAAAACAAATGGAAGGTGAGGGTCTACTGCGCCCACAGATAGCTGCAGTGAGGGCATCCAGGGAGATGTCACTCTATCTCCACCAAAGCAATCACAAAACAAATACAAGAGTCTGCCTTCTGCTGCGCTATCCACAGGTCCTTAAACAGAAATGATGTTTCAAGAAGTTAAAGTCCCAAACTTCAGAACCCGGAAGAGAAAGCCACCAACAATCTAGATGATTCAGGGTGAATGGTGTTGGGAATCTCAAATGACAGTAGTTGACAGATGTATATCGTAAGGAAATGACAGTAGAACTTCATACAAGTACGCACCGTACTCACATGTACAGTGTGCGCAAAGTGTCCATAAAGGTATCTTTTTCCTCCTTAACTGCAGTGGGTTCTATCGGTCTTCTATCTTTCTAGTAGCCCCTCATAAAACAAGGAGGAACAGAAAGGGGCAGAGACCCCAATGGTGTAATACGTTCGGTATACTGTCGTCAAACAGATTCAGGAAAACCAAAAAGGTGATGTAAATCCTATTTCAAGTAGGGAACGTACTGTACTTACATAAAAACAAATAAAATACACCTATAAAGGTATCTTTCAAAGGTTCAAATAACAGAAAGGTGAGGCGTACCCCAAACTCACGTTCGGTAGATGTTGCAAAGACACATCAAGGTTTCTTTAGAGGATAACTTCCTGCTTCTTCTCTATGGGGCTTCCGTCGAGACCACAGGATACATAAAACCCACAAAGGAGAAGGTTTTATGATAATGTGTCCGTTTATTACAAAACTTTTTATAAAACATATATAAACTTTTTAAACATGGGTCACCATGCATAAACAATGGAGGGAAACATCCCAATACTGAGAGGTAGTTGTCAAAAAACACAGACCTGGGGTGCGGTAAATCCGGACTCCCACTCTCCTAGGAACTGATCTCCTGGGTATCGGGGTGAACCTCCTTAACCACCAACGCGTTTCAACTGGAAAGTCTTTGACAAACGGACACATTATAAAACCTTCTCTTTTGTGGGTTTTATGTATCCTGTGGTCTCGACGGGAGCCCCATAGAGAAGAAGGAGGAAGTTATCCTCTAAAGAAACCTTGATCCGTCTTTACAACATCTACCGAACGTGAGTTTGGGGTACGCCTCACCTTTCTGTTATTTGAACCTTTGAAAGATACCTTTATAGGAGTATTTTATTTGTTTTTATGTAAGTACGGTATGTTCCCTAATTGAAATAGGATTTACATCACCTTTTTGGTTTTCCTGAATCTGTTTGACGAAAGTATACCAAACGTGTTACACTATTGGGGTCTCTACCACTTTCTGTTCCTCCTTGTTTTACGAGGGGCTACTAGAAAGAAAGAAGACTGATCGAACCCACTGCAGTTAAGGAGGAAAAAGATACCTTTATGGACACTTTGCGCACACTGGGGGTAATTCCAAGTTGATCGCAGCAGGAATTTTTTTAGCAGTTGGGCAAAACCATGTGCACTGCAGGTGTGGCAGATATAACATTTGAAATACACCTACTAATGTCTGGCGCTAATTTTTTATTTTATACAATTGTGGATGGGTGCCTATATTCGTAATCACACCCACTCCGCACAAAAATCTAAGGTAACTCTTATAACTCGTAAAATCTATATAGCAGCAACCAAGGTATAGTGGCCTGTGGATATGGCCAACACAATCCCACCTGATTAAAACCAGATGTAAAAAAAAAGAACTATATAACCCCTTGCGCTATTAAACTTAATTTGAGGCAACAGGACATGAATACACTCAATAGAGTAATTATAAGATGGTTTTAATATCTATAAAATCAATCATGTAAAAATACACAGAAAATTCATCAAAGAATGAATTAATTAATATGTGCATATAAATAAAACTAAATCAATAATTAAATAATAAAACTACTAATTGAGCATTAGAGGTGGATCATATAGCTACCAGTGACCACAGTGGGCTATTCAATACTCATAAAGTTGATAATGTCCTTGTTTTTGTTCCCAAATAGGACAGTCCCATTAGATGTGCTCATAAATATTTCATGATTAAATATCATATGGTGTGATATATATGGAGCCTTTGTTTATGTATATACCAATGAATGGACTTAACCAATTGCTCACATAAACGGATGGTTCTTTACTTGTGGGAAAGGTATCCAAAAATCATGGAGGAATTTGATATATCACCCGGGGCTTAGTGCACCGCAAGCACCTGTAGAAGAAAGCTCCCGTCTTCCAATAACCACGAATGGCGTCCTTCGTCTCCCACTGAAGCTGGCTCCCATGCATACACCTTTAATGACTTTGAGAGAGAGATGTCAGTCCGGCTCCCGGAGCTCTGCGCACCGCAGGCGCTGAACAGCTGATTCTGCTCCCGTCTTCAAGCTGCCGCATATAGCGTCCTCCCGTCTCCCACTTGTCAATCTCAGGCAACACTGCACATCAATATGGACCTACAACCAGTGTCCACTGGGTCACATAAAGGGCACTTCCCTGACGCGTTTCGCTTCCAATTGAAGCTTCCTCATAGAGTCTATGAGGAAGCTTCAATTGGAAGCGAAACGCGCAGTGATGTGCAGTGTTGCCTGAGATTGACAAGTGGGAGACGGGAGGACGCTATATGCGGCGGCTTGAAGACGGGAGCAGAATCAGCTGTTCAGCGCCTGCGGTGCGCAGAGCTCCAGGAGCCGGACTGACATCTCTCTCTCAAAGTCATTAAAGGTGTGTGCACGGGAGCCAGCTTCAGTGGGAGACGGAGGACGCCATTCGTGGTTATTGGAAGACGGGAGCTTTCTTCTACAGGTGCTTGCGGTGCACTAAGCCCCGGGTGATATATCAAATTCCTCCATGATTTTTGGATACCTTTCCCACAAGTAAAGAACCATCCGTTTATGTGAGCAATTGGTTAAGTCCATTCATTGGTATATACATAAACAAAGGCTCCATATATATCACACCATATGATATTTAATCATGAAATATTTATGAGCACATCTAATGGGACTGTCCTATTTGGGAACAAAAACAAAGACATTATCAACTTTATGAGTATTGAATAGCCCACTGTGGTCACTAGTAGCTATATGATCCACCTCTTATGCTCAATCAGTAGTTTTATTATTTAATTATTGAATTAGTTTTATTTATATGCGCATATTAATTAATTCATTCTTTGATGAATTTTCTGTGTATTTTTACATGATTGATTTTATAGATATTAAAACCATCTTATAATTACTCTATTGAGTGTATTCATGTCCTGTTGCCTCTAATTAAGTGTAATAGCGCAAGGGGTTATATAGTTCTTTTTTAGATATAACATGTGCAGAAAGAGTTAGATTTGGGTGGGTTATTTTATTTCTGTGCAGGGTAAATACTGGCTGCTTTATTTTTACACTGCAAATTAGATTGCAGATTGAACACACCCCACCCAAATCTAACTCTCTCTGCACATGTTATATCTGCCTCCCCTGCAGTGCGCATGGTTTTGCCCAATTGCTAACAAAAATCCTGCTGCGATCAACTTGGAATTACCCCCACTGTACATGTGATATACATCTGTCAACTACTGTCATTTGAGATTCCCAACACCATTCACCCTGAATCATTTAGATTGTTGGTTGCTTTCTCTTCCGGGTTCTGAAGTTTGGGACTTTAACTTCTTGAAACATCATTTCCGTTTAAGGACCTGTGGATAGCGCAGCAGAAGGCAGACTCTTGTACAAAGTATGGGAGGGCTCAAATTTAGAGTCTGCAAGGGGGCGCCGAACACCCTAGCACCGCCCCTGCCCCCACACCATCTGTATGTCCTATACTGAGCTGCACCCTTCTGCATGTTTTGTATTGTCTGCTCTCCTGCACCATCGTCTCTATTTCTTCTGCACTACTTCATGGCAGCCATTACTCTGGGATTGCATCCCATCCCCCTAGTTCTAGACAGGACGTTTTTTCAAACTTCAGGGACGGCCCACTTAGGGTATATAGAGCTACTCCTCCCCTTCCTCCTCAATCTTTTTTCCTGTCTCCTAGTCAGGACAGTGTAGTTGTTTGTTATTTTGTTCCAAGGGCTTACCTCATTATCTACACCCAGCGTATGCGCCTCTTGGTAGCCGCAGTCTGGATGGGGTGGCACCCTGGGGAGAGGCTGGTGCATGGCAGTTTTTAAGGCCAGTCAAGTAAGTCATACCTCCCAACATAACCCTCTCCAGGAGGGACACAATGCTCTGCTCCTGGACTTCCCTCTTAATGTATGATTGCCATCAGAGCCGTAACTAGACTTTTTGGTGCCCTGTGCAAGAAGAAAGCATTGCCCCCATCCCTCCCACCTTCATATTTTTTTCAATAGGGACATAAAGGTGCATGCCTCGCGGGGAAGGGACATGACAAGATTGATACCAGCGAAAGCCAATACTATGAGGCCCCTTCCCAAGCTACTGGTACTTTGTAAATAAATAATCAGCATTGCAATTGAGCAGATCTATGTAGTGTGCAGCCGCACATCCAATCCATTCTACCCACACACTGCATAGATCTTCTCAGCCACAATGCTGATAATTTTTTCACAAAGTACAAGGTAATCTGCAAATAGAATTGTCTATCTTAGAATTATCTACCTTTCTATACAAGGGCACATACAGTAGCTCAATGAATAGATTGTCTGATTGCAATGCCACAGGATATGGGTTTGAATCCCGGGTATGTCAGCATCTTGAAATGTAATAAAGGACAGTGTGACTGAATAAATATGAAATCTCAACTTGAGTTCATGAATGTTGTATAGGTATTAGCGACAGAAGGGGTCAGAGTAGGAGACAGCGGCGGTCAGGAGACACTAGGCTTCAAAGAGGGGTAAAGCTGCAAGTAAAAGTAATTAAAACAGATAATTAACAAGTGCTGCCAACAGCGCCCCCTACCCTGCAGCGCTATGGGCGGTGCCCCTTCCGCACACATCTAGTTACGGCCCTGATTGCCATCACCTGTGGTGAAACACTTTTCTTATTCATCAACCTGTTCAAAACAGATGCTGGAAATCATACATTCAGAGGGAAGTCCAGGAGTAGAGCATTCTGTCCCTCCTGGAGAGGGTCATGTTGGGAGGTATGAGTAAGTGCCTGTCTGTATGTTTTACAAAGCCAGATCGCTGCTGACTTTCCTTTCTCCATTTGCAGCCACATGTGTTTTTATGCTCCCTGGCCCTGCAGAGCAGCTGCCAGAGTTGCATGTGATGGCTGGTGGCTTTCCCAGGAAGATGGTCTGAATATACACCCGCCCCAAGTTCATGCTTGCCTACCTGACCCTCTCCATGAGGGAGAAAATGCTCTGTTCCTGGACGTTCCTGGTAATGTATGATTGCCATCACCTGTGGTGAAACACCTTTCTTATCAATTACCTAGCTCACCACAGGTGATGGCAATCATACATTACCAGGAAAGTCCAGGAACAGAGCATTTTCTCCCTCATGGAGAGGGTCAGGTAGGCAAGTATGCCCAAGTTAGAGGTCAGAGGCAGAGTGGCGCCGTGCACAGAGAAATAATGGAGCCGCTGGTCCCTCCAATTTATGCTAAAAGCCTATGACAATATGAAGGAGAGCCTTCTCCCCAAAAGCATGTATGTGCCCCAAAAAAGAGGTAAGTCCTCATAGAGGGCACTTTATTAATATAGTGTTAGTCTGGATATATAGTCTAGTTACCATCCTATGCCGCATTGTGTCTCCTGCATTGGAGCTAAGTAGAAAACTTATAGGAAACCTTATTTATTTGTGCTGTGTATAGAAGTCAGGATGCAAGAAGCTGTACCTGTATTGAAGTGGTTAAAGATTACTCTCTTTATAGTGCATTCAGCACACCTCATATTATGTGTATTGTCTAATTGGGCTAATTGCCAATTAAGGAGTTGTGAGCTATAACCTGGACTTATTAATTTTATCTGCACCAGTATGTGTTCAGTCCATCAAGTAACTAAATATACCAAACTTCAGCATACCAAACTGTATATGCTTAATCTGTCTGATCTTGGAATCTAAGCAGTGTATATTATAAAAAGCCTGAACCTACATTGCTAGTATGAACTTTGATTATGATGGCAGAATGTTGATAAATGCCTGGGTGATACCAAGAGAATTTATCATATGTATCTTTTTATGATGAGCAGTTCCTAAACTGATGAACTATACCTAGAGCTGATATTACAGCAGCAGAGGTTGTTTCATAAGCTACTATAGGGAGAGCCGATCCCGGCAACTGGTTCTCGCAGTCCCCCGCAAAGAGCAGGGCTGTATTGTAGCATTGGAATAAAAAAATAAAAAAAAATAAAGTGTGTGGAACTATATAATATTAAAATATAATTTGCATATACTGTGTACAGCAGGTTTTTTTCTCAAACTGATGTTATTAAAGCTTCATTGCCACAGCTTTAATACACTGCACATGCCCAATCTCTTCAGTTCCTGGCAGCTAAGCAGTGATGGGCATGGTTAGTATTTGGATGGGAGACAATCTGGGAATTACAAGGTGCTGTACTGTAGGTTTAGTGCATTGAGACTTGAACTGTCATGAACAGTCTTGGAAGAGAAAATGTCAAGACTTTATATACAGCTATATAATAGCTGTATGTTTTCTCATAGAATGTGTTGGAATTACAGCTCTGTGGTGCATTTATGGGCAGCAGATCTATGTAGAAGGAATAGTCTGCTTTCTTTGCTTATGAAAATTCCCTGCTGTTTGGTAGCAGGCTGAAAGTTGCCTCGGGATAGAAGTAGGTTTTCTATGCAGCAATGTTCTAGAAGCCAGGCGTTTTGTGCCAGCATGGTACTATGGTGGTAGATATTCTACAGGAATGCTGAGGCAGTTATTTTGCCAAACCTTCAGTAGAGGCAGTCGATGATAACTACTATGGGTCTCCTGCATCTGTGCCAATAGGGGGCAGTCTTCTGAAATTTGTCAGGCATTGGCAGGAATCTGTGTAGAACAGATGAGTTCAGGATGTAGTATCTCAAAGATATCGGATGGAATTGCTGGGGTTATAAGAAGGAATAATTTTGTGAAAACTGAGGTTACAGTTGTGAACTTGAAAGTCACGGTGCTATGACTGTATACAGAAATTATCTCAAAGGCTGTGGAGATTTTGCCAAGTCAGCTAAGATAAATTAAGGTTTTAACTCTTGTATATTTCTTTTAGAAAAGTATATAGGGGGTTAAGAACTAATCTGGATCTCAAGACAGCTTGGTGAAGATATGGTTTCCTATGGAAACACTGAAATCTATTTTGACTGTTTTAAGAAGTTTTACTGAGGATGTCAAATCTAAAGTACCAATTCCCTTTACTATTGTTTGTTATAAATGTGGAACAAGTCACTTTGTTCACAATAAAAATTATATATATTTGTGATCATTTATGATGGGGTGGATATTACCCATCAAGTCATTTATTAAGAGGAGCATTCTATAGCATCAATACATCTAAATGATGCCTATTCTCATGTTCTGGTATGCAGGGAACATCAAAAATATTTCAGATCCTGCATCCAAGGGAAAACATCTTCAGTTCACGTGTCTTCCCTTTGGATTGACAACATCCCCAAGAACATTTACAAAGCTCCTGTGTGTCCCTTAATGCTTAGAAGAACACAAGGGATAAAGGTTTGGCTGTATTTGAACAACTTACTATGTTGCGGAAAAGTCAAAATAAACAATGAAGGATGCTGTGTACAGAACTTTACAGATCCCTTAGTATTACCGAGGGATAATAAACTGGGAGAGAATTCTGTTAAATCCACTCTGACAAATACAGTTCTTGGGGGTACAAGTGGATACTACAGTATGTAGTCCCTCTGTAACAAGAGAGGTGTGGAAAGATTCAAGAATTGGCCTCATTGGTACAAGCATGTGACATTAAATAGTGGACTATGTTTGCTGGGAATAATGGGGGTCATTCTGACCCGTTCGCTCGCTGCGTTTTAACGCAGAAGAGCGAACGGGTCCCTACTGCGCATGCGCTGGTGCTGTATTGCGCCGACGCATGACAGATGGCCTAATGCCGTAGCAGGGATGCGATCGCCTCTGCCTGATTGACAGGCAGAGGCGATCGCTGGGCGGGAAAGGGTGGAACGGCGGTGTTTGGCCGCCGTTTCAAGGGTTTGGTCCGGCCAATGCAGGCGTGGCTGGACCGAACGGGGGCGGGCCACAGCGGCTGCATGACGTCACACGCAGCCGATGCAGGTCGGGGAGCGATGAGTAGCTCCCGGCCAGAATGCTAAAGCTGCGCTGGCCGGGAGCTACTCTTGAAGTGCAAAGGCATCGCCGGGGGGGCCGGACTGACATGCGGGGTGGGCTAGCCCTGTGCTGGGCGTCCCCCCGCATGTCAGGGAAGAAGATCATAGCTGTGCTAAATTTAGCATAGCTACGATCAACTCAGAATGACCCCCAATTTCCTCAAACATAGACATATCCTTTGAGCAAGATGGAGGATGAGAAAGTTACAATAGAACTTGCTGAAGTACAGCTGAGAAGGGACCTTCCTGAATTACCAGATAAAGCTATGTCAAGCTACGAGAGACTTTGTCTTGATAAACAAGTCCGGATCTAATTATAGAACTTCCTTGGCAGAACACACTGTTTGGTATTTACAATCGATGCAAGTGCAACAGGTTGGGTAGTGCGTCTATTGCAATAAGGTTGTAAAGGTTACTGGACTCCTCAGGAGAAGATAAGTACTTCAAACCAGTGAGAAATGAGGGCATTTTGGAACACATAAAGCTGTCTAAAAGTATTCTCAGACAACGTGGCAGTGGTACCGTGTTTAAATTGAAAAGGTGGCACCAAGAGTCGAATGCTGTTAGAAGTGACAAGAATTTTTAGACTGGGCACAGTGTCATCTCGATTCTCTGTAAGCTCTGTATGTACCAGGAAAAGACAACTTTGTTGCAGACTTTCTCAGCAGATACGGGGTGTTGCCAGGAGAATAGGAGGTGGATGCAAAGATATTTCAAGAGATTGTAATAAGGTTTGGATGGCCCAGGTGGATCTAATGGACACTCATAAAAAAAAATCCTCTTTTCTAGGTACCACCTGCTGTGAACAAGCAGATTAGACATTTTCTCCCTAACATGGAATTTCACACTGGAATATATGTTCCCTCCTTTATTCCTACTATTGCTTGTGTCATTAACACAACAAAAAACAGAAAAGAGCAAGTAGAAGAGAGAATTATTTCTTACTGGCCAAGGAGAGTGTGGTTACCAACAATGGTGAGTATGGCAGCAGAGAGACTATGGATGTTACCACGCACTCACACCAGGTCTATTATACCCGGGTCCAATATTCTATCTAAACTTGGAAAATTTTCATTTGATGATATGGAAATTGAATGTGAACTATTAAGAAGGAAAGAATTGTCTGAACAAGTTATTCAGTTTCTTATGCAAGCAAGAAAGAAGTTATCCTCTAATTTATTATAGGATCTGGAATACCTTTATCTCATGGGCCGAATCTGAATTTGATGTCATGAGAGTTCAAATACCCCAGATATTACAGTTTCTATATGATGGGTTGAGAAGGGTCTGACTATATCAACCATTAAGGTACAGATAGCAGCTTGAGCATGTTGCTTGATAGGAAACTGTCTGAAGACAATTTTATCAAAGGTTTCTGTCAAGCAATGAAAAGGAATATGGCCTCAAGTCAAATCAGTCCTAGTCCTGTGGGATCTGAATCTGATACTGAACTTCAGTCAGAAGGGTCAGTGAAATACAAGTGTTATGGGCCTTTCTGCCCATATCTTAATATCTTACTAGATAAAAATGTTCTAAGAACAAATACAGCTTCTTTACCAAAGATAGTGTCAGCATTTCATTAAACCAGGGGATTTTTTTTTTTTGTCCTCATCTTTCCCACAACCTAAAAGTGAGAAGGAAGAAAGGTTGCACATGTTGAAGTTATTACAAGCACTTTTTGTCTATTTGGATAGGAGTGATAAGCTTTTGGAAAACAAAGTATTTGTTTTTATATGTAGGCATAAAGGTTGTGCACCCATGAAGCAAACTATGCCAGGTGGATCAAGGAGCTAATTATTTTTGTGTCTGAAGAAAGTGGTCATAAAATTCTATAAAATCTGAAGGCACACTCAACCAGTGTTGTTGCAACTTCCTGGGTTAAGGACGCTTTGGTATCAACGAAAGGCATGTACAGTAGCCACCTGACCGTCTGTTCACACTTTCTCTGGTCACTATGCTCTGGATTTGGCTAGCGCCCACTTTGACAGTGATGTCCCTTGAATGGGCATTGCGATGAATGAATAAAATTGGGTAATTAAGCATGACTTTCTGTCTGTTGGACTATTTGTTACCCTCCCTATATTATGCTTTGGTATATTCCAGAGTAATGGCTGCCATGAAGTAGTGCAGAAGAAAATAGCAAATTATATTTACTGATAATTTTGTTTCTTAAAGATACTTCATGGCAGCCTATAATACACCCTCCCTTTTTTTTTGTGTTTTTTCACAGGAACTAAATGTGAGGAGACACTCAAAAGACTGAGGAGGAAGGGGAGGAGTAGCTCTATATACCCTAAGTGGGCGGTCCCTGAAGTGTGAAAAAACTTACTGTCTAGAACTATGTGGATGGGATGCAATCCCAAAGTAATGGCTGCCGTGAAGTATCTTGAAGAAATGAAATTATTGGTAAATATAATTTGCTATTTTTGTACTGTGCTCTCAATACTCCCCACCACACACACAATTACCAAGTATGGTAACTTACCTCCTGCATGTTATCCTCCAGTCCTTGCTGCCTCTGCGACCCCTCCCATTGTCTTCAACTGACACTTTGCAGATTTCTTTGCAGGTCACCCGACACTCTGCAAATCTCTTTGCCAGAAGATGATCTTCTAAAAAAACACACAAAAGACTAACCTTAAGCATAGTACTAGTTTAAGTACAATAAAATATCCATGAGAAACCACTTTTCCAATTTTCCTTAAACCAAACAACATACTTTAAAATTAATCAATTTGCTGTTTATCTTTTTTATTTACTTTTTCATTCCAAAGCAAGATCCTGCCTCATAGAGACTTATCTGCATCCATTGCCCTCTTTATTTCTGTAATGCAACCTTTTATTTTCCTAAATATGTCTTTCCTTCCAGCTCCTAATTAGAGATGAGACGGTTCAACCTCCCCGGACTTCACGACACAAGCCCGAATCCGAGTCAGGCTCGGGTTTTCCCACCTGATTTGGAAACCAGAACGAGGCAAAACGTCATAATCCCGCTGTCGGATTCTTGCAGGATTTGGATTCCATATAAGGAGCCGCGCGTCCCCGCCATTTTCACTCCGGCATTGGAGAGTGTACACGGAGGATGTGTCTCTGTTCTCTCAGTGTCCGTGTCTTGTGCTGTATTTGTCCAGTCACAGTGGTTGTGTCCCCTTGCTGCCATGTGTCTGCTGTATAAGTCCGGTCCAGTGGTGCTGTGTTGTGCTGCCTCAGTCCAGTGGTAGTGTCCTGTGCATCAGCCATCAGTCATTCCAGTGCCCAGTGTTGAAGTCAGAAAATATTACAACACACACATTACGTGCAAACACCACATAGATGGCCTCCGTGTGCGTACGTATCCGGCTGTGCGTGCACATATTCGCAAATTGCATATGGCCGCTCCCGCGGTCCTGCGCATTAGA
This sequence comes from Pseudophryne corroboree, assembly GCF_028390025.1. Lineage (NCBI taxonomy): Eukaryota > Metazoa > Chordata > Amphibia > Anura > Myobatrachidae > Pseudophryne > Pseudophryne corroboree. The sequence goes on from NC_086453.1 coordinate 230,724,310, forward strand.
GCGTGGTATGAGTAATTACAGTGGAATTTGTACTCGCATGGAAAAGCCACAAAGACATATCATAAATCTAATCTATGGGGTATATGCAATTGCCGGCAATTTTTCACCCGTTTTTTAATTCGACACAATTCGACCGTCGAATTCCGGCAGGTGGGTGGATTTTGATTAGATTTTTAAAAATGTTAAAAAAACCTGGGAAAAAATTGCGTGGGGTCCCCCCTCCGAAGCATAACCAGCCTCGGGCTCTTTGAGCCGGTCCTGGTTGCCAAAATACGGGGGGGGGGGGAAATGACAGGGGATCCCCCGTATTTTAACAACCAGCACCGGGCTCTGCGCCTGGTCCTGGTGCAAAAAATACAGGGGACAAAAAGAGTAGGGGTCCCCCGTATTTTTTGGACCAGCACCGAGCTCCACTAGCTGGACAGATAATGCCACAGCCGGGGGTCACTTTTATACAGCGCCCTGCGGCCGTGGCATTAAATACCCAACTCGTCACCCCTGGCCGGGGTACCCTGGAGGAGTGGGGACCCCTTCAATCAAGGGGTCCCCCCCAGCCACCCAAGGGCCAGGGGTGAAGCCCGAGGCTGTCCCCCCCATCCAAGGGCTGCGGATGGGGGGCTGATAGCCTTGAGTAAAATGAAAGAATATTGTTTTTTTACAGAAGAACTACAAGTCCCAGCAAGCCTCCCCCGCAAGCTGGTACTTGGAGAACCACAAGTACCAGCATGCGGGTGGGAAAACGGTTCCGCTGGTACCTGTAGTTCTACTGGGGAAAAAATACCCAAATAAAAACAGGAGACACACACCGTGAAAGTAAAAGTTTATTTCATACATGCCAACGCATACATACTTACCTATGTTGACAGTTCGACACTGGCCACGCCCCCCTCCGGGGTACCTGTAAAAAAAATTCTACTCACCTAAATCCAGTGTCCGGATCTTTTTTAATAATCCTCGTACTTGGCAAAACAACAAAACGGCAAACCGAACCAAACGGACTGAAAGGGGTCCCATGTATACACATGGGACCCCTTTCCACGAATGCCGGGACTCCTCGTGACGTCCCTTCAGCGCCACGTCGTGGCACTCTGCTGATTGGCTATGTGCGTCTGAGCTGTCAGACAGCGCATCGCAAAGCCTTACCATTATATTCAATGGTGGGAACTTTGCGGTCAGCGGTGAGGTCACTTAGCGGTCAGCGGCTGACCGCTAGTGACCTCACCGCTGACCGCAAAGTTCCCACCATTGAATATAAAGGAGGAGCTTTGCGATGCGCTGTTTGCCAGCTCAGACGCACATAGGCAATCAGCAGAGTGCCAGGACGTGGCGCTCGCTGATTGCCTGAAGGGACCCTCTGTGACAGCAGTCACAGGGGGTGTATGCATTCGGGGAAAGGGGTTCCATGTGTAAACATGGGACCCCTTTCAGTCCGCCTGGTCCGGGTGTTCGTTTTTTTATTTTGACAAGTACGTGGATTATAAAAAAAGATCCGGACTCTGCTTTTTGGTGAGTATAATTTTTTTTGCAGGTACCCCGGATTCTTCACTGACGAGGGGGTCGTGGCCAGTGTCGGAGTGTCAACATAGGTAAGTATGTGTGTGTCGGCAGGTGTGAAATAAAGTTTTACACTCACGGTGTGCGTCTCCTGTTTTTATTTGGGTATTTTTTTCCAGTAGAACTACAGGTACCAGCGGGCCCGTTTTTCTCCCGCATGCTGGTACTTGTGGTTCTCCAAGTACCAGCTTGCGGGGGAGGCTTGCTGGGACTTGTAGTACTACTGGGAAAAACAATATTCTTTCATTTTTCAAAAGGCTATCAGCCCCCCATCCGCAGCCCTTGGATGGGGGGACAGCCTCGGGCTTCACCCCTGGCCCTTGGGTGGCTGGAGGGGGGGGAACCCTTGATTGAAGGGGTCCCCAATCCTCCAGGGTACCCCGGCCAGTGGTGACTAGTTGGATATTTAATGCCACGGCCGCAGGGCGCTGTATAAAAGTGACCCCCGGCTGTGGCATTATCTGTCCAGCTAATGGAGCCCGGTGCTGGTACAATAAATACGGGGGACCCCTACTCTTTTTGTCCCCCATATTTTTTGCACCAGGACCAGGCGTAGAGCCCGGTGCTGGTTGTTAAAATACGGGGGATCCCCTGTCATTTTTTTCCCCGTATTTTGGCAACCAGGACCGGCTCAAAGAGCCCGAGGCTGGTTATGCTTAGGAGGGGGGACCCCACGCATTTTTTTTTCCAGATTTTTACCATTCCATTAAAAAAAAAAATAATAATAATATTTAAAAAAATATATAAATAATACTTGTGCCTCCAAAATAGACAAACCAAGTACCTAATCCAGAGGTTCCCAAACTGTGTGCCGTGGCTCCCTGGGGTGCCTCGGGACAATTGCAGGGGTGCCTGGGTTGGTGGTCCAGGACCAATTCAAATTATTCATGGTCCATTTAATAGGCAAAACCAGTGCTGGTGGCTGCCAGTCATAAAATATGTGGCCAAACAGAAGCAAATCTTGTCCCTCACCACACAACTGACCCTAAGGATGACATATAAACGTGATCTACTTAATGTAATATTTCTTTCTAAATTTCTCAATAAGACATTTTTGGCCTAGGGGTGCCGTGAAAAAAAAATTCTGATATTCTAGGGCGCCGTGATTCAAAAAAGTTTGGAAACCACTGACCTAATATTCTTTACCAACTGTGTGTCATGACTACATTGCACTCTATTTTGGCATCTATTAAACTTGATCTTCTGAAAATATATTTAATGCAGCACAACTCACTCATAAGTCTTTAATTTGCTGCTTCTGTCCCTTATAGTATGGCAATCTATTTACTGAAACATGAACCAGTTGCTCATTAATTATTTTGTTGTACAATTTTATGTATATAATTGTTATTACATGTCTATAAATAACATTGTAAGCCCAGAGTTTCATTTAACCCTTTTGGGGACAACGTATTAAGCATAAATATTCACCTGCATTCCCGTTTGAGCAGGATTTTAGCTCAATTCCCTCCTCTGGGTAGGGCAGGTATGTGATCTATAATAATGCTTCTTAACGTGGCCATACTGTGCTTCGCGATGGCGAAGTGTCTGGCCACAGGTTGGTCACTACTGCCTGTTTCTAATGCTTGTCTTATTGCCATACGATGCATGGCCATCCGTTCCCGAAACTGTCGCTGAGTTTTGCCCACATAGGACAATCCACAGGGACAGGTCAGGAGATATATGACATATGTGGTTGTACATGTAACCGCATGCCTAATCTGAAATTTTTTTCTGGTATGCGGGTGGGAAAAAGTGGGGCTAGCTGCCATAGACCTACACGTTGTGCATCCGAGGCACTTAAAGCACCCCGGTTTTCTACTCAGAAAGTGTGTCGGTTTCTTTCTTTCCATGCCCGTGATGTCTAATTTTACAATTTTATCTTTTAGATTTCGATTTCTCAAGTAACTAGGCATCAACTTTGAGCCTTGGAGCGATGGTAATTCTTTGTCAGTACTGACAATAGGCCACCAGCTTTTAGCTTTTTTAGAGAGACTCTCACTGTGTATACTGTAACGATTGGGCCATGGTATTCTCTGCATACGCTGTGTCTGTTCGATCTTAGGTTCTAGCAGTGTGGTTCTGGGGATATCCAGTACCCTAGTTTTAATCTGTATGAGCTCATTCTTGTTATATCCCCTTTGTCTAAAGCGCTCAACCATGGTGTTGAGTGCTGGTTCCACATGTTCTGGGTTTGATGTAATTCTTTTTGCCCTTAGTAACTGAGAATATGGCAAACTTTTTTTCAATGGTAACGGATGGAAACTCTCATATTGAAGAAGAGTGTTCCTATCTGTATTTTTTCTATATAATGTTGTCATGAGTTCTCTACCCCTAATATGTATCTCCACATCCAAAAATTGGATGTTACTGGTACTAATTTTATATGTAAGTTTTATTTTACTTGGAGATCTATTATGGTCATCTAATAGAATTTTTAGATTCTCCTCAGTGCCTATCCAAAAGATTAATAAATCGTCTATGAACCTTTGGTATATCAATATCTGAGGGTTCAATTGACTCCCAACATTAAATAGTAATTTCTCCACTGAATACATGTACGCATTAGCGTACGATGGGGCCACTGAGGACCCCATCGCACAGCCCGTGCGTTGTAGAAAGAATTGGCCATTGTAGTAAAAATAATTTTTCGTCAAAACTAAACTTAAGAGCTGTAATACAAACTGGACTGGTGGGCCCTTATAGAGGGGATTATTTGATATCAGTTCCTTGACAGCCTGCACACCTGCATCATGTGGGATGCAGGTGTACAGGCTAGTCACATCTGCACTGCATATGACAGCTTCATCAACTGGCAGCTTTAAGGAGTCCAGAATGGACAAGAGCATATTAGTATCCTTCAGATATGAGGGAATACCCTGAATACAAGTATTTAACAGTGAGTCCAGATAAATTGATATTGGTTCAAACAGGGAGCCACATGCCGATATTATCGGCCTCCCTGGGGGGGCTTGCAGGCTCTTTTGAATCTTCGGAAGCACATAGAAGAGGGGGGTGATGGGAAATTCCACCATTAATGCTTTTTGTAATTCGGCTGATATAATGTCCTGTTGTTTAGCAAATGCTAAAATCTCATCCACTTCTCGCTTGTATATTTCTGTCGGATCTCGGGATAGTCGTTTATATGTATTACTGTCCCTCAGCTGTCGTTCACATTCATTCTTATAGTCAGCCAAGTCCTGAAGAACCACCCCTCCCCCTTTGTCCGCCGGGCGGATTATGATGTCCGTTCGTTGTGACAAGGACTTGAGTGCTTGTATTTCTTCATAAGTGAGATTACAATGTGATGTCCTTATATTGGCCACTCGTGCACCTTCATTTTCCAATAATCTAGTGAATGTCTTTATTGAGGGGTTTTGTGTAGTGGGATCAAATTTTGATCTTGGTAGGATCCTCTTCAGTTGTTCTGGTATGTCATCTCCCTTTGGTGTTGTAATATTTGGTGTTTTTGCAAAGTGGTCCTTTAATCTCAACGTCCTATTTAGCTTGTACACATCCAGCTTCCATTGGAATGCATCCATTTTGGCTGTAGGAACAAATGTAAGTCCTTTAGATAATACTCTATTTTCCGTCACTGTCAAAGGAGTTGAAGACAGGTTAAACACCAGGTTTTCTACCGGCGTGGTGGCCTCCTGCTTGTGGCACCTCTCGTTCTGCCTCGCCCTCCTTGTCGGCCTCTTCCTTTTGTAGGGGGGGGGCATATAGTGTGGTTCGAGTCTGCAGCCCTAAAGGGCGACCATCCTCATTAGTTGGCTGCGGCTCATTTTCACTATGAGAGGCACTAGATTCATCTGATTCCCCTTGTCTAAACTGTTGTCCTCGTTTTCTAAAGTGCTTGATTCTTTCCCTATAGGGTTTGCTGTTGCTTGCCCATGGATATACACGTCTAAGTTCATAATCTTGCTGAACTTTATAAAACTTCTCCTTCTTGAAAGCTATGAGGTCTTTCCTGTATTTTTCCATCTGTGCTGTCATTTTGTGGAGCCAGGTGTTCACCGTTTCCGCCAATAATATTGTCTTATGGGTTTCCTCAAATGTGATGATCTTCTGCTTAATTGAGGTCAGTTCCTTTGTGGACTCTTCTATTACCAATAGAAGCAGATCCAAGGAACACTTATTTAATATAGATACCCATTTACGGCAAAATGCAATATCATGTCTTCCTATGGTGGGTGTGTTGTGGATGCGAAATCCTCTTGGTATCCACTTGTTCTTGTAATAGTCTGACAAACTTATGCCATGGTATAGGAAATCGCATTCCTTTTGTTTTAGTTTTAACCAATGGCGATACAATGTGTCAGGATCTGTTGCCAGTGGATCATCATCCAGACCTTCTTTATATAGAATTGATTCCGCTTCAGCATCTGAGTAGCTGAATGACTCCTTCGCATCCAAGTAGTCCACCACTTGTTCTGTTTCAGTTACAAGAGTCGCCATTAGTATAATGAGTACTGTGCAATGACAGCGTATAGTTGTATCCAGACAATCCACACAGTTGATACTGTAGCTCAGTATTTAAAAACAAACTGTGACATGTCCCGAATAAGGTTATAACACCACTGGTGCCCTGATCCAGCTATGTGTCCGTCTTACAACATATGTAGTAGACACTGCTGTATATACACGCGGTCTGATCCGGCACTCAAAATAAGGTCTCACAAAGTTTTTTGCTCTGGTGCCTTCCCTGGGTTTGTAGCCCTGTAATAGTTTAATAGATGCCAAAATAGAGTGCAATGTAGTCATGACACACAGTTGGTAAAGAATATGCTCAGCTTTTATCGTAATCATGGTTTTAAATGTTTGTAACAAAAAATTCTTTTTTCGTGTTGTCAGGTTGCTAAGCAACAGAAAATGAGTGGAACCTTGGCTCGGCGCCGCCTGGTGACGTCGGGATCCAGTGTCGTCAGCTGCCTGCGCGCAGACCCGGCTGCACCGAGCGGCGTGGAGCAGGTGAGTGAGTTTAGCAATTTGTGCACATGTTAGGTAGGGTATAAATGTTTGTAAGTTTGTATGTCATTTTGTGTATGATTGTCCCTGACGACGGGCGAGAGCCCGAAACGTAACGTAGGAATAAAGGACGCTATGTTAAATTGAAAAAGCCAGGAGAGTGCCGCCCATTCTTTTGCAAACTATACAGGGCTACAAACCCAGGGAAGGCATCAGAGCAAAAAACTTTGTGAGACCTTATTTTGAGTGCCGGATCAGACCGCGTATGTATATACAGCAGTGTCTACTACATATGTTGTAAGACGGACACATAGCTGGATCAGGGCACCAGTGGTGTTATAACCTTATTCGGGACATGTCACAGTTTGTTTTTAAATACTGAGCTACAGTATCAACTGTGTGGATTGTCTGGATACAACTATACGCTGTCATTGCACAGTACTCATTATACTAATGGCGACTCTTGTAACTGAAACAGAACAAGTGGTGGACTTAACCCACTTGGATGCGAAGGAGTCATTCAGCTACTCAGATGCTGAAGCGGAATCAATTCTATATAAAGAAGGTCTGGATGATGATCCACTGGCAACAGATCCTGACACATTGTATCGCCATTGGTTAAAACTAAAACAAAAGGAATGCGATTTCCTATACCATGGCATAAGTTTGTCAGACTATTACAAGAACAAGTGGATACCAAGAGGATTCCGCATCCACAACACACCCACCATAGGAAGACATGATATTGCATTTTGCCGTAAATGGGTATCTATATTAAATAAGTGTTCCTTGGATCTGCTTCTATTGGTAATAGAAGAGTCCACAAAGGAACTGACCTCAATTAAGCAGAAGATCATCACATTTGAGGAAACCCATAAGACAATATTATTGGCGGAAACGGACAACACCTGGCTCCACAAAATGACAGCACAGATGGAAAAATACAGGAAAGACCTCATAGCTTTCAAGAAGGAGAAGTTTTATAAAGTTCAGGAAGATTATGAACTTAGACGTGTATATCCATGGGCAAGCAACAGCAAACCCTATAGGGAAAGAATCAAGCACTTTAGAAAACGAGGACAACAGTTTAGACAAGGGGAATCAGATTAATCTTGTGCCTCTCATAGTGAAAATGAGCCGCAGCCAACTAATGAGGATGGTCGCCCTTTAGGGCTGCAGACTCGAACCACACTATATGCCCCCCCTACAAAAGGAAGAGGCCGACAAGGAGGGCGAGGCAGAACGAGAGGTGCCACAAGCAGGAGCCCACCACGCCGGTAGAAAACCTGGTGTTTAACCTGTCTTCAACTCCTTTGACAGTGACGGAAAATAGAGTATTATCTAAAGGACTTACATTTGTTCCTACAGCCAAAATGGATGCATTCCAATGGAAGCTGGATGTGTACAAGCTAAATAGGACGTTGAGATTAAAGGACTACTTTGCAAAAACACCAAATAGTACAACACCAAAGGGGATGACATACCAGAACAACTGAAGAGGATCCTACCAAGATCAAAATTTGATCCCACCACACAAAACCCCTCAATAAAGACATTCACCAGATTATTGGAAAATGAAGGTGCACGAGTGGCCAATATAAGGACACCACATTGTAATCTCACTTATGAAGAAAGACAAGCACTCAAGTCCTTGTCACAACGAACGGACATCATAATCCGCCCGGCGGACAAAGGGGGAGGGGTGGTTCTTCAGGACTTGGCTGACTATAAGAATGAATGTGAACGACAGCTGAGGGACAGTAATACATATGAACGACTATCCCGAGATCCGACAGAAATATACAAGCGAGAAGTGGATGAGATTTTAGCATTTGCTAAACAACAGGACATTATATCAGCCGAATTACAAAAAGCATTAATGGTGGAATTTCCCATCACGCCCCCTCTTCTATGTGCTTCCGAAGATTCAAAAGAGCCTGCAAGCCCCCCCAGGGAGGCCGATAATATCGGCATGTGGCTCCCTGTTTGAACCAATATCAATTTATCTGGACTCACTGTTAAATCCTTGTATTCAGGGTATTCCCTCATATCTGAAGGATACTAATATGCTCTTGTCCATTCTGGACTCCTTAAAGCTGCCAGTTGATGAAGCTGTCATATGCAGTGCAGATGTGACTAGCCTGTACACCTGCATCCCACATGATTCAGGTGTGCAGGCTGTAAAGGAACTGATATCAAATAATCCCCTCTATAAGGGCCCACCAGTCCAGTTTGTATTACAGCTCTTAAGTTTAGTTTTGACTAAAAAATTATTTTTGCTACAATGGCCAATTCTTTCTACAACGCACGGGCTGTGCGATGGGGTCCTCAGTGGCCCCATCGTACGCTAATGCGTACATGTATTCAGTGGAGAAATTTCTATTTAATGTTGGGAGTCAATTGAACCCTCAGATATTGATATACCATAGGTTCATAGACGATTTATTAATCTTTTGGATAGGCACTGAGGAGAATCTAAAAATTCTATTAGATGACCATAATAGATCTCCAAGTAAAATAAAACTTACATATAAAATTAGTACCAGTAACATCCAATTTTTGGATGTGGAGATACATATTAGGGGTAGAGAACTCATGACAACATTATATAGAAAAAATACAGATAGGAACACTCTTCTTCAATATGAGAGTTTCCATCCGTTACCATTGAAAAAAAGTTTGCCATATTCTCAGTTACTAAGGTCAAAAAGAATTACATCAAACCCAGAACATGTGGAACCAGCACTCAACACCATGGTTGAGCGCTTTAGACAAAGGGGATATAACAAGAATGAGCTCATACAGATTAAAACTAGGGTACTGGATATCCCCAGAACCACACTGCTAGAACCTAAGATCGAACAGACACAGCGTATGCAGAGAATACTATGGCCCAATCGTTACAATATACGCAGTGAGAGTCTCTCTAAAAAAGCTAAAAGCTGGTGGCCTATTGTCAGTACTGACAAAGAATTACCATCGCTCCAAGGCTCAAAGTTGATGCCTAGTTACTTGAGAAATCGAAATTTAAAAGATAAAATTGTAAAATTAGACATCACGGGCATGGAAAGAAAGAAACCAACACACTTTCTGAGTAGAAAACCGGGGTGCTTTAAGTGCCTCGGATGCACAACGTGTAGGTCTATGGTAGCTAGCCCCACTTTTTCCCACCCGCATACCGGAAAAAAAATTCAGATTAGGCATGCGGTTACATGTACAACCACATATGTCATATATCTCCTGACCTGTCCCTGTGGATTGTCCTATGTGGGCAAAACTCAGCGACAGTTTCGGGAACGGATGGCCATGCATCGTATGGCAATAAGACAAGCATTAGAAACAGGCAGTAGTGACCAACCTGTGGCCAGACACTTCGCCATCACGAAGCACAGTATGGCCACGTTAAGAAGCATTATTATAGATCACATACCTGCACTACCCAGAGGAGGGAATCGAGCTAAAATCCTGCTCAAACGGGAATGCAGGTGGATATTTATGCTTAATACGTTGTCCCCAAAAGGGTTAAATGAAACTTTGGGCTTACAATGTCATTTATAGACATGTAATAACAATTATATACATACATTTGTACAACAAAATAATTAATAAGCAACTGGTTCATGTTTCAGTAAATAGATTGCCATACTATAAGGGACAGAAGCAGCAAATTAAAGACTTATGAGTGAGTTGTGCTGCATTAAATATATTTTCAGAAGATCAAGTTTAATAGATGCCAAAATAGAGTGCAATGTAGTCATGACACACAGTTGGTAAAGAATATGCTCAGCTTTTATCGTAATCATGGTTTTAAATGTTTGTAACAAAAAATTCTTTTTTCGTGTTGTCAGGTTGCTAAGCAACAGAAAATGAGTGGAACCTTGGCTCGGCGCCGCCTGGTGACGTCGGGATCCAGTGTCGTCAGCTGCCTGCGCGCGGACCCGGCTGCACCGAGCGGCGTGGAGCAGGTGAGTGAGTTTAGCAATTTGTGCACATGTTAGGTAGGGTATAAATGTTTGTAAGTTTGTATGTCATATTGTGTATGATTGTCCCTGACGACGGGCGAGAGCCCGAAACGTAACGTAGGAATAAAGGACGCTATGTTAAATTGAAAAAGCCAGGAGAGTGCCGCCCATTCTTTTGCAAACTATTACAGGGCTACAAACCCAGGGAAGGCACCAGAGCAAAAGACTTTGTGAGACCTTATTTTGAGTGCCGGATCAGACCGCGTATGTATATATATATATATATATATATATATATACTGTTACACAAAGGCACAGCACTCCAGACGACTTGTATAAACAAATGACAGACGGCAATTTGATCAGCAACGTTTCAATGTATTGTACATTGTCCTCAGGCTTACAATCAAACACAAAACATACTTACATAAATAGAGACCTCACCAGGTGTGAAACGCCGTTGATCCGGAAACGGGACAGGAAACCCGCCCAGCGGCGTGTCCGTCAATATGATATCGCTTATAGAGTGTACCTGCATTCTGTTAGACTTAGACTATGTCATTATCATATGTACTTTGTTTCATCTAATCAGTTACCTTGATATGTGATTTACGCTTTATGCATTACAGAGCCAGTTGTATCCACGAGTAGTGTATGTGGTTGTCATGGTGATGGGTGAGCACATGGATGACGTCATTATTGACGGACACGCCGCTGGGCGGGTTTCCTGTCCCGTTTCCGGATCAACGGTGTTTCACACCTGGTGAGGTCTCTATTTATGTAAGTATGTTTTGTGTTTGATTGTAAGCCTGAGGACAATGTACAATACATTGAAACGTTGCTGATCAAATTGCCGTCTGTCATTTGTTTATACAAGTCGTCTGGAGTGCTGTGCCTTTGTGGAACAGTGTATTACTTTATACAGCACGGGCACCCGGCGCAATACTGAAGTTGGTTATGGGAGAGCCGGTACCTTTGTAGTATATATATATATATATATATATATATATATAAATTACTAACAAATTATAATAGCAGGAGTATGTGTGTATGTATATATATATATATATATATATATATATGTATATCTTGAAGATGGAAATAGATAATCATATCATATGTGGGATCATAATGTTCAGAGTCACGTAAACATTAATCTGGTGGGAATAAGAATATTATTATATATTACCACATTAAGTTATTAATAATACCAGATTTATGTATGATTAATGTGATGGGTTTAAGTGGTCATGGGGCGGGAACTCAGATGCAAACAACAGAAACCACATCTCAAGTTCTAGCCATCGCCCACTTCTTGAGCTGACCAATGATCCCCGGTGCACAGGATATGTCCCACCCCCGAACCAATGGAAGAAGAGCACAGAGTGTCTATTGTATTATGTTTTGATCTACTGTATAAAGAGCCAGCTGCATGCCAGGTCACTATCACAGACTCTGAAGGTCATCACCCTTGATGACTGAGGACCGGACCGGGAAGCGCAGGCGAAACCAAAAGTATGTACCATTGACTGTAGCCATTATTCTATTGTATTGTATTGCTTTGTGATTGTAACCCCCTTTCAGAAATAATAGGCTGTGGTGTTGGAACCCAGCCATTTAAATACAATTTGGTGTTGTGTCTTCCTTTCCCTGCTAAGGTTTAAAGTGTATTACTATCGCATGCATAACTGTGAAGGGTTCACTGTGTAACATTGGGTGTGTATGCGCTGTGTGTACTTTGTACAGCCAGCGCGGCGTTTGTACGTAAACTCCGTACACGGTACGGGACTCTGTACGCTAAAGGTGTAACAAGTACGTAGGTTGTGTAATTAAGTATAGCGGCTGCAGCGGCTTCATTTAAAGTGTACGAAATGTCTTTTTAAAGTGTTGCTTGTAGTCCTATATGTAAACCAGCGTTTACACCAGGCAGTCACAGTGGTATACTCTGCTGCCATATGTCCAATGCTTCTGTATAATGATAACAAGTCCCTTACAGTGTTGCTGTGTTGTCCTGCATCAGACCAGTGGTAGTGTCCTGTGCATCAGCCATCAGTCATTCCTGTGCCTTATATTGTGTTATATAACTCCATAAAAATAATGGAGAACAAAAATTTGGAGGATAAAATAGGGAAAGATCAAAAACCACTTCCTCCTAGTGCTAAAGCTGCTGCCACTAGCCATGACATAGATGATAAAATACCATCGTCATCTGTTAAGGCCGATGCCCAATGTGATAGTATAGGGCATGTAAAATCCAAAAAGCCAAAGTTCATCAAAAAGACGCAAAAAAAGAAATTGAAATGGTCTGAGGAGAAACGTAAACTTGCCAATATGCCATTTACGACACGGAGTGGCAAGGAATGGCTGAGGCCCTGGCCTATGTTCATTACTAGTGGTTCAGCTTCACATGACAATGGAAGCCCTCATCCTTTCACTAGAAAAATTAAAAGAGTTAAGCTAGAAAAGCACAGAAAAGAACTGTGCGTTCTGAGATGGTATCACAAATTCCCAAAAAGAGTCCAAGTGTGTCGGTGGTTGCGATGCCTGACCTTCCCAACACTGGATGGAAGAGGTGACTCCTTCCATCATTTGCACGCCCCCTGCAAGTGCTGGAAGGAGCACCCACAGTCCAGTTCCTGATATTGAAATTGAAGATGTCACTGTTGAAGTACACCAGGATGAGGATATGGATGTTCTGAGGAGAAAGTTGACAATGAGGATTCTGATGGTGATGTGGTTTATTTAAGTCAGGCACCGGGGGAGACACCTGTTGTCCATGAGATGAAGAAGCCCATTTGTGATGCCTGGGCAAACTACTAAAAAAGCCACCTCTTTGGTGTGGAATTATTTCTCCACAAATCCACAAGCCATCTTGACACATCCTCCCTTAAACGTCACCTGCAGCGCATTCATCAGAAGTCAATGTCAGGTTGTGAAACTTTGGGTAAGAGCGTAAGGAGTCCACTGACACCTAAATCCCTTCTTCCTCTTGTACCCAAGCTCCTGCAAGCCACACCACCAACTCCCTCGATGTCAACTTCCTCCTCAGTCAGGAACGTCGGTAGTCCTGCAGCCCATGTCACTGTTAAGACTGAGGAGTCCTCTTCTAACTGGGATTCCTCTGGAGGATTCTTGAGTGGTACACCTGCTGTTGCTGCCGCTGCTGTTGTTGCTGCTGGGAATCGATCGTCATCCCAGAGGGAAAGTCGGAAGACCACTTGTACTACTTCCAATAAGCAATTGACTGTCCAACAGTCCTTTTGTTAGGAAGATGAAATATGACAGCAGTCATCCTTATGCAAAACGGATAACTGAGGCCTTGACAGCTATGTTGGTGTTAGGCATGCGTCAGGTATCCGCTATTTGTTCAGTGGGACTTAGAGAATTGTTTGAGGTACTGTGTCCCCGGTATCAAATCCCATCTAGGTTCCACTTATCTAGACAGGCAATACCGAGAATGTACAGAGATGTCATAAAAAGTGTCCTTAGTATCCTACAAAATGCAGTTGTACCCACTTTTTTGTGGTTTCTTTGTACCCACTGTCCACTTAACCACGGACATGTGGACAAGTGGAACAGGGCAGACTAAGGACTATATGTTTGTGACAGCCCACTGGGTAGATGTATGGCCTCCCTATGTGCTATGTACACCTCCCTATGTGCATCGGTCCCTTGCTGTGATGAAAATGAAAATAAACTACAGCTCCCAGCAGCCCTTGCTGCGGGAGCTGTAGTTTACTTTCAGTTCCTTCTATGCAGTCGCGTGTTGTGCCCGCCCAGGCAGAGCCGGATAAAGAGGGGGCACAGGGAACAATCTGACTCCCCAGCCTCCCCCCTCCTGCCTTTAATCATTGCAGCAGTGCTGAGATGGAAAAGAAGAGTTAGCTGGAAGGGGGCGGGGCTACACGGCACTGCAAGTCCAGCCAGCAGCATGGGAGACAGAGAGCTCACTATACAGCAGCAGAAGACCCTAAATATTGAGTATGACACAGGGAAGGGACACTGTATGTGTGTGTGAACACTATATATAGTTTATAGGGTAAAGAGAATTTTCTGGATTCATTTGCACTATATATATATATATATATATATATATATATATACTAGGTGATTCATCGCGCCCTTCACACCGTTGTAAGGGGCTATGCCCCCTTAACCCTTGCACACCCTTGTGGCGTGCAATATTTTTATTATATGGAGTATTACATCCAATCATAATTGTGTGAGTGGTTAAATATTACACAGACAAAGGGCGTGCAATGGTTAAGGGGTGGAAGCCCCTTGCAACAGCATGAACAGCGCACGCAGGGCCTGGTGAATCACCTAGTAGGTGCTTTGGTTGGGGGAGTAGGGGGTGCGGGGAAGAGGCGGATGGGATCCTGGGGTGCCACGGGAGGGGCGGTTACAGTGGTGCCGCAGGTGGGGGAGGGTGCGTGGGTGACGTGGGTGGTGGTCAGAAGCCGCTGCGGGTGGGGGAGCAGCAGTTGCGGGTTTGCCCTGGGTGGGGGAGGGGCGGATGCGGTGGTGCGGTGGGAGGTACGGGGTCGCTGCTGGTGGGGGAGGGGGTCCGAAGCTATTGCGGGTGCTGGAGGGGGTGTGTGGGGGTACTGTGAGTGGCGGAGGGATGGGTAATGCTTATCCTGCTTATCCTGCTTCTCCTCCTGTCAACAGCTAAGCTGCTGTCCTCCCTTATGCAGTGGCTCTCCCAGAGACTCGCACAGCAGGCAGTCACTATTGTTTGTGCCGGTGTCCCAATGTGTCGCATTACAGGGAAGAAGATGTACGCAATAAACTACAGCTCCCAGCAGCCCTAAGGGGCGGAATGCTTCGGTGCTAAGGGCTGCTGGGAGCTGTAGTTTATGTAGTGCGTCTACTTTCCTGTAATGCGGCATGTTGGGACACTGGTGCTAACAATAGTGACTGGCTAGCAGAACTGTGTGACTGGCTGAATCAATGTAAAAGGTGAGAGTGCTGTGCAGTGTCAGTGACACTACACACAGACCCGGCGCTAGCCGCTCAGCAAAGGGATGCAGTGCAGGGAGGCACCAGGAAGGAGAGGTGTTCTCCCTGCTCTGCATCCCTGTGCTGAGCTTTTGCTGCTATCCCTGCAGCTGCAAGCTGCTGTCACACATGCAGCGGTGCCGGGAGCACAAAACCTTTTCTCCCCCTCGGCGCCGGCAGCACAAAACCTCCTCTCCCCCCTCTCCTCCCCTGTGTGAAATTCAGTGGCCGGGAGGGAGCCAAAGTGGGCGTAGCTAAATGGGAGTAAGGGGCGGAGCTACACGGGACCATGCTACAGCAGGAGGATGAGCTGCTACAGCTTTGGCCAGCCAGACTTCATTAGATAAGTGTCTGGAAAGAGTGTGTGTGTGTGTGTGTGTGTGTGTGTGTGTGTGTGTGTGTGTGTGTGTGTGTGTGTGTATATACAGTGTCTGTGTATACTGTATATATGTGTGACTGTGTATGTGTGTAATGTATGTACAGTATGTATGTGTGTGTTTATATATATGTGTGTGTGTGTGTGTGTGTGTGTGTGTGTGTGTGTGTGTGTGTGTGTGTGTGCGACACTGGTACAGGGGGCATTACGTGTGTAAGCAGCACTGCTACAGGGGGC
This sequence comes from Pseudophryne corroboree, assembly GCF_028390025.1. NCBI lineage: Eukaryota > Metazoa > Chordata > Amphibia > Anura > Myobatrachidae > Pseudophryne > Pseudophryne corroboree. The sequence goes on from NC_086453.1 coordinate 230,740,408, forward strand.
ATTACGTGTGTAAGTGGCACTGGTACAGAGGGCGTTATGTGTGTAAGCGGTACTGGTAGAGGGGGCATTACGTGTGTAAGCGTCACTGGTACAGGGGGCGTTACGTGTGTAAGCGTCACTGGTACAAGGGGCGTTACGTGTGTAAGCGTCAGTAGTACAGGGGGCGTTATGTGTGTAAGCGGCACTGGTACAGGGGGCGTTACGTGTCTAAGCGGCACTGGTACAGAGGGCGTTATGTGTGTAAGCGTCACTGCTACAGGGGGCATTACGTGTGTAAGCGTCACTGCTACAGGGGGTGTTACTTGTGTAAGCGTCACTGGTACAGGGGGGCATGACATGTGTAAGCATCACTGGTTCAGGGGGCATTACATGTTTAAGCGTCTCTGGTACAGGGGGCATTACATGTGTAAGTGTCTCTACTACAGGGGTCATTATGTGCACTGTGCGTTTGTAAAGTATGCAAGGTTGCAAATTTATAGGTTGCAGGGGGGCGCCGAACACTCTAGCAACGGCCCTGACTGCACACCCACTGCACTGCACAGCACTCTCACCTTTTACATTGATTCAGCATCCATACATTACCCTCCGCTATATCACCCTCTCTATCCGCTACATTAGCCATCTCGGGGCTTCCAGGCCAGCAGGCCAGGTGCTGTGTTGTGGAGTCAGGGCCTCTGGGGATCTGGGTGCGGCTGTGGTGGGGAGGCACTTCTGTGACATCACACGCAGAGCAGGCTCCGGGGCTCAGAGAGTATGCGGCGCAGGGAGGCCTATGAAAGTCTTCCGCTGCGCAGCTTTCATACACATCTATGCCGGTGGGCGCAGCAGCTTTTGTTCCACCTGCGGCGTGGCTAGGGAGTGGGGATTGTTGATGCCGGAGGGGGCAGGTGGACTGGCAGCAAGACATTGGTGGTCATTCCGAGTTGATCGCTCGCTAGTATCACTGACCTGGTTTGGAAGTGTTGTGGACTCGGGGTTTCTTCCGGTGACCGGGAAGAGGAACCGCCACTGGGTCGCAGTAGAGATGGCCGAATGTAGGTTTTCCTCATGCAGGATTAAGACGGTAGGCAGAAGGCACGGGTGGACGCTTGAAGGTCTCCTGAAAGACAAGACTTGCAAAGGTGCTGATGAATTTGTGAAGAATACCATAAGCTCACTGATAGCGATGTTGAGGTGCTAGAGGCACGGAGGTGCTGGAGGCACGGAGGTGCTGGAGGCACAGAGGCGCTGGTGGCACGGAGGTGCTTGGAGGCACGGAGGTGCTTGGAGGCACGGAGGTGCTGGAGGCACGGAGGTGCTTGGAGGCACGGAGGTGCTGGAGGCACGGAGGTGCTTGGAGGCACGGAGGTGCTTGGAGGCACGGAGGTGCTTGGAGGTTCGTCTGGAAGCGCTGACGCCACAGGGATACGGGAGCTCTGGAGATCGCAACTACAGCAGCAGTAACGATGATACTCAGGCGCCGGAGCTCTGCCCGGCGTCTGAATTTGTACTTCCAGCCAGCACCTGATTGGGGAAGCGCAGATGACGTCACCCGTTCCCCAGTGGACGCCGGGCGCACCCGCGATGTCCACACTACGAGCGCCGGACGGAGCGCCGGGTGCCGGAGACCGCCAGAGAGGACGGCCGCCCGGAGAGCCAGCACCCCCGGAGAGGCAAGTACGGAGGCCGCGACGGCGGCATGACAATACCCCCTCCTCCTGGAGTGGCCCCTGGACACTTTCCTGGTTTCGTAGGGTGTCTAGAATGGAAAATCCAGATTAGTCGAGGAGCCGAGACCTCAGAAGCCTTTATCCAACTTCTCTCCTCAGGACCATACCCTTTCCATTCCACCAGATATTGCAGATTCTTGTGAAGGTAACGAGAGTCCAGAATAGTTTTGATCTCGAAGTCTGTTCCTGTTTCAGTTTCCACTGAGGTGGGGCTAGAGGACTTTGAATGAAAACGATTAAGGACGAGAGGACGAAGAAGAGAAACATGGAAGGCATTTGGTATACGTAGGTGAGAAGGTAAACCCAACTTACAGACCACGGGATTCAGGACTTGTAGCACAGGGTAAGGACTGATGAATCTTGGAGCAAACTTCATAGTGGGCACCTTCAACCGGAGATTACGTGTGGACAGCCATACCCTATCACCAACCTTGTATTGAGGAGCGGCTCGCCGTTTCTTATCTGCGAAGAACTTGTATCGGACTGAAACCTTTTTAAGACTAGCATGAATCTTACTCCAAATTTGTCTGAAGTGTAGTAGAGTGGACGTTACAGCTGGAACCTCTTCTGTCGGAAGACTTGGTAATTCCGGAACTTGTGGGTGGAACCCATAGTTGACGAAGAACGGAGACTCACCAGTGGAAGAATGAAATGAATGGTTATGGGCAAACTCCGCCCAAGGTAACAACTCCACCCAGTTGTCCTGTGAAGGGGAGAGATAAAGGCGAAGGAAAGTCTCTAGATCTTGATTGACTCGTTCCGTTTGTCCATTCCTTTGGGGATGATAAGCGGACGAAAACTTAAGTTTAATCTGCAAGGCCGAGCAGAGAGCTTTCCAAAACCTTGCGGTGAACTGTACCCCTCGATCAGAGACTATTTCCTGAGGCAACCCATGCAATCGAAAATGTTCTCGGATGAATAATAGAGCTAGTTTAGGAGCTGTCGGCAGACCAGTCAATGGAACGAAGTGCGCCATCTTCGGAAAAACGGTCGACTATCACCCAGACGGTGTTGCAACCTTTGGAACAGGGCAAGTCAGTGATGAAGTCCATGGAAATTTGAGTCCAGGGTTTCATAGGAATGGGCAGAGGACGAAGCAACCCAGCAGGAGGCAGGCGAGGAGATTTATGTTGTGTACACTGTGGACAAGAATTAACGTAATCCTGTACATCCTTCCTCATGGTGTCCCACCAGTAAGATCTTTGCAGAAACTTGTACATCTTCTGGGCGCCGGGATGACCGGAAAACTTGGAGATATGGGCCCACTGTAGTATTCTCGGCCGGAATTTAGCTGGTACGGACATTCTTCCCGGGGGAGGAGCTGGAGTAGTTGAGGCAGCGGAGACAGAAATTGGATTTAGAATTAAACTCCGCTCGAAAGAATCATCTTCGTCTGTGGAAGTTTGTGAATGGGACAGCGCATCCGCTTTAGTATTGAAAGTCCCGGCCCGGTACTTGATAACAAAAGAAAATCGAGTGAAGAAGAGTGCCCATCTAGCTTGGCGAGGATTCAAGCATTGTGTAGTTTTGATATACAACAAATTTTTGTGATCAGTGTAAATGGTAATCACATGTTTGGCCCCTTCTAAAAGATATCTCCACTCTACCAAGGCAGATTTAATTGCCAAAAGTTCCTGGTCTCCAATATTGTAATTTCGTTCGGCCAGTGAGAATTTACGAGAGTGGAAGCCACACGGATGTAATTTCTTATCTGAGGAGTACTGAGAGAGAACGGCCCCAACTCCGACCGAAGATGCGTCAACTTCTAGGAAGAAAGGTTCTTCGAAATTTGGTTGTTGGAGTACTGGAGCGGACATGAAAGCTAATTTCAAGTGGGAAAAAGCCTCAATGGCTTCGGGAGGCCACAAACTCGGGTTAGAGCCCTTTCTCGTCAAGGCAGTAATGGGCGCAACAATGGTGGAGAAAGCCCTAACAAATTTCCTGTAGTAATTCGCAAAGCCCAGGAATCTTTGTATTGCTTTCAAAGAGAGAGGCTGAGTCCAGTCACGAATGGCAGAGAGCTTCTCCGGATCCATGCGAAGCTCCGTCCCCGAGATGATATAACCGAGGAAGGGAACCGATGTCACTTCGAAGTTACACTTGGAGAACTTAGCACAGAGATGATTCTTTCGTAAACGGTGGAGTACCGGTGTTCAACAAGATCTTTGGAAAAAATCAGTATGTCGTCTAAATATACCACAACACTTCGATATAACATGTCTCGGAAGATTTCGTTGACGAATCCCTGGAAGACGGCAGGAGCGTTACTAAGGCCAAACGGCATCACCAGGTATTCGTAATGCCCATCCCGGGTATTGAAGGCGGTCTTCCATTCATCCCCTTCTCGGATGCGTATTAGATTATAAGCACCCCTCAAATCGAGCTTGGAGAAAACTCGGGTGCCACTAACCTTAGCAAATAACTCCGTGATTAGTGGCAAGGGGTATTTATTCTTGATGGTGATATCGTTTAAGCCGCGGTAGTCGATACATGGTCTCAACCCCCCGTCCTTCTACTTCACGAAAAAGAAGCACGCTCCAGCAGGGGAGGAAGAGGGGCGAATGAATCCCTTGAGCAGATTGGACTTAATATAGTCCGACATAGCTTGGGTCTCGGGAAGTGACAAAGGATATGTGCGGCCACGGGGCGGCATCCTCATTGGGATAAGGTCAATAGGGCAGTCCCAAGGCCTATGAGGTGGTAACTGGTCAGCCGCCTTTTCCGAAAACACATCCTTGAACCCCTGATACGCCTCCGGAATATGCTCTTCATCCGACTTAGAAGAGACACGGAGCGGACAAACGGGAGTGAGACAGTTAGCATGACAAAAAGAACTCCAAGACAGAATTTGAGAGGACTTCTAGTCAATGTGGGGATTATGAATTTTGAGCCAAGGCATTCCGAGGACCAGATCATGATGCATTTCCGGAATCACCAAGAATTCCAGACATTCTTGATGTAGAGCCCCAACCTGCAGCTTAACTGGCTCCGTGCTTGGAGGCACGGAGGTGCTGGAGGCACGGAGGTGCTTGGAGGTGCTTGGAGGCACGGAGGTGCTTGGAGGTTCGTCTGGAAGCGCTGACGCCACAGGGATACGGGAGCTCTGGAGATCACAACTACAGCAGCAGTAACGATGATACTCAGGCGCCGGAGCTCTGCCCGGCGTCTGAATTTGTACTTCCAGCCAGCACCTGATTGGGGAAGCGCAGATGACGTCACCCGTTCCCCAGTGGACGCCGGGCGCACCCGCGATGTCCACACTACGAGCGCCGGACGGAGCGCCGGGTGCCGAAGACCGCCAGAGAGGACGGCCGCCCGGAGAGCCAGCACCCCCGGAGAGGCAAGTACGGAGGCTGCGACGGCGGCATGACAGTACCCCCTCCTCCTGGAGTGGCCCCTGGACACTTTCCTGGTTTCGTAGGGTGTCTAGAATGGAAAATCCAGATTAGTCGAGGAGCCGAGACCTCAGAAGCCTTTATACAACTTCTCTCCTCAGGACCATACCCTTTCCATTCCACCAGATATTGCAGATTCTTGTGAAGGTAACGAGAGTCCAGAATAGTTTTGATCTCGAAGTCTGTTCCTGTTTCAGTTTCCACTGAGGTGGGGCTAGAGGACTTTGAATGAAAACGATTAAGGACGAGAGGACGAAGAAGAGAAACATGGAAGGCATTTGGTATACGTAGGTGAGAAGGTAAACCCAACTTACAGACCACGGGATTCAGGACTTGTAGCACAGGGTAAGGACCGATGAATCTTGGAGCAAACTTCATAGTGGGCACCTTCAACCGGAGATTACGTGTGGACAGCCATACCCTATCACCAACCTTGTATTGAGGAGCGGCTCGCCGTTTCTTATCTGCGAAGAACTTGTATCGGACTGAAACCTTTTTAAGACTAGCATGAATCTTACTCCAAATTTGTCTGAAGTGTAGTAGAGTGGACGTTACAGCTGGAACCTCTTCTGTCGGAAGACTTGGTAATTCCGGAACTTGTGGGTGGAACCCATAGTTGACGAAGAACGGAGACTCACCAGTGGAAGAATGAAATGAATGGTTATGGGCAAACTCCGCCCAAGGTAACAACTCCACCCAGTTGTCCTGTGAAGGGGAGAGATAAAGGCGAAGGAAAGTCTCTAGATCTTGATTGACTCATTCCGTTTGTCCATTCCTTTGGGGATGATAAGCGGATGAAAACTTAAGTTTAATCTGCAAGGCCGAGCAGAGAGCTTTCCAAAACCTTGCGGTGAACTGTACCCCTCGATCAGAGACTATTTCCTGAGGCAACCCATGCAATCGAAAATGTTCTCGGATGAATAATAGAGCTAGTTTAGGAGCTGTCGGCAGACCAGTCAATGGAACGAAGTGCGCCATCTTCGAAAAACGGTCGACGATCACCCAGACGGTGTTGCAACCTTTGGAACAGGGCAAGTCAGTGATGAAGTCCATGGAAATTTGAGTCCAGGGTTTCATAGGAATGGGCAGAGGACGAAGCAACCCAGCAGGAGGCAGGCGAGGAGATTTATGTTGTGTACACTGTGGACAAGAATTAACGTAATCCTGTACATCCTTCCTCATGGTGTCCCACCAGTAAGATCTTTGCAGAAACTTGTACATCTTCTGGGCGCCGGGATGACCGGAAAACTTGGAGATATGGGCCCACTGTAGTATTCTCGGCCGGAATTTAGCTGGTACGGACATTCTTCCCGGGGGAGGAGCTGGAGTAGTTGAGGCAGCGGAGACAGAAATTGGATTTAGAATTAAACTCCGCTTGAAAGAATCATCTTCGTCTGTGGAAGTTTGTGAATGGGACAGCGCATCCGCTTTAGTATTGAAAGTCCCGGCCCGGTACTTGATAACAAAAGAAAATCGAGTGAAGAAGAGTGCCCATCTAGCTTGGCGAGGATTCAAGCATTGTGCAGTTTTGATATACAACAAATTTTTGTGATCAGTGTAAATGGTAATCACATGTTTGGCCCCTTCTAAAAGATATCTCCACTCTACCAAGGCAGATTTAATTGCCAAAAGTTCCTGGTCTCCAATAGTGTAATTTCGTTCGGCCAGTGAGAATTTACGAGAGTGGAAGCCACACGGATGTAATTTCTTATCTGAGGAGTACTGATAGAGAACGGCCCCAACTCCGACCGAAGATGCGTCAACTTCTAGGAAGAAAGGTTCTTCGAAATTTGGTTGCTGGAGTACTGGAGCGGACATGAAAGCTGATTTCAAGTGGGAAAAAGCCTCAATGGCTTCGGGAGGCCACAAACTCGGGTTAGAGCCCTTTCTCGTCAAGGCAGTAATGGGCGCAACAATGGTGGAGAAAGCCCTAACGAATTTCCTGTAGTAATTCGCAAAGCCCAGGAATCTTTGTATTGCTTTCAAAGAGAGAGGCTGAGTCCAGTCACGAATGGCAGAGAGCTTCTCCGGATCCATGCGAAGCTCCGTCCCCGAGATGATATAACCGAGGAAGGGAACCGATGTCACTTCGAAGTTACACTTGGAGAACTTAGCACAGAGATGATTCTTTCGTAAACGGTGGAGTACCGGTGTTCAACAAGATCTTTGGAAAAAATCAGTATGTCGTCTAAATATACCACAACACTTCGATATAACATGTCTCGGAAGATTTCGTTGACGAATCCCTGGAAGATGGCAGGAGCGTTACTAAGGCCAAACGGCATCACCAGGTATTCGTAATGCCCATCCCGGGTATTGAAGGCGGTCTTCCATTCATCCCCTTCTCGGATGCGTATTAGATTATAAGCACCCCTCAAATCGAGCTTGGAGAAAACTCGGGTGCCACTAACCTTAGCAAATAACTCCGTGATTAGTGGCAAGGGGTATTTATTCTTGATGGTGATATCGTTTAAGCTGCGGTAGTCGATACATGGTCTCAACCCCCCGTCCTTCTACTTCACGAAAAAGAAGCACGCTCCAGCAGGGGAGGAAGAGGGGCGAATGAATCCCTTGAGCAGATTGGACTTAATATAGTCCGACATAGCTTGGGTCTCGGGAAGTGACAAAGGATATGTGCGGCCACGGGGCGGCATCCTCCCTGGGATAAGGTCAATAGGGCAGTCCCAAGGCCTATGAGGTGGTAACTGGTCAGCCGCCTTTTCCGAAAACACATCCTTGAACCCCTGATACGCCTCCGGAATATGCTCTTCATCCGACTTAGAAGAGACACGGAGCGGACAAACGGGAGTGAGACAGTTAGCATGACAAAAAGAACTCCAAGACAGAATTTGAGAGGACTTCTAGTCAATGTGGGGATTATGAATTTTGAGCCAAGGCATTCCGAGGACCAGATCATGATGCATTTCCGGAATCACCAAGAATTCCAGACATTCTTGATGTAGAGCCCCAACCTGCAGCTTAACTGGCTCCGTGCTTGGAGGCACGGAGGTGCTGGAGGCACGGAGGTGCTTGGAGGCACGGAGGTGCTTGGAGGTGCTTGGAGGCACGGAGGTGCTTGGAGGTTCGTCTGGAAGCGCTGACGCCACAGGGATACGGGAGCTCTGGAGATCACAACTACAGCAGCAGTAACGATGATACTCAGGCGCCGGAGCTCTGCCCGGCGTCTGAATTTGTACTTCCAGCCAGCACCTGATTGGGGAAGCGCAGATGACGTCACCCGTTCCCCAGTGGACGCCGGGCGCACCCGCGATGTCCACACTACGAGCGCCGGACGGAGCGCCGGGTGCCGAAGACCGCCAGAGAGGACGGCCGCCTGGAGAGCCAGCACCCCCGGAGAGGCAAGTACGGAGGCTGCGACGGCGGCATGACAGTACCCCCTCCTCCTGGAGTGGCCCCTGGACACTTTCCTGGTTTCGTAGGGTGTCTAGAATGGAAAATCCAGATTAGTCGAGGAGCCGAGACCTCAGAAGCCTTTATCCAACTTCTCTCCTCAGGACCATACCCTTTCCATTCCACCAGATATTGCAGATTCTTGTGAAGGTAACGAGAGTCCAGAATAGTTTTGATCTCGAAGTCTGTTCCTGTTTCAGTTTCCACTGAGGTGGGGCTAGAGGACTTTGAATGAAAACGATTAAGGATGAGAGGACGAAGAAGAGAAACATGGAAGGCATTTGGTATACGTAGGTGAGAAGGTAAACCCAACTTACAGACCACGGGATTCAGGACTTGTAGCACAGGGTAAGGACCGATGAATCTTGGAGCAAACTTCATAGTGGGCACCTTCAACCGGAGATTACGTGTGGACAGCCATACCCTATCACCAACCTTGTATTGAGGAGCGGCTCGCCGTTTCTTATCTGCGAAGAACTTGTATCGGACTGAAACCTTTTTAAGACTAGCATGAATCTTACTCCAAATTTGTCTGAAGTGTAGTAGAGTGGACGTTACAGCTGGAACCTCTTCTGTCGGAAGACTTGGTAATTCCGGAACTTGTGGGTGGAACCCATAGTTGACGAAGAACGGAGACTCACCAGTGGAAGAATGAAATGAATGGTTATGGGCAAACTCCGCCCAAGGTAACAACTCCACCCAGTTGTCCTGTGAAGGGGAGAGATAAAGGCGAAGGAAAGTCTCTAGATCTTGATTGACTCATTCCGTTTGTCCATTCCTTTGGGGATGATAAGCGGACGAAAACTTAAGTTTAATCTGCAAGGCCGAGCAGAGAGCTTTCCAAAACCTTGCGGTGAACTGTACCCCTCGATCAGAGACTATTTCCTGAGGCAACCCATGCAATCGAAAATGTTCTCGGATGAATAATAGAGCTAGTTTAGGAGCTGTCGGCAGACCAGTCAATGGAACGAAGTGCGCCATCTTCGAAAAACGGTCGACGATCACCCAGACGGTGTTGCAACCTTTGGAACAGGGCAAGTCAGTGATGAAGTCCATGGAAATTTGAGTCCAGGGTTTCATAGGAATGGGCAGAGGACGAAGCAACCCAGCAGGAGGCAGGCGAGGAGATTTATGTTGTGTACACTGTGGACAAGAATTAACGTAATCCTGTACATCCTTCCTCATGGTGTCCCACCAGTAAGATCTTTGCAGAAACTTGTACATCTTCTGGGCGCCGGGATGACCGGAAAACTTGGAGATATGGGCCCACTGTAGTATTCTCGGCCGGAATTTAGCTGGTACGGACATTCTTCCCGGGGGAGGAGCTGGAGTAGTTGAGGCAGCGGAGACAGAAATTGGATTTAGAATTAAACTCCGCTTGAAAGAATCATCTTCGTCTGTGGAAGTTTGTGAATGGGACAGCGCATCCGCTTTAGTATTGAAAGTCCCGGCCCGGTACTTGATAACAAAAGAAAATCGAGTGAAGAAGAGTGCCCATCTAGCTTGGCGAGGATTCAAGCATTGTGCAGTTTTGATATACAACAAATTTTTGTGATCAGTGTAAATGGTAATCACATGTTTGGCCCCTTCTAAAAGATATCTCCACTCTACCAAAGCAGATTTAATTGCCAAAAGTTCCTGGTCTCCAATAGTGTAATTTCGTTCGGCCAGTGAGAATTTACGAGAGTGGAAGCCACACGGATGTAATTTCTTATCTGAGGAGTACTGAGAGAGAACGGCCCCAACTCCGACCGAAGATGCGTCAACTTCTAGGAAGAAAGATTCTTCGAAATTTGGTTGTTGGAGTACTGGAGCGGACATGAAAGCTGATTTCAAGTGGGAAAAAGCCTCAATGGCTTCGGGAGGCCACAAACTCGGGTTAGAGCCCTTTCTCGTCAAGGCAGTAATGGGCGCAACAATGGTGGAGAAAGCCCTAACGAATTTCCTGTAGTAATTCGCAAAGCCCAGGAATCTTTGTATTGCTTTCAAAGAGAGAGGCTGAGTCCAGTCACGAATGGCAGAGAGCTTCTCCGGATCCATGCGAAGCTCCGTCCCCGAGATGATATAACCGAGGAACGGAACCGATGTCACTTCGAAGTTACACTTAGAGAACTTAGCACAGAGATGATTCTTTCGTAAACGGTGGAGTACCGGTGTTCAACAAGATCTTTGGAAAAAATCAGTATGTCGTCTAAATATACCACAACACTTCGATATAACATGTCTCGGAAGATTTCGTTGACGAATCCCTGGAAGACGGCAGGAGCGTTACTAAGGCCAAACGGCATCACCAGGTATTCGTAATGCCCATCCCGGGTATTGAAGGCGGTCTTCCATTCATCCCCTTCTCGGATGCGTATTAGATTATAAGCACCCCTCAAATCGAGCTTGGAGAAAACTCGGGTGCCACGAACCTTAGCAAATAACTCCGTGATTAGTGGCAAGGGGTATTTATTCTTGATGGTGATATCGTTTAAGCCGCGGTAGTCGATACATGGTCTCAACCCCCCGTCCTTCTACTTCACGAAAAAGAAGCACGCTCCAGCAGGGGAGGAAGAGGGGCGAATGAATCCCTTGAGCAGATTGGACTTAATATAGTCTGACATAGCTTGGGTCTCGGGAAGTGACAAAGGATATGTGCGGCCACGGGGCGGCATCCTCCCTGGGATAAGGTCAATAGGGCAGTCCCAAGGCCTATGAGGTGGTAACTGGTCAGCCGCCTTTTCCGAAAACACATCCTTGAACCCCTAATACGCCTCCGGAATATGCTCTTCATCCGACTTAGAAGAGACACGGAGCGGACAAATGGGAGTGAGACAGTTAGCATGACAAAAAGAACTCCAAGACAGAATTTGAGAGGACTTCTAGTCAATGTGGGGATTATGAATTTTGAGCCAAGGCATTCCGAGGACCAGATCATGATGCATTTCCGGAATCACCAAGAATTCCAAACATTCTTGATGTAGAGCCCCAACCTGCAGCTTAACTGGCTCCGTGCTTGGAGGCACGGAGGTGCTGGAGGCACGGAGGTGCTTGGAGGCACGGAGGTGCTTGGAGGTGCTTGGAGGCATGGAGGTGCTTGGAGGTTCGTCTGGAAGCGCTGACGCCACAGGGATACGGGAGCTCTGGAGATCACAACTACAGCAGCAGTAACGATGATACTCAGGCGCCGGAGCTCTGCCCGGCGTCTGAATTTGTACTTCCCGCCAGCACCTGATTGGGGAAGCGCAGATGACGTCACCCGTTCCCCAGTGGACGCCGGGCGCACCCGCGATGTCCACACTACGAGCGCCGGACGGAGCGCCGGGTGCCGGAGACCGACAGAGAGGACGGCCGCCCGGAGAGCCAGCACCCCCGGAGAGGCAAGTACGGAGGCCGCGACGGCGGCATGACAGTACCCCCTCCTCCTGGAGTGGCCCCTGGACACTTTCCTGGTTTCGTAGGGTGTCTAGAATGGAAAATCCAGATTAGTCGAGGAGCCGAGACCTCAGAAGCCTTTATCCAACTTCTCTCCTCAGGACCATACCCTTTCCATTCCACCAGATATTGCAGATTCTTGTGAAGGTAACGAGAGTCCAGAATAGTTTTGATCTCGAAGTCTGTTCCTGTTTCAGTTTCCACTGAGGTGGGGCTAGAGGACTTTGAATGAAAACGATTAAGGACGAGAGGACGAAGAAGAGAAACATGGAAGGCATTTGGTATACGTAGGTGAGAAGGTAAACCCAACTTACAGACCACGGGATTCAGGACTTGTAGCACAGGGTAAGGACCGATGAATCTTGGAGCAAACTTCATAGTGGGCACCTTCAACCGGAGATTACGTGTGGACAGCCATACCCTATCACCAACCTTGTATTGAGGAGCGGCTCGCCGTTTCTTATCTGCGAAGAACTTGTATCGGACTGAAACCTTTTTAAGACTAGCATGAATCTTACTCCAAATTTGTCTGGAGTGTAGTAGAGTGGACGTTACAGCTGGAACCTCTTCTGTCGGAAGACTTGGTAATTCCGGAACTTGTGGGTGGAACCCATAGTTGACGAAGAACGGAGACTCACCAGTGGAAGAATGAAATGAATGGTTATGGGCAAACTCCGCCCAAGGTAACAACTCCACCCAGTTGTCCTGTGAAGGGGAGAGATAAAGGCGAAGGAAAGTCTCTAGATCTTGATTGACTCGTTCCGTTTGTCCATTCCTTTGGGGATGATAAGCGGACGAAAACTTAAGTTTAATCTGCAAGGCCGAGCAGAGAGCTTTCCAAAACCTTGCGGTGAACTGTACCCCTCGATCAGAGACTATTTCCTGAGGCAACCCATGCAATCGAAAATGTTCTCGGATGAATAATAGAGCTAGTTTAGGAGCTGTCGGCAGACCAATCAATGGAACGAAGTGCGCCATCTTCGAAAAACGGTCGACGATCACCCAGACGGTGTTGCAACCTTTGGAACAGGGCAAGTCAGTGATGAAGTCCATGGAAATTTGAGTCCAGGGTTTCATAGGAATGGGCAGAGGACGAAGCAACCCAGCAGGAGGCAGGCGAGGAGATTTATGTTGTGTACACTGTGGACAAGAATTAACGTAATCCTGTACATCCTTCCTCATGGTGTCCCACCAGTAAGATCTTTGCAGAAACTTGTACATCTTCTGGGCGCCGGGATGACCGGAAAACTTGGAGATATGGGCCCACTGTAGTATTCTCGGCCGGAATTTAGCTGGTACGGACATTCTTCCCGGGGGAGGAGCTGGAGTAGTTGAGGCAGCGGAGACAGAAATTGGATTTAGAATTAAACTCCGCTCGAAAGAATCATCTTCGTCTGTGGAAGTTTGTGAATGGGACAGCGCATCCGCTTTAGTATTGAAAGTTCCGGCCCGGTACTTGATAACAAAAGAAAATCGAGTGAAGAAGAGTGCCCATCTAGCTTGGCGAGGATTCAAGCATTGTGCAGTTTTGATATACAACAAATTTTTGTGATCAGTGTAAATGGTAATCACATGTTTGGCCCCTTCTAAAAGATATCTCCACTCTACCAAGGCAGATTTAATTGCCAAAAGTTCCTGGTCTCCAATAGTGTAATTTCGTTTGGCCAGTGAGAATTTACGAGAGTGGAAGCCACATGGATGTAATTTCTTATCTGAGGAGTACTGAGAGAGAACGGCCCCAACTCCGACCGAAGATGCGTCAACTTCTAGGAAGAAAGGTTCTTCGAAATTTGGTTGTTGGAGTACTGGAGCGGACATGAAAGCTGATTTCAAGTGGGAAAAAGCCTCAATGGCTTCGGGAGGCCACAAACTCGGGTTAGAGCCCTTTCTCGTCAAGGCAGTAATGGGCGCAACAATGGTGGAGAAAGCCCTAACGAATTTCCTGTAGTAATTCGCAAAGCCCAGGAATCTTTGTATTGCTTTCAAAGAGAGAGGCTGAGTCCAGTCACGAATGGCAGAGAGCTTCTCCGGATCCATGCGAAGCTCCGTCCCCGAGATGATATAACCGAGGAACGGAACCGATGTCACTTCGAAGTTACACTTGGAGAACTTAGCACAGAGATGATTCTTTCGTAAATGGTGGAGTACCGGTGTTCAACAAGATCTTTGGAAAAAATCAGTATGTCGTCTAAATATACCACAACACTTCGATATAACATGTCTCGGAAGATTTCGTTGACGAATCCCTGGAAGACGGCAGGAGCGTTACTAAGGCCAAACGGCATCACCAGGTATTCGTAATGCCCATCCCGGGTATTGAAGGCGGTCTTCCATTCATCCCCTTCTCGGATGCGTATTAGATTATAAGCACCCCTCAAATCGAGCTTGGAGAAAACTCGGGTGCCACGAACCTTAGCAAATAACTCCGTGATTAGTGGCAAGGGGTATTTATTCTTGATGGTGATATCGTTTAAGCCGCGGTAGTCGATACATGGTCTCAACCCCCCGTCCTTCTACTTCACGAAAAAGAAGCACGCTCCAGCAGGGGAGGAAGAGGGGCGAATGAATCCCTTGAGCAGATTGGACTTAATATAGTCCGACATAGCTTGGGTCTCGGGAAGTGACAAAGGATATGTGCGGCCACGGGGCGGCATCCTCCCTGGGATAAGGTCAATAGGGCAGTCCCAAGGCCTATGAGGTGGTAACTGGTCAGCCGCCTTTTCCGAAAACACATCCTTGAACCCCTAATACGCCTCCGGAATATGCTCTTCATCCGACTTAGAAGAGACACGGAGCGGACAAATGGGAGTGAGACAGTTAGCATGACAAAAAGAACTCCAAGACAGAATTTGAGAGGACTTCTAGTCAATGTGGGGATTATGAATTTTGAGCCAAGGCATTCCGAGGACCAGATCATGATGCATTTCCGGAATCACCAAGAATTCCAAACATTCTTGATGTAGAGCCCCAACCTGCAGCTTAACTGGCTCCGTGCTTGGAGGCACGGAGGTGCTGGAGGCACGGAGGTGCTTGGAGGCACGGAGGTGCTTGGAGGTGCTTGGAGGCACGGAGGTGCTTGGAGGTTCGTCTGGAAGCGCTGACGCCACAGGGATACGGGAGCTCTGGAGATCACAACTACAGCAGCAGTAACGATGATACTCAGGCGCCGGAGCTCTGCCCGGCGTCTGAAGTTGTACTTCCAGCCAGCACCTGATTGGGGAAGCGCAGATGACGTCACCCGTTCCCCAGTGGACGCCGGGCGCACCCGCGATGTCCACACTACGAGCGCCGGACGGAGCGCCGGGTGCCGGAGACCGCCAGAGAGGACGGCCGCCCGGAGAGCCAGCACCCCCGGAGGGGCAAGTACGGAGGCCGCGACGGCGGCATGACAGTACCCCCTCCTCCTGGAGTGGCCCCTGGACACTTTCCTGGTTTCGTAGGGTGTCTAGAATGGAAAATCCAGATTAGTCGAGGAGCCGAGACCTCAGAAGCCTTTATCCAACTTCTCTCCTCAGGACCATACCCCTTTCCATTCCACCAGATATTGCAGATTCTTGTGAAGGTAACGAGAGTCCAGAATAGTTTTGATCTCGAAGTCTGTTCCTGTTTCAGTTTCCACTGAGGTGGGGCTAGAGGACTTTGAATGAAAACGATTAAGGACGAGAGGACGAAGAAGAGAAACATGGAAGGCATTTGGTATACGTAGGTGAGAAGGTAAACCCAACTTACAGACCACGGGATTCAGGACTTGTAGCACAGGGTAAGGACCGATGAATCTTGGAGCAAACTTCATAGTGGGCACCTTCAACCGGAGATTACGTGTGGACAGCCATACCCTATCACCAACCTTGTATTGAGGAGCGGCTCGCCGTTTCTTATCTGCGAAGAACTTGTATCGGACTGAAACCTTTTTAAGACTAGCATGAATCTTACTCCAAATTTGTCTGAAGTGTAGTAGAGTGGACGTTACAGCTGGAACCTCTTCTGTCGGAAGACTTGGTAATTCCGGAACTTGTGGGTGGAACCCATAGTTGACGAAGAACGGAGACTCACCAGTGGAAGAATGAAATGAATGGTTATGGGCAAACTCCGCCCAAGGTAACAACTCCACCCAGTTGTCCTGTGAAGGGGAGAGATAAAGGCGAAGGAAAGTCTCTAGATCTTGATTGACTCGTTCCGTTTGTCCATTCCTTTGGGGATGATAAGCGGACGAAAACTTAAGTTTAATCTGCAAGGCCGAGCAGAGAGCTTTCCAAAACCTTGCGGTGAACTGTACCCCTCGATCAGAGACTATTTCCTGAGGCAACCCATGCAATCGAAAATGTTCTCGGATGAATAATAGAGCTAGTTTAGGAGCTGTCGGCAGACCAGTCAATGGAACGAAGTGCGCCATCTTCGAAAAACGGTCGACGATCACCCAGACGGTGTTGCAACCTTTGGAACAGGGCAAGTCAGTGATGAAGTCCATGGAAATTTGAGTCCAGGGTTTCATAGGAATGGGCAGAGGACGAAGCAACCCAGCAGGAGGCAGGCGAGGAGATTTATGTTGTGTACACTGTGGACAAGAATTAACGTAATCCTGTACATCCTTCCTCATGGTGTCCCACCAGTAAGATCTTTGCAGAAACTTGTACATCTTCTGGGCGCCGGGATGACCGGAAAACTTGGAGATATGGGCCCACTGTAGTATTCTCGGCCGGAATTTAGCTGGTACGGACATTCTTCCCGGGGGAGGAGCTGGAGTAGTTGAGGCAGCGGAGACAGAAATTGGATTTAGAATTAAACTCCGCTCGAAAGAATCATCTTCGTCTGTGGAAGTTTGTGAATGGGACAGCGCATCCGCTTTAGTATTGAAAGTTCCGGCCCGGTACTTGATAACAAAAGAAAATCGAGTGAAGAAGAGTGCCCATCTAGCTTGGCGAGGATTCAAGCATTGTGCAGTTTTGATATACAACAAATTTTTGTGATCAGTGTAAATGGTAATCACATGTTTGGCCCCTTCTAAAAGATATCTCCACTCTACCAAGGCAGATTTAATTGCCAAAAGTTCCTGGTCTCCAATAGTGTAATTTCGTTCGGCCAGTGAGAATTTACGAGAGTGGAAGCCACACGGATGTAATTTCTTATCTGAGGAGTACTGAGAGAGAACGGCCCCAACTCCGACCGAAGATGCGTCAACTTCTAGGAAGAAAGGTTCTTCGAAATTTGGTTGTTGGAGTACTGGAGCGGACATGAAAGCTGATTTCAAGTGGGAAAAAGCCTCAATGGCTTCGGGAGGCCACAAACTCGGGTTAGAGCCCTTTCTCGTCAAGGCAGTAATGGGCGCAACAATGGTGGAGAAAGCCCTAACGAATTTCCTGTAGTAATTCGCAAAGCCCAGGAATCTTTGTATTGCTTTCAAAGAGAGAGGCTGAGTCCAGTCACGAATGGCAGAGAGCTTCTCCGGATCCATGCGAAGCTCCGTCCCCGAGATGATATAACCGAGGAACGGAACCGATGTCACTTCGAAGTTACACTTGGAGAACTTAGCACAGAGATGATTCTTTCGTAAACGGTGGAGTACCGGTGTTCAACAAGATCTTTGGAAAAAATCAGTATGTCGTCTAAATATACCACAACACTTCGATATAACATGTCTCGGAAGATTTCGTTGACGAATCCCTGGAAGACGGCAGGAGCGTTACTAAGGCCAAACGGCATCACCAGGTATTCGTAATGCCCATCCCGGGTATTGAAGGCGGTCTTCCATTCATCCCCTTCTCGGATGCGTATTAGATTATAAGCACCCCTCAAATCGAGCTTGGAGAAAACTCGGGTGCCACGAACCTTAGCAAATAACTCCGTGATTAGTGGCAAGGGGTATTTATTCTTGATGGTGATATCGTTTAAGCCGCGGTAGTCGATACATGGTCTCGACCCCCCGTCCTTCTACTTCACGAAAAAGAAGCACGCTCCAGCAGGGGAGGAAGAGGGGCGAATGAATCCCTTGAGCAGATTGGACTTAATATAGTCCGACATAGCTTGGGTCTCGGGAAGTGACAAAGGATATGTGCGGCCACGGGGCGGCATCCTCCCTGGGTTAAGGTCAATAGGGCAGTCCCAAGGCCTATGAGGTGGTAACTGGTCAGCCGCCTTTTCCGAAAACACATCCTTGAACCCCTGATACGCCTCCGGAATATGCTCTTCATCCGACTTAGAAGAGACACGGAGCGGACAAACGGGAGTGAGACAGTTAGCATGACAAAAAGAACTCCAAGACAGAATTTGAGAGGACTTCTAGTCAATGTGGGGATTATGAATTTTGAGCCAAGGCATTCCGAGGACCAGATCATGATGCATTTCCGGAATCACCAAGAATTCCAGACATTCTTGATGTAGAGTCCCAACCTGCAGCTTAACTGGCTCCGTGCGCCACGTTATGAGACCCTTGGAAATTCTAGTACCATTGATAGCCATCAACGAAATAGGCCTCTCGATAGGCCGTACCTTTAAATCCATGCTTTGGACACAGAAAGAAGAAACGAAGTTCCCTGCAGCTCCGGAATCCAACAGGGCCTCACAAGACTTGGAGACTGACTTGGTGATTAAAGACACAGGAAGCAAACAATCCAAAAGCGGAGAAGATTTAGTCGTAACCCCCAACTTGACTCCTCCAGAACAAGCTAGGCCTGCCCGTTTCCCGGACGAGATTTACAAAACTTGAGGAAATGATCTGCGGCTCCACAGTAAAGGCAAAGTTTACCCTCACGACGACGCTGTCGTTCCTCCGGAGACAGTCGGGACCGGTTAATTTGCATGGGTTCGTCCGAGCTGGGCACAGCCGCCGGCCTAGGAGGAGGATGCCGGAACCTGGAACGATCTGAACGACTACGTTCTCCTCCGCGCTCCTGCATCTGAAGATCCACCTTGACGCAAAGGGAGATCAACTCTTCTAATGGATCCGGCAGATCCCTAGTGACCAACTCATCTTTCAGCCGGTCGGAGAGACCGTTCCAGAAGGCAGCCCTAAGGGCGTCATTATTCCAGCGAAGTTCAGAGGCAATGGTCTGGAAATGAACCACGTACTGACCCACAGAGCGGGAGCCCTGACGAACACGGAGCAAGTCAGAAGAAGCAGTGGACATCCTGCCGGGCTTGTCGAAGATTCTTCGAAAGGACGTAATGAAGTTGGTGTTGTTGGAAACCACGGGATCAGATCGCTCCCATAACGGAGACACCCGATCCAACGCTGACCCTTCAAGCAGGGAAATGATATACGCTACCTTAGACCGATCCGTAGGGAAATTATGAGAGAGAAGCTCGAAGTGCACCTCGCACTGGTTTAGAAAACCACGGCAATTCTTTGGATTTCCATTATAGCGGGAAGGAGTAGGAAGCTGAAGGCTTGACCTGGTACCGGCCGGAGGTTGGGCGTTACTAGAAACGGCAACTGGAGCAGTTACGGGAACTGAAACCGGAATTACGGAAGCTAAAGATGCTTGAATTTGATCCAATCGGCCGGACAATTCCTGGAGATATTGCATCACCTGGCCCTGTGTCGCCTCCTGAGTCTGAACTCGGGAAGCCAAACTTTGGATGGCGCTCGACTCTGTGTTCCGATCCCCCGGGTCCATGTGGCCTGAGTATACTATCACTGACCTGGTTTGGAAGTGTTGTGGACTCGGGGTTTCTTCCGGTGACCGGGAAGAGGAACCGCCACTGGGTCGCAGTAGAGATGGACGAATGTAGGTTTTCCTCATGCAGAATTAGGACGGTAGGCAGAAGGCACGGGTGGACGCTTGAAGGTCTCCTGAAAGACAAGACTTGCAAAAGTGCTGATGAATTGGTGAAGAATACCATAAGCTCACTGATAGCGATGCTGAGGTGCTAGAGGCACTGAGGTGCTAGAGGCACTGAGGTGCTTGGAGGCACGGAGGTGCTGGAGGCACGGAGGTGCTTGGAGGCACGGAGGTGCTGGAGGCACGGAGGTGCTTGGAGGCACGGAGGTGCTGGAGGCACGGAGGTGCTTGGAGGCACGGAGGTGCTTGGAGGCACGAAGGTGCTGGAGGCACGGAGGTGCTTGGAGGCACGGAGGTGCTTGGAGGTTCGTCTGGAAGCGCTGACGCCACAGGGATACGGGAGCTCTGGAGATCACAACTACAGCAGCAGTAACGATGATACTCAGGCGCCGGAGCTCTGCCCGGCGTCTGAATTTGTACTTCCCGCCAGCACCTGATTGGGGAAGCGCCAATGACGTCACCCGTCCCCCAGTGGACGCCGAGCGCACCCGCGACGTCCACACTACGAGCGCCGGACGGAGCGCCGGGTGCCGGAGACCGCCAGAGAGGACGGCCGCCCGGAGAGCCAGCACCCCCGGAGAGGCAAGTACGGCGGCCGCGACGGCTGCATGACAGCTAGCAGTTTTTAGCAGCCATGCAAACGCTATGCCACCGCCCACTGGGAGTGTATTTTAGCTTAGCAGAAGTGGGAACAAAGGGATCGGAGAGCGGGTACAAAAATATTTTGTGCAGTTTCAGAACAGCTTCAGACCTACTCGGTGCTTGCGATCACTTCAGACCATTCAGTTCCTGATTTGACATCATGAACACGCCCTGCTTTCGGCCAGCCACACCTGCGTTTTTCCGAACATTCCCTGAATATGGTCAGTTGACACCCAGAAACGCCCTCTTCTTGTCAATCACTCTGCGGCTGCCTATTCAACTGAAAAGCATCATCGCTAGACGCTGTGTAAAACTACATCGTTCATTGTAATAGTACGCTGCACGTGCGCATTGCGCTGCATACGCATGTGCAGAAGTGCCGAGTTTTTGCCTAATCGCTGCACAGCGTACGAATGCAACTAGCGATCAACTTGTAATGACCCCCATAGGACGCTGCAGTAAAAGGATTGTTTTTTCCCCTATCTACAGCGCAGAGACTTGCTGCAGATGCAGTGGCATGCCCTCCAGCTGCACCTTTTTGGCAGGTACAATCCCTTTTTTTATGGTCTGTACCGTTTTTTGACTCTCCAAGCTTCCATTGAAAGTATAGGAAAAGGGGCGTGACCACGCAGCTGTACCCGTGGCCACGCCCCTTTTCGAATGTGTATCAATGTTTATGTGTAAAGTGTTGGAGGGTATGTTGCTGCAGATGCAGTGGGGCCAATTTTGGGGTGTGGGGCTGGAGCTGCAGCTCCATCAGTCCCATTGCTAATCCTGCTCTGTGAAAACACAGCAGGCAAAGGGCAGAGCCTCCCATTGGATGTAAACTGTGTGGGAGGGCGTTTCTTGCCCAATCAGCTGTGGACTGGGTGTGATAGACCTGCCACTAACCCAATGAGAGCTCCTAGATACGCCAAGCATTAGAGACCCAGGCACAGAATCACAGGGCTATTATATAGGAGATATATAGTTATATATATATATATATATATATATATCATACTTGCCTACCTGACCCTCTCCATGAGGGAGAAAATGCTCTGTTCCTGGGCTTTCCTAGTAATGTATGATTGCCATCACCTGTGGTGAAACGCCTTTCTTATCAATTAACTAGCTCACCACAGGTGATGGCAATCATACATGGGGGGTAATTCCAAGTTGATCGCAGCAGGAATTTAGTTAGCAATTGGGCAAAACCATGTGCACTGCAGGGGAGGCAGATTTAACATGTGCAGAGAGAGTTAGATTTGGGTGGGGTGTGTTCAATCTGCAATCTAATTTGCAGTGTAAAAATAAAGCAGACAGTATTTACCCTGCACAGAAATAAAATAACCCACCCAAATCTAACTCTCTCGGCACATGTTAAATCTGCCTCCCCTGCAGTGCACATGGTTTTGCCCAATTGCTAACTAAATTCCTGCTGCGATCAACTTGGAATTACCCCCATTACCAGGAAAGTCCAGGAACAGAGCATTTTCTCCGTCATGGAGAGGGTCAGGTAGGCAAGTATGATAGATAGATATATATATATATATATATATATATATACTCAGAGAAGGTGCGGCACTCCAATGATTTTCACACGACCACGTATTAGAACCACAACGTTTCAATGCCTTTAATCGTACGGCATTTTCATCAGGTAGTACAACAATGATTAAAATCGCTTACCTTATAAAGAAGGTATCACCTCGTGGCGCCGACGCCGTAACGGGACTGCACACCCGGCGGCCGCGCTTAATAGTGACGTCATGGCGCTCTACGGGAGTAAGCCAGACGACGTGTAAAAGAAAAGCCATCACCATGGTTACATAGAAAACAATGCACATTTAAAGCACTACAGAAAGCAATCGTATTATCAAAGCGGTAGAACAGATATAATCATATGAAAAGTATCATATATTACAACTGGAAACATAGTGATGAATGGCAGAATGTATCAATGAAGCATAAGTTAATAGCGCATGTTGCATATAAAGCTAGGCCCTCATTCCGAGTTGTTCGCTCGGTATTTTTCATCGCATCGCAGTGAAAATCCGCTTAGTACGCATGCGCAATGTTCGCACTGCGACTGCGCCAAGTAACTTTACTATGAAGAAAGTATTTTTACTCACGGCTTTTTCTTCGCTCCGGCGATCGTAATGTGATTGACAGGAAATGGGTGTTACTGGGCGGAAACACGGCGTTTCAGGGGCGTGTGGCTGAAAACGCTACCGTTTCCGGAAAAAACGCAGGAGTGGCCGGGGAAACGGTGGGAGTGCCTGGGCGAACGCTGGGTGTGTTTGTGACGTCAACCAGGAACGACAAGCACTGAACTGATCGCACAGGCAGAGTAAGTCTGGAGCTACTCTGAAACTGCTAAGTAGTTAGTAATCGCAATATTGCGAATACATCGGTCGCAATTTTAAGAAGCTAAGATTCACTCCCAGTAGGCGGCGGCTTAGCGTGTGTAACTCTGCTAAATTCGCCTTGCGACCGATCAACTCGGAATGAGGGCCAAAGCTAGATCACTATAAACCAACCACTGGTGTATGTATCCATATATATAAGATCAGCAAATTAACTATTAATAGCAAGGACATTAATACCTGAATGTTCGTCCAGGCCTCTAGGGGCTAAGGTCCCCAATTTAAAAATCCAACGGGCCTCACACTGTACTAATTTTAAGCTACGGTTACCACCCCTCAACGACAGCGGTATGTGGTCAATCATACGGTATTTGAGTGTGGTCAGATTGTGTGCCGCTACTGCAAAGTGTCTTGCGACAGGCTGATCACTGGTCCCCGATGCCAGGGCGGCCTTAATGGCCGATCTATGGGCAGCCATTCTCTCTTTAAATGTACGTTCTGTCTTGCCTATGTATGATAGGCCACATGGGCAAATGATCTGATATACTGTAAATTTTGAATTGCAGGTAAGTCTATGTCTAATAAATAGTGTTTTACCTGTCTGTGGGTGATAGAAAGTATCCCCTGGGATCAGGAATTTACATGTGACACAAGTACATCGAATGCAACCAAATTTGCCTCTATATATATTAGGTACTGGCTCTGAAATATCTGATTTGACCAAAATGTCACGTAGGTTATGACCTCTCTTGTAACATGACAATAGATGAGTGTCAGTTAGATTGCATTCAGGGTCAGATTTAATGATAGGCCACAATTTTTTAGAGATCTTATTAATGGTTGAGCTGGCCGATGTAAATTGAGTGACCCATGGCAAAATCTTCTTATCATTCTTGATTTTAGGTACAAGTAAGGTTTCACGCTCAATGTTTAGTACCTTAATTTTAGCTTGCTGTAAAAGGGAAAAATCATAACCACGCCCCCAAGAATTTGTTAAACAAAATGTCAATCTCAATTTCCGCCTGCTTAGCATCAGACGCAATGCGTTTGGCTCGAATGAATTGAGAGTATGGGAGCCCTTTGATAAGGGAAACCGGGTGACAGCTACTGGGTAGTAACAAATTATTACGGTCTGTTATTTTGGAGTACAGGTTGGTTGTAATAACACCATCCTGGATAGAGATAGCAACATCCAAAAATTGGACCACCTCAGAGCTATAAGTGAAGGTAAATTTAACCGGGCTGGTACCCGAATTATGTAGGTTAATATGATTAACCAAATCATTGCTGTATCCCTTCCAAAAAATTAGCAGGTCGTCAATATAGCGACAAAAAAAGAGGATCCTGCTAGCAATCAACGGATCAGAAAAAAATACAGACTGCTCTATCTCAAACATAAAAATGTTGGCATATGACGGGGCTACTGCCGCCCCCATAGCACAGCCAACCAATTGGAGGTAAAACGACCCATTGTACAAGAAAAAATTACGTGTAAGGACAAATTCCAATAAATTTAACACAAAAGAGATGTCAGGCCCATTATAAGAGGTTTGACCTCTAAGGAAACGGCCTACTGCCGCCATACCTACATCATGGGGTATGACGGTATAAAGACTGGCTACATCTATAGTAAACATAACTACATCTGAGTCCAACCTAGGCAAGGCTAACAATTTAATCAATAATGAAGTTGTATCCAAAAGGTATCTAGGGTGGACTCTGATGTATGGCTGTAATAAACTATCTAAATAGACAGAAACAAATTGGGACAATCCGCCACGGGCTGCGATAATAGGTCTGCCCGGGGGGTCAACCAAAGATTTATGTATCTTAGGGGTAGTGTAAAATAACGGGACAAGAGGAAATGCAGGTAAAAGGGCTTTATAAAGCTGGTCAGAAATAAATCCATTATCCGTGGCCTCCTTGAGGATCCTTGAAAGTTCCGTTTTAAATATAGTAGAAGGATCTTGTGGTAGCAACCGGTAGGTAGCAGAATCATTTAGATGTAGTGCCACCTGTTCTTTATATTTAATTAAGTCCTGAATCACCAGGGCACCCCCCTTATCCGCAGGACGGAATACAAGTTCTTTGTTATTAGATAAGTCCTCTAGCGCCAACTTTTCTTCAAGGGTTAAGTTGTGTCGTTTCGGTTGTATTCTCTGTATGGATGACTCCACATCATCTTCTAGTAACCGCATGAAGGTTTTAATAGAGGGGTTAAATGACTGTGGCTCAAATGAAGATTTCGGTAATAATTTAGATAATTGCGGGGGAATCTCCGAGTTGAAAGCAGGGTCCCCGTGAGTCTGATCAGTGGCACTAGTAGCTTTACGTTTGCCATAGAATTCATTTAATTTCAATTGTCGATGTAGTCTGTGCTATTCAATTTTCCAATCTAGAGGGTTAAATCTAGATGAAGGTACAAATGATAAACCCCTAGATAGGACATCAGTCTCTATTTTAGAGAGCTCATATGATGACAGATTCACAATCAGGTTTTCTTCTTTATTTGCTTTTTGCCTCGACCCCTGTCTTTTCCTTTGGCCACCTCTCCTGGTGTACTTTCGGCGTCTCGGGAATACTGTGCTCGGGTAGTAACCCCTAAAGGGTCACTTTGTCCACGATTACTAGTATAAGCATTATTCCTCTCGTTGTCACTGGTGGATGAATTGAAATCTGTGGACGAGTCTCTCTGTGTGCCCCCCATGCTTCTATTCCGTCTAAAGAAGGGCCTTTTATAATCATTACCTCTTGCTGGGTATGTCCACTGATAGACAGTATTCAATTCGTAATCAGCGTCAACTTTCGCTTGTTTAGACTTTTTCAATTTAATTAGGTCTCTCTTATAAATCTGAAGCTGTGCATTCAATTTAGTGTACCAGTCAGTATCTTTATCATCAGTGAGGCTGGGTTTATGGATGGTTTCGAACGCATCAATTTTCTCTTTCATAGATTTGACCTCTTTAGTGGAGAATTCTATTATCAATAATAATAATAATAAAATTCTCCACTAAAGAGGTCAAATCTATGAAAGAGAAAATTGATGCGTTCGAAACCATCCATAAACCCAGCCTCACTGATGATAAAGATACTGACTGGTACACTAAATTGAATGCACAGCTTCAGATTTATAAGAGAGACCTAATTAAATTGAAAAAGTCTAAACAAGCGAAAGTTGACGCTGATTATGAATTGAATACTGTCTATCAGTGGACATACCCAGCAAGAGGTAATGATTATAAAAGGCCCTTCTTTAGACGGAATAGAAGCATGGGGGGCACACCGAGAGACTCGTCCACAGATTTCAATTCATCCACCAGTGACAACGAGAGGAATAATGCTTATACTAGTAATCGTGGACAAAGTGACCCTTTAGGGGTTACTACCCGAGCACAGTATTCCCGAGATGCCGAAAGTACACCAGGAGATGTGGCCAAAGGAAAAGGCAGGGGTCGAGGCAAAAAGCAAATAAAGAAGAAAACCTGATTGTGAATCTGTCATCATATGAGCTCTCTAAAATAGAGACTGATGTCCTATCTAGGGGTTTATCATTTGTACCTTCATCTAGATTTAACCCTCTAGATTGGAAAATTGAATAGCACAGACTACATCGACAATTGAAATTAAATGAATTCTATGGCAAACGTAAAGCTACTAGTGCCACTGATCAGACTCACGGGGACCCTGCTTTCAACTTGGAGATTCCCCCGCAATTATCTAAATTATTACCGAAATCTTCATTTGAGCCACAGTCATTTAACCCCTCTATTAAAACCTTCATGCGGTTACTAGAAGATGATGTGGAGTCATCCATACAGAGAATACAACCGAAACGACACAACTTAACCCTTGAAGAAAAGTTGGCGCTAGAGGACTTATCTAATAACAAAGAACTTGTATTCCGTCCTGCGGATAAGGGGGGTGCCCTGGTGATTCAGGACTTAATTAAATATAAAGAACAGGTGGCACTACATCTAAATGATTCTGCTACCTACCGGTTGCTACCACAAGATCCTTCTACTATATTTAAAACGGAGCTTTCAAGGATCCTCAAGGAGGCCACGGATAATGGATTTATTTCTGACCAGCTTTATAAAGCCCCTTTACCTGCATTTCCTCTTGTCCCGTTATTTTACACTACCCCTAAGATACATAAATCTTTGGTTGACCCCCCGGGCAGACCTATTATCGCAGCCCGTGGCGGATTGTCCCAATTTGTTTCTGTCTATTTAGATAGTTTATTACAGCCATACATCAGAGTCCACCCTAGATACCTTTTGGATACAACTTCATTATTGATTAAATTGTTAGCCTTGCCTAGGTTGGACTCAGATGTAGTTATGTTTACTATAGATGTAGCCAGTCTTTATACCGTCATACCCCGTGATGTAGGTATGGCGGCAGTAGGCCGTTTCCTTAGAGGTCAAACCTCTTATAATGGGCCTGACATCTCTTTTGTGTTAAATTTATTGGAATTTGTCCTTACACGTAATTTTTTCTTGTACAACGGGTCGTTTTACCTCCAATTGGTTGGCTGTGCTATGGGGGCGGCAGTAGCCCCGTCATATGCCAACATTTTTATGTTTGAGATAGAGCAGTCTGTATTTTTTTCTGATCCGTTGATTGCTAGCAGGATCCTCTTTTTTTGTCGCTATATTGACGACCTGCTAATTTTTTGGAAGGGAGACAGCAATGATTTGGTTAATCATATTACCTACATAATTCGGGTACCAGCCCGGTTAAATTTACCTTCACTTATAGCTCTGAGGTGGTCCAATTTTTGGATGTTGCTATCTCTATCCAGGATGGTGTTATTACAACCAACCTGTACTCCAAAATAACAGACCGTAATAATTTGTTACTACCCAGTAGCTGTCACCCGGTTTCCCTTATCAAAGGGCTCCCATACTCTCAATTCATTCGAGCCAAACGCATTGCGTCTGATGCTAAGCAGGCGGAAATTGAGATTGACATTTTGTTTAACAAATTCTTGGAGCGTGGTTATGATTTTTCCCTTTTACAGCAAGCTAAAATTAAGGTACTAAACATTGAGCGTGAAACCTTACTTGTACCTAAAATCAAGAATGATAAGAAGATTTTGCCATGGGTCACTCAATTTACATCGGCCAGCTCAACCATTAATAAAATCTCTAAAAAATTGTGGCCTATCGTTAAATCTGACCCTGAATGCAATCTAACTGACACTCATCTATTGTCATGTTACAAGAGAGGTCGTAACCTACGTGACATTTTGGTCAAATCAGATATTTCAGAGCCAGTACCTAATATATATAGAGGCAAATTTGGTTGCATTCGATGTACTTGTGTCACATGTAAATTCCTGATCCCAGGGGATACTTTCTATCACCCACAGACAGGTAAAACACTATTTATTAGACATAGACTTACCTGCAATTCAAAATTTACAGTATATCAGATCATTTGCCCATGTGGCCTATCATACATAGGCAAGACAGAACGTACATTTAAAGAGAGAATGGCTGCCCATAGATCGGCCATTAAGGCCGCCCTGGCATCGGGGACCAGTGCTCAGCCTGTCGCAAGACACTTTGCAGTAGCGGCACACAATCTGACCACACTCAAAATCAAATACCGTATGATTGACCACATACCGCTGTCGTTGAGGGGTGGTAACCGTAGCTTAAAATTAGTACAGTGTGAGGCCCGTTGGATTTTTAAATTGGGGACCTTAGCCCCTAGAGGCCTGAACGAACATTCAGGTATTAATGTCCTTGCTATTAATAGTTAATTTGCTGATCTTATATATATGGATACATACACCAGTGGTTGGTTTATAGTGATCTAGCTTTATATGCAACATGCGCTATTAACTTATGCTTCATTGATACATTCTGCCATTCATCACTATGTTTCCAGTTGTAATATATGATACTTTTCATATGATTATATCTGTTCTACCGCTTTGATAATACGATTGCTTTCTGTAGTGCTTTAAATGTGCATTGTTTTCTATGTAACCATGGTGATGGCTTTTCTTTTACACGTCGTCTGGCTTACTCCCGTAGAGCGCCATGACGTCACTATTAAGCGCGGCCGCCGGGTGTGCAGTCCCGTTACGGCGTTGGCGCCACGAGGTGATACCTTCTTTATAAGGTAAGCGATTTTAATCATTGTTGTACTACCTGATGAAAATGCCGTACGATTAAAGGCATTGAAACGTTGTGGTTCTAATACGTGGTCGTGTGAAAATCATTGGAGTGCCGCACCTTCTCTGAGTATATGTTTACCCGTCTCG
Source organism: Pseudophryne corroboree (assembly GCF_028390025.1). Classification (NCBI taxonomy): domain Eukaryota; kingdom Metazoa; phylum Chordata; class Amphibia; order Anura; family Myobatrachidae; genus Pseudophryne; species Pseudophryne corroboree. The sequence goes on from NC_086453.1 coordinate 230,769,385, forward strand.
TGAGGGCACCCAGTGTGATTACTTATTCAGTGGCTGTGCCGGACCCCTGCCTCATGTTTATATATATATATATATATATATATACACATGTATATATATATATATATATATATATATATATATATTAGTTTTACGTATACTGATATGCATTTATAATTTTGGACATTCTGGTACCTATAAAATGATAAGATATTAAGTTTTTTGTTTGTACGTAGGGAACCTATGAGAATTATATAGGTTCACTTCATATAAGGTTATACATCAGTTTTGCACGGGTTTATATAAAATAAAAGTTATAGATTAAATAGAGGATTATTTATAGACACTACTCTATATCTAATGTGACCACATATTCATTTATAGATTATCATGACTTTGTTATTTTTTTTTTTATATGGGTAGATTCTATTAATATAGGTTCAGCAAACCATTTCATATTATTATTATTATTATTATTATTATTATTATTATCACTGCACTATATGTTCAAGGGATTCATGAACACATATTAATGTAGTTTGTAGCACCTTATAGATGTGGTAGCCTATGGAATTCCATCTTAAATGTACACACCGTTATCTCTTAAAATTACTGTGTTATTAGTATCTTTAGTGTTTATCACTGTAATCTGGTGGTTATTCCAAGTTGTTCGCTCGTTGCCATTTTTCGCAACGCAGCGATAGGTACGCAGCGCGCATGCGCTAAGTAATTTAACACAAAACTTTGGAGATTTGCACAAGCTTTTTTCATCGCTTTTTTCATCGCTCGAGTGATCGTAGTGTGATTGACAGGGAGTGGGTGTTTCTGGGCGGCAACTTGCGTTTTCAGGGAGTGTGCTAAAATGCAGGTGTGCCAGGTAAAAATGCAGGAGTGGCTGGAGAAACGGGGGAGTGGCTGACTGAAAGCAGGGTGTGTTTGTGACGTCAAACCAGGAACTAAACGGAGTGAGGTGATCGCAGTCTAGGAGTAGGTCTGGAGCTACTCAGAAACTGCAAGGAATTATTTAGTAGCAATTCTGCTAATCTTTCGTTCGCTATTTTGCTAAGCTAAGATACACTCCCAGAGGGCGGCGGCCTAGCATTTGCAATGCTGCTAAAAGCAGCTAGCGAGCGAACAACTCGGAATGAGGGCTTCTGTTCTGGTCGGATCTATGGTTATTAGGAGTGTATCCTTAAGGGTGATAACATCTTATATATTTTTTAGATTCTATAGTTAGCTTAAGTGGCGCTTTTCTTTATGTTTTTTCTCCTAAACATTTAGTGAATGTTAGCGCCCGTTAATAGTATGTGATTGTCAGCGCCATTGATGGTGAATGTTAGCGCCGGTTAATCGTCCAGGAATGTCAGCGCCATCCTGTAAGAGCTGAATTGCCTGTCATTGACAGTGCCACCCTGTACGAGCCGTGTTGTGGATCACAGCCGCACAGAACAGCTGAAAGCCGCAACATCACTTCCGCCCGTCTGGACCGGAAGTGATGTCAGTGGAACGCACACCGGGCCGAGTGGAACGCATTTATAAATAAATGCTTCCACTAATGATTCCAAGCCATCTATTCTTTTGAAATTCCCTCTATACACATTTTAAGCACCTACACACAAGCGGGGCTCTATTAGATAAGTTTACTTAATAAAGAAAGTGTGGATTTTACTCAGCCACCAGTTTAGGACTCACAGGAAATGAGGTAGTGGAGCACATGATCAGCACAGACTTTACTGCTGACTAGGATAAACTACCCTTCCTGTGAAGTAAGTAACATTGTGGTTATTTTTGTTTCTTAAAGGCTGGGCTGATACACAGATGTTTGTTTACATTTAGAAGCTGATTTTTGTAACTATATACCCTCCTTTGAAGCTGAATTGATACATGAGGGTCTGTTCATACCAGAAGTTGTATGTAGTGATTTTTAACTGTCTGAGCAAGACATTTATGTTATTTTTTGGTATTTTTACCACCTAACCATATTAATATTAACTATACTGTTAAAAATGAGATTATTGCTATTTTAACTATATAGTAATGATCCCATATAATGTCAAATTACCATCCCTATATTTATGATACATAAGAGTATAGAGATTATATTTAATATGGTCTTTTCACTAAATAGGACCATTCTTCTATCATTATGATTAATATGTCATATGATTATATTGTTTTTGTTATAGGCTTGATCTACACACTTGATATTGTGGCTTATAGTGAACTCAGCGTTATTGTGTCATTATTTGCTTTATCGCGTTGGTATGTATTCATTTTTCACCAGAAAAATCCATATGTGCTCAATTCCAATATATATTACACAATGATATTATTGTTTCTGTTATAGGCGTGTCCAACACAAATGTGATTGTGAATAACTGTGAACTCAGCATATTTTTATTAATATTGTATTTTATCGATATGTATAAAACTTATTTCTTGCCGAATAATTGTTTGTTCTCTTGTATTTTGATGTATGCTCCACCCCCTCCACTCTGGGATTCATTATATAGCATATCCTACCAATTGGTTTGGAATATTTATAGATAATGATGAATAATTGTAGATATCCATAAACAATTAATAATATTGATTATGAATTATGGATAATCTATGTTTGCCACACTGATAAGTTTTTCACTTAGATCCAACTATATCTAATGGCTTTTTGACCCTCCTTACCTCATCATATCATACAAAATTATATTTTTTTAAGTTCTAGAAATATTATATTTCATATAGTGATATGGTTCTTTCAGATTTTTTATTGTGGGATCAACACGACCATGACATTGGTCACCTGTACCATAAAGCTCTTCCGATCCATTTGGTATGTATATGATCATTACCCTATGAGTTGACCACCATGTCTTGATTAGTATAAGTTTTATATCATCCATGTATGCATTATCTAGATATGAGCCCCTGATGAAGTCTAATCGGACGAAACACGTTGGGTTTGGTTCGGATATGAGAACATCAGATACGTACTAATGAAGAAACATCACTGGATAAACAATTTGCCTACATTGCATCGTCTTTTTATACCTGATGTCTGTATTTTAATGTGGATGTGTTTGCCATTTGACATTACTGTATTCACTGCGATCTATTGTTCAATGCTAATATGCAAATAAATTGAAGCGTTTTAAGTGAATTGTGGTCAAAATCTGGAAGAGATTTTATAAATGTATAACATAGATCCCTTAGACATATTACCTCGTGTGTGTGTGTGTGTGTGTGTGTGTGTGTGTGTGTGTGTGTGTGTGTGTGTGTATATATATATGTGTGTGTGTGTGTGTGTGTGTGTGTGTGTGTGTGTGTGTGTGTGTGTGTGTGTGTCTATATGAATGTGTGCATGTGTATGACTGTACATGAATAGATGTGTGACTAAATACTGTATATGTGTGCTTGTGTGTCACTGTATGTATACATGTGTGACACGATATTATGTATGTATACAGGTGTGTGACAGAATGTATGTGCATAGGTGTGTATGATTTTTATGTATATGTATCAATGTATGGGTTATTTCCTTTTTTTTCATCATCCTCAGCCCAAACAAATGTCTAGCTATCCCCCCCATAAAAAGCTGTACAGCAGCCACCAGCCCTTTGCCCTTATGGAGGAGATCTCTCTCTCTCTCTCTCTCTCTATATATATATATATATATCTGATTCAAAAGGCAGCACACAGGAGCCCCAGAGGAAGACCAGAGTTGGTCGAAACAGCTGTCGGGCTGTGAGCTGTGCCTGTATGTACGCTCATTGTTTCAACATGGAATAAACCTTCGTTTTCTTTTCATCAAAACCGTGAGTGCTGGCTTGTTCTGCTTTTTCCTTTACTGGATCAAGTGAGTGCCTTTATATCATTTTTCTGCCTTGCACCTCCCTAAATATTTTTACTGTGGCTTTGAGTGCTGTCTCTGCCTTTTTCTCTCTCTCTCTCTATATATATATATATATATATATATATGTATATATATATAAAATCTCCGACTAGTAATTAGGAAGAGGTTATAAGTAAACACTATACTCATGTCAGAATAGTAGTTTAATATGTAGTGATATTTTATTAAACATTTAATTAATGCATGAAACTATGTTACTATCTTTATCGCAGTAGGTATCTCATATTATGAGGCATCTTTGATTTGTTTGTTAGTAGATGTTTAAAATGTATGAATACTGTTACTATGATAAGCTTTGTTGTTTAGGATTGTTGCCTTGGTGATGGTCTCACAGTGCGTGACTCATCGATGATGACGTCACATACAATGCGCTCCCTGCCGGGTGAACAGTCCCGCTTCCGGAAAAGGGCGTCCACAAGGTGTTTGAAATGTGTTATAAGGTGAGCTTTGTATATTTTCATTTAGCCTGATGACAGTGTATGCATAAAAGCACTGAAACGTTGCTATACGTTCTGCCGTTCTGATGTGACTTTGTTCAAGTGTCAGGAGTGCTGCGCCTTCAGGAATTGTGTGTGTATATTATATAATACACACACACACACACAGTGGGGGAAAATTGGGGGTGCCAACTTACTGCCTTGCCCTGGGTGCCAAAGATCCCAGTTTCGGCCCTGGTTCTACACAAGATCATTCTGTACATTCAGTAAGTGCAATGATTGGACTTCTGAGTTTAGGACCCAGGAGTCCTTCTACTCATGCACAGAATGATAGGCTCGCACCACAGGGGACACAGGGAGGGATCCATTTAGATCCCTCTCAGGAATCAATAAGAAGCCCATAGGTTTCTATTAGGCAAGGCTACCTACAGATGGCATTGCCTACCGGTTCCAAGCTCTGGAAAGTATCTCTTTCCAGAGCTTGGTACATATGGGTATCACTTTAGTACATCCCGTCCAAAGTCCTTTATGGGTTTTAAAGGGAGGCAGAGTATTATTTGTATTGTAGTAATCATACATTATGATATATTTATTATATTGTCCTAATTCCTAGCAGTACATAAGGCCTGATTCAGAGTGGAACACTAAAGAGGCAGGCAATGGGTTGTCTACTGAGAAGCCCACCAGCTGCAGCTGTAACCCATTGTGCTGTGCAAACAGTCGCACCATCGGACTTCGTGTAACCCCATAGGGTCAAACCATTTCTCCGCTGTGGGGAGAATGAAAAAAAGTCCAGCACTCCACTCTACCAATTACCATACTTGCCCTGGTGCCCTCCGAGATGTCCAAGCATCAGTAATTGCACAATATGGCAAAGCACTACTCATGGTCAGATGCAGATTAGATAACTGAAAAGCGGCTCTATCGTTTGTGTAGCCCACAGGGGATAGAAGGGTATATGGGGAGAAGCATACGGTTAATTTATTTGATCCTGCTCCAGTTATCAGGGCCGGCGACAAGGGGGGGGTCAAAGGGGACACCTGTACTGGGCCCCAAGGATTCAACGCTTGCTGCCCTATTTGGACTAGACGGCTCACATCCCTGCCAGGCAATGAGCTGTAGTCAGTGTGGGTGCAGCCTCACAGTGACAATAGTCTCTCACACATACTAACTGTGCGGCACAAGTGTGTGCCTGCTCTTCTGGGTCTAGCTCTGTTGCAGGCCGTTTTCGGGACATGGCAGCAGCTCCCCTGGCCAGGATTCCTGTGCTCTGCGCTGGTCTCTTCTGGTGGGGTATGAGGGCCGAATGGTACCTGCTGTGTAGTGTTCGGGTCTGAATACTGGGTAGTGCAGCGCAGGTGAATCTCTTCCCAGGGTGAGTGGATTGGTGAGGGGATACATGGCTTTGGGATGGGGTCGGGGAGCTAGTAATGCAGCATGGAGTCATTTGGGAGAGACATACTGTTGGGTGTGTGGGAGGAAGGGGAGAGGGAGACACAGACTGTGGTGTAGGAAAGAAAGGAGAGACATACATATTTCCGGCACTCAGGATGTCCACAAACGGAACTGTCTTGCTCAGGTGCTTTCCCCAGGGGGATCACCCCACAACGATAAGCATAGAAGAACGAGGCGGCACTCAGAGGCTTTCAATCAACGTAAACGTGTAATATTGCAATCAATGTTTTGGGACCACCTCCCCTTCATCAGGATCATCCGCCTCGTTCTTATATATCAACGGTTTCTAATATAGTGCAGCAAATTCCATTGCGTTTTGATATTTATATGTGTAAATATATATAGAAATACAAAGGGAGATGGCACTCAGAAGATTTTTGAAAAGACTTGTATTCAAGTAGAAAACATACTGGTATCCAGTATGTTTTCTACTTGAATACAAGTCTTTTCAAAAATCCTCTGAGTGCCGTCCCCCTTTGTATTTCTGTATGCTGGGTACCTGCCTAGGACGTGGACACCGGGGTAAAACACCTTGATTTATATTGAGTGCCGGATCAAACAATTTGTGTGTGTGTATATATATATATATATATATAGTGTGTATGTGTGTGTGTGTATGTATGTATGTATGTATGTGTATATATATATATATATATATATAGTGTGTGTGTGTGTGTGTGTGTGTGTGTGTGTGTATATGTGTGTGTGTATGTATGTATGTATGTATGTATATTTATATATATATATATATATGATTCCTGTTGTTGGCCCTGCCTATAGCAGTGTCACAGAAAGCAGCATTGCATCCACAGCTCAGAATGCCTGAAATATTTTCACAATCATTACCTTATACCATATATACCTCTACCGCTTAGGTGTCCAAGCACCCTACTGTCCTCACAGTGAGTGTAGAGCCTGATGCTGCATTCTGCGCACTATGATGCCCATCAAACCCTGCACCCCCCAGGCTGCCACCCTATGGTAGCCTGCTGTTAAGACTCCTGCATTACTACTGTTTAACCCCTGCACAAAGTAGGTGGTGTGGAGTGTTACTTCAGCTGCCAATGAGGCATGGCCTTCAGTGATTTAGGGACCCCCTCCAACCTAAAAATGTTCTGACGCCTCTAGTGATAGTGAACACACTGTGTCTAGACATTCATTGGGACTAGGGGCACCGACTTCGGGCCCAGGTAATGGGAGGGGGCTTGGCCAATGCAGGGAGGTGTGGCCAGCCCCCTCTACTTATGATATATAACAAATAAAACATGCTGAATGGGGAGAGCCAGCATGGGGGCAGATGGGAGGGTGGGCAGCCAGGTGTGATCGATCACCCGCACATCAGAGAGAGAGTAGAATGACTGCTTCTGCAGCTACCTCTCTCCCCAGTGCAGCACACAACAGCATGTGTGCTGGGCTAGGGAGAGAGGCGGATGCTGCAGCAGTCACGCCACTCTCTCCCTGCTCCTAGTGCCGCTGCCTACAACAGGGAAGGGGCGGTAGTGGGACCCGGGACCCTCCAACAGACCCAGGTAAAGAGTACCCCCCACCTTCCCCCTTGGAACTACTGTCTGTGGCAGGGCAGTTTTGGAAACTTGGTCCCAGCAGCAGCAGAATGGTAAATGCAAGGCATGTGCACCGGCTGATTTTGGTTTTGGTTTTAATTCATCAGCAGGTTTTGGTTTTTGGTTCCCACAGTTTTTTTTAACCCCAATAACATAAATTTCCAGTCAATGTTGACCACCTTACAGCTTACAATACTGTTTTTATCCTGTTTAGGCCAAAGGCTGCAGCGAGCTGGCTGGTTACTAACCGACAGAGCAGCGGCACAAACACACGGCAGTTTATAGCATCTATGAAACACTGTCACATAGCAATGGCAAAAAATAAAAATGGTGCATGATGGAACTGTCCTTGTAGCCTCCCACCTGCTCTTACGTTGGATATTAAAAAGGACATGCACACTTTAACAATCCAACCACTTCAGCAACAGGGATTTCCACTTTTGTGGCTGAAGTGCTTGGTTTGTTTGGGACCCCACAACACTATTTTTTTTGAAGGATTACCTCCGATCACTATTGAAGAGGTTGGCATTACATGGAGTCAGACCACAGAATAAATGCCGCTTCCTCATCCAGGGGGTGATCCGGAGTTACAGGCAAGTCTGATTTGTGGATAGACCTTTCTATTTTATACACTACACATGCTTTGCAGCCTGAAATGTGTTATTTTGAACATCTATGGGCAATTCAGAGTCTCACACATCTCTATTAAGGGCTGAGTATAACTGGGCAGCAGTTGGGTATTCCCATGTAAAATAAGTGTCCTATGGGAATGTAGGCTGAATTGCGAGTTGTTCAGAGGTGAAAGTATGCAGAGATCCATCCGATTTTCAGAAGTATTTCTTGCACCAGATATAGGTCTGATGCAAATGCATGCTGGTAGTGATGACCGCTAACTTCACAACCTAATCTACAGGGGTGGTTGCAGGGAAGTTTCTAGCCAATTTGGCTCCCAGTGCGAGATTTAAAAATGCGCCCCCCCCCCCCATGACATAAAAAAGTGCCCCCTCACAATCCAGTTTTTGACCCTGCTCCAACAGATCACGACCACCACAGGCAAAAAAAATTCTACCATATTAAGCCCCACACAGTAATGCCCCCTGCACCATATTATACCACACACCGCAATGCCCTTGATACATTAAAAATCCCCACACTACGGCAGGCAAGAGTCCCCATTTCACACATTACGGCAGGTGTCCCCATTTTACTCATTGAGAGAGAGAGAGAGAATACTTACAGAGGCGATTACCACTCTTCGGCCTGCCTCACCAGTCGCTCCTCGCGCCGGCCTTTCCCTCTTCCTAACTTGGATCCCCCTCTGTACTCCTCTCGGGGGGGGGGGGGGGGGGGAGTTTCGCGGAGTGACGGGGTTGCGTTGTGACGTAACGATGCAACCGCGTCTTTCCGTGAAACTCCGCCCCCGAGCGGGTTACTCGGGGAGAAATAGGAGGGGAAAGCAGGGAGCCACAGTTAGTGCCGCGACGGACGCCCAGTGCGGTTGCACTGCTCGCCTGCCCCAAGAAACGGCCCTGGGTGGTTGGGCAGCATAGATGCAGCCAGCTCTGAAGAGAAGCAAAGATCCATCTTCATTTCCGAGCAAGCAATGTTAATAAGCACTGGCACTAGAGAGCATAGGATTGGCTGGACAGTGAACATCAGCCCAACAGACCCTCATGGTAATGTGCAAGAACTGTAGGTCATGTAGGTGTACAATGGTTGAGTCTTTATTCAGTTTAGTGTTATACAGATTTATTTGGAAATTATGGTGTATGACTTAGGAACTTCTAACAATTATTTTGGGGCCACAAACTTCTCTAAGGGTGCCAGTCTTGGTAATTAGCCTGGTTCAACAGCCCAATCAGAAAAGAGTCATCATTATCCAGCCTGTGCTTTGAGGGTGTATGCACATCATTGCAAGTGATCTCCCTGTTATAGGTAAGCCAGTCCAGGCTGTTTATCACTAGGGGTGGTTGAATATTTGGGATGGGGGTCATACTGCCCATTTTTCTCTATATATGAAATATTTAGTGACGATACGGGGTAATTAGCTCGGTAGAGGGGTGTACTGGTGCAGTGTTTAGGTGCTTAATTAAGATCCAAACACAGCTTTTACAGGTAAATAAAATAAGATTTTAAACCTACCGGTAAATCTTTTTCTCCTAGTCCGTAGAGGATGCTGGGGACTCCGTAAGGACCATGGGGATAGACGGGCTCCGCAGGAGACATGGGCACTAAAAAGAACTTTAGATATGGGTGCACACTGGCTCCTCCCTCTATGCCCCTCCTCCAGACCTCAGTTAGAAAACTGCGCCCAGAGGAGACGTACAGTACGAGGAAAAGATATTGTTTATCTAAGGGCAAGATTCATACCAGCCCACACCATCCACACCGTATAACATGGAATATATGAACCAGTTAACAGTATGAAACAAAACAGCATCAGCCCGAGACTGATCAAAACCGTAGCATAACCCTTATGTAAGCAATAACTATATACAAGTCTTGCAGAATTTTGTCCGCACTGGGATGGGCGCCCAGCATCCTCTACGGACTAGGAGAAAAAGATTTACCGGTAGGTTTAAAATCTTATTTTCTCTTACGTCCTAGAGGATGCTGGGGACTCCGTAAGGACCATGGGGATTATACCAAAGCTCCAAAACGGGCGGGAGAGTGCGGATGACTCTGCAGCACCGATTGAGCAAACATGAGGTCCTCATCAGCCAGGGTATCAAACTTGTAAAACTTTGCAAAGGTGTTTGAACCCGACCAAGTCGCCGCTGTAATGCCAAGACACCTCGGGCAGCCGCCCAAGAAGAGCCCACCTTCCTATTGGAATGGGCCTTTACCAAATTTGGCAACGGCAAGCCAGCCGTAGAATGAGCCTGCTGAATCGTGTTTACAGATCCAGCGAGCAATAGTCTGCTTAGAAGCAGGAGCGCCAACTTTGTAGGCTGCATACAAGACAAACAGTGCCTCTGTTTTCCTAACCCGAGCCGTTCTGGTTACATACATTTTCAATGCCCTGACCACATCAAGGGACTCGGAACCCTCCAAGTCCCGCATAGCCACAGGCACCACAATAGGTTGGTTCATATGAAAAGAGGAAACCACCTTAGGCAAAAATTGAGGACGAGTCCTCAACTCAGCTCTGTCTACATGGAAGATCAGATAGGGGCTTTTGTGAGACAAAGCCGCTAACTCAGATACTCTCCTGGCAGAAGCCAAGGCCAACAACATGACCACCTTCCAAGTGAGATACTTTAATTCCACCGTTTGAAGCGGCTCAAACCAGTGAGACTTAAGGAACCTTAACACCACGTTAAGGTCCCATGTTGCCACTGGAGGCACAAAAGGAGGCTGGATATGCAGCACTCCCTTCACAAAAGTCTGGACTTCTGGGAGAGAAGCCAATTCCTTCTGAAAGAAAATGGATAGGGCCGAAATCTGTACTTTAATGGAGCCTAATTTTAGGCCCAAATTCACTCCAGTCTGGAGGAAGTGAAGAAAACGGCACAGATGGAATTCTTCCGGAGGAGCATTCTTGGACTCACACCAAGACACATACTTCCTACAAATACAGTGATAATGTTTCGCCGTCACCTCCTTCCTAGCCTTTATCAGAGTAGGAATGACCTCATCCGGAATGCCCTTTTCAGCTAGGATCCGGCGTTCAACCGCCAAGCCGTCAAACACAGCCGCGGTAAGTCTTGGAATAGACAGGGCCCCTGTTGCAACAGGTCCTCCCTGAGAGGAAGAGGCCACGGATCTTCTGTGAGCATTTCCTGCAGATCCAGATACCAGGCCCTTCGAGGCCAATCTGGAACAATGAGAATTGTCTGTACTCCTCTTCATCTTATGATTCTCAATATCTTTGAGATGAGAGGAAGAGGAGGGAACACAAAGACCGACTGGAACACCCACGGTGTGACCAGGGCGTCCACTGCTATCGCCTGAGGGTCCCTTGATCTGGTGCAATATCTCGGAAGCTTCTTGTTGAGGCGTGACGCCATCATGTCTATTTGAGGCAGCCCCCACTGACTTGTAATCTCTGCAAAGACTTCCCGATGAAGTCCCCACTCTCTGGGATGTAGATCGTGTCTGCTGAGGAAGTCTGCTTCCCAGTTGTCCACTCCCGGAATGAAGACTGCGGTCAGAGCGCTTACATAATTTTCCGCCCAGCGAGGAATCCTGGTGGCTTCTGTCATTGCCACTCTGCTCTTTGTTCCGCCTTGGCGGTTTACATGAGCCACTGCGGTGATGTTGTCGGACTGAATCAGAACCAGTAGGTCGCGAAGCAAATTCTCCGCCTGACGAAGGCCGTTGTATGTGGCCCTTAATTCCAGTACGTTGATGTGTAGATAAGCCTCCTGGCTTGACCACAGACCTTGGAAGTTTCTTCCCTGTGTGACTGCACCCCATCCTCGGAGGCTCGCGTCCGTGGTTACCAGAACCCAGTCCTGAATGCCGAACCTGCGACCCTCTAGAAGGTGGGCACTCTGCAGCCACCACAGGAGAGATACCCTGGCTCTTGGGGACAGGCTGATCATCTGATGTATATGTAGATGCGACCCGGACCACTTGTCCAGAAGGTCCCACTGAAAGGTCCTCGCATGGAACCTGCCAAATGGAATGGCCTCGTAAGACGCCACCATCTTTCCCAGAACTTGAGTGCATTGATGCACCGACACCCTTTTCGGCTTCAACAGGTCCCTGACTAAGCTCTGGAGTTCCTGGGCCTTTTCCATCGGGAGAAAAACCCTTTTCTGTTCTGTATCCAGAATCATGCCTAAGAAAGGCAATCGGTTCGTTGGAACCAACTGTGACTTTGGTAGATTTAGAATCCAGCCGTGCTGCTGCAACACCCTCAGGGAGAGTGATACGCTGTTCAGCAACTGTTCTCTTGATCTCGCTTTTATTAGGAGATCATCCAAGTACGGGATAATTGTGACTCCCTGTCTGCGCAGGAGCACCATCATTTCCGCCATTACCTTGGTGAAAACCCTCGGGGCCGTGGAAAGCCCAAATGGCAACGTCTGAAATTGGTAATGACAATTCTGTACAGCAAATCTCAGGATGCCTGATGAGGAGGATATATGGGGACATGAAGGTATGCATCCTTTATGTCCAGGGACACCATATAATCCCCCCCCCCCTCCAGGCTTGCGATGACCGCTCTGAGCGATTCCATCTTGAACTTGAACCTCTTTAAGTATAGGTTTAAGGATTTTAAATTCAGAATGGGTCTGACCGAACCGTCCGGTTTCAGGACCACAAACAGGGTTGAGAAATACCCCATCCCCTGCTGAAGCAGGGGAACTTTGACCACCACTTGTTGAAGACACAATTTTTGAATCGCATTTAAAACTACCTCCCTCTCTGGGGAAGAAGCCGGTAGGGCCGATTTGAAAAACCGGCGAGAAGGCACCTCTTCGAATTCCAGCCTGTAACCCTGGGAAACCATGTCTATTGCCCAGGGATCCACCTGTGATTGAACCCAGACATGGCTGAACAGCCGAAGACGTGCCCCCACTGGGGCGGACTCCCTCAGCGGAGCCCCAGCATCATGCAGTGGATTTTGTAGAAGCCGGGGAGGACTTCTGCTCCTGGGAACTAGCTGTAGTTGGCAGCTTTTTCCCCTTGCCCTTACCTCTGGCAAGAAAGGAAGATCCCCGTACTCTCTTGAACTTATGCAACCGAAAGGATTGCATCTGATAATGTGGCGTTTTCTTAGGCTGTGAGGAAACATAAGGCAAAAAAGATGATTTACCTGCAGTAGCTGTGGAAACCAGGTCCGTGAGACCTTCCCCAAACAATTCCTCACCCTTGTAAGGCAAAACCTCCATATGCCTCTTCGAGTTGGCATCACCCGTCCATTGTCGGGTCCATAGGGCTCGCCTAGCAGAAATCGCCATAGCGTTGGCTCTGGAACCCAGTAGTCCCACGTCTCTCTGAGCATCCCTCATATATAGGACCGCATCCTTAATATGACCCAAGGTCAATAATATGGTTTCCTTATCCAGCGTATCAATATCAGCAGATAAGGTATCTGTCCACGCTGCTACAGCGCTACAGACCCAAGCCGACGCTATCGCCGATCTGAGTAATGTACCAGTATGTGTGTAAATTGACTTCAAGGTAGTCTCCTGCCTGCGATCAGCAGGGTCCTTGAGGGTTGCGGTGTCTTGAGATGGCAGCGCTTTGTCCACCCTTGGGGAGGATTCCCACCGTATCCTATCCTTAGCCGGGAAAGGATACGCCATAAGAATCCTCTTGGGAATCTGCAGTTTCTTGTCTGGAGTTTCCCAAGCCTTTTCAAACAACTCATTTAGCTCATGTGAAGGGGGAAAAGTAACCTCAGGTTTCTTTTCCTTATACATGTGCACCCTCGTGTCCGGGACCGAGGGGTTATCTGTGATATGCAACACATCTTTTATTGCAATGATCATATAATGAATGCTTTTAGCCAATTTTGGCTGCAACTTCGCATCATCGTAGTCGACACTGGAGTCAGAATCCGTGTCGGTATCAGTGTCTGCTACTTGGGATAGTGGGCGCTTTTGAGACCCAGAAGGTCCCTGCGACATAGTGAAAGGCAGGGCTTGACTCCCTGTACATTCCCTGGACTCTGCTTTGTCCAACCTTTTGTGTAATAAATTCACATTTGCATTTAAAACATTCCACATATCCAACCAGTAAGGTGTCGGCGTTGCCGACGGACACACCAAACTCATTTGCTCCACCTCCTCCCTAGAAAAGCCTTCGGCTTCAGACATGCCGACACACGCGTACCGACACCCCACACACTCAGGGAAATCTCTAATCTGGAGACAGTTCCCCAACAAGGCCCTTTGGAGAGACAGAGAGAGAGTATGCCAGCACACACCCAGCGCCAATGATCCTGGAAAAAAAATCCCAGATTAATATAGCGCTTTTATTATATATATTCACTGCGCCAAATTATGTGCCCCCCCTTCTTTAAAACCCTCTGTCACCGTGTTCAGCAGGGGAGAGTCCGGGGAGCCAGCTTCTCAGCGGTGTGCTGTGGAGAAAATGGCGCTGGTGAGTGCTGAGGGATCAAGCTCCGCCCCCTCAGCGGCGGGCTTCGGTCCCGCTCGATTTTATTAAAAACTGGCGGGGGTTTCCTATATACAGCCCGCAGAGCCTATATATATATACTGTGGCCAGTCCTACAGGTTGAAAATTGCTGCCCAGGGCGCCCCCCCTTCGTCCTGCACCCATAAGTGCCTGCCATGTGTGTTGTGTGTGGGAGCAATGGCGCGCAGCGTTACCGCTGCGCATTACCTTAGAGAAGATCTGAAGTCTTCTGCCGCCTCTGAAGTCTTCTATATTCTCATACGGCTTCTATCTTCCGGCTCTCTGAGGAGGACGGCGGCGCGGCTTCGGGACGAACTGCGAGGGGAGACCTGCGTTCCGACTCCCTCTGGAGCTAATGGTGTCCAGTAGCCTAAGAAGCAGAGCATAGCATTTAAGTAGGTCTGCTTCTCTCTCCTCAGTCCCACGATGCAGGGAGCCTGTTGCCAGCAGGGCTCCCTGAAAATAAAAAACCTAACAAAATTCTTTCTTTCAGAGAAACTCAGGAGAGCTCCCTGTAATGCACCCAGTCTCCTCTGGGCACAGTATCACACTGAGGTCTGGAGGAGGGGCATAGAGGGAGGAGCCAGTGCACACCCATATCTAAAGTTCTTTTTAGTGCCCATGTCTCCAGCGGAGCTCGTCTATCCCCATGGTCCTTACGGAGTTCCCAGCATCCACTAGGACGTAAGAGAAATTAAGTATTGTTTTACTGGCAGCATAATAACTGAAACAAAACAACAAACAGCATAGCCCCCATTCGGGGCACTGAAACACTTCTTGGCCTTGCCCTATCTGACAAGGCACCTAGTCTGCATCACAAAGTTACAGAGTCTCTGAGTCATTGCCTGCTACCTAAAATACCTAAGATAACACAGGCTCCTGTCTTGCTTGGCTGGCTTCCACAGCTTCAGAAGTGCAGTGTCAAAGGGTTAGGGTTTTCCCTGCTTCCTGTAGGTCTGAACCTTGGCCACCCGGCCTGTTTCACTCTGACTGTACCACTTTGATGCTGTCTCCACAGGGCAGCCTCTAGGTGGGGTCACACACCCTTTTTCTTCCATGTTTGAGTGGCTGTGGGGGAACTAACTGAGCCCTCATTCAGAAAGTTACCATAGATGCACAACACTAGAGTGTCTGTGCCTGCATCCACCTCACAGATGTCATCCACTGCCAATCACCTGTCACCCCTGTCTTCCCCTGCCTCACGCTGCTTCTCCCCATCACCCACTATCTCCTGGTCCCTCTTTGCTTTCCCCTGTCACACACTGCCTCCTTGTCACTCTCTCCCTGTCACCCAGTACCTCTCCCCACTGCCATCTCCATGTCACCTACTTCCTGTCACCTTCTGCCTCTTCATGTCACCCACTGCCTTGTTGTCACCCACTGCCTCTCACTGTTACCCACTACCTCTCCCCATCACCCACTATCTCCTTGTCACCCTCTCCCTATCACCCACTGTCTCTCCCTGTCACCCACTTCTTCTGTTGTTACCTACTGCCTTCTGCTGATACTTTCTCCCTGTCACCCCCTGCCTTCCGCTGTAACCCTCTGTTTTCCACTTTAACCCACTGCCTCTCCCTGTCACCCTCTGCCTCTCCCTGTCACCCTCTACATCTTCCTGTCATCCACTGACTACCTAGCACCCACTGCCTCTCCCCTGTTTTCCACTGCCTCTTCATGCCTCCTTTACGCTGTCACCCTCTACCTGTCACCCCATACCTCTCTGCACCCACTGACTCCCTAGTCACTCACTGCCTGTCGCTGTCACCCTCTATGTCTCTGTCACCCACCTGCCTCTCTTTTGCCCACAAGATCTCGTGCTGTCATCCACTGATTCTCCTCAGTCACCCACTGCCTCTTCTCGTCGGGCAGAGGGGGGGGGGGGGGGGGGGGGGCCAAGAGCATATTTTGTTGCACCTGGATGCACCACTCGCAAGTTCCACCACTGGTGACTGGATCCCTCCTGCTCCACACAGAATCAGCTGCTCTCCAGCACCACCTCTAGCAATACTGTCACAGTTTCTACAGATGTGTCCTCATACATATAGCCTCAGTACACCATGCAGAGGGAGATGTCAGGCGTCAGGTCATGCACAACTCTGCTAACGGGCGCAACGCAATGTGACTAGAACGCACAAGGAGACTGCTAATTAATTTGCACTATGACACATGTATATTGGTGGTGACTCAGACTGTAAAGATATGTGTGTGTGTGTGTGTGTGTGTGTGTGTGTGTGTGTGTGTGTGTGTGTGTGTGTGTGTGTGTGTGTGTATTATATCATAGGAAAGATGGCACTCGGAGACTTATATTTTCAACAAAGCTGATGTATTCCATGATCAACATTTTGGGGCATAACCCCCTTTGTCAAGAGCACACCACAGCAAATCAGAACAGAAACACGTACTACTTACCCATATAAATATCCCACCATACTGTGCTTGTCAGGCTCCTGCCTGCACCAGCAGCCCCGAGCGCGTCCACCATGCCCAGCTGCACATCCGGTCCGTGCATTCCACCAGAAACCGGATGTCCGCCCTACGTTCCAGCTGTTATTCTAGCCGCATTGCTTTCTATCAGCAGGTAAATCCTTATCTGATTTAATGATGGGCCACAACGCTTGGAAAGCGCGTCTAACGATAGGACTTGCTGTAGTAAAGTCACTGGACCAAGGCATCATTTTTTTTTTTACTATCCTTAATCTTCGGACCCAATAGTTGTTCGCGGTGCATTCCTAGCACTTTCTGTTTGGACCATAATAACTCCTTCTTGTCATATCCCCTTTCCAAAAATTTGTTAATAAGTATATCAAGCTGCCGAGGTACAGAAGTAGCATCAATCTTAGATCTAGTGATCTGGGGCTCCTTACCAGCTTCCTCCACAACAAGGATCATTAAATCCACAGCACACTTATTAAGTATGGCAATCCATTTTCGTACAAATTCCGGATTATGTCTGCCAATTGTAGGGACGTTTTGCACCCGGAAGCCCCGTGGTATTATTATTATTATTATTATTATTATTATTATTACATTTTATTTATAAGGCGCCACAAGTGTTTCGCAGCGCCGTACAAAGGACAGTACAGGGAGACAAAACTTAGCATTATAGTAAATAAATAACAGAAATAGAGTAGAAGTAACACAGAGCACCACAATTCTCAAGACATAATACAGCTAAGTTGTAAGTAGTGAGGGAGTGATCATCGTACTACAAGGGGCTGGTGGCCATAGATGGAGTTGAGCCTTTACCAGCAGGAGAAAAAGTGGGTAAAGATAGTCGCTGAGTAGGGGAGAGCTGCGAGTGAAATGTGTCGAGAAGAGGGCTTAGATATCTTACGTTCCCTAAAGTACTCGGACAACGATGAACCATGCAGTAGATAGTCACTTTCACGTTTTCATTTATAAAGATGATTGAATGTAATTTGAGCTTTCTGGTTAGGATCAGTAATGGTAATGCTTTCTTTTAAAAATAATATTTTCAATTTCAGCGTCAGTATAGATGAACATTTCCCCCCTAGGGGTATACACTCCGCCACAACCCACCGGTTCCTGTGTTAGTGTTGGTCCCGGGGTACTTCCATGTTGAATAAGCAAACAGGAAAAAAGCACAATATTGCAGTGATGCTTAAAATCCTGGTTGGTGCCTTGCAACAGGTACTTTTGCAGATCTGCCGGCACTCAGTTATGTAGATATGTAGCTCAGGAGCTTCATCCAGCGTTCCTAGCACTTTTATGTTTGGACTGTAATAACTCCTTGTCATATCCCCTTTCCAAAAAATTGTTAATAAGTATGTCAAGCTGCCGAGGTACAGAAGTAGCATCACTTGTAATTCTTGCCACTCTCACCATCTGTGAGAATGGTAACCCCTTTTTTAGGGCCACCGGATAATGGCTGGATGCTGCTAGAATGGTATTCCGGTCAGTGGGTTTATAAAAGATTTCTGTAGACAGTATCCCATCATTGACATGAACCATCACATCGAGAAATTGAGCGGATTTGCTGCTGTATGTATATGTAAATTTTATTGTACTGTTCTGTGATGGATTTCATTAGATCTTCAAATAATACAGCACCACCAGACCATAACACAAACACGTCATCAATATAGCATGCATATAATAATACATGTCAAGAGATGTTGTCTAAAAAGAACATATACACACATATACATATATATTTCTTTATATTAGCATATGACAGTAGAATTTATATGGGTAAGTTGTACGTGATTCTGTTTTGTTTTGCTGTGGTGTGTTCTTAACAAAGGGGGTTACGCCCCGAAACGTTGATCATGGAGTACATCATCTATGTTGAAAATGTAATTCTCCGATACCCTCTTTCCTATGATATACTGTACATGGGCCCTCATTCCGAGTTGTTCGCTCGCAAGGCGATTTTAGCAGTATTGCACACGCTAAGCCGCCGCCTACTGGGAGTGAATCTTAGCTTCTTAAAATTGCGAACGAAAGATTCGCAATATTGCGATTACACATCTCGTAGCAGTTTCAGAGTAGCTTCAGACTTACTCGGCATCTGCGATCAGTTCAGTGCTTATCGTTCCTGGTTTGAACCCAGGAGTGTCTGGGTGAACCCAGCGTTCACCCAGACACTCCTCCGTTTCTCCAGCCACTCCCGCGTTTTTTCCGGAAACGGTAGCGTTTTTTCCCACACGCCCATAAAACGGCCTGTTTCCGCCCAGTAACACCCATTTCCTGTCAATCACACTACGATCGCCTGAGCGAAGAAAAAGCCGTGAGTAAAAATCCAAAATTCATAGCAAATGTACTTGGCGCAGTCGCAGTGCGGACATTGCGCATGCGCACTAAGCGGAAAAACGCTGCGATGCGAAGAAATTTTCCGAGCGAACGACTCGGAATGACCTCCATGATCTTTTTTGGATGAAGCACCTAAGCTATATATCTACATAACTGAGTGCCGGCATATATTAGAGATGTGCACCGGAAATTTTTCGGGTTTTGGTTTTGGATTCGGTTCCGCGGCCGTGTTTTGGATTCGGACGCGTTTTGGCAAAACCTCCCTTAAAAAATTTTCTCGGATTCGGGTGTGTTTTGGATTCGGGTGTTTTTTTCAAAAACCCCTCAAAAACAGCTTAAATCATATAATTTGGGGGTAATTTTGATCCTATAGTATTATTAACCTCAATAACCATAATTTCCACTCATTTCCAGTCTATTCTGAACACCTCACACCTCACAATATTATTTTTAGTCCTAAAATTTGCACCGCGGTCGCTGGATGACTAAGCTAAGCGACCTAAGTGGCCGGCACAAACACCTGGCCCATCTAGGAGTGGCACTGCAGTGTCAGACAGGATGGCACTTAAAAAAATTGGCCCCAAACAGCACATGATGCAAAGAAAAGAGAAAAAGAGGTGCACTGTGGTCGCTGGATGGCTAAGCTAAGCGACACAAACACCTCAATATCACAGGAGTTATTCGTTCTAATCAATGGTATTATTGGTCCAAATCAATGGAAGAAAATGACAAAATCACTGGAATTATTCGTTCTAATCAATGGTATTATTGGTCCAAATCACTGGTAGAAAATAACAAAATCACTGGAATTAAATGGCAGTAATGTCGGGAATTATATCAAATGGCAGTACCACTGGACCAGTGGCGGATCTAGACTTAACTTTTAGGGGGGGCGGTTTAAGAATTATGACTCCTCCCCCTAATCATAGCCCCTCCCACTTAGTAATGCCCTTCCCGTTCGCTTCTAAAATTTCCTATTGTTGCCATTACTAATAAAATGTTGCCAGTTAGTGGAGAGAACCCTGCGCACTGGTGATACAGACTGGCGAATCGCCATTCCTTCCATCAGGGGTGGTAGAGGATAAGACAGTAGGGCAATTTAAACATGCATGGGATAGACATAAGGATATTCTTACAAAGAAATTCAACATTGAAGCACACTGTATGAGCTGAAATTCACATTATAGCACACTGTATGAGCCAACGTTATAGCACACTGTATGAGCCAAAATTCACTTTATAGCACACTGTATGAGCCAACGTTATAGCACACTGTATGAGCCAAAATTCACTTTATACAACACTGTATGAGCCAAAATTCACTTTATACAACACTGTATGAGCCAAAATTCACTTTATAGCACACTGTATGAGCCAAAATTCACTTTATACAACACTGTATGAGCCAAAATTCACTTTATAGCACACTGTATGAGCCAAAATTCACTTTATAGCACACTGTATGAGCCAAAATTCACTTTATAGCACACTGTATGAGCCAAAATTCACTTTATAGCACACTGTATGAGCCAAAATTCACTTTATAGCACACTGTATGAGCCAATGTTATAGCACACTGTATGAGCCAAAATTCACGTTATAGCACACTGACTGTATGAGCCAAAATTCACGTTATAGCACACTGTATGAGCCAAAATTCACGTTATAGCACACTGTATGAGCCGAAGTGCACATTATAGCACGCTGAATGAGGCAACAGAATGCAGGGACATAATGCCGGGAGAAGAGAGGAGGGGGGAGAAATTAGAGATGAGCGGGTTCGGTTTCTCTGAATCCGAACCCGCCAGAACTTCATGTTTTTTTTCACGAGTCCGAGCGACTCGGATCTTCCCGCCTTGCTCGGTTAACCCGAGCGCGCCCGAACGTCATCATGACGCTGTCGGATTCTCGCGAGGCTCGGATTCTATCGCGAGACTCGGATTCTATATAAGGAGCCGCGCGTCGCCGCCATTTTCACACGTGCATTGAGATTGATAGGGAGAGGACGTGGCTGGCGTCCTCTCCGTTTAGACACTTGATTTACTAATTTTGGGGAGCATTAGGAGTACTCAGTAGTGTACAGTGCAGAGTTTTGCTGATAGTGACCAGTGACCACCACTTTTATTTATAATCCGTTCTCTGCCTGAAAAAAGCGATACACAGCACACAGTGACTCAGTCACATACATACCATATCTGTGTGCACTGCTCAGGCTCAGGCCAGTGTGCTGCATCTGCATCATCTATATATATTATATATCTGTCTGACTGCTCAGCTCACACAGCTTATAATTGTGGGGGAGACTGGGGAGCACTACTGCAGTGCCAGTTATAGGTTATAGCAGGAGCCAGGAGTACATAATATTATATTAAAATTAAACAGTGCACACTTTTGCTGCAGGAGTGCCACTGCCAGTGTGACTAGTGACCAGTGACCTGACCACCAGTATATAATATTAGTAGTATACTATCTCTTTATCAACCAGTCTATATTAGCAGCAGACACAGTACAGTGCGGTAGTTCACGGCTGTGGCTACCTCTGTGTCGGCACTCGGCAGCCCGTCCATAATTGTATATACCAGTGACCTAACCGTGGTTTTTTTTTCTTTCTTTATACATACATACTAGTTACGAGTATACTATCTCTTTATCAACCAGTCTATATATTAGCAGCAGACACAGTACAGTGCGGTAGTTCACGGCTGTGGCTACCTCTGTGTCGGCACTCGGCAGCCCGTCCATAATTGTATATACCAGTGACCTAACCGTGGTTTTTTTTTCTTTCTTTATACATACATACTAGTTACGAGTATACTATCTCTTTATCAACCAGTCTATATATTAGCAGCAGACACAGTACAGTGCGGTAGTTCACGGCTGTGGCTACCTCTGTGTCGGCACTCGGCAGCCCGTCCATAATTGTATATACCAGTGACCTAACCGTGGTTTTTTTTTCTTTCTTTATACATACATACTAGTTACGAGTATACTATCTCTTTATCAACCAGTCTATATATTAGCAGCAGACACAGTACAGTGCGGTAGTTCACGGCTGTGGCTACCTCTGTGTCGGCACTCCGCAGCCCGTCCATAATTGTATTTACCAGTGACCTAACCGTGGTTTTTTTTTCTTTCTTTATACATACATACTAGTTACGAGTATACTATCTCTTTATCAACCAGTCTATATATTAGCAGCAGACACAGTACAGTGCGGTAGTTCACGGCTGTGGCTACCTCTGTGTCGGCACTCGGCAGCCCGTCCATAATTGTATATACCAGTGACCTAACCGTGGTTTTTTTTTTCTTTCTTTATACATACATACTAGTTACGAGTATACTATCTCTTTATCAACCAGTCTATATATTAGCAGCAGACACAGTACAGTGCGGTAGTTCACGGCTGTGGCTACCTCTGTGTCGGCACTCGGCAGCCCGTCCATAATTGTATATACCAGTGACCTAACCGTGGTTTTTTTTTCTTTCTTTATACATACATACTAGTTACGAGTATACTATCTCTTTATCAACCAGTCTATATATTAGCAGCAGACACAGTACAGTGCGGTAGTTCACGGCTGTGGCTACCTCTGTGTCGGCACTCGGCAGCCCGTCCATAATTGTATATACCAGTGACCTAACCGTGTTTTTTTTTTCTTTCTTTATACATACATACTAGTTACGAGTATACTATCTCTTTATCAACCAGTCTATATATTAGCAGCAGACACAGTACAGTGCGGTAGTTCACGGCTGTGGCTACCTCTGTGTCGGCACTCGGCAGCCCGTCCATAATTGTATATACCAGTGACCTAACCGTGGTTTTTTTTTCTTTCTTTATACATACATACTAGTTACGAGTATACTATCTCTTTATCAACCAGTCTATATATTAGCAGCAGACACAGTACAGTGCGGTAGTTCACGGCTGTGGCTACCTCTGTGTCGGCACTCGGCAGCCCGTCCATAATTGTATATACCACCTAACCGTGGTTTTTTTTTCTTTCTTTATACATACATACTAGTTACGAGTATACTATCTCTTTATCAACCAGTCTATATATTAGCAGCAGACACAGTACAGTGCGGTAGTTCACGGCTGTGGCTACCTCTGTGTCGGCACTCGGCAGCCCGTCCATAATTGTATATACCACCTAACCGTGGTTTTTTTTTCTTTCTTTATACATACATACTAGTTACGAGTATACTATCTCTTTATCAACCAGTCTATATATTAGCAGCAGACACAGTACAGTGCGGTAGTTCACGGCTGTGGCTACCTCTGTGTCGGCACTCGGCAGCCCGTCCATAATTGTATACTAGTATCCAATCCATCCATCTCCATTGTTTACCTGAGGTGCCTTTTAGTTGTGCCTATTAAAATATGGAGAACAAAAATGTTGAGGTTCCAAAATTAGGGAAAGATCAAGATCCACTTCCACCTCGTGCTGAAGCTGCTGCCACTAGTCATGGCCGAGACGATGAAATGCCAGCAACGTCGTCTGCCAAGGCCGATGCCCAATGGCATAGTACAGAGCATGTCAAAACCAAAACACCAAATATCAGTAAAAAAAGGACTCCAAAACCTAAAATAAAATTGTCGGAGGAGAAGCGTAAACTTGCCAATATGCCATTTACCACACGGAGTGGCAAGGAACGGCTGAGGCCCTGGCCTATGTTCATGGCTAGTGGTTCAGCTTCACATGAGGATGGAAGCACTCAGCCTCTCGCTAGAAAACTGAAAAGACTCAAGCTGGCAAAAGCACCGCAAAGAACTGTGCGTTCTTTGAAATCCCAAATCCACAAGGAGAGTCCAATTGTGTCGGTTGCGATGCCTGACCTTCCCAACACTGGACGTGAAGAGCATGCGCCTTCCACCATTTGCACGCCCCCTGCAAGTGCTGGAAGGAGCACCCGCAGTCCAGTTCCTGATAGTCAGATTGAAGATGTCAGTGTTGAAGTACACCAGGATGAGGAGGATATGGGTGTTGCTGGCGCTGGGGAGGAAATTGACCAGGAGGATTCTGATGGTGAGGTGGTTTGTTTAAGTCAGGCACCCGGGGAGACACCTGTTGTCCGTGGGAGGAATATGGCCGTTGACATGCCAGGTGAAAATACCAAAAAAGCTCTTCGGTGTGGAGGTATTTCACCAGAAATGCGGACAACAGGTGTCAAGCCGTGTGTTCCCTTTGTCAAGCTGTAATAAGTAGGGGTAAGGACGTTAACCACCTCGGAACATCCTCCCTTATACGTCACCTGCAGCGCATTCATAATAAGTCAGTGACAAGTTCAAAAACTTTGGGTGACAGCGGAAGCAGTCCACTGACCAGTAAATCCCTTCCTCTTGTAACCAAGCTCACGCAAACCACCCCACCAACTCCCTCAGTGTCAATTTCCTCCTTCCCCAGGAATGCCAATAGTCCTGCAGGCCATGTCACTGGCAATTCTGACGAGTCCTCTCCTGCCTGGGATTCCTCCGATGCATCCTTGCGTGTAACGCCTACTGCTGCTGGCGCTGCTGTTGTTGCCGCTGGGAGTCGATGGTCATCCCAGAGGGGAAGTCGTAAGCCCACTTGTACTACTTCCAGTAAGCAATTGACTGTTCAACAGTCCTTTGCGAGGAAGATGAAATATCACAGCAGTCATCCTACTGCAAAGCGGATAACTGAGTCCTTGACAACTATGTTGGTGTTAGACGTGCGTCCGGTATCCGCCGTTAGTTCACAGGGAACTAGACAATTTATTGAGGCAGTGTGCCCCCGTTACCAAATACCATCTAGGTTCCACTTCTCTAGGCAGGCGATACCGAGAATGTACACGGACGTCAGAAAAAGACTCACCAGTCTCCTAAAAAATGCAGTTGTACCCAATGTCCACTTAACCACGGACATGTGGACAAGTGGAGCAGGGCAGGGTCAGGACTATATGACTGTGACAGCCCACTGGGTAGATGTATGGACTCCCGCCGCAAGAACAGCAGCGGCGGCACCAGTAGCAGCATCTCGCAAACGCCAACTCTTTCCTAGGCAGGCTACGCTTTGTATCACCGCTTTCCAGAATGCGCACACAGCTGAAAACCTCTTACGGCAACTGAGGAAGATCATCGCGGAATGGCTTACCCCAATTGGACTCTCCTGTGGATTTGTGGCATCGGACAACGCCAGCAATATTGTGTGTGCATTAAATATGGGCAAATTCCAGCACGTCCCATGTTTTGCACATACCTTGAATTTGGTGGTGCAGAATTTTTTTAAAAACGACAGGGGCGTGCAAGAGATGCTGTCGGTGGCCAGAAAAATTGCGGGACACTTTCGGCGTACAGGCACCACGTACAGAAGACTGGAGCACCACCAAAAACTACTGAACCTGCCCTGCCATCATCTGAAGCAAGAAGTGGTAACGAGGTGGAATTCAACCCTCTATATGCTTCAGAGGTTGGAGGAGCAGCAAAAGGCCATTCAAGCCTATACAATTGAGCACGATATAGGAGATGGAATGCACCTGTCTCAAGTGCAGTGGAGAATGATTTCAACGTTGTGCAAGGTTCTGATGCCCTTTGAACTTGCCACACGTGAAGTCAGTTCAGACACTGCCAGCCTGAGTCAGGTCATTCCCCTCATCAGGCTTTTGCAGAAGAAGCTGGAGGCATTGAAGAAGGAGCTAAAAGGGAGCGATTCCGCTAGGCATGTGGGACTTGTGGATGCAGCCCTTAATTCGCTTAACAAGGATTCACGGGTGGTCAATCTGTTGAAATCAGAGCACTACATTTTGGCCACCGTGCTCGATCCTAGATTTAAAGCCTACCTTGGATCTCTCTTTCCGGCAGACACAGGTCTGCTGGGGTTGAAAGACCTGCTGGTGACAAAATTGTCAAGTCAAGCGGAACGCGACCTGTCAACATCTCCTCCTTCACATTCTCCCGCAACTGGGGGTGCGAGGAAAAGGCTCAGAATTCCGAGCCCACCCGCTGGCGGTGATGCAGGGCAGTCTGGAGCGACTGCTGATGCTGACATCTGGTCCGGACTGAAGGACCTGACAACGATTACGGACATGTCGTCTACTGTCACTGCATATGATTCTCTCAACATTGATAGAATGGTGGAGGATTATATGAGTGACCGCATCCAAGTAGGCACGTCACACAGTCCGTACTTATACTGGCAGGAAAAAGAGGCAATTTGGAGGCCCTTGCACAAACTGGCTTTATTCTACCTAAGTTGCCCTCCCACAAGTGTGTACTCCGAAAGAGTGTTTAGTGCCGCCGCTCACCTTGTCAGCAATCGGCGTACGAGGTTACATCCAGAAAATGTGGAGAAGATGATGTTCATTAAAATGAATTATAATCAATTCCTCCGCGGAGACATTGACCAGCAGCAATTGCCTCCACAAAGTACACAGGGAGCTGAGATGGTGGATTCCAGTGGGGACGAATTGATAATCTGTGAGGAGGGGGATGTACACGGTGATATATCGGAGGGTGAAGATGAGGTGGACATCTTGCCTCTGTAGAGCCAGTTTGTGCAAGGAGAGATTAATTGCTTCTTTTTTGGGGGGGGTCCAAACCAACCCGTCATATCAGTCACAGTCGTGTGGCAGACCCTGTCACTGAAATGATGGGTTGGTTAAAGTGTGCATGTCCTGTTTTGTTTATACAACATAAGGGTGGGTGGGAGGGCCCAAGGATAATTCCATCTTGCTCCTCTTTTTTCTTTTCTTTTTCTTTGCATCATGTGCTGATTGGGGAGGGTTTTTTGGAAGGGACATCCTGCGTGACACTGCAGTGCCACTCCTAGATGGGCCCGGTGTTTGTGTCGGCCACTAGGGTCGCTAATCTTACTCACACAGCTACCTCATTGCGCCTCTTTTTTTCTTTGCGTCATGTGCTGTTTGGGGAGGGTTTTTTGGAAGGGACATCCTGCGTGACACTGCAGTGCCACTCCTAGATGGGCCCGGTGTTTGTGTCGGCCACTAGGGTCGCTAATCTTACTCACACAGTCAGCTACCTCATTGCGCCTCTTTTTTTCTTTGCGTCATGTGCTGTTTGGGGAGGGTTTTTTGGAAGGGCCATCCTGCGTGACACTGCAGTGCCACTCCTAGATGGGCCCGGTGTTTGTGTCGGCCACTAGGGTCGCTAATCTTACTCACACAGCTACCTCATTGCGCCTCTTTTTTTCTTTGCGTCATGTGCTGTTTGGGGAGGGTTTTTTGGAAGGGCCATCCTGCGTGACACTGCAGTGCCACTCCTAGATGGGCCCGGTGTTTGTGTCGGCCACTAGGGTCGCTAATCTTACTCACACAGCTACCTCATTGCGCCTCTTTTTTTCTTTGCGTCATGTGCTGTTTGGGGAGGGTTTTTTGGAAGGGACATCCTGCGTGACACTGCAGTGCCACTCCTAGATGGGCCCGGTGTTTGTGTCGGCCACTAGGGTCGCTTATCTTACTCACACAGCGACCTTGGTGCAAATTTTAGGACTAAAAATAATATTGTGAGGTGTGAGGTATTCAGAATAGACTGAAAATGAGTGTAAATTATGGTTTTTGAGGTTAATAATACTTTGGGATCAAAATGACCCCCAAATTCTATGATTTAAGCTGTTTTTTAGTGTTTTTGGAAAAAAACACCCGAATCCAAAACACACCCGAATCCGACAAAAATAATTCGGTGAGGTTTTGCCAAAACGCGTTCGAACCCAAAACACGGCCGCGGAACCGAACCCAAAACCAAAACACAAAACCCGAAAAATTTCAGGCGCTCATCTCTAGGAGAAATGGGACACACACACACCTAATCATTGATGGAGGCCGGGTCCCGCCGCGATATTGGGAACGGGTGCCGAGCGGTGCAGCGAGGCGGAGGACGAAGACAGAGAGAGAGCGTCCTCCTGACGCGCGTACAGGAAGGAGGGGGCGTGCTCAGATCAGAGGTCACTGTACGCGCGTCAGGACGCTCCTCTCTCTCCTCGTCCCCCGCCGCGCTGCAGAGCTCTCCAACCCGTTCCCAATACCGCAGCGGGACCCGGCCTCCATCCCGCTGCCGGTATATGTAGGGGGGGTGTTCGCCCTGATCGCCCCCCGCTAAATCCGCCACTGCACTGGACATATACGGAAGTGTCAGACAGGATGATGCTTAAAAAAATTGTCCCCAAACAGCACATGATGCAAAGAAAAGAGAAAAAGAGGTGCACTGTGGTCGCTGGATGGCTAAGCTAAGCGACACAAACACCTCAATATCACTGGAATTATTCGTTCTAATCAATGGTATTATTGGTCCAAATCACTAGAAGAAAATGACAAAATCACTGGAATTATTCGTTCCAATCAATGGTATTATTGGTCCAAATCACTGGAAGAAAATGACAAAATCACTGGAATTATTCGTTCTAATCAATGGTATTATTGGTCCAAATCACTGGTAGAAAATAACAAAATCACTGGAATTATTTGGCAAGATCACTGTAATTAATAATTATAAATCACTGATATTAATTGGTAAAATCTCGCTATCGCCTGCCTAGTGAAGTGGAATCTAGATGGGATTTTGTACCGGGAACACAATAACTTCATCAATTGTCTAAATCCCACTGCACTAATGGCGGAAAACGGGTACACGTCTAACAGCGCACTGATTATACTGAGAACTGATTATACTGATCACTGATGATACTACGGAGAACTGACACTGAGCAGCGAGAACAGCACTGGACTATTGTACTGTAGTATACTGGTAATGTTTTTTATTTGAATATTGCAACCTTCATACATCTTATTTACATATATACAAATTTACAACATATAAATAAAGTAAAAAAAATTGAACAATAACAGAAAATTTCCATTTATTTTTAACATTTTCCCCCATTTTACATATTCCCTACACACTTTCCCTTAACTCTAACAATTTCCTTTAGAAACTTTCTTTTACCACAATTTGCCTCCTCTTCTTCCTCCATGCTTCCCCTTCACCTGTTCTTGAGCCCATACATTCCTCTCTCGCTCCTCCTTTCATTCCCCACCACCACCATTCACTCCACTTTCATTCCACCCATCCTCTCACCTTTTATACCATTTACTCTACTTTCATCCCAAACAAACCAACATTTAAACGAGAAGTCAATAATAATCTGGGCAGCACTTCCAGTGTATGCAACCATTTATAAAAGAAAACCAGTCTCAAAATTCTATTTCAACTTAAAATTGAGATAGTTATAGAAAAGTTTTTCCCAGTACCTGGAGGCTAGAAATTTTCCGTCACCCACTAAGGGGGCTTCAGCTGGCGCCACAAGTGGGACCAACTGATGACATCCAATCTCTCTTCCTCCATTTCCATCATCCGCTTCACCTCATGTAGTATTAAGCCCTCCACCATTTCGCAGGGAAGGATTTTATTTCTCAATGAAACCTGACACCGTGCATTCCATAAGTGATACCTGACAGCTAGACTTATCATAAAAATTGTGCATAAATCAAAATCCTCATACCCTTTGAATGCCCCATATGCCCATCCCTGGTAATCCAAACCAGAAAGACAAGGTATTCCTAGAGCTCTTGACACTCTTTTGTAAATGTTTATATTAAAAGGACACTGAAGCAAGAAATGGTCCATACTCTCCTCCTGACCCTGACACTCCTCCCGTGGACAATCACGATCATTGGATCTTCTAAACTTCAGGTTCCCCTTAACATAGAGCTTCCCTTGGAATGAGAACCAGGCGATGTCCCTAAATTTCAACGGGATCCTCTGAGAATTTATCAGAGAAATCCCTTCTGAACATACAGTTTCTGGGCAATCCTTCAGGGCCAATGGGACATGGAAGTGAGTTTGCAAGACCCTCTTCCCCAACTCCTTCCTACTGAGATCTCTTAACTCCCCCACTACCAAGCCCCATCGCCCAATCACTTTCAAGCACTGGATCACATAGATCGGGAGGTGGCCTCTTCTACGCCGAGAGTTTCTCAAGTGACCTCCTTCTATCCATACTGTGAGGAAGGGAGATATCCATTCTCTAAAACCGTCTGCCCACCGAGGGGGGTTCTCTGAAAACAGACCCCCAAAATTCATTTTTAAAAAAGCTGTTATAAAAAACACCACCGGGTTGACCATATCCAGTCCCCCCTTGGTCCTCGGTTTGCATGCAATGCCTCTTTTGACCATATTCATTTTGTTTCCCCACAACAGCAAGAAAAACAAAGAGCCAATTTTAGACCACAGTGGTTCTGGCAAAAAACATACATAACTAACATATAAAAACAATGGAATCAGATAGGTTTTACACAAATCAACCCTTTCCCTCAGGGAGAATTTCCATCCTCTCCAACTTTTTACTTTCCGGGTCGCCTCTTCCAGTATCCTTTCCCAATTTGCTGTGGCATAATCGCCCTGGTCGAATCTTATTCCTAGAATCTTAATTGGATGGCTGGCCACGGGGAGGCTGTCCGGAAGGTCAAATTCTCTACCTTCCTCCCCCATCCAGAAAGCTTCACACTTGTCCTGATTTATCATGGAGCCCGAGGCTCCAGAGTATTCGCCTATCAGTTGGTCCACATCACAGGCCTCTGTATTTGAAGACAGAACCACTGTGACATCATCAGCATAGGCAATTACCCTTAGTGGTTCTCCCTGGCCCAGCTGCACCCCTCCCACCGTGCTGTCCTCAATCCTCCGAATAAAAGGATCGATCGCAAACACGTAAAGAAGAGGGCTCAGGGGGCAACCCTGACGGACACCAGAGTTCACCACAAAGGCAGGCCCTACCCAACTATTAACAAGCGGGAAGCTCTCGGCCTTGTTGTACAATATACGTAGCCAATTGACTAGTTTAACTGGAATGCCATACCTTTCCAGCAAAGTCCAGAGGTACTCATGGTTGACTCGGTCAAAAGCTTTGGACTGATCCAATGCCAGTAAGTATTTCCCCCACTTCTCAACTCTGCACCGCTCTATGGCCTCCCGGACACCAAGGACAGCACTAAATGTGCTTCGACCTTTCACAGTACAATGCTGAGAAGTCGAGAGCAACTGCCCGGAAAATTCCATCAGCCTATTAAATATGATTTTTGCCAACACCTTCCTATCCGTATCGAGAAGTGCTATGGGGCGCCAATTCTCAATGCGAGCCGGGTCCTTTCCCTTAGAGAGTAAAATAAGCGCAGAAAGCCTCATGGAGGGAGGGAGTTCTCCCTCTGCCAGGCCACTGTTAAAAACCTCCACGAGACGAGGTGCCAGGACGTCTGAGAATTCTTTATAGAATTCAGCTGTCAAACCATCTGGCCCAGGTGTCTTTTTTGATGTTAAACCGCCAATTGCTTCTCTGACCTCCTCCACAGATATCTCACTCTCTAAGCAATCAATTGAGGCATCCGGTTCCACAAGCCCTGGTATCCTTCCCAGAAATTCCTCCATCCTCTCTCTGCTAAGTGCCTTCTCAGACAGCAGATCAGTGTAATAGGTTCTAATGACTTCCAGGATGCCCTGTCTTCCCTCCTGCACGACACCCTTTCCATCAATCAGACCTCTGATTTCCTTTAACTCGATCTTTCGCCTACAATTCTGGTAGGGATCCGGGGAGTGGTACTTGCCATAATCCCTCTCCTGAATCAAAGACGAAAGTCGACTATACTGCAACTGCTGCATCTGAGATTTCACCCGGGAGATTTCCCCATCATCTCCTCTTTCAGAGATCAGGAAATCTAATTTCCTCCTCAGAGCATAGTAGGCATTTTTTTTTACCAAGTTTTTCCTTACTACCAGCCACTTGAAAAACCTTCGGGTCCTCTCTTTGACCTCCTCCCACCACTCCGATCTACTCCATCCTGCCTCCAACAGTGTTTCCTGTGCTTGGAAGAATTCCCTAAAAGATTGTCTTACCTTCTCTTCCTTTAAGAGCTCTGAGTTCAGCCTCCATAGGTCCCTTCCTTTCGAGATCGACTGTGAGGCATTCAAAGAAAAAGTCAAGAACCCGTGATCCGAAAATTCTACCAACCTTACCTGTGAAGGCAAAGTCTTGGAAGTTTCTTTAACAAAAAATCTATCTATTCTAGTCCTACTCTGACCACTAAAATATGTGTAACCCGTGAGGTCTGGATGGTGCCGAATATGGACATCAACCAAACCAGCCTGTCTAACCATTGATACTAAATAATTTGAATCATAGCCCATGGCTTTTTTGGCTCCTCCCCTGTCTTTTGGCCTAACTACGGCGTTAAAATCGCCACCAAAAACAACCTGCTGGGCCGTAAAAAGAAATGGCTTGATCCTCTTGAAAAGGCATTTCCTATCCCAGGCTTTCTGGGGCCCATAAATATTGATCAGCCTCAGGTCATGCCCTCTCAAGGTGACATCTAAGATCATACACCTTCCAATTTGTAACTCAATAACCTTGTGCACAGTTACTATGCCGGCAAAAAGTACCGCCACCCCACCATAAGGCTCAGCCGCAAGAGACCAATAGGAGGGCCCACCTCTCCACTCGTTTTTGGCTTTGTGGAGAGCCGCCAACCTGTTAACCCGGGCCTCCTGCAAAAACAAAATATCAAAATCCTGGTTGTTAAAAAAATCAAAAGCCATAAATCGAGCCTTATCGGAAAGAACGGAAGCCACATTAATCGTGGCACATCGTATAGGGTGGAGATCCATGTTTCTTTGGTGATTGAGTTTCACTACCCATTATCCTTATTCACTTCTCCCCTCCACCACCATCACCATCACCACCACCAACACCACATTCCATTCTTGCAACAGCCTCTCCTTCTTTCATCCCGGCTCCCTCCACACCCGAACCAGGATCCGGGGGTTTCCGGATAGAATCCTTTACAGGAGGTTCCTTTTCTATCAAGACCTGCTGTCCATTCCCCTCTTGCGACTCCTCTGTTTCTTCCATCTTCAGTTCCTCTATCTCTGATTCTACTTTTTCTTTTCCCACTAGGGATGAACCTGCTGGGTCCCATTCTAGTTCACTTTCTGATTCCCTGCCTGAACTTTCCCTACAACTGTCCTTCCTCTCCTTCTTCTTCTTTCCTCCTTCCCCACTTCCCCTCTCTCTCTGCCTCCTTTTCCTTACCTTCTTTCTCCTCAGCACCAACCCACCCTTCTCCTTTACCACCTCCCCCTCCTCTTCATCAGTGGGAACTCCCTCAAACCTATTAAATAATAATAAGTCCTCCTTAATTACTGTTTTCTTGCTTTTCCCACCTTTTATCACTAGCTGAAAACCTTCTTCCTCATCTTCTTTCCCCTTCACCCTTCCTCCCGCCAAACTCCACTCCGTCTTTCCTTCCCTCAGTTTCACTGACCCTCTTCGCACTTCTTTTCCCCTTTCTTTCACCACTCTTGCCTTATTCTTCGTCCCTAATTCTTCAATACTCTCCCTCCTACTTCTCCATTCCTTTGTTTTTTCCGCCTCCGGACACCTACTGTAAGGGTGCCCTTCACCACCACATAAATTACAACAAATATTATTGCATGACCTTGAGGTGTGGCCCAGTCCGCCGCATAAATTGCATTTGACCGCGTCGCATTCATGGCTCAAATGCCCAGGGCCACCACACTTAAAGCAAGTCTTCGGCTGGCCCTGGTAGAACACCTGAATGCGATCGCGGCCAATATACGCGGCGGACGGCAGATGTTTCACCCCCTCACAGCTTTTCGTCAAACACACATTTGCAGACCATGCTCCACCCCACACCCCCAACGTATAGTCCGACTTCTCAAGGCTTAGTATTTTCTCACAATGCCTGCTCAACCAATATTTTATGTCGTTCTCTGGAATTGTCTCATTTCGCACAAGAATAGACACTCTTGTGCTATCCACCTTCCCCGTCATGAAGAAAGTAAAATTATTGAAAAAACTCCCCTCTTCCAGATCAGACAATTTTGAGAAACACTCCTGCATCACCCTGTTTGCCATAAAGGCCACATCAAACTCATTTGAGTTCACAGGGTGAATGCAGGAGTACAACTGCCTGGCCACAAAACCCAAATCAAAAAATTTCCTTAAGAAATCTACTTTTGAAGGGGCGCCCCCTTCACCCACCCACTTAAAATGTATTATTTTTCTTATACCGAACCCTCCCGCTTCTGCATTACCTCCCCCCGCCTCTCCACCCTGCCCTGAAACAATTGGATTGCTCAGTACCTTGGCATAAGAAGTTTCCACTTCCCTCAATACACCATCAGTACCTGTAGCAGCACCAAAGACAGGGGTAGGGCCTGGGGGTGGAACAAGAATAGGTATCACATTTATTTTTTCTTTACCAGGCACCAAGTTCTTGCTTTTGTCTTTATGTTTCAGAGTTACTGCACTTATCAGCTTTGCAGCGGCCCGCATCCTCTCAGGTGCCTGCAAATTTCCATACACAGTTTCCACAACTTCCCTTTCATGTTCTGAAAGTAGTTTTTTTTTCCAGCCTTGGTTGACCTTGGACTTTGCTAGACTTCTCACTTTCATTTTTCTTAATTTTTATACTTTCTTTTAAGTTCTCTTTGCTTCCACCTTGGCCCCCCTCCCCCCTGAAAAGCCCAACTGGGCCCCCTCCACCCAAAAAAAATTCTGGTACTCCCCCAGTTGCCTCCTTTCTTTCTTTGCTAAGGTCACTCACCTCCAGCTTACTGTCTCCAGTAAGCTCCTTTCCATTCTGCGCAGCTGTTTTGCCACTACTCATGCTGGTCGGGCCATCCTCTGACATCTTCTGCTTTACCACCGGGATCCCCGCACCACTCCTCTCTGATACCTTGGTCCTGGCACTTGCAGCTCCGTTCACCTTTCCACTCTTTCCTTTACCTGCCACATCTCCAGGATCCCCCTGCTGCCGCTGTGCTGGGCGCTCCGTCTCATTTTTTTTTCCGCCAGCCGGAGTAGTTTCAACTTCTGCCACAGACTTCCCCTCTGCCTCCATAGAAACTGGACTCTCCTTTCCACTGGCCACGTCATCAGGGTTCCCTCTACTCCCTTGGTACTGTGCTACTGCTGGCTCCTCCTCCACTTCCCCGTCACCCGGGACTCTGTTCTGGGGCCGCTCCCCCTTCTCTGCTGGACCTTGCATCGCTACAGGGGAATCCTTAGCAGCTGGCAATGCTGTTAACCCTTGCCGTGCCGGAGGATTTTCTTCATTTCCCTTCTTGCTAAAATCCTCCTGGGCAGCCACCATTTTCTCCTTTATACGTGCCTGATACAGGGTAAGATCTTCTATTTGGTCCCTGTACCGTTGTCTTTCCCATACCTGACACTTGTTCCTTTTCTTCCTTGCCTCTGTGATGTGGTTATTAACTTTCTTGGATTCATATATTAACTCTTGTAATGACATTCCTGCCAGGATCTCTTCTGTACTTGAATCTTCCTCTGATTCTGAGTTTAACCCCTCCGATGCCGAACTCTCCTCCATACTGCACTCCTCCTTTTCTTTAACCCCTAACCCCCCAGCATCCGCAGATCCCCCCCTAGGAGCTAGCTTGCCCCCAAAGGTACTATCTGCCTGCTCAGGAGGCTCGGGGGAGGCTTCATACCAGGATACTTTTTCCATTTCTTTTTCTTTTATTTTTTCAACCAGCGGCACCAGCCGCTCTCCTCCGTCCTGCAGCTTCCCTCTTCTCCCCTCACAGGGACTCCCAGCCATTACAGCATTCCCCCCAGGGGCTACACCACCCCCAGGGGTACCTGCTGCTGTTGACACTGTAAGGGGGGCTACCATGGACAGAGACCCTTCTTGGGGTTTCTCTGCTCCGTGCAGCGCCGATTGCCGCTCCCCTTCCTTAAACGGACCCGCAGGCACAATTTCCCCTTCAGCGAGAGGACCTTTTGCAGCTCCTGCTCCAGGGCTCTCTGCTCTCTGCGCTTTTTGTTCTGAGGTACCCCCCCTTTGCACGGAGGGAGTATATTGCTCACCTCTGGCCCCTGCAGGTCCTGGGCACTTAGATCTTGACTCCGGAAGCTTTTTCTTCTGTTCTTTTGCAGAAGCAGCCGCCATTGCAATCCTGCCAGATGTTCCTTCATTCCCTTTCTTTTTTACTTTCACTGGGGAAGCCAGTAAAATCCTCCGTGACCTCCTCATGATTAAAGGGTACCTCCTGGCACCCCCTAATAGTTAAAGACAAAGGCCCCAGCTCGGCCCTTCCAGGCAGGGGAGTCCCTTAGCACTGCTGCCCGCTCCCAAGCTCCCACAGCTGGGAGAGGGGGCGGGATCCCTCAGGTAACCAGATGGAGCCCAGGAGCTCCTGCAGACACGTCCAGACACGTCCAGAACTGAGTAGTATACTGGTCACC
Organism: Pseudophryne corroboree; assembly: GCF_028390025.1. Classification (NCBI taxonomy): domain Eukaryota; kingdom Metazoa; phylum Chordata; class Amphibia; order Anura; family Myobatrachidae; genus Pseudophryne; species Pseudophryne corroboree. Next base: position 230,805,851 of record NC_086453.1, read on the forward strand.
ACAATACAGCACTGACACTGAGCACAGATATTAAGCACTGATCAGAATACTAGAAGTGACACAGAGCTGCAAGATACAGCAATGGCCTACTGTACTGAACTACTATATACTGGTCACAACAATGCAGCAGATATTGAGCACTGATCAGGATACTAGAACTGAGTCTGACACGGAGCTGCAGGATACAGCAATGGCCTACTGTACTGTACTACTATAATATACTGGTGGTCACCACAATGTAGCACACTGAGCACAGATACCAGGTGTATCTCACACATCGCTCAGTACAGGATGTATAATCACTAGGTGTATAACACACGTTGCACAGTACAGTATATAGGGTGTATAATCCCCAGGTCAATCTCACACATCGCACAGTACAGTATATAGGGTGTATAATCCCCAGGTGTATCTCACACATCGCTCAGTACAGTATATAGGGTGTATAATCTCCAGGTGTATCTCACACTCCGCTCAGTACAGTATACAGGGTGTATAATCACCAGGTGTATCACAAACGTTGCACAGTACAGTATAAAGGGTGTATAATCATCACCAGGTGTATCACACGCCGCACAGTACAGTTTACAGGGTGTATAATCCCCAGGTGTATCTCACACATCGCTCAGTACAGATTACAGGATGTATAAAATCACGAGGTGTATAACACACATCGCACAGTACAGTATACATACTGGTCACTACAATGCAGCAGATATTGTGCACTGATCAGGATACTAGAAGTGACACAGAGATGCAAGATACAGCAATGGCCTACTGTACTGTACTATATGTATACTGCTGGTCACCAAAATGCTTGCACTGTCCTACTATATACTGCTCACAACAATGCAGCACAGATATGGATAGTATACTTGACACAGCTGCAAGATACAGCAATGGCCTACTGTACTGTACTACTGTATATGTATACTGCTGGTCACCAAAATGCTGCACTGTCCTACTATATACTGCTCACAATAATGCAGCACAGATATGGATAGTATACTTGACACAGCGCTGCAAGATACAGCAGTGGCCTACTGTACTGTACTACTATAATAATTACAGTATATACTGGTGGTCCCCACAATGCAGCACACTGAGCACAGATATGGAGCGTTTTCAGGCAGAGAACATAGATATTTTCAGCACACTGAGCACAGATATTTGCAGCACACTGAGCACAGATATTTGCAGTACACTGAGCACAGATACGGAGCTTTTCAGGGAGAGAATGTAGCCACGTCCTCTCCATTCAATCTCCAATGCACGAGTGAAAATGGCGGCAACGCGCGGCTCTTTATATGGAATACGAATCTCGCGAGAATCCGACAGCGGGATGATGACGTTCGGCCTCGTTCGGGTTAACCGAGCAAGGCGGGAAGATCCGAGGCAGCCTCGGACCCATGTAAAATTGGTGAAGTTCGGGGGGGTTCGGATCTCGGCGAACCGAACCCGTTCATCTCTAATTATATATATATATATATATATATATATACCGTATATACTCGATTATAAGCCGACTTTTTCAGCACGTTTTTTTGTGCTGAAAAAGCCACCTCGGCTTATAATCGAGTCAGCGTTAGGAGGGACACGGAGAGCGCAGCGTGCGGCTCTCCTGTGTCCCTCCTGCATCTCCGGCGGTGTGTGTGTTAAAGGAAGTGCACGAACCGGCACTTCCTTTAACACACGCCGCTGCCGCCGGAGACGCAGGAGGGACACAGGAGAGCCGCGCACTGCGCTCTCCGTGTCCCTCCTTCAGAAGACAGCGCGGGAGCGATGGAGGGTAAGTATCTAGCACTGTGGGGCATATCTGGCACTGTGGGGCACATCTGGCACTGTGGGGCATATCTGGCACTGTGGGGCATATCAGGCACATCTGGCACTGTGGGGCATATCTGGCACATCTGGCACTGTGGGGCATATCTGGCACATCTAGCACTGTGGGGCATATCTGGCACTGTGGGGCATATCTAGCACTGTGGGGCATATCTGGCACATCTGGCACTGTGGGGCATATCTGGCACTGTGGGGCATACCTGGCACATCTGGCACTGTGGGGCATATCTGGCACATCTGGCACTGTGGGGCATATCTGGCACATCTGGCACTGTGGGGCATATCTGGCACTGTGGGGCATATCTGGCACATCTGGCACTGTGGGGCATATCTGGCACATCTGGCACTGTGGGGCATATCTGGCACTGTGGGGGCATATCTGGCAGTATGAGGGCATATCTGGCACTGAGGGCTGTGTACGGCTAGAGCTGCATTTCCCACCCTAGGCTTATACTTGAGTCAATAAGTTTTCCCAGGTTTTTGGGGTAAAATTAGGTGCCTCGGCTTATATTCGGGTCGACTTATACTCGAGTATATACGGTATGTGTATATATATATATATATATATATATAAATTTATGATTTTTTTTCAATTTCAAATCTGAAATATGCTAGACATTACTAGTTCTATGAAACCAAGATAAAGGGTTGGACTTGTTATATTATAAATTGGCATCTTAACTTGTACAAACCTGAATGTTGACTATTTATTCATACAGTATATTGTGCCTGTTTGTAATGTTCAGGCTTTATTATTGTTGTGTTAAATAAAATGATGTACCCAAATATACATCATAGATCTTACATACATATTTTACAGTAGCACAAAAAATAGATTCAACCCTAAATTATTAACGTTTACTCTTCACTCAGATTGATAGCCTGTTTAAAATTAGGCTATGCTGAGTGTAGAACTTGAGTGAGATATGTGTATAATCACTTATAGATTTCTGTGGCAACCGTTTATCTCTCTGCATTCACCAGATTCCTAGTCCGTAAATATTTATATCTAGAGCAGCTGTAAATTTTGTACAATGAGACAAAACTAGCAATTACGTGGATTTGCTCATTTCTGCCATGTCTCAATAGTTCCACTTTTTCACTTAGTAATTTGGAGAATTTTTAGGAATCTGCTCAAAGATAACCAAAGAATTACACACAAGGGGCCTAATTCAGAGTTGATCGCAGCAGCAAATTTGTTAGCAGTTGGGCAAAACCATGTGCACTGCAGGGGGGGGGGGCAGATATAACATGTGCAGAGAGAGTTAGATTTGGGTGGAGTGTGTTCAAACTGAAATCTAAATTGCAGTGTAAAAATAAAGCAGCCAGTATTTACCCTGCACAGAAACAATATAACCCACCCAAATCTAACTCTCTCTGCACATGTTATATCTGCCACACCTGCAGTGCACATGGGGGGTAATTCCAAGTTGATCGCAGCAGGAAAGTTTTTAGCAATTGGGCAAAACCATGTGCACTGCAGGGGAGGCAGATATAACATGTGCAGAAAGAGATAGATTTGGGTGGGTTATTTTATTTCTGTGCAGGGTAAATACTGGCTGCTTTATTTTTATACTGCAAATTAGATTGCAGATTGAACACACCCCACCCAAATCTAACTCTCTCTGCACATGCTATATCTGCCTCCCCTGCAGTGCACATGGTTTTGCTCAATTGCTAACAAAAATCCTGCTGCGATCAACTTGGAATCACCCCCATGGTTTTGCCCAACTGCTAACAAATTTGCTGTTGCGATCAACTCTGAATTACCCCCAAGGTACTGCGTGACTCAGATGTAGGGATCCAGGACTAATTTGCTCTGGTCCATGACAGGGATGTCAGGTTAGTGGGTTTTGCTGGTTAAAGGTCAATTATTGACCTAACCATAGGTACTTTGCTTTTGGTTTTACTTTTTACACATTAATGGGAAATAGAGTTGTTAAAATTGAGTAGCTCTCACTGGAAACCATAGAAAATCATAGGCAGGAGGGAAGACTAGTAGGGGGATATATCAATCCAGATGCCTCCAATTCATTACTGTCTGACAGCCCACTCTACAAACAGCTGCAGAAACAAATGATAGTAGCCTGGCTTTCCTGCTCATGGTTAGAGCAAACACATGCATCAGACCAGCAGGGGGCAGATATGTCTGTGAAATAAAACACATAACTGATCTATGCTCACTGCTGCAGCAAAGGTTTTAGTACCATGGGGGTAATTCCAAGTTGATCGCAGCAGGAAATTTTTTAGCAGTTGGGCAAAACCATGTGCACAGAGTTAGATTTGGGTGGGTTATTTTGTTTCTGTGCAGGGTAAATACTGGCTGCTTTATTTTTACACTGCAATTTAGATTGCAGATTGAACTCACCCCACCCAAATCTATCTCTCTCTGCACATGTTATATCTGCCCCCCTGCAGTGCACATGGTTTTGCCCAACTGCTAAAAAATTTCCTGCTGCGATCAACTTGGAATTACCCCCCATGAGCAGCAAATGGGAAAGGTTTTTGCAATCTGGGCATCTCAGCTAGTGGTTATTCAGAGTTGTTAGCAAACCAAAAAAGTTAGCAATTGGGCAAAACCATGTTACACTGCAGATGGGGCACGTGACATGTGCAGAGAGAGTTAGAATTGGGTGGGGTGTGTTCAAATTTAAATAATCTAAAGTGCAGTGTAAAAATAAAGCAGCCAGTATTTACCCTGCACAGAAACAATATAACCCACCCAAATCTAACTCTCTCTGCACATGTTACCCCCACCTGCAATGCACATAGGGCCTAATTCAGAGTTGATCGCAGCAGCAAATTTGTTAGCAGTTGGGCAATGCCATGTGCACTGCAGGTGGGGCAGATGTAACATGTGCAGAGAGAGTTAGATTTGGGTGGGGTGTGTTGAAACTGAAACCTAAATTGCAGTGTAAAAATAAAGCAGCTAGTATTTACCCTGCACAGAAACAATATAACCCACCCAAATCTAACTCTCTCTGCACATGTTATCTCTGCCCCACCTGCAGTGCCCATGGTTTTGCCCAACTACTAACAAATTTGCTGCTGCGATCAACTCTGAATTACCCCCATAGTTTTGCCCAATTACTAACTTTTATTTGGTTTGCTAACAACTCTGAATAACCCCCTAAGTTATCCATGTAATGGAGCCTATCTAACGTCAGGATGCCCTGTGCAGTGTAGAAGGACTACTGAAGAGTATTGTGAATGTGTACACTATATAAATAACTGTTGAATGAATGCCACTCTCTTCTGCCTTTATATGATTTCATATGTCAGTACTAAATACAATTTCATAGGTGCCAATATCTACATCAGGCAGAAAAACCTCAATATACATTTGGTGACCTAGGGGTAAATTTACTAAAGATCGATGTTGAACAATTTAAAATCGATTAACATTGATGTCATTTCATTTATTATATTTTTTTTAAATCGATTTTAAGAAATAACATCAACAAATTACCTGTTAGTGAATGTGCGATTTAGACCCTGAAACATGACATCGCTTTCAAGTGGAACAGAATCCATCTTGAGTAAATTTACGGTTTAGTCTCTGGACAGTAATGTAGCAGACATGCTACCCAGCACCTTAATAGGGCGACAGTGCACCCTGTGCTGGCCCTGCCCCCTAGACCCACTGACTCTGCAGTGCAGGGTAAAACAGGAGAACAGTACAGTACAGTAGACAAGTAACAAATGGCACTACCAATCTTCATACAGCCACTGGTGCAAGGGTACAATGGAAATACTCTGCATAATCTGAAACCAGTACCTATTAGCGAGGGTCTAGGTCATCTGAAGAAATGAAAACAGAGGAGGGGAATACGAGGCTAGGGAGCCTAAGGAGGAGATGTAGAGTGTAGCTGGTATGTAAGAGAGGTAGGTAATGAGAACAAGAGCAAGAAAGGACCTGCTCATGGAGCTTACAGTCTAAAGAGAAGAGGGGAGACTAATGCAAGACATATGGAATGAGCCAGTGTAAGGGGGGGGGGGGGGGGGGGGGGGAAGGGGAAGAATCAGGAGTGGGAGAGGGTACAGGAAGGTGAAGTAGACTATGTGTTGACATGGTTAAGTAGTGGTCAGATATGCATTTATGAACAAATGGGTTTTCAGCACCCACATGGAGAGGGCGGGATAGAGGGCGGGATAGAGGGCGGGAGGGAGTCTTTGTGGAGATGAGGTTGGAAGTGTAGTGAGCAATGGAGTAGCATAGGGCCTTGTACATGATGGTGAGGCGTTTGTAGAGGATTCTGTGGTGGAAGGGGAGCCAGCAAAGACCTTGGCAGAAAGAGGAGGCAGATATGGAGCAGTGGAAGATCTTTCTAATACATCTCCCCAAAAAATTTGTGTTATTGCAATGTGTAGGCTATAATTCTTTATGTCACCTAAAGATGATGTTTGCTATTAGGGCCAAGGTGCAGAAAGTAATACTTTCACAAGTTTGGTACACTGCCTAATTTAGCATCCCAAAACGAAAAGATGGGCATAACAGGAACTATCAAGATAGAATTTGACTAAATATATTAATACAAATAGTAATATACACAGTGTTAATGGTTGAGTATCCCATATCCAAATATTTCAAAATACGGAATATTCCAAAATACGGAATTTTTTGAGTGAGATGAGATAGTGAAACCTTTGTTTTCTGATGGCTCAATGTACACAAACTTTGTTTAATACACAAAGCTATTAAAAATATTGTATTAAATGACCTTCAGGCTGTGTGTATAAGGTGTATATGAAACATAAATGAATTGTGTGAATGTACACACACTTTGTTTAATGCACAATGTTATTAAAAATATTGATTAAATAACCATCTGGCTGTGTGTATAAGGTGTATATGAAACATAAATGCATTCTGTGCTTAGACTTAGGTCCCATCGCCACGATATCCCATTATAGTATGCAATTATTCCAAAATATGGAAAAATCCGATATCCAAAATACTTCTGGCCACAAGCATTTTGGCTAAGGGATACTCAACCTGTATTATTATTTGTGTTAATATATTTAATCATTGCGCCCCCTATCTTTTCTTTATGGTTTTCTGCATATGTAATATCAATACATAACAGGGTGGCAGCATTTGGTCTATCCAAAGGATATTCAAATAATATTACAATACTGATTAAAGCCAAGAACACAGTTTCTTACGTTATATTTTAATAGCCTCCATAGAAACTTGCAATCAAAAATAGAGGGATGGCAGCAGATGTCTCCATTATACTTCATTTTTAATGGTATTCACCAAAAACAGCTGGAGTTAGAGAATTTCCCTGAAAATCGTGTTAATAAATATGCCCAGGCCCTGCAACAGGGGGTTACAAGGGGTTCAGTTTTACTGGGCCCTGGAGGGGCTCAAAGATAAATATTATTATAATTATTATTATTAGATTTTATTTATAAGGTGCCACAAGTGTTTTGCAGCGCCGTACAAAGGACAGTACAGGGAGACAAACTTAGCATTACAGTAAATAAATAACAAAAATAGAGTACAGGTAACAAGGAGCACCACACATTCTCAAGACGTCACATAATACAGCTAAGATGTAAGTAGTGAGGGAGTGATCATTGTACTACTAGGGGCTGGTGGCCACAGATGGAGATGAGCCTTTAACAGCAGGAGAAAAAGCGGGTAAAGATGGTCGCTGAGTAGGGGAGAGCTGCGAGTGAAATGTGTCGAGAAGAGGGCTTAGATAACAAAAGGAAAGAGGGCCCTGCTCTGAAGCGCTAACAATCTAGTAGGAAGGGTCGACAGACAGATGGCATGAGGTGCAAGCAGGAGGTAGCCTGATGGCAGTATGCAAGCAAAGCTGAGATGTTCAAGGCATGAGGCAGTGGGATGGAGGAGCGGCCTCAGGACTAGGTTATGCACTGGGAGGGTATGCTCTGATGAATAGCTGGGTTTTTAGTGCCCGTTTGAAGCTTTGCAAGGTAGGGGAGAGTCTAATGGAGCGGGGGAGTGCGCTCCACTGAAGGCGTGCAGCACGTGCATAGTCTTGAAATTGAGCATGGGAAGTAGTGACCATCTCTAACTACTACTTAAGGCACCAATTCTAAAGAAACAATACTGATACAAATGGTACTAAATTAGTATGAAGTTTAATCATATATAATCGTTTGATCAGGGAAGTTCACATATTATCCTGCAGCAAAACTTCTGTTACTATGTGTTATCTGGTTGAGCCTCTGCTCTTTAATGATGACATTGGTTATATTCCTTTGCAAACAGACATCTTTCAGACCATATGATCTCCTACATGAATAGTGAATACCGACTGAAGTTACCACCTGCCCAAGAAGGAACATTTTCCTCAGAAGTTCCCCATTGCAGAAGACCCACATATACTGTACATAACAAAGACTCTCAAGGGACTGCTCTGTACCTACCGAGGACCTGATGATAGGGGAGGGGGGTGGGCTCAAATATGGGTATGCTGGTCCCTGTGATTTCTGTTGCCGGCCCTGAATATGCACAACTAGGTGGATATTAAGTACTTAATTTAGGTTAGCTTTGCAAGAGATGGTAAAATAAAATAAGGTAAATCTGAAGAACATTGGAGTTGGAGAGAAATTTGTTTCATTGGTGCCTGCAGTGCAACAGCACTTCTGTCACTGATGGATCAGTTAAGGTGCCCATACACTAAAAAGCAGTATTGCATGTGCCCCATCGCATGAGATACCCCTTTAACTCCCCGCCAGCTGCTGGCAGCTCCTGGACTCACAATATCGCAAGTCCAGGTCACCTCACTCACGATGTGCTAATGTTAGATATGCAATCTAATGTTAAAGCACATCATCGCAAGCGACAGGGCCAGATATTATCTGCTGCAGGTAAGATCTAAAAACCCTGCTTACAACCCTCGGGAGTGTGTGCCTCTGATCGCAATCGTAAGTGGACCACACACAATGTGGTCCACTATGTTGGCCCAATGCGTCGATATCGTGCCAAAAGGCACAATATCGTCCTAGTGTGTGGGCACATTTAGAGTGTTATATTTGATGCTTAGACCTGAAGAGGTGATGTGTGGTGGCAGCAGACAGGGAGAGGAGATGGGTATGATAAATAACCAAGGAGTGAGATATGTTGATGACATTGTAGTTCTAATATGTTTTAGTATGAGATCATGTATTTGAAGAGACTTTGCATGTACAATATATCAGAATTAACAAACTTCATCTTCTGAGGTTATTTACTGTTATCTACTGGTTTTTCCCCCCATGTAACCCTAAAAACGAAATAAAATAATAATTAAGGTATGGAAACTGCTCTTTGTTTACAAGTTAAATGGCAGAAAGTATTTTTCAATTTAAAACCCATACTGATTGATAAAGAATAAAGATGTTTAGATTTTCTGTTCTAAAAATCAGTCTAACATACTTGTGTTGCTGTAACATCAATGGAAAGCTGTTCCGCTGTCCATTCGAATATCTACAGCTGTCATTGGAACATTTTTAAAATCTGAAAGATTGGATAATTGATTGAGTTATGTAATTTGATTTATATTTGCTGTGTTCTCTCTTCCAGTTCATAACAGCACTGCTGAGATCCAAATTGAAATGAACCATCTATCTTCTGGCTGTTGTGTTTTCTAATTCCTTAAATTATGCCTTATATCAATATAAAGTCCAGGATCTACGAACAACGTACAGTAGCAGCAAGACAAATGTCTGTCTAAGTAAATATCAGGATTATGAATAGGATATTCTTGCAGAATTTGTACTTTGTATTGTTTATTAAATGTGTTAATATTTACAAATAGTGTTAGTAAAATTTACAAAAAGGAAATATCATGTTATGTATATTATTAATTGTTATTGCCGAAGTTGGATGGTATCATATTTTATATATTTGACTATGGTCATAGAATATGATGATGATGATGATGATGATGATTTATTAACCACTGGATACTACCCAATTGAGCTTACAGTCTTACAAATGATACAGTACATTAGGCAATAGGATCATTGCAGCTGTTGGTGTGGAAAGTACGTGTGGCCAATATTAAGGCAGCGGTGACTGTCATTGTTGTTTAGATAGCAGTACAGTGATATGGACTGGGAAAGATGATGGATGATGGACACTTTTGTCTACATAGTGTAAATGGCCCAGGCATTAAATGTATTTAAGATCATCAGTTGGCAACCTTGACTGTGCTTCATCATTTATTACACCTGAGCCTCCTTTTATCCGGTATCAGAAGCAGATTGGCCAGAGGGCTCAACAGGAAGATTCCTGGTAGGCCGATGTGTCTATGGGGCCTATTTTGTGTGTTGTCATGTGGCCCCACACCCCACATGACAGGCATCTCACAGCACTCAGTACACTGCCATGTCCCTGTACATTCTGTTATTCCATCTCTGCAGTACAGCAACTCTGCCATCCAGTGATGCTGCCATGGATATACGGTAGGCAGTGGCGTAACTAGAAATTTTTCTCCCCCAAGCCAAAACATTCTCCAGCGCCCCCCCCCCCCCATAATTGCCACTAGCAAAGTGATGAATCAGCGCGCGCCTTGCAAAAAGGGGGTGTGACCTTGCTAAAATGGGCGTGGCTGTGCATAAAGGAGCGTGGCATTGCAGGAAAAGACTACCTTACCCCAGTTTTGCAACCTGCACGCCAAGGAGTTGGCCACCACAGGAAAAAAAATAATCCTGATCCATGCCTCTTACATTATTTGTCATTTTTCCTCCTTCTAGTAATGCCCAGTATACATTATACCACATACGGCAATGGCCCTTAGACATTATGCCACACACAATAATGTCCATGACACAATATGCCACACACCATAATGCCTGTGACCAGAGGCGTAGCTAGGGTTTTCGGAGCCCAGGGCAAGATGGAAAATGGCGCCCCCCCCAAAAAAAAGAAGAAGAAGCATGTGCGCGCGCCGAAAAATGGGCGTGGTCACACACACCAGAAGGGGTGTGGCCACGCTCCAGAAGGGGTGTGGCCACTGAAAATGGCCCACAGTGCCAGTTACATCGCTCCACAGTGCCAGATACAGTGCCCCACAGTGCCGGATACATGCCCCACAGTGCCAGATACATTGACCCACAGTGCCAGATACATGCCCCACTCGGTGCCAGATACATGTGCCAGTTACATTGCCCCACAGTGCCAGTTACATTGCCCCACAGTGCCAGTTACATTGCCCCACTGTGCCAGATACATCCCCCACTGTGCCAGACATATGCCCCACAGTGCCAGTTACATTGCCCCACAGTACCAGTTACATTGCCCCACAGTGCCAGATACATGCCACACAGTGCCAGTTACATTGCCCCACAGTGCCGGAAACATGCCCCACAGTGCCGGATACATACCCCACAGTGCCGGATACATTGTCCCACAGTGCCGGATACATTGCCCCACAGTGCCAGATACATTGCCCCACAGTGCCAGTTACATTGCCCCACAGTGCCAGTTACATTGCCCCACTGTGCCAGTTACATTGCCCCACTGTGCCAGATACATGCCCCACAGTGCCAGTTACATTGCCCCACAGTGCCAGTTACATTGCCCCACAGTGCCGGATACATTGCCCCACAGTGCCAGACACATTGCCCCACAGTGCCAGATACATTGCCCCACAGTGCCAGATACATTGCCCCACAGTGCCAGTTACATTTCCCCACAGTGCCAGATACATGCCCCACAGTGCCAGTTACATGCCCACAGTGCCAGATACATGCCCCACAGTGCCAGTTACATGCCCCACTGTGCCGCCGCCCCCCCGGTCACTCACCGGCCACTTGTTGTTATGTGAGGGGAGGAGAGCGCAGCGCCTCTCCTTCCCCTCACCGCTCCAGGTCTCCGGCGGCTGTCTGGCGCGGTTCGCTAGACAATCAGAGCTGGCGGACCGGCAGCCAATCAGGAGCCGGTCCGCAAGCTCTGATTGGCTAACGCCGGAGACCGGACACAGCAGCGCTGCTAGTGCTGGCAGCGGCGGTGAGGGGAGGGAGAGACGCTGCGCTCTCCTCCCCTCACATTTCGGGTTGACGGGGGCAAGTGGGGCATGATGCCCTGGCCGCCGGCGGCGCCCCCCTCTCCTGGGCCTGCCAAGGCACCCAGGGCACATGCCCCACTTGCCCTACCCTAGATACGCCTCTGCCTGTGACACATTATGCCACGCATTGCAATGCCCGTTATACATTATGCTACACACTGCAATACCCCTGAGACATTATAGCACATACAATGCCTGTGATATAGTACACCACACACCATTTATGCCTGACACATTATGACACACACCACAATGCCGTTACACATTATGCCACACACTGCAATACCCCTGAGACATACCACATACCACAATGCCCATGATATAGTGTACCATACACCGTAATGCTTGTGACACATGCCACAGTGCCCGTTATACCTTATTCCACACACCACAATGCCCGTTATACATTATGCCACACACTACAATGCCCCTGAGACATTACACCACAATTCCCATGATATAGTATACAACGCACCGTAATGCCTGTGACACATTATGACACACACTGCAATGTCTGATACATTATGCCACACACCGCAATGTCCGTGATGCATTATGCCACACACCGCAATGCCCATTACACGTTAAGCCCTACAGTAAGGCTTCTAATTACTTTTAAATTACCTGCTCATTGCCAGGGGTTACATGCTCTAGGTACCATGCATGGTGCCAGGGGTTTTCATGCTCAGGGTGTTATGCTTGTTGCCAGGGGTTTCATGCGCTAGGTGTTATGCTTGTTGCCAGAGGTTTCATGTGCTGGGTGTCAAGCTCATTGCCAGAGGGTAATATTCATTGCCAGGGGTTTTATGCACTGGGTGTCATTTATTTATTTATTTATTTATTTATTTATTTATTAACAGTTTCTTATATAGCGCAGCAAATTCCGTTGCGCTTTACATGCTTGTTGCTAGGGGGTAATGCTTAAAGCCAAAGATTTCATGAGCTGGGTGTTGTGCTTGTTACCAGGGGGTAATGCTTGTTGCTAGGGCTGTGCTCCCAGTGCCACATATGCCCCCAGTGCCAGATATTCCCCCACAGTGCCAGATAAAAATATGCCCCCATAGTACCAGAAACACATATGCCCCCAGTGCTAAATATGCCCCCCCAGTGCCAGATACAAATATGCCCCCAGTGCCCCATATGCTCACCCCCCAGTGCCCCACATATACCCCCAGTGCCAAATTTGCCCCCTCCCCCAGTGCCAGGTACCCACCCTCCCTCACTGCTGTGAGTCTAGGAAGGAGCCGGAGGACACAGTGCGCGCCTCTCCTGGCTGTGTCCATCCTGCCGACCAGCAGGGACTATTCCCACTCGTTGGCAGTTGGGCAAAACCATGTGCACTGCAGGGGGGGCAGATGTAACATGTGCAGAGAGAGTTAGATTTGGGTGGGGTGTATTCAAACTGAAATCTAAATTGCAGTGTAAAAATAAAGCAGCCAGTATTTACCTTGCACAGAAACGAAATAACCCACCCAAATCTAACTCTCTCTGCAAATGTTATATCTGCCCCCCCCCCCCCTGCAGTACACATGGTTTTGCCCAACTGCTAACAAATTTGCTGATGCAGTCAACTCTGAATTACCCCCCATAATGTAAACCTTTAATTCTTCTGGTACCACTGGAATGTCCTTCTTCAGTAGTCTAGATAAAATGTTGTGTGAAAAAGTAAAACCTAAAGTGGAATTCTGATAACACACTCAACACAATAAACATATGTAAAAAATCTGCATACCAACATCAAAGTGCTCAAAGATAAATACGCATGTAGAAAAATCCAATCCCAAAATGTATGAGTACATACAGATAGCATGGTTGCGTCTAGATTCTCTTCGCGCTAAGGACCTTTCCCATAACCCCCTGGGTCCATGTCACAATCTATTTGGAATAGAAAAGTGTGGCGAGCGGAGCGGAGCGAGACACCGAGCCTGATGCGTGGCGAGCGAAGCGAGCCCGCGAGGGGTCCAATGCTGCATAGAAAAAAAAATACCCTAAACGAACGGAGAACGAAGGAAACATTTAGGAGCTGTAAGGGCGGAAGTTGTCTCCTGCCCACTCGTTTTGTCACGTCCAGGTCCTTTGCACGAAGGCAACATAGACACAACCCAGATAGCATGGCCTCCTCCCAAAACATATAAATTCAATGTACCAAATGAATTATTTCTTTACTGTCATCTGGGCGTTTTGCCAGACTGCTGTGGACTAAGTGATGGGAATGCTGAGAACTTCCATCAGGACATTCTGATGATGCAAAAGAGAGATCAATACAAATGAAACTATCCAATGCTAAGACTATTGCTGGACTGTCGCACGTGATGCTTTAGATGTGGAATACAAATGGCAAATGAAGAAGTGTGAACTCACTACATGCAATATCAATAAAGAAAAGCAAGTTAATTACATAATAGAAAATATATAAACATTTTTGACTGTGTATCCAAGAAAGAGTATCTGAAGTTGTCAAATACACAGTTTTGAGTCTACAAAAAAAGATAAGATGCAAAACAGGTAAAGACAATTCAGAGATGATGGAAGATAAATTACTTTGCTGCACCCAAATCCAAAAAATCTGGTAACAAGATAATAACATGAGACTGCAATTGGACTACCTAGGTGGTGAGGTTGGTTCTGGAGTGTCATGATCCTGACTGTATTTCTCATATTCTGGGGTTTACCTCAGCATATCCTGTAACTTGCATCTGTTCAGCTCAGCAGGAAGACTGCAAATCTGTGTTTGCTTACCTTGATTAGCCACCTGAGTAGGAATTCCACTAAGTAATCAGTAATCAGCTGTGTGCAGGATTTGGATTCTTCACTGTGTTCAGCAATCTGGTGTTTAGGCCAAAAAGTCAGCATCCTCTGTTTGTATATTTTTAGAAGTTCAGGCGTCAGTGTTTTTTAAGCCTGCTAGGCATCACTCCACATCAGAGCCTAATCTGGAGTACTGACGTGAAGGGTCTGATCACCTGACCTGGAGCTATCCAATCCTGTGCCAGCCTGAGACTCTCTGAATCACCTGACTCCATTCACCAATCACCAAAGACCAGGAAGTATAAGTAAAGAGACTTGTGTTACAGAAGCTGCCAGTTCCTTGTATCACACAGCTCAGTGTGAGCTTAGTAGCTGAGCTCCCTAAGAGGTAACACTATTTCCTTAGTTCCTGTAAAACTATGCTCTTTTGCTACCCAGTCTGGATTACAGTTGCTTTACCAGTTATATCTAGTATTCTTCAGTCTTGTCTTAAAGACACAGCCGCAGTATTCTTCAGTCTCGTCTTAAAGTCACAGCTAGTCTTCAGTTCTTCTTCAGTCTTGTCTTAAAGTCCCAGCCACAGTCATTGTTCTACATACAGTTGCATTTCCAGTTATATCTGGTACCCAGTCCGGTTCACAGTGCGGTTCTCAGTCTCACCGGTAACCAGCCCGGTTCTCAGTCTCACCGGTAACCAGTCCGGTTCAGCATTTTCAGCTCTCCTCCTAGTTCTGCGCGACGCCTGAGAACCTATTTCATAGTAACCTTGAGTACACAAACACCTACTCCTGTGGCAGTATATCCAGTTCGTTCTCACCAATACATTCACCATCCTGCTATCACCACCAAGTCCCTGGTGATCCAGTGGTCAGGATACGGCTCCGAGGCCCGGGTTCGACCCCCGGTCAAGAATTGCTCCTTACTACTTCATCTCACTGATTCCCACAGACCAGCCAAATATACACATAGTCCTCCAGTTACCCGCACAGACTTCACATACACACTGGGTTCACAAAAACCACAGTCATGACATGGAACCAGGAGGGGGAGCCGGCAATCGAACCCAACTTTGGCTTACCTATACTAGTTAGGTTTTGACATTTCCTATACGCTTAGGGCAAGAAGATAGCAAACATACAAACCCAGTTCAGTACAAACAAATAATTTTTTAATCTTGTCTCACATTCTTCTGAGGAAAGACATGCATATATATATATATATATATATATATATATAGGTTCTTCTGCCAGCTTCATACCACATCAATGAACTTGAGGGATCAAAGTTACAAGATCTGGTAACCGAGAGGATGGAATCATTTGTCTTCCCAATAATGTTTTTATTCTCGGGGACAATGGGAAAAAATCTGCCCCATATGTTAAGGCAGGCATTGTTGGTCTGGAGGTATACAAATAATATTTACGGGTGGCAGGATATAGATGAAGAAACCCCATTATGGTATAATGATGCCTTCCTAGAGTTGGTAAAAATATCACTAGATAATATATGGGCCCTAAAGGGTGTGTTTTTTGGACAACTGTATAGGGAGGGTATCTTTTAAATCATTTCAATAACTACAGGAGGAAGTTAACATCCCTAAAAATTATTTTTTTCCCCGATACTTGCAACTACGTCATGACATACAGGCCCAGTTTGAGCAGAAAGTGCCTATTATATCCTCTTCTCTAGTCAAAATCATATTGACTAAGCTCAGTCATAAGGGTCGGATGTCATCAGTTTAAGCATTATTAAATGATAGAGTATCATTAGAACCTTTAGAGAATCTTAAATTGAAATGGGAAAGGGATTTGGGTCAGATCCCAGATGAGCAATGGACCTGGGCAATAGGTACAATAAAGGAGGCTATGGCATGTGTTGGATATCAACAGGTACACTTTTTTGTGATTCATAGAGTATATCATATGCCGTTATCTATTAACAGAGCGGGCTTGCGAGATAATACCTGTCCGAGGTGCAATTTAGAAAGGGCAGGATTCTGGCATTTGATGTGGGAATGTCCACCAGTATATTCCTTTTGGGAACAAATATGGAGGACATAGGGTCCACAATTCCATCAGTACACAAATTAAACCCACGTATTTGCATACTTGGTCTTGGACTAATTGGAATATACACAAATAAGAAGTATAGCTAAATAGTTAGTCTTACCATGGTGGCCAAATTTATTATTGCTCATGAATGGATGTCAAGTATCTTTCCGGAAGTAGTTAAGTGGAGGGCATTGGTAAATGATATTATAAGACACAAGAGAATTATGTATGCCTCCCAAAATGTGTTGGGTAAATTTAATGAGAAATGCGATTGTTTGAGAAAGTCGAGGTTGGGGCCAATGCAGGATAGTAATTTGGGTCTGCCTGGAACCTAAAATGGAGGAGGGAAAAAACAGTTGAGCGGATAATAGAACAAGAGAAAATGGTTAAAGGATCTAGGAGGAATAGGTCAATTCCGTTAATAAGAGGTGGCGATCACGGGGAGTTGGGCGAGGGGAAGGGAGATGGGGAAGAGAGAAGTTTAAATTCTTCTTTTTTTTTCCTTCTCTCTTCTGTGGCTTCCCCTTGATTCCTTCCTGTTCTATGGTTCAGGAGTGAGCGCATATTAGAGAAGCATAGTTACAGTACAACTAGTGGAGGCCATTTGATAGGATACAACTAAAAATTCATAAATGACAAGGCCATCATTGAGGTATAAAGCATGAGATATAATATATCTCCTTCCGAACGTCACGTATTATAGATAAGAATGGGTTCAATATAAAATCCATATATCACAAAGAGTAAGAGTGGTCACGGAACAATACACATAATGTGAAAGTGATTCTAGGTAATTTTTAAAATATGTTTTTGGAATATGCACTAGATAGTGTACTCAGGATATGAACACTGGTGTACAATCATGTATTTATTAAGTTAGTTAGTTGGTATATGTGTGTGGTATGAGATTGCACTAAGGTATAATAAGTATCTAATATTGTAATGTAGTATACTGATAAAATTCACTGTCTATATATTTAATCGGAGTGGAATGAGCTAATTATTAGCCTGTCTCACCAGAATCTTACATTTTATATAAATAGGAATAAGTGGTTTAAGGTAGGTTAGATTTTTGGGAAGAGGGTAACAAATCCTGGAAATAGAAGAAAGGAAGGAAGGATAATGCTTTGTGGTCTACTGCCTCTTGAACCAGAATAATGTTCATATTTAGAATGTTAATTAAGTGTGTGGGTGTGAGGAGGACGGGGAAGATGGAGATCATTGTGTAATGTGTGTTGGGCAGGGTATGGGTAATTGTAGGGTACTGTTTTAAATGAAACTATGAATATACATGTATGTGAGTGTGTATGTATAACTTGTGTATTGTACAAAAATGAAAAATTAAATAAAGAAAGACTTAATAAAAAAAAATCAGTATAGAATTTTATAATAGTAGATTGGAAGTAACAGCATCCACTACAACAAGTAACAAAGTAAAAAGCACACCGAGGAAGTATAGAATTATATACATACAGGTTGAGTATCCCTAATACCAAAATGCTTGGGACCAGAGGTATTTTGGAAATGGGATTTTTCTGTATTTTGGAATAATTGCATACCATAATGAGATATCATGGTGATGGGACCTAAGTCTTAGCACAGAATGCATTTATGTTCATATACACCTTATACACACAGCCTGAAGGTAATTTAATACAATATTTTTAATAACTTTGTGTATTAAACAAAGTGTGTGTACATTGAGCCATCAGAAAAAAAAAGGTTTCACTGTCTCCCTCACACTCAAAAAATTCCATATTTTGGAATATTCCATATTTCTGAATATTTGGGCATGGGATACTCAACCTGTATATGTTTATGGATGCTGTGTGTCCTTCCATACAGGCTTGGCTGTAATTTGCTAACATTCCCCTTTAAAAAGCACCTTATACTGTAGTTGAAGCTCACTGTTATACTGTAAATAGATCACTTGTGACTTCAACACAAATCAATCACACATCCTTTTATGTGTGGTGCTAAGTGTTTTACTGACCATTCCCCCTTGATTAATCTATCCTAAGCCACCCAAATTCTTCTGCTTGTTCAGCTATCCAAAATATTTGGCAACTCCCTCCCCTTCCTTTCCACAATGGCCAGGACCCTTTCACAGTCAGGATTCATACCAATCAGTCATTGCCTATGATAAGGTGCTTTTTATGGTTGCTTGTTTGTTTCCTATAGGAACCAGTGCATATCCTTGCAGAGTGAACCCTTTGATGATGGGATGGATGCCAGCAGTGAGCAGACATGACAGGTAATGTAGTCAGGTGTGAAGGAATTAGCAGTACCTTCCATGTTTTACATCAAAGCAAAGATCAGTCTATGGTATATAATCTCTGCTTTCAATCACAACCATCTCTTCCACTTCACAAGTCACCAAAGTAATAAGATACCCTGCAGGTCTCTTATCAGATTTGGATGTTCTCTCTCTACTCTCTTTGGGAGGCCTGCATGGTCTTGATTTTATAAAAGTTAAGAGACAGTGACAAGGACAGCAGTCAGGGTTCCCAGGCTCAGCAAATGAACCTCCAGCCTGTCTGTTATCAGCTCTTCTCCGTAGGACAGGTAATGCAATGTAGTCAACACATCCCCTTTAACAGCGAGTGCAGCATTACTATTTGTCTGGGCTTTTGCTTTGTATTTCTGATCTTAAAAGCAGCCAGCAATAAAAGCTGAAGCGAGTGGTATTCATGTGACCGCCGGTCAGCTGACCGACAGTCACATGACCTCCTGCACCAGCCCGACGGGTCACTGTCCCGATGGTCGGCATGCCGACCAACAGGGACTATTTCCACTCGTGGGTGTCCACGACACCCATAGAGTGGGAATAGAACCCGTGGCGACCGCAGGTCCCCACCGAACCCGCAGCGTGGCGAGCGCAGCGTGGCGAGCCCGCAAGGGGCTTGCTGCACTCGCCCCTCCCCGCCGGGATCCCGGCATCGGTATGCTGCCGGGATCCCGGCGTCGGTAAGCTGACCGGCGGTCAGGAGACCGCCGGTCAGCCGTACTACACCCGCTGAAGCATCCTGTTATTTACCATGCTGCTGAGCACTGAATGGACTAATGGTAGAGACAAAGGATTTGTAAGGGGGGATTTCCCGACCTCCAAGTGTTCCTATCAGCCACTACTATGCCCTTGCATAACAGTACTAATATACAGGTACAGACACAACAGGTGACACCTGTGGGACACATTGGGGACATTGTGGTTGGCGCCCTTGGCTGCCATCTCCCTTCAAACAGAGCCGCTGTCACTGATCGCTCACGGAGCTGCAACCTGAGTTAGGAGAGTAGGGAGCTGACAGAGCCGGGAGCCAGGCGAGCACGCTGTGTGCTGAGCACATCTATCCCGGCTGAGGAAAAGACAGAGACACCAGTCTGATGGGTGAATAGGGGGAGAAATTTGCAGTTAAAGAGGTTGGCTGTGTGTATTTGTGTGTGTGTGTGTGTGTGTGTGTGTGTATATATATATATCTGTGTGTGTGTGTGTGTGTGTGTGTGTGTGTGTGTGTGTGTGTGTGTGTGTGTGTGTGTGTGTGGCCCTCCAGCTGTTGAGAAACTACACATCCCAGCATGCTCTGACACAGCTTTAGCATTCTCTGACAGCAAAACTGTGTCAGGGCATGCTGGGATATGTAGTTTCACAACAGCTGGAGGGCCGCAGTTTGGACATGCCTGTACTATATATACACATACACACTTTCACTTACTTTACACTCTGGGACACTGCAGCAGGACTTTAAGGGGACAGGCACCTTACATAATTACACCCCCTCCCCCCCCCCCCCCCCTGTAGCATTTTGCTGTGATTCGTGGGTCTGCAGAGCCAAATTAATTCCATGAAAAATGCATCACATTGCCTCTGCCATCTCCCCATAATCCAGCAAATCACTGCAGCGGGGGATGAGGCTAAGATCAGGGGCTTTAGGAGATGTTTATTTGAAAAAAACATATGTGGTTCATCAGGGTTTTCTGGGTACTCAGAACCCCACCCTATGTGCGCCACTGAATGGGATGCTGATACAGCTCAGCAGGCAGCTCCCAATCGCTTATAATTGGCCAATATTTTCAGGACTGTGCATGCATCAGGGACGCAATGTGCAAAGTGCTGCGATGTCACTGCGACCAAGGTTGTAGTTCCCAGGATGCCGCAGCCTGATTGACAGACTGTAGCTGTTTTAGGGAGGAGAAAGGGTCCGTGCTTTCTGGCAGAGCTGACGCCAGTGACTGCTTCTTTCAATGCAGTTTTATTGGCCTCGGAGGCAGAGATGTGGTGACCATTAGTTTGGGTTGCAAGAAATAGCCTGTGTGCCCCTCCGCACAGGACTTGATTCAAAGATGTATGCAAAGCCGATATTTTTGCAGTTGAGCGATTATTAGCCATCTGAGCATGCATCGTGGTTACCCTGCACATACGACAAGGTACCCTAGTGATTAGTGATACAGCTCGCAGTGAGGATTTATTCATAAAGTGATTGTCAGGGAGCATTTGGGGGAGATAACGGGGAGTGAAAGCAAAAATGCAGGCGCTTTGCGGCTGTTTTTGGGTAGGTTCTCTGCATACAACTGCGAATTCCATACGCAGAATGCATGGCATGTTTATGTATGCAGTTGTTGTGATCTGGGAAGCATTAGCATAATTTTACACATCCACCGCGTACAGGATCACAGCTGTGAATACATTAGCATTCGGGATGAGCTGGTTTGAATACGATCCGCACCCCCCTGAACTTCACAATCCGAATCCGGATCCAAGTCCGACTTGGGACTTCCCACCAGGCTCAGATCCCAGATCGAGGCAAAACGCCATCATCTCACTTCAGATTCTCACGGGTTTTGGATTCCTTATAAAGAGCCGCGCGTCACCGCCATTTTCACTCCAGACTTGGAGAGTGAGGGAGACAGACCTCTGTCTAGCTGTGGGTGGTGGCGTACAGGGGTGCTGCTGTTCTGGGGTGGTGTCCTGTGCTGTTAGGGGTGCTGCTGTCTGTGCTGTACAAGGGTGCTGTCCTGTGGTGTCCTGTGCTGTTAGGGGTGCTGCTGTCCTGTGCTGTACAGCAATGCTGCTCTTGGGTGCTGTCCTGTGGTGTCCTTTGCTGTTTGGGGTGCTGTACAGGGGTGCTGCAGTCCTGTGCTGTCCTGTGTGCTGTAAAAATAAAGGGGTGCTGTGGCCCTGTCCTGTGTGCTGTAAAAAAAAAAGGGGTGCTGTGGTCCTGTCCTGTGTGCTGTAAAAATAAAGGGGTGCTATGGTCCTGTCCTGTGTGCTGTAAAAATAAAGGGGTACTGTTCTGTGTGCTGTAAAAATGAAGGGGCACTGTAGCCTTGTCCTGTAAAAATAAAGGGGCACTGTTATGTGTGCTGTAAAAAAAAAAGGGAGGGCTGTAGTCCTGTGCTGTACAGGGGTGCTGTCTTGTGTGCTGTAAAATTAAACGGGTGCTGTAAAAATAAAAGGGCACTGTTCTGTATGCTGTAAAAATAAAGGGGTGCTGTAAACATAAAGGTGCTCTGTTCTGTGTGCTGTAAAAATAAAGGGACACTTCTGTAAAAATAAAGGGGTGCTGTAAAAATAAAGGTGCACTGTGGCCCTGTCCTGTGTGCTATAAAGAAGGGACACTGTTCTGTATGCTGTAAAAATAAAGGGGTGCTGTGGTTCTGTCCTGTGTGCTGTAAAAATAAAGGGGTACTGATATGTGTGCTGTCAAAATAAAGGGGCGCTGTGGCTCTGTCCTGCATGCTGTAAAAAAAAGGGGCACTGTTCTGTGTGCTGTAAAAATAAAGGGGCACTGTGGCCCTGTCCTGTATGCTGTAAAAATAAAGGGGTGCTGTAAAAAAGGGGCTCTGTCCTGTGTGCTGTAAAATTAAACAGGCACTGTTCTGTGTGCTGTAAAAATAAATGGGTACAATAAAAATAAAGGGGCACTGTTCTGTGTACTGTAAAAATAAAGGGGTGCTGTGGCCCTATCCTGTATGCTGTAAAAAATGGGCCCTGTCCTGTGTGCTGTAAAAATAAACAGGCACTGTTCTGTGTGCTGTAAAAATAAATGGGTGCAATAAAAATAAAGGGGCACTGTTCTGTGTACTGTAAAAATAAAGGGGTGCTGTAAAAATAAAAGGGTACTGTTATTTGTGCTGTAAAAATAAAGGGGCACTGTTCTGTGTGCTGTAAAAATAAAGGGGCACTGTTCTGTGTGCTGTAAAAATAAAGGGGCACTGCTCTGTGTGCTATAAAAATAAAGGGGTGCTGTAAAAATAAGGGGGCACTGTTCTGTGTGCTGTAATAATAAAGGAGTGCTGTGGCCCTGTCCTATGTGCTGTAAAAATAAAGGGGTGTTGTGGCCCTGTCCTGTGTGCTGTAAAAATAAAGGGGCACTGTGGCCTTGTCCTGTGTAAGTAAAAATAAAGGGGCACTGTTCTGTGTACTGTAAGAATAAAGGGGTGCTGTGGCCCTGTCCTGTGTGCTGTAAAAAAAGGGGCACTGTTCTGTGTGCTGTAAAAATAAAGAGATGCTGTGGCCCTGTCCTGTGTGCTGTACAAATAAAGGGGCACTGTTCTGTGTGCTGTAAAAATAAAGGGACACTGTTATGTGTGCTGTAAAAAAAAGGGGTGCTGTTATCCTGTCTTGTATGTTGTAAAAATAAAGGGGTGCTGTAAAAATAAAGAGGCCCTGTCCTGTGTGCTGTAAAAATTAACAGGCAGTGTTCTGTGTGCTGTAAAAATAAAGGGGCACTGTTCTGTATACTATAAAAATAAATGGATGCTGTAAAAATAAATGGGCACTGTTCTGTGTGCTGTAAAAATAAAGGGGCACTGTAGCCCTGTCCTGTGTGCTGTAAAAATAAAGGGGCACTGTTCTGTGTGCTTTATAAAATAAAGGGGTGCTGTTCTGTGTGCAGTAAAAAAAAAGGTGCACTGTTCTGTGTCCTGTAAAAATAAAGGGGAGCTTTGGCCCTGTATTGTGTGCTGTAAAAATAAAAGGGCACTGTTCTGTGTGCTGTAAAAATAAAGGGGACTGTGGCCCTGTCCTATGTGCTGTAACAATAAAGAGGCACTGTTCTGTGTGCTGTAAAAATAAAGAGGCGCTATTGTGCTGTCCTGTATGCTGTAAAAATAAAAGGGTGTTGTAAAAATAAAGGAGCACTGTTTTGTGTGCTGTGAAAATAAAGGGGCACTGTCTTGTGAAATGGAGAACAAAAATTTAGAGGAAAAAATAGTGAAAAATCAGGAAAAACTTCGTAGTACTAGTGCTGAAGCTGCTGCCACCAGTCATGACATTGACAATGCAATTCCATCAACGTCGTCTGCTAAGGCCGATGCCCAATGTCATAGAAGGCATGTAAAATCAAAGAAGCAAAAATTAATAACCAAACAAATTGGCAATATGCCATTCACGACACAAAGTGGCAAGGAAAGACTATGTTCATGACTGGTGGTTCAGCTTCTCATGAAGATGTAAGCCCTCCTCCCTCTCAAAAAAATGTCAAAAATAAAGCTTGTTAAAGCATAGGAAACAACTGTGTGCTTAGAGATATCCCAAATCCCCAAGGAGAGTCCAAGCGTGTCCGCAGTTGCAATGTCTAGGTCTGACCTTCCCAACACTGTATGGGAAGAGGAGGCTCTTACCACCATTTGCACGTCCTCTGCAAGTGCTGGGAGGAGCACCGCCAGTCCAGTTGCTGATATTGACATTGAGGATGTCACTGTAGAAGTACATCAGGTTGAGGAGGATATTGGTGTAGCTGGTGTGAGGAGGAAGTAGACAATGAGGAATCTAATGGTTATGTGGTTTGTTTGAATAAGGCACCAGTGGAGACAGTTGTTGGCCATGGGATGCAAAGGCCCATTGTTATGCATGGGCAAAATACAAAAGAATCCACCTATTTGGTGTGGAATAATTTCTCCATAAATCCGGACAAGTGTCAAACTATGTGTTGCCTTTGTCAATCAATAATAAGTAGGGGTAAGGATGTTAACCACCTAGGAACATCCTCCCTTATACGTCACCTGCTGTGCATTCATCATAAGTTCAGAAACTTTGGGTAAGAGCTTAAGCAGTCCAGTGACACCTAAATCCCTTTTTCCTGTTGTATCCAAGCTCCTGCAATCCACACCACCAACGCCCTCATCGTCAATTTCCTCCTCAGTCAGGATCAAAAGTAGTCCTGCAGGCCATGTCACCGGCATGACTGATGAGTCCTCTCCTATCTGGGATTCCTCCAGTGGATCCTTGAGTGCTACGCCTACTGCTGCCGCTGATGTTGTTGCTGCTGGGAGTCGATCGTCATCCCAGAGACGAAGTCGGAAGACCACTTATACTACTTTAACAAAGCAATTGACTGTCCAACAGTCCTTTGCGAGGAAAATGAAGTATGACAGCAGTCACCCTGTTGCAAAGTGGATTACTGAGGCCATAACAACAATGCTGGTGTTAGACATGCGTCCGAGTCTGCCATAAGTGCAGTGGGATTTAGACGGTTGATGGATGTACTGTGTCCCCGGTACCAAATCCCGTCTAGATTCCATTTCACTAGGCAAGCGATTCCCAAACTGTACAGGGACATTAAGTGTCAGTGACCTCAAAAATGCGGTTGTACCCACTGTGCATTTAACTATGGACATATGGGTAAGTGGAGCAGGGCAAACTAAGGACTACATAACTGTGACAGCCCATTGGGTAGATGTATTGCCTTCTGCAGCAACAACAGCAGCGACACCAGCAGAAGCATCTCACAAATGCCAACACATTCCTAGGCAGGCTGCGCTGCGTATTACCAATTTCCATAAGAGGCACAATGCCGAGAACCTCTTACAGAAGCTGAGGGACATCATCGCACAATGGCTTACCCCAATTAGACTCTCTGTGATATCTGACAGCGCCACCAATATTTTCTGAGCATAACAGTTGGGCAAATTTCAGCACGTCCTATGTTTTGCTCACACAATTCATTTGGTGGTGCAGAATATTTTGAAAAATGACAGGGCATGCAGGAGATCCTGTCGGTGGCCCGCAAAATTGCTGGCCACTTTCAACATTCAGCGACTGCGTGCTGAAGACTGGAGCGCCAGCAAACACTCTTAAACCTGCCCTGCCGTGACCTGAAGCAAGAGGTAGTAACGAGGTGGAATTCAACACTCTATATGCTTCAGAGGATGGAGGAGCAGCAAAAGGCCAAGCATATACATTCACCTATGACATAGGCAAAGGAGGGGGAATGCACCTGACTCAAGTGCAGTGGAGAATGATTTAATCTTGTGCAAGGTTCTCTAACCCTTCGAACTTGCCACACGTGAAGTCAGTTCAGACACTGCCAGCTTGAGTCAGGTAATTCCCTTCATCAGGCTTTTGCAGAAGCAGCTTGAGAAATTGAAGGAGGAGCTAAAATGGAGCGATTACGCTAAGTATGTGGGACTTGTGGATGGATCCCTTCATTCCCTTTGCCAGGATTCAAGGGTGGTCAATCTGTTAAAATCAGATCCCTACATTTTGGCCACTGTGCTCGATCATAGCTTTAAAGCCTATGTTGTATCTCTTTCCAGCAGACACAAGTCTCCAGAGGTGCAAAGATCAAGCGGAACGTGATACATCAACAGCTCCTCCTTAATTTTCTCCTGCAACTGGCGGTTGCGAGGAAAAGAATAACATTTCCGAGCCAACCTGCTGGCGGTGATGCAGGGCTGTCAGGAGCAAGTTTTGACATCTGGTCCGGACTGAATGAGCTGCCAACAATTACTGACATGTCTACTGTCACTGCATAAGATGCTGTCACAGTTGAAAGAATGGTGGAGGATTATATCGGTGACAGCATCCATGTAGGCATGTCAGACAGTCTGTATGTATACTGGCAGGAAAAAGAGGCAATTTTAGAGGCCCTTGCACAAACTGGCTCTATTTTACCTAAGTTGCCCCCTTCAGTGTGTACTCCGAAAGAGTGTTTACTGCAGCCGGTAACCTTTTCAGCGATCGGCATAGGAGGTTGCTTCCACAAAATGTGGAGAAGATGATGTTCATCAAAATGAATTATATATTCCTCCAGGAAGACATTTACCAGCAATTGCCTACAAAAATACATAGGGACCTGTGATGGTGGATTCCAGCGGGGACAAGTTGATACTCTGTGAGGATGACGATGTAAACACTGAAGAGGGTGAGGAATCAGAGGATGAGGATGAGGACGACATCTTGCCTCTGTAGAGGCAGTTTGTGCAAGGAGAGATTAATTGCTTCTTTTTTGGTGGGGACCCAAACAAATCAATCATTTCAGCCACAGTCATGTGGCAGACCTTGTAGCTGAAATAAGCAAGGAAAAGAAAAGTACTGGCGCCGGCTGTGATTCAAAACCCAATAGATAAAAATATAAAATATATCTTTTATTAAACATTCATGCTCCTGAGGAAGCTGGCACCCATTAGACCAGCGAAACGCGTTGGTTTCTTCTCTGTAGGACCACAAGTACCAGCACCCACATCCACCTCCTGGATTTATTTGGGCTTACTGGCATCCACTGGATCAAATTCCGGCACAAGTTCTTCACAGACCCGGACTTATCCCCATCTGCCATCTGGACCCTATCTGCATGGGACTCCTAGGGGACTTATATCCGGAAGCAAGTCTGGTAAAATGCTCTTATACCAACTGAACTTGTGGGCAAATGTGGATTAGTGTCCTAGCCAGGAATTGTGGACATTTTTTTCAAAAGGGTTTATCTTTGTGGTATCCTACAGAATTAATTTAATACATTCTATCAGTGTTGTTTTACCCTTGAGGGATAGATTATTCTCTTAGATGAATGTTTAATAAAAGATATATTTTATATTTTTATCTATTGGGTTTTGAATCACAGCCGGCGACAGTACTTTTCTTTTCCTTGCTTGTATCTACCATTGTGGGAACTGACCTTCCCTGTACAGGCTGCCGTTGACAGCGCACTCTATCTATTTAATTATCTTGTTGCTGAAATGATTGGTTTGTTAAAGTGTGCATGTCCTGTTTATACAACATAAGGGTGGGTGGGTGGTAGGGCCCATGGACAAGTCCATCTTGCACATGTTTTCTTTGTCTGCCATATCATTCCAGGGGTGCTGCCCCTCTGCCCTGTCAGTCCAGGGGTGCCACCCCACTGTCAATTAAGTCCAGGGGTGCTGCTGCCTGTCTACTGTGCAATTCTTCATGGGTGCTGCCTATGCTGTATAAATCCAGAGGCGCTGCCATATAATTCCAGGGGTGCTGCTGTACTTGATCCTAGGTTTAAACTAATGCCTAACACACTAGATAGATATAATAAGTTTTTGCACATAAACCTTATACCTTATATTAGGCGCAAACAATTATATAAAACTTCTTGTATGCAGAAATTACTATAATATTACCTAGTCTTGCTGATCAATTAATTATATTTGCAGCTCCCAATCGGTAATCTGGATAATTACCAAACACACAAGATCATAATAAATAGAATATATAATAGTAATCATATTTTGAGAGCGCAAGTATATTTAAAAAAATAATTTTAATACATAAAATTACAGTTACATAGATATAAAGAGCGAACACTGTCACCTTAAATAACACTATTAAAATTTATTACACAAACATCCACAGTTCATATCAGTTGTTCAAATGCACTTAAAACATTTTATATTTTTAGGAATTATGAATTTGCCACCGCTGATAAGATGTTATCCATGCTGTGCTCAACCTCCAGTAAATGCTGAAGTAATATAAGGTCAATGTCCTGATCCGCTTTTAATAGGACTCCATTTAAGTGTGAGCTTTTAATCACTTTTGCAGGTGAAAGATAGCACTATTACTCACAGTTCCCAATGCTGTCTGGCGCCAGCCGGCAATGTTATAACTGCAATGGTATTCCTTGGTTAGGAGTATCCTCGGTCTCAGCACAGACCATCGGTTTGCGCTGCTAGCAAAGGTCCAAGGCGCGCTGGGGACAGCCAGAGGGAGGATACGGTCCCAGTATGTGGAACGGTTCAGCGAGGGTAGATTGTGGATGGCAGGAATGACAGCAAGAGTGCTCAATAAGTTCCCTTGATGCATTTCTCTGCACTTATCTCTTAGCGGTTTGCACAGAAGGTGTGTAAAAGGCACTACAAGTATTCCAGGTATATATCCCATAAATCCACCAATGGGAAAAGGTCATTAATCAGAATGTAACAGGTGTTACTCGTGATGATTCTTTAGTATGGAATACAGATGCACACAGAAATACTTCTAAATGGAAAACAAAAATAACAATTGATCAGCAAAACTGAAGAGGTTATTAATATAAACCATTAACTAATTATGATAATTATAAAAGTATTCTATAATGAATACAAATATCAAAGAAATATGGCAGGCATCGCTGTATGGATATTAGTGTCCATATATACATATATATACATATATCAAAAATAGGTATTCCAAATTATCAAGTTTACAGCAAGTAGCCTGTTGGCTCTGTGGTTAGGGCCACGGGCTAACAGACTGAGATACTGGGGTTCAAATCCCTCTCTGTCCCACAGCTTAATAATCTTTTTATATATATATTAGACACTTAATTTCTCCTCATAAATATGTAATAATATATTCTATAGTTGATACAAATATCAGAGAAAAAAGCCAGGCATCGCTGTACAGATATTAGTATCCATATATACATATATCAGAAATAGGTATTCCCAAATTATCAAGTTAACAGCAAGCAGCCTGCTGGCTCTGTGGCCAGAGCCGCAGGCCAGCAGACTGAGACACTCAGGTTCAAATCCCACTCTGTCCTATAAACCCAACAATCACCTTTATAATTTTATATACTAGACACTTAGTCTTTCTTCACAATATGTAATTATATATATATATATATATATATATATAGAAGTACCAAATTAAACCCTAAGGTGCGCTATACCCCAAGCTGCACCACTAAGAAATACTTTCTGTCAGAAGAGGTATTAAATTAAAATACAAAGGTGTAGGGGATTCTCATGGGAGCTATATTGCCTTAGAATTCACAATACAGTGTTTAAAAAGAATATTTATTCACATAAAAACAATTAATAACATTGTCACATACGTCATAGACGCAAATATATAACCCTTTTTTTTTAATTATACATCAATCGTATAGACATATACAACTTTCATGTTAGTCTGCGGAATTACAATCTGGTGATTCTCTGTTAAAGATTAGAGTGGACGAATCTCCAACCAGATGATGTATGTTCTAATAATCGAAGAAACCCAATGAGTTTCGTCCGTTAGGACTTCATCAGGGGTTAAAATCAAATTCTTTAAAACAGAAAGGATTACCAATAGTTGTAATTCTCAGTGTATCACATCCAAAATTCTCAGTGTATTACATCCAAAATGTACTGTATATTCGCTATTCAACAAATAAGATATCAAAATGGCTTCACCACAATAATATCATCAACATAAAGATTGGGATTAGAAGCTGTAGTAATCCTTTCTCCAATGGATTAGTGTCACTCTCACAGGATCACACTTAGACTTTCTTCACAAATATGTAATTATATATATATATATATATATATGTATTCTTTGTATTATTACAATTCAATCACTTATAGACCCATCTTCTAAATATCAGGTAGATGACCGGAGAACGGTCCTGAGTTCCTCATACAGATTTCCGTGCATAGCAATACTAAAGCCTAGAGCAGAATATGAAACAAGCTTCAACATTACAACCAGATTTGTGAAAACATATAGCCGCAAAGGTGGAAATGGAAATTGCAATTTTGACAAAGTGTTTTCCAATAAAGTGGGGAGAGGCTTGTGGACAAAGTCAGTCAGACAGAATCATAATCCAGCTGAACATGACATGGCAACATCTCCTAATACATTTTCTCTGGCAACTGTGGGAGAAAATTAGATTTCCAAACACACCTACTGTATGTCTATATGTCTGCCATATAATTCCAGGGGTGCTCTGTCTGGACCCGCTAATCTCTAGTAGATATATCTTCTAGTGTGCACTGAATACCCAGCATTAGAGAGAGGTTCTTCTCAATTATTTCATGTTAGGGACTCAAATTAATGGCTCCAATTAGTCAACTTTAATTTTGATTTATTAATGTTCCACATTTTGGGATTATTTACAAGATGCGTATTTGTTGTACAGGATTCTTTTCCTTTATTTTGTAAATGTTTTCTCCTTAATAATTGTACAATGTAAGGGCTGCATAGGGTTATCGCAAGGCCTCGTGGTGTTAGAAGAACAGAGTTTCAGTGATCTTGCATTACAATATGAAATCTCAGCTTTACATTGCACTGCAGCACTAGATGGGCCATGAGGTCCTGTGAGCCACAAACAGTTAATGAATAAGGGCCCAGTATGGAGTCTCATGATGGCTTACAGCCAGGAAGCTGTCTGGCTTGCCAGGCTGAGGCATGCTGGTGGCACAAAGGTTAGCATTGCTTCCTCCCACAGTCCTACTTGTAGTATGAAATGAGTTTGTACTGTAGAGTGGTAAGCTCCACTAGGGCAGGGGTTTAATAACAAAAAAATCACTGCACAGTGCTCCTTAGTACTGTACCGAACCCACCCAAACTCAACTTTCCAGATCTGGGACTGGCTCAGGAGGGGCTGCTAAAACATCTAAGGTGCTGCTTTATTTAAAAATAAAATATGAATAAAATAAACAAGACACACAGGTATGCTCACATGCGTGTAACTAGGACACACAGGTATGCTCATATGGGTGTAACTAGGACACACAGGTATGCTCACATGCGTGTAACTGGGAGCTGTGGAAAACTAAAATAAGGCATCTGCCACAAAATATGTAAATAAAAATGCAATAAAAGAATTTTTAAAAAAAAGAATCCCACGAGATTTTCACAAAATAAGTCTCTAGACTCCGTGGAGGGGAAAATATACAATCTTGATCCTGTGGTATAAACCAGTTTATTTGCATCCCAGCATTAAATCCGAGATTATCAAAATCCCTGAAAATGGAGAAGGGTGCTACAAATTTGGAGGCTTTGGCCTCTAGTTTTTAAGTTTGTCCAGTAATGTGGTAATTATATATTTGTTTGGTTAAAGTCCTTTCCGTTTCACACCAAGATAGAAGTGAAGGTGAAAGCCTGTGTGATGTTTCTGATTGTGTGTGCCTCTCTAATTTTTAATCACCTTCTTGACACTGTCCTCTTCCTCTTGCCTCTTCTCATAATGTGAAAAGTCATCAAATATGGAGGAGGTATGTTTGTAGCTAGCTATGATTCGGAGAACTTGGCAAGCTTTTTCTAGGGGGACCACGTGTCGCTGAAATGATGGGTTTATTAAACTGTTCATGTCCTGTTTAAACAACATAAGGGTGGGTGGGAGGACAATTCCATCTTGCACCTCCTTTTTTTTTTCTTTGCATTATGTGCTCTTTGGGGCCTAGTTTTTAAAACTGCCATCCTGTCTGCCACTGCAGTGCCACTCCTAGATGGGCCAGATGTTTGTGCTGCCCACTTGTGTCACTTAGCATAGTCATCAAGCTGCCTCGGTGCAACCTTTTGGCCTACATACAATATCATTACCTCCCAACAATTGGCCCAGGCGAAAAGGGACATTTGCGTGGCAAAGTCGCGCTGGATTTTGAAAAGGGGCGTGACCTGTGGGAAAGGGGGCATGGTTTCAAAGAGTGCTGCGATTGCGAGCCACATCCCCGTTTTTGTCACTGAGGGGGCATGCTCAGCGCTACAGTGAACTGCTGGCATGCCCCCTCTCCCTCTGTCTCCAGTGAATAGACACTGTTCACAGCAGGACACTGCGGCCCGTGGATGGGACAGCGGGACAGTCCCAAAAAAACGGGACTGTCCCGCAAAAATCGGGACAGTTGGGAGGTATGCTATATTGTGAGGTGCGAGGTGTTCAGAATAGACTGGAAATGAGTGGAAATGAATGTCATTGAGGTTACTAATACTGCGATTTTAGATGTTTTTATGTTGTTGTTTTTTTAAAAATCCAGATCCAAAACCCGAAAGGGTGATTTTGCCAAAACCAATGCAAATCCAAAACACAAAATGAGATCCAGATCCAAAACACAAGGCCCGAAAAGTGTCCACTCCACATCTCTAATTAGCACACATCTCTGAATCAGGCCCACAGGTAAAAATAAGCTCTCTAAACACCTTTATCTCATTTTTAAAAAAAAATCTCACTCCAAATTTATCATATCATGGGTCCTTAAAACTAGGTGTCTGCTTCATGTCTCCAATGCAAATAGAGAGAGGAGGGGGCCGGTGTGCACTAATCTCCATGTGGGCCTCCACTTGTCTAGCTGTCACAAGTGAGTAGTCACAGACACTTAATTTTCCGGTGATTTGTGTAGGACTCTGGAGAGGTAAGTATTGATGAACAATTGTCCAGGCAATGCAGTATGCATAGGCAAACGCAGGGGAGGTTTCCAGTTACGCGGAAACCCCCTCCTCTTGCACAAAAGCTCACATTTTGACCACAATAGCAATGGATGTGGTTCATTAGGTCATCATGAGTTAAGTCAACATACATTGGGTTGACCACATTTGGTCGACATACATTAGGTCGACATGATCACTATGTCGATATGGTCATTAGGTCGACATGTGCTAGGTCGACATGGAAAAAGGTTGACATGCGTTTTTTTACTTTTTTTAGTGTAGTTTTCTTTGTAAAGTGACTGGGAACCCCAATTAGTGCACAGAGTCATCTCGCTTGGCTCACTTCGCTCGCCATGCTTCAGACAAGATGCCTCGCTGCGCTCGGCACAGGTTACCGTTCCTAATTGTAGTTCACGTGGATCATTAAGTATGAAAAAGGTAAAAAAAATATATAATTGTGAAAAACTCATGTCAACACTTTTCAATGTCGACCTAGTACACATCGACTTAATGACCATGTTGACCTAGTGATCATGTCGACCTATTGCATGTCGACCAAACTTGGTCGACCCAATGTATGTCGACCTAACTCATGTCGACATAATGACCGCCATCCAATAGCAATATAATATTATACGATTACTAGAGCTGCTGCATTATGCAGTTTAAGGGACAGAGTGGAGCTGCTGCACATATCCAATATACTGTAGAAGCTGGTTCTATTATATTTTCTGTAATTAATTATTTCTTTATTAAGGGATGTTTAGCCTTTCGCTGACCACTTATGTCATATATGTTAGTTGAATATGTTTGCTACAGCCTATACTATAGACCATCTGAAGTGTTAATTCTTAATAATGAATTTCATACATTATCCAGTGTATAAAAAGACCAACACTCCCCCAGACTCCCGCACTTGCTCCAATGTTCTGGAGAGCATCAGATTGTAGATTGCATTTTAACACCCCCTTCTAGAAATCCTGTGTTTGCCCCTGGTGTGGGTCCCCCTGGACTCAGAGACCCATGTGCACTACACATCCTGCACCCACTATAGATACACCACTGAAATAGGTGCACTTTGTAAGAAATCTAGACACACAACTGCAGTAAAAAATAGTGATGTGCACCGGACATTTTTCGGGTTTTGTGTTTTGGTTTTGGATTCGGTTCCGCGGCCGTGTTTTGGATTCGGACGCGTTTTGGCAAAACCTCACCGAAAAATTTTTGTTGGATTCGGGTGTGTTTTGGATTCGGGTGTTTTTTACAAAAAAACCTAAAAAACAGCTTAAATCATAGAATTTGGGGGTCATTTTGATCCCATAGTTTTATTAACCTCAATAACCATAATTTCCACTCATTTCCAGTCTATTCTGAACACCTCACAATATTATTTTTAGTCCTAAAATTTGCACCGAGGTCGCTGGATGGCTAAGCTAAGCGACACAAGTGGCCGACACAAACACCTGGCCCATCTAGGAGTGGCACTGCAGTGTCAGGCAGGATGGCACTTCAAAAAAATTGTCCCCAAACAGCACATGATGCAAAGAAAAAAAGAGGCGCACCAAGGTCGCTGTGTGACTAAGCTAAGCGACACAAGTGGCCGACACAAACAACTGGCCCATCTAGGAGTGGCACTGCAGTGTCAGGCAGGATGGCACTTCAAAAAAATTGTCCCCAAACAGCACATGATGCAAAGAAAAATTACAGAAAAAAGAGGTGCAAGATGGAATTGTCCTTGGGCCCTCCCACCCACCCTTATGTTGTATAAACACAGGGCCGGTGCAAGGTTTCTCGACACCCTAGGCAAAACTTCAGCCTGCTTTTAACCGCCCCCCCAACCCCCCCCCCCCCCGACCAAAACCACAAACCAGTACACATTTTCCAGTCTGTCAGATGAAAGTATGTAGGCAGCATCTTAGAAGTTCAACAGCTACCGTCTAAATTAAGTTTTACAGGGATGCATCTCACGGAGTTATCCTTAAATTTGTGCTAAGCAGACTCAGGGCAGCCAACTCAGATACTGGCACCCTAAGCAGCTGCCTAATGGTAGAACCAACCCTGCACTTACACATAATGCCCACAGTAGTAGTGCCGCTTACATATAATACACACAGTAGAATGCCGTTGTTGGGGTGCGGTCCAGACAACGTATCCGAACTGTTGCGTGGGCGGGCCACAGCAACTACATGATATTACCTAGGCTGCGCAGGCAGGTAGCTACTCAGCAAATGCAAAAGCATCGCCGCCGTGCATTGAGAAGTACATTTGGATCTGGACTATGGCCCTCATTCCGAGTTGTTCGCTCGGTAATTTTCTTCGCATCGCATCGATTTTCCGCTAATTGCGCATGCGCAATGTTCGCACTGCGACTGCGCCAAGTAAATTTGCTAAGAAGTTTGGTATTTTACTCACGGCATTACGAGGTTTTTTCTTCGTTCTGGTGATCGTGGTGTGATTGACAGGAAGTGGGTGTTTCTGGGCGGAAACTGACCGTTTTATGGGAGTGTGTGAAAAAACGCTGCCGTTTCTGGAAAAAACGCGGGAGTGGCTGAAGAAACGGAGGAGTGTCTGGGCGAACGCTGGGTGTGTTTGTGACGTCAAACCAGGAACGACAAGCACTGAACTGATCGCAGTGGCAGAGTAAGTCTCGAGCTACTCAGAAACTGCACAGAGAAGTCTTTTCGCAATATTGCGAATCTTTCGTTCGCAATTCTGCTAATCTAAGATTCACTCCCAGTAGGCGGCGGCTTAGCGTGTGCAATGCTGCTAAAAGCAGCTTGCGAGCGAACAACTCGGAATGAGGGCCTATGTACATGCTATTTGAGGATGATATGCAGTGTTTAATACTATTTATGTGAATAGAACCAATAAATCATCTATGATTCTTTATCCCAACAGTCTGCACTGTGTCTGCTTGTTTAAATTTTTTCAGAACAATATCTTTATAAAGAAAGAATACATTAGTGCAGACTTCACTGTCTAATTGGTTGAAAGATCGTAAGCATTGATTGTTTTACTCGGGATATGTGGCTGCGCCACGTGTTATTAAGATATTAGCATTCCCCTCAGATGTGCAATCTGTATACGAGTGCTCTGCCTTTATACATGCCATATCTGCTCACTCACTACTAATACAGTAAGCAGGTAACTGTATTATCCACTATATATATATCAGCAATAGATAGCTACAAGCTACAATCCATACAGAAATATTATTATACGATTGCAAAAAAAAAAGGTAATTTGTGCGATTAATGTTTTAAAAATGTCCTGTGTAAATACATGTAACTTCATCCTCGTTGCTACAATGCCGTATTGCAGCCACGCTGCTCCCCAAGCAGAGCGCCATCACACCTGCCATTGCACAGACTTGCCCTCTCCATACCTTGACAAAGTCAACTGGGTACAGGCTCCAGGACAGGGTCGTAGCAAGAACTTTGTGGGCCCCATCGCAACATATTGAAGGGGTTCAGGGTATACCAAGATATATTGCAGACCCAAAGGCAACTTTTTTTTTTTAAGGACACCTATGTATCACCCAATGGTGAAAAATATATACAACACATGTAACTGTGACAGGGAAGGTGGCCCCTTTTAGCTCTGGGCCCCATAACAGCTGCACTCCCTGCACCTATGGTAGCTACGACCTTGTTCCAGGATCTGACAGCTCCAGGATCCCTACCACGGCTCCAACTGCCATGTGCGTCAGTGGAGACACCCTGTCCAACAGGCTCTTGTAGTTGTTTCCAGGCAGAGAGGGCATCCCCTCTTTAACCCCCATTGGGATACCAGCATTTCGTAGCTCGTTGGGGCTGCCGAGGACAGGAAAGGGGCTCAGCCCTCCCCCTGGTGCAGCTAGCAGTTCGAGCTCCGCCTGCTGTGTGCAGCCAGCACGCAGCACAGTGACCAACATGAATCGATGAAGTGCAGCACAGGCAAGGGGACACAAGAACTGGACTCCTGAGATTCATGAGGGTCCAGGGCCCCTCGGAATCTCAGTGCCTGTTACAAGTGTCCCCTTTGTCCCCCCGTCACTGGGCCTGTTTACAAATAATGACAGACATATTGCCCCACATTATTAAATGCCCTAATACATGACAGACATAATGGCCCTAATGCTGGGTACGCACTGGTAGATATATCTGTAGATCAATTGATCTGCAGGTATATCTGCG
The DNA here is from genome assembly GCF_028390025.1 of Pseudophryne corroboree. Classification (NCBI taxonomy): domain Eukaryota; kingdom Metazoa; phylum Chordata; class Amphibia; order Anura; family Myobatrachidae; genus Pseudophryne; species Pseudophryne corroboree. Next base: position 230,843,055 of record NC_086453.1, read on the forward strand.
GATGGACCGGGCAGTGTGTTGAGCATACACACTGCCTGATCCGTTGGCACTGATGTCACAAACTGGGCGGGCATTTACATACACCCGCCCAGTTCAGCGGTCAATCACCTCCAGCTGTTGCAGCATGTGTATGGGCGGTTGTCTGCCTGCACACACAGCGATGCGCCAATATATCACTAGATATATTGTCCGTCGGTTGTGCTGCAGGGCCGACGCGATATGTCTGTGAACGACAACGTTCACGGAGATATCGCTCGTACACACTAGCCGACAGACCAGCTATATATCGGCCAGTGTGAACGCACCATGACACATATGCCCCACATTATTACATTCCCTTATATACATGACAGACATAATGGCCCTGTTACACAGCGAGCCAATCTCTGCAACACTTTCGACTGCAATCCCCCACCACCTCCACAGCACTCACCCAGCTTGAGATAATAAACAGCCACGGCCCACGTAGGCTGAGCAGACAGACCGCAGCCAGTCACTCCACACACATAGGAAGAGTCCGGGACCTGGGTGAGCCGGGGAGGCAGCAGCAGCGGAGGCAGACATGCGTGGATTGCGGCCTCACACACGGCGCTCCACCACAAATATTTTCTGCCCTCCGGGACCTGGGAGAGCCAGGGAGGCAGCAGCAGCGAAGGCAGACATGCGCAGATCGCGCCCTCACACCATACTTGCCTACTTTTGGAAATTAATTTCAGGGAGATTCTAAATGGTATGAGAGGTCGCACAGCGCGCTGCTGAGCTGGCATGTCATGCTCCGCCTAAAGGATCTGTCTAGCTCCACCTATGGTCATGTCAATTGCAGCTCAGGGTGATATTATGCAGTGGCAGGTGGAAACTAAAGTGGCAATGTTCTATAGTACTTCCTGTTTCGCCTCATTAGCGAGGCGAAGCAGGAAGCTACATTGACAAGATGTATGAATATCTTGTCTGCCGAAGCAGCGGAATTAAATTTTCCCCTACGCGTCTAGTTTCCCTTCGTGGAGAGGACCTTGGCTGTGCAGTGCGCGGTGACGTCATCGCGCACCGCACAGTAAATGACCTCTCCACGAACGCGTCTAGTTTCCCTTCCCAGCGGCCAGCGGCGGGACAGCGGGGGCCGGGGGGCACACACTGCAGCAGCGGATCTTGCCCTGGTGCGGCGCCCTCCGGATGGCGGCGCCCCGGGCAAAAATCCTGCTTGCCCGTGGCAAGATCCGCTACTGATGGGCAGTCGCCAAATATCGCCAATTTATGTGATCATTGACACTGATTGACTCCTCTCAACATGAGCCCTCTTGTGTTTTTATAACTTCCACTGTTCGAGCACACAGGAGTCAGTGCCACCTTACACACACACACACACACACACACAGGAGTGCCAGCCTACACACATAGGTCAGTGTCAGCCTACACACACACACACGCAAACACACACACACACACACACGGGGGAGTGCCAGCCTACACACATAGGTCAGTGCCAGCCTACACACATAGGTCAGTGCCAGCCTACACACATAGGTCAGTGCCAGCATACACACACATGTGGGGGAGTGCCAGGCTACACACACACACACACACACACACGGGAGTGCCAGCCTACACACACAGGGGAGTGCCATCTTATACACACACACACACACACACACACACACACACACACACACACATCAGTGCCAGCCTACACACACACACACGTCAGCCTACACACACACACACATGGGGGAGTGTCAGCCTACACACACATACATACATACATACATACACACACACACGGAGTGCCAGCCTACACACACACACACGGGAGTGCCAGCCTACACACACACACACACGGGAGTGCCAGCCTACACACACACGGGGGGGGGGGGAGTTACAGCCTACACACAGAGTGCCAGACTACGCACACACACACAGGGTAGTGCCAGCCTACACACACACACTCACACGGGGGAGTGCCAGCCTACACACACACACGGGGGGGAGTTCCAGCCTACGCACACACACGGGGGAGTGCCAGCCTACACACGCACGGGGGAGTGCCAGCCTACACACACACACACACGGGAGTGCCAGCCTACACACACACGGGGGGGGGGGGGAGTTACAGCCTACACACACACACACACAAACACACAGAAGAGGGCCAGCCTACACACACACACACGGGGGAGTGCCAGCCTACACACACACGTCAGCCTACACACACACATGGGGGAGTGTCAGCGTACACACACACACACACACACACATGGAGTGCCAGCCTACACACACACACACACACACACACATCCACACACACACGGGGGAGTGCCAGCCTACACACACACACACACACACACGGGGGAGTGCCAGCTTATACACACACAGGTCAGTGCCAGCCTACACACACACAGGTCAGTGCCAGCCTACAACACACACACACACACACGGAGTGCCAGCCTACACACACACACGGAGTGCCAGCCTACACACACACACACACACACATGGAGTGCCAGCCTACACACACACACACACACATGGGGGGGGGGAGTTCCAGCCTACACACACACATGCACACTCGGGGGAGTGCCAGCCTACACACACACATGGGGGGGGCTACATACACACACACACACACACACAGTGCCAGCCTACACACACATGGGGGAGTGCCAGCCTACACACACACAGGTCAGTGCCAGCCGACACACATAGGGGAGGAGTGGCAGCCTACACACACACACGGGGGAGTGCCAGCCTACACACACACACATGGGGGGAGTGCCAGCCTACACACACACATGGGGGGAGTGCCAGCCTACACACACACACACACGTCAGCCTACACACACACGGGGGAGTGCCAGCCTACACACACACACACACACACACACACACACACACGAGGGAGTGCCAGCCTACACACACACACACACACACACACACACGGGGGAGTGCCAGCTTATACACACACAGGTCAGTGCCAGCCTACACACACATGGAGTGCCAGCCTACACACACATGGAGTGCCAGCCTACACACACACACACACACACACACATGGAGTGCCAGCCTACACACACACACACACACACACACACACACACATGGAGTGGCAGCCTACACACACACACGGAGTGCCAGCCTACACACACACACACACACACACACATGGAGTGCCAGCCTACACACACACACACACACACACACACACAGAGTGCCAGCCTACGCACACACACATGGGGGGGCTACATACACACACACACACACACACACAGTGCCAGCCTACACACACATGGGGGAGTGCCAGCCTACACACACACAGGTCAGTGCCAGCCGACACACACATAGGGGAGAAGTAGCAGCCTACACACACACACACAAGTGCCAACTTACACAGACACATAGGGGTCAGTGCCAGTCAGTGCCAGTCTGCCCCCCCCCCCCATACACACAGATCAGTGCCAGCCAACCAACACACCACAGCACACAGGACAGTAGCAGCCTATACACAATGCCAGCCTATGAAGCTGCTGAGTTAGAACCATGTACTGTACACTGACCTTTGGAACGGCGACTCCTTCTCCTGCTCCAGCCTCTCCTCTGAGCTCCCAGTCACCCCAGACCGTCAAACTCCCCAGCAGACCAAAACTGCTTTCCGTGCCAGCTCCCCATCAACCCCCCCTTAAGGTCAATCTGCAGCTCCCAACATGAGGGGGAGAGAGGGAGATCCAATCGTGGGGGCGTGGGTAACATGTGGGAGGGCGGTGCAGCATCTCTGCTGAGCCGTGAAACTCAGCTGAGCTAAGGGTAAGGAATTATTCTTTCACTGGCAGCGTGCAGCACCGCCCTCTAGTGGCCGGCGCACATAGGCAGCTGCCTAAAGCTGCCTAGTGGTGGCGCCGGCCCTGTATAAACAGGACATGCACACTTTAACGAACCCATCATTTCAGCGACAGGGTCTGCCACACGACTGTGACTGAAATGACTGGTTGGTTTGGGCCCCCACCAAAAAAAGAAGCAATCAATCTCTCCTTGCACAAACTGGCTCTACAGAGGCAAGATGTTCACCTCATCATCATCCTCCGATTCCTCACCCCTTTCACTGTGTACATCCCCCTCCTCACAGATTATTAATTCGTCTCCACTGGAATCCACCATCTCAGGTCCCTGTGTACTTTGTGGAGGCAATTGCTGCTGGTGAATGTCTCCACGGAGGAATTGATAATAATTCATTTTGATGAACATCATCTTCTCCACATTTTCTGGAAGTAACCTCGTACGCCGATTGCTGACAAGGTGAGCGGCTGCACTAAACACTCTTTCGGAGTACACACTGGAGGGAGGGCAACTTAGGTAGAATAAAGCCAGTTTGTGCAAGGGCCTCCAAATTGCCTCTTTTTCCTGCCAGTATACGTACGGACTGTCTGACGTGCCTACTTGTATGCGGTCACTCATATAATCCTCCACCATTCTTTCAATGGTGAGAGAATCATATGCAGTGACAGTAGACGAGATGTCAGTAATCGTTGGCAGGTCCTTCAGTCCGGACCAGATGTCAGCACTCGCTCCAGACTGTCCTGCATCACCGCCAGCGGGTGGGCTCGGAATTCTTAGCCTTTTCCTCGCACCTCCAGTTGCGGGAGAATGTGAAGGAGGAGATGTTGACGGGTCACGTTCCGCTTGACTTGACAATTTTCTCACCAGCAGGTCTTTGAACCTCTGCAGACTTGTGTCTGTCGGAAAGAGAGATACAACGTAGGTTTTAAATCTAGGATCGAGCACGGTGGCCAAAATGTAGTGCTCTGATTTCAACAGATTGACCACCCGTGAATCCTGGTTAAGCGAATTAAGGGCTCCATCCACAAGTCCCACATGCCTAGCGGAATCGCTCTGTTTTAGCTCCTCCTTTAATGTCTCCAGCTTCTTCTGCAAAAGCCTGATGAGGGGAATGACCTGACTCAGGCTGGCAGTGTCTGAACTGGCTTCACGTGTGGCAAGTTCAAAGGGTTGCAGAACCTTGCACAACGTTTAAATCATTCTCCACTGCGCTTGAGTCAGGTGCATTCCCCCTTCTTTGCCTATATCGTGGGCAGATGTATAGGCTTGAATGGCCTTTTGCTGCTCCTCCATCCTCTGAAGCATATAGAGGGTTGAATTCCACCTCGTTACCACCTCTTGCTTCAGATGATGGCAGGGCAGGTTCAGGAATGTTTGGTGGTGCTCCAGTCTTCTGTACGCGGTGGCTGAATGGCGAAAGTGGCCCGCAATTCTTCGGGCCACCGACAGCATCTCTTGCACGCCCCTGTCGTTTTTTTAAATAATTCTGCACCACCAAATTCAATGTATGTGCAAAACATGGGACGTGCTGGAATTTGCCCAGATGTAATGCACGCACAATATTGCTGGCGTTGTCCGATGTCACAAATCCCCAGGAGAGTCCAATTGGGGTAAGCCATTCTGCGATGATCTTCCTCAGTTGCCGTAAGAGGTTGTCAGCTGTGTGCCTATTCTGGAAAGCGGTGATACAAAGCGTAGCCTGCCTAGGAACGAGTTGGCGTTTGCGAGATGCTGCTACTGGTGCCGCCGCTGCTGTTCTTGCTGCGGGAGGCAATACATCTACCCAGTGGGCTGTCACAGTCATATAGTCCTGAGTCTGCCCTGCTCCACTTGTCCACATGTTCGTGGTTAAGTGGACATTGGGTACAACTGCATTTTTTAGGACACTGGTGAGTCTTTTTCTGAGGTCTGTGTACATTTTCGGTATCGCCTACCTAGAGAAATGGAACCTAGATGGTATTTGGTACCGGGGACACAGTACCTCAATCAAGTCTCTAGTTGGCTCTGAATTAACGGTGGATACCGGAACCACGTTTCTCACCACCCAGGCTGCCAAGGCCTGAGTTATCTGCTTTGCAGCAGGATGACTGCTGTGATATTTCATCTTCCTCGCAAAGGACTGTTGGACAGTCAATTGCTTACTGGAAGTAGGACAAGTGGTCTTCCGACTTCCCCTCTGGGATGACGATCGACTCCCAGCAGCAACAACAGCAGCGCCAGCAGCAGTAGGCGTTACACGCAAGGATGCATCGGAGGAATCCCAGGCAGGAGAGGACTCATCAGACTTGCCAGTGACATGGCCTGCAGGACTATTGGCATTCCTGGGGAAGGAGGAAATTGACACTGAGGGAGTTGGTGGGGTGGTTTGCAGGAGCTTGGTTACAAGAGGAAGGGATTTAGTGGTCAGTGGACTGCTTCCGCTGTCACCCAAAGTTTTTGAACTTGTCACTGACTTATGATGAATGCGCTGCAGGTGACGTATAAGGGAGGATGTTCCGAGGTGGTTAACGTCCTTACCCCTACTTATTACAGCTTGACAAAGGCAACACACGGCTTGAAAAATGTTGTCCGCATTTCTGTTGAAATACTTCCACACCGAAGAGCTGATTTTTTTGGTATTTTCACCAGGCATGTCAACGGCCATATTCCTCCCACGGACAACAGGTGTCTCCCCGGGTGCCTGACTTAAACAAACCACCTCACCATCAGAATCCTCCTTGTCAATTTCCTCCCCAGCGCCAGCAACACCCATATGCTCATCCTGGTGTACTTCAACACTGACATCTTCAATCTGACTATCAGGAACTGGACTGCGGGTGCTCCTTCCAGCACTTGCAGGGGGCGTGCAAATGGTGGAAGGCGCATGCTCTTCACGTCCAGTGTTGGGAAGGTCAGGCATCGCAACCGACACAATTGGACTCTCCTTGTGGATTTGGGATTTCGAAGAACGCACAGTTCTTTGCGGTGCTTTTGCCAGCTTGAGTCTTTTCATTTTTCTAGCAAGAGGCTGAGTGCTTCCATCCTCATGTGAAGCTGAACCACTAGCCATGAACATAGGCCAGGGCCTCAGCCGTTCCTTGCCACTCCGTGTGGTAAATGGCATATTGGCAAGTTTACGCTTCTCCTCCGACAATTTTATTTTAGATTTTGGAGTCCTTTTTTTACTGATATTTGGTGTTTTGGATTTTACATGCTCTGTACTATGACATTGGGCATCGGCCTTGGCAGACGACGTTGCTGGCATTTCATCGTCTCGGCCATGACTAGTGGCAGCAGCTTCAGCACGAGGTGGAAGTGGATCTTGATCTTTCCCTAATTTTGGAACCTCAACATTTTTGTTCTCCATATTTTAATAGGCACAACTAAAAGGCACCTCAGGTAAACAATGGAGATGGATGGATACTAGTATACTTATGGATGGACGAGCGACTGCCGACACAGAGGTAGCTACAGCCGTGGACTACCGTACTGTGTCTGCTGCTAATATAGACTGGATGATAATGAGATGAAATCAATATATATATATATATAATATCACACTAGTACTGCAGCCGGACAGGTAGATATATTTATTATGTAATGACTGATGACGGACCTGCTGGACACTGTCAGCTCAGCAGCACCGCAGACTGCTACAGTAAGCTACTATAGTAGTATGTATAAAGAAGAAAGAAAAAAAAAAAACACGGGTAGGTGGTATACAATTATGGATGGACCAGCGACTGCCGACACAGAGGTAGCTACAGCCGTGGACTACCGTACTGTGTCTGCTGCTAATATAGACTGGATGATAATGAGATGAAATCAATATATATATATATATAATATCACACTAGTACTGCAGCCGGACAGGTAGATATATTTATTATGTAATGACTGATGACGGACCTGCTGGACACTGTCAGCTCAGCAGCACCGCAGACGGAGCGATTCCGCTAGGCATGTGGGACTTGTGGATGGAGCCCTTAATTCGCTTAACAAGGATTCACGGGTGGTCAATCTGTTGAAATCAGAGCACTACATTTTGGCCACCGTGCTCGATCCTAGATTTAAAACCTACCTTGGATCTCTCTTTCCGGCAGACACACCCGAATCCGACAAAAAAAATTCGGTGAGGTTTTGCCAAAACGCGGTCGAACCCAAAACACGGCCGCGGAACCGAACCCAAAACCAAAACACAAAACCCGAAAAATTTCAAGTGCACATCTCTAATACTTAATGAATGACGACACAGAGGTAGGTACAGCAGTGGCCTTCCGTACTGCTATATATAGTATACTGGTGGTCACTGTGTCAGCAAACTGCAAAACTAAAATGCACCACAGGTATAGAATGTAGATGGATAGTATACTTAATGAATGACGACACAGAGGTAGGTACAGCAGTGGCCTTCCGTACTGCTATATATAGTATGCTGGTGGTCACTGTGTCAGCAAACTGCAAAACTAAAATGCACCACAGGTATAGAATGTAGATGGATAGTATACTTAATGAATGACGACACAGAGGTAGGTACAGCAGTGGCCTTCCGTACTGCTATATATAGTATACTGGTGGTCACTGTGTCAGCAAACTACAAAACTAAAATGCACCACAGGTATAGAATGTAGATGGATAGTATACTTAATGAATGACGACACAGAGGTAGGTACAGCAGTGGCCTTCCGTACTGCTATATATAGTATACTGGTGGTCACTGTGTCAGCAAACTGCAAAACTAAAATGCACCACAGGTATAGAATGTAGATGGATAGTATACTTAATGAATGACGACACAGAGGTAGGTACAGCAGTGGCCTTCCGTACTGCTATATATAGTATACTGGTGGTCACTGTGTCAGCAAACTGCAAAACTAAAATGCACCACAGGTATAGAATGTAGATGGATAGTATACTTAATGACGACACAGAGGTAGGTACAGCATTGGCCTACTGTACCGTAATGCTATATATTATATACTGGTGGTCACTGGTCAGCAAAACTCTGCACTGTACTCCTCCTATATAATATTATACTGGTGGTCCCCAGTCCCCTAAATAAAGCAGCACACTGAGCACAGATATGGAGTGTTTTTCAGGCAGACAACGTATACTGGTGGTCACTGTCAGCAAAACTCTGCACTGTACTCCTGCTATATAATACAGCTGCTCCCCAGTCCCCACAATTAAGCAGTGTGAGCACAGATATATGCAGCACACTGTGAGCACAGATATGGAGCGTTTTTTTCAGGCAGAGAACGGATAACTGGTGGTCACTGATCAGCAAAACTTTGCACTGTACTCCTCCTATATACAGCTGCTCCCCAGCCCTCCCCACAATTAAGCAATAGTGCACAGCACAATCAAGTTCAACAATAACGGAGAGGACGCCAGCCACGTCCTCTCCCTAACATTTCCAATGCAATAGTGAAAATGGCGGCGACGCGCGGCTGCTTATATAGAATCCGAATCTCGCGAGAATCCGACAGCGGGATGATGACGTTCGGGCGCGCTCGGGTTACCCGAGCCATACGGGAGAATCCGAGTATGGCTCGGACCCGTGTAAAAAGGGTGAAGTTCGGGGGGGTTCGGTTTCCGAGAAACCGAACCCGCTCATCACTAGTAAAAAAGCATTATGGGCCTGATTCTGCAGCCGCATTTGGAATGAGGATATAGATGCAACTTTGGAAGATTCCTTTCCATCAGCCACACTGTGGGTAGCTGTGACCATGTCAGAGAAGGCCCAGCCTCAGGGTATATTTACTAATGTTCGATTTCAGTTTTGAGGGATTTGGCATTCGATTTATATTCTATTTCCATTCAATTTTGACTACCGGCAAAATTGAATGTCTAATCGAACATAAAACCGAATTCAACTCATATCCCACTGAAAACTGAATTTCTGAAAAACATTGTTTTCCCATAGTCAAATATAGGATCTCCTCATTTACTAACATTCGATATGCAAATCGAACACAAATAAAACTCAAAAGCGAACTTGAAATAAATAATAAGAGACCGGTGATTTGAGCTTCTACACCATTGTATTCGCATGGAGGTAGAGGTTTTGTTACAAACAACGGACAATGGGGTAACATATGTACACAGTGACGTATATTTATCACATTTGGTGCGTGCCGTTGGAGGCCGGACCAAGCCGATGGGCGGCTATAAATATCAGGGATCTAATTGGTACATTGTGTGACAGGACCACGTGATCTATTTCCGGGCACATGCGTTCCACCTGGATGGCGGCCGACTGCATTTCCGTTGGCGTGCTTTCCATCCATGGGACATGCGGGCGGCAATATATCAACAGTGGGGAGGACTGTGAGACATATTATGAGGTACTGGAGTTTAATAACTGGGAATCTTTGTACCATTAACTTGCTGTATATGTTTACTTGTATTTTGTCAGATACAGTGATTCGGTGGTACCGTATTTTAACTAGTAAGCCCGGTTTTGTATGTAACACTGTGTAAGTAGGGGTAGGGGTATATATGGATATTCTGTATGAGTATTATTTGAACCTTGACAAAGGTCCAGTCAGGACCAAAATATCGGTATGATGTTATTATCCATGCTTCAATAAAATTCTGTGATTTTATGGAAAGACTGGTGTATATTCAAATATATATACACTGCTCAAAAAAATAAAGAGAACACTAAAATAACACATCCTAGATCTGAATGAATGAAATATTCTTATTAAATACTTTGTTCTTTACATAGATGAATGTGCTGACAACAAAATCACACAAAAATTATCAATGGTAATCAAATTTATTAACCCATGGAGGTCTGGATTTGGAGTCACACTCAAAATTAAAGTGGAAAAACACACTACAGGCTGATCCAACTTTGATGTAATGTCCTTAAAACAAGTCAAAATGAGGCTCAGTAGAGTCTGTGGCCTCCTCGTATCTGTATGACCTCCCTACAACGCCTGGGCATGCTTCTGATGAGGTGGCGGATGGTCTTCTGAGGGATCTCCTCCCAGACCTGGACTAAAGCATCCGCCAACTCCTGGACAGTCTGTGGTGCAACGTGGTGTTGGTGGATGGAGCGAGACATGATGTCCCAGATGTGCTCAATTGGATTCAGGTCTGGGGAACGGGCCGGCCAGTCCATAGCATCAATGCCTTCGTCTTGCAGGAACTGCTGACACACTCCAGCCACATGAGGACTATCATTGTCTTGCATTAGGAGGAACCCAGGGCCAACCGCACCAGCATATGGTCTCACAAGGGGTCTGAGGATCTCATCTCAGTACCTAATGGCAGTCAGGCTACCTCTGGAGGGCTGTGCGGCCCCCCAAAGAAATGCCACCCCACACCATTACTGACCCACTGCCAAACCGGTCATGCTGGAGGATGTTGCAGGCAGCAGAACGTTCTCCTTGGCGTCTCCAGACTCTGTCACGTCTGTCACATGTGCTCAGTGAGAACCTGCTTTCATCTGTGAAGAGCACAGGGCGCCAATGGCGAATTTGCTAATCTTGTTGTTCTCTGGCAAATGCCAAACGTCCTGCACGGTGTTGGGCTGTAAGCACAACCCCCACCTGTGGGCGTCGGGCCCTCATACCACCCTCATGGAGTCTGTTTCTGATCGTTTGAGTAGACACATGCACATTTGTGGCTTGCTGGAGGTCATTTTGCAGGGCTCTGGCAGTGCTCCTCCTGTTCCTCATTGCAGAAAGGCGGAGGTAGCGGTCCTGCTGCTGGGTTATTGCCCTCCTAAGGCCTCCTCCACGTCTCCTGATGTACTGGCCTGTCTCCTGGTAGCGCCTCCATGCTCTGGACACTACGCTGACAGACACAGCAAACCTTCTTGCCACAGCTCGCATTGATGTGCCATCCTGGATGAGCTGCACTACCTGAGCCACTTGTGTGGGTTGTAGGGAGGTCATACAGGCACGTGGAGGCCACACACACTACTGAGCCTCATTTTGACTTGTTTTAAGGACATTACATCAAAGTTGGATCAGCCTGTAGTGTGTTTTTCCACTTTCATTTTGAGGGTGACTCCAAATCAAGACCTCCATGGTTTAATAAATTTGATTTCCATTGATACTTTTTGTGTGATTTTGTTGTCAGCACATTCAACTATGTAAAGAACAAAGTATTTAATAAGAATATTTTATTCATTCAGATCTAGAATGTGTTATTTTAGTATGTTCCCTCTATTTTTTTGAGCAGTGTATATATATATATATATATATATATATATAACACAGCAAAGACTCTGCACTCACGTTAAACAGTGCAGCATCCCGAGTCCCTTCTAATGCATGGGTTAAAGATAGTTTCATCTGGCAGCACTCATTGTCAAAGTGTAAATAATGATAAGGCGGTAACATGTGTATACTTCTCAGCGTTTCGATTTTATGAAAACGTTTTCAGCTGACATCATTTCACTGCAAGTGGGCGCCAATCTGATGTCAGTGGGAGACTGGGACAGCAGGAAGCAGAGCTGCACATGGGGCTTAGTGAAAGGGTTTTTTTTTTTTGCCTATCACCGTCTCTGTAGCAGCGCAGGCTCCCAGCTGCGATCGAAGCTGGCCGGCTTGCCACTGCCGGTTCAGCTTCTACGTCAGGTGACTATAATATCCATACCACCTGATGCAGAACGCTGACAGCTGAACCGGCAGTGGCAGACTGGGCAGTGCACCACAATAACAGTTCAAACAAAGACAGACTCTGGAGGATCTGTGCCACCCAGCAGCCCAGCAGGGTCACGGAAGAGGTCAGTAGCAGTGTAGCAGCTGAGCCCACACAATGGACAGCTGCATACCTCCCAACATGACCCTCTCCAGGAGGGACAAAATGTTCTGCTTCTGGTCTTTTCTCTTAATGTATGATTGCCGGAACTTGTTTTAAACAGGTAATGGATAAGAAAGGTGTTTCAGCACAGGTGATGGCAATCATACATTAAGAGGGAAGTCCAGGAGCAGAGCATTCTGTCCCTCCTGGAAAGGGTCATGTTGGGAGGCATGCAGCTGTGTGTGTTAGTTTGCTGTGTGTGTTAGTAGTGTGTGTGTGTGTGTGTGTGTGTGTGTGTGTGTGTGTGTGTGTGTGTGTGTGTGTGTGTGTGTGCCCTGTGTTTGTTTGTAAATGTACTGTGTGCAGTGGTGGAACTAGCAGCAGTGCAGCCGGTGCAGTGCAAGGGTCCAGCCAGTATGAAGGGGCCCTCAGCTGTCAGCATTATAATGAGTCAGACTGACTTATTATATGGCACCTGCCACAGCGCCGCTGGCCGTAATGATTGCATCCAGTCAAAGCTATCATACAGTAAATGGTGCAGAGAGCCTGGATTCACCTTGAAGGCTCACAATGAAGCCAGCATTTCCTGCCCTGTCCCTGGCCATCTATTCCAGCATTCTTCATAGCTCGAATGCAGACATTTGAGCCTTCTGGGAGGGGCGAAGATGTTGATAGAGATAAAAGCTTAGCTACCATTCTTAATTATAATAATGCAATTCATTTCAATATTACAAAGAGATTTGATTAAACTAGCTTGAACATATGGAAAATATAAAAGCGTGTTTCTATATAACATTGTGTGTGAAAGTGAGCATCTGGCACCCTGCTCTCTGCTCTCTCTTCAGAAATGGAAAATATCTATATGTAGCTCCAGATAAGCAGAAGGACAAGGGGCATATGAAGTTATATAATTGTGTTAATCATTTACTGCCAATATATGTGTATAAATATCGAAGCTGACCAAAGTAAAGCAGATTACTTATGAGACATGCGGCTGTGTGTGTCCTTGAGTTTTCTCAGCAATACATTATGACCTGGTATCCACAGGTGACATGATAATGGAAGGGACCAAACCGGGGCCACCTAGACGGCTCTATCAATGTCATGTCTCTTCCCAGCAACCCTGCACTGCCTGCTGCCGTGTTTCTTCTCACCGCATCCAGCGGAGCTCATACTGATTTCACTTTCTGCCAGTCTGCAAGAAGGGATGAGGACGTCTCCTCCCAGCAGTTCACCACCTGGCCGTCTTCCCCTGCATCCAAAGCTGCCCCTGTTATCTACCCAGTGCCTGGAAAGTTGTGCAGATGGCCGGTGTGAGAAGTCTGCCTGGCATGGGGGGGTTGGTAGTTGTGCCAAGTAAGAGAGTGGCAAGCAGGGGTTGGAGGAGTGGGGACAGTTGCTAGGTGATCCCAGTGGGGGTTGAGAGGGGCTAGTGTGCCAGTCTGCCTAGCATGGGAGGGGGGAGAGGTGAAAGCATGCTCAGTTGGGGGAGGTCATTTGTGCTGGTGTGTTGTCTGCATGGCAAGGGGAGGACAGAGGTGCTAGGTGTGCCCAGTTAGGGAGGGGGCCCTTAAAATTTTTGCTATGGGACCCACAAAGTTCTAGGTATGCCCCTGCATCAGGCGATGGAAGGCAGAGAGCCACGGCAGCAGTGCTACCAGATCAAATGAAGGATGATGTATCATCACCCTTCAAGTTGGCAGGTGAATAGTCACTACTTTGTATCTGCACTAGAGCCTGGCTGCGGGCACGCACTGAATTCTGGGACTGCAGCGGAGGAGCGGGAAGGAAGCTGTCCGCTGGTAGTGAAAAGCCATACTACTGGAGCCTGCCAGATCAAAGTAGGCCAGCATAGTAAGCTATATGAGCTTAATTGCACCAAAAGCATCATATTTTCCAAGACATTGAGGAGGGCATGTATCAGTGACAGTGGCACATTCACAAGTGACCAATCACAAGCATTTCACTAGTGCTGGTGACTGTCATCACATCACCATCATCTGTAAATTTGCACAGGCCACCAGATAAAAATTTGCCTCATCCTCAAGCATATTGGTGCGTATGGTTGTCAGTCTGCAAGTATTTGCAATGATTTTACAGCGTCTTTACTGTGCTCAGCCTAGGTTAGATGTCCTTCCCCTCTCCCATCCGGCCTTCCCAGGCACTGGTGTGCGTACTTGCCAGCAAGTCGGTATAGGCGTCTATGTAAAGAAAATATAATGAGAGATGAATCCTCAATGGATTTGGACTCGCGCGTCTACTGTATGAATTTCTACCCTATCTATTTTCTGGAAGTTGCAGAATTGGTGCTTCACGGGAATGCCGCGATTGTGTGCCACGCCACTGCTTTGTTACTCCTAAAAACTACTGTGCGGCTGTGGCTCCTTAATACAGTGCCAGAGTGTTTATTTAAAACTGTATCAAGACTCTCCATGAACATACCCTCAACACCTACAAAGAAAAATTGTAACCACTGACACAAAAGTACACACAGCCGGGAATTGGTAACTTGCAGATTTTGGTGGTAAGTACATATCTCTGAACCGAAGAGCTGGGTAGCTCTCTTAGGGGCCTATTTATCACCATCTGCATCCAGGATGCGGATGACAGGTGATAAAATCGTCCAAACTCGCACTGCGATAATTGATTACATCGCAGGGATGTATCAATTATTGCATGCAGGGACAGAGCCTGCGATGACACTCCACAGCATCATCGGGGTATTTTTCGTAAAAAATACCACAATATCCTGCTGCGCATGCACCGCCCCCGCCGACCAGTCACCCCCCCCCCCTGTCGTGACTACCCCTGCGCGCCACGGCCCCCGCCCCCCAGCAGATCAATATACTTACCAGTCCAGGGAGCCGATGCGCACTGCTGCTGCCGGGCGCCGGATCCTGTGCGCTGCGGTGACCCCTGGTGCTTTGCAGCGTCACTTTAGTGCACCGTGGTTACATTGCAGCACATGGGGGACCCGGCGCCCGGCAGCGCTCACTGGAGCAGTGGATACCGACTCCTTGGACAGGTGAGTATGTTTTTGTTTTTTTAACTTTTTTTTATTATTTGTTTTTACAATCTGATCAGCTTGTGTGCCCATCGGACACACAGAGCTGATCACTAAAGCCGGGTCCCGCTCAGCTTTCTCTGCCAGCTTTCTCTGCCAGCTTTCTCTGAGCTGGCGAGATTATCTCAGGGCACACTGCAGTATTTAAAAAAAAAAAAATATTTTGTAAATCTAGTCAGATCGTATTTCCCCAAGTATGGGGAATGCAATGTGGCTTACTAAAAAAAAGTGAATTAAAGAGTTTGGAGCAGTTTTTCATGAAAACTGCTCCAAATGTCCTTTAATACATTCAGGCAAGACAAAAATAATGTGAAAAGGGTGTGAACGTTATTATTTTAGTAACATTTTTTTAATAAATAGACCTCTTGGACCATAAACATTGTAATGGATGCATATGTCTTCATGGTCCATACAAGCATCATCAGTGGTATAGGGCCTATTGCATATCTTAATGTATATTATGATACATTTGTCATATTTTTTAAGATGGGATTTGACCATTTAGTAATATAGGCTAATGCAGAATTATGATTATTAGATTTGTTTCCCCCTTTTTCTCACTGGCAGCATATTTAATATGCGTTTAGTTGATTGGCCAGTAGATGGTGTCACACTAACAGGATTTATTTATCAGATGACATTTTTATGTCACACATGGTATTATAATGGTGATCATTTCTGAAATACAGAATTACTCTGCTCAGCACAAAACAAACTCTGTTTGCACAAGTGCATCTAGATTTCTGCTGAGGCACTTGTCACGGATGTCATTTTTCTCAACATCACAAATTATAAGGGGGAGAACCGAGCAGAAATAAAGTGGTTAGAAGAATACTTTTGTAAGTCAGTGTGTAGAAATAAAATGTAATATAGTATGCCTAATTATACCGCTTTTACACCAAAGTCCCAGTTCTGACCCAGGATTCGGAACATGTTTCCAAACGAGACAGATCCTTTTCACACTGCGGTGACTACCCAGGGTATTCCTGCACCCATGTGCAGTGGAACTCTTCTGATTACATCAACTCCAAGCATCATGAAATCCGGCTCTCCCCTTGCTGTAAACAAGAATCATGTCAGGTGACCCGGGTTACCCATTTACACTGCCTTTTACCCGGGTCCTTTCTGGGACCATCCGTGCAAGCTACCTAGGTTGGATTCCCGGGAATTTTTTTTACCCCTTTACCCTGAGCCATGACCTGGATTATTGTGGCAGTGTAAAATGGGTGTTACTGATATAAGCTAGGAGAGGTGCACCTTTCCAAAGACATTCAGGGAGCATGGCCATGTCCATTCCACAAAAGCACTTGACTTTTCCACTAGCACTATGTTGGCTACATTCAAATTATGTAATGTTTTCTCCAGCCTCATGGCCCTTATGTGTCTCCCCAGCCTCATGCCCACCCCCCATGTCTCTCCAGCCTCATGCCCACCCTCCACCCCCATGTCTCTCCAGCCTCATGCCCACTTAATATGTCTTTCCAGTCTCATGCCTCACCTTTGTCTCCCGGGTCTCATCAGTTTTAGTTTGCTCCAACCCCCTCTTATTTTCTGAAGTTCTTGCTGGCTGCTTGCTCCTGTTCCCAGCTCCACTTCATTTCAGTGAAGCAACATTGTGAGTGTGCTTCACACTGAAACCGGATCACAGCACACACATCTCTATGTGCACATATGCACCTCAGTGACAACGGTGAACAACCCTGGTAACATTGGTGGCCAGAAGAAGGCCATGGGAGGTGAGTGAGTGTGCTGGATAGATTCTGGAGATATTCAGTGAGAACTGAAGGAGAGGAGATGTGAGATGCTCCATTCCACTTCCACTGTTCACATTGAGTGGGAGGGGCAGGCCACATCATGACTGTAAATGCATGCTGTGAATCATGGGAGATGATGTCATGCCGAGGTGACTCACTTCCTGTTTGTCTCTTGTTGCTTCCACTTGGTGTCTGGCTCATGCTGAGTAAAGACCTTTATTACACTGATGCTGCAAGTGTCGTCCTGAGTTTGTTGTTATACATCTACATGGTGTCAGAACTGGGATGCCATGGCACAAGGTCTCAGGAGAATAGATCTGCTGATATTTGATGAAAACGTGGCTGACAACTGGCTGAGGTTTAAAAGGGAATGGCACGTATACTCCATAGCAGGCATTTCAGACAAATCCAAAAAGGTCCAGGCATACACGCTGCTGAACCTCGCAGGCACCGATGCTGTGGGCAAATCAGATGCTTTTGTATATGCTGACAGAGAAGACAGAGAGGATCCTGACATCCTAATTGCAAAATTTGAAGAGATCTGTGTGCCAGTAAAGAATGTAATTATGGACAGGCATGTTTTCAACAGCACAAACCAAAAGGGTGATGACACTATATAGTCCTACGTCTCCACGCTAAAGCTGCTGGCAAAGAAGTGCAATTTTGGTATCCTCACAGAGGAGCTCATCCATGACAGAATCATATGCAGCATACACAGTGACAAGGTACATGCACAGCTGCTGCGGAAGAAGGTCCTCACATTAGAAACTGCCATAAATATCTGTATGTTAAATGAGCAGTCTGAAAAGGGCACAAGGGAACTAAGAAAGGACGCTGAGGTGTGTGTCATGGCGGCCGTTCCGTGCCAATCCTCCACGTGTGGGAACTGCGCGGCACAGCACCCTCCTGACTAACAAAGCTGCCAAGCATATTATAAATGATGTAATGCATGTGGCAAATGGAATCATTTTGCAAGGTGCTGCTGCTCCAAAGATCAAACTTCCATAAAGCGACAGTCTGAGTCGCACTATAGCCGCTCACCCCGGCGGATTAACCAGGTTGAAACGGAGCCAGGGTGTGAATCGGTTCGCATAACAGTTTGTGATAGTGTAGACCACTTGGATGAAAATTGCTAAATATTTATCAAACTGAGAACAAAGCATATGAACAAGGTGGCCATAGTCAAAATAGACTCAGGAGCGAAGTGCAATGTCATATCTTGCAAACAACTACGTGAAATAGATCCAACTGCACAGATAAACCCACGAGACAAGATCAACTTGATAGCTTATGGTGGCCAGATCATCACTACACTGGGTACCACAAAGCTAAAGTTTACCCGTGCTGATTTGCTATTCCACATTGTGGATCAAAAGGTCAAACCATTGCTAGGCCTCCCTGACAGTATGAAGCTAGGCCTTCTCAAATTGGGGCCTGGGGTAAACGCAATACAGATGACCGTTCCGGAAATAAAAGACTTTCAGGATTTGATTGCAGTACACTTGGCAAATTTCCTGTTTTTTACCATATGAGGCTGGATGACTACATTGTATCTACTGTCTGTGCCCCCCGGAGGGTTCCTATCGCAATGAAGACAAAATCATTAAAGAGATCAACAGAATGACTCAATTGGGTGTCATTGCCCCCATAGAGGAAGCAACACAGTGGGTGTCCGCCATGGTGGCCACATCAAAAAAGGATGGGACTGTACGTCTTTGCGTCTTTGTATTGATCCAGTACACTTGAACAAAGCACTGCTGCGTCCATATCATCCTCTCTGCACCATCGAGCAAGTGATTGCTGACATGCCAGGTGCCACAGTTTTCAGTACCCTGGATGCAAAGTGCGGATTCTGGCAAATCCCTTTGGATAGAGCTTCGCCCCTGCTCACCGCTTTTATGACCCCGATAGGGCAGTATGTCTTCCTTTGCATGCCCTATGGAATCACTATGGGCAGTGAGGTCTTCCAGTGTTGCATGGAGCAACTGTTTGCAGGCTATCCCTGTGAAATCATCGTTGATGACATACTGGTGTGGGGCTGCACCAAGGAAAAACACGACCAGCGACTGCTCCAGGTACCAGAATGGGCCCGTGCTTTGAATCTCAAGCTCAACCCAGACAAATGCAAGTTTAGAGTTACAGACGTGGCGTATGTGGGCCATGTGCTCACTAGTCAAGGCGTCAAAGCGGATCCAAATAAAATCACTGCCATCCAGCAAATGCTGCTTCCGGCTGACCAACAGGCACTGCAGCGCTTCCTGGGGATGACCAACTATCTGTCTAAATTTTTTCCGCAATACAGTGAAACCACGGCACCTTTGCAGCAGCTACTCCACCAGGACTCAGAATGTTGCTGGCTGGACGCACACACGGCTGCTGTTGATCGATTGAAGACCATGCTAACAAACCCACCGATCCTGCAATACTTCAACGTGCATGATCCGGTAGTCCTCCCTGCCGACGCTTCACAGAGTGGTCTAGGGCCTGAGTGCCTCCAACACCGCAGACCGGTGGCTTTTGCTTGCAGGGCTCTCACTGACACTGAAACCTGGTATGCACAAATTGATAAAGAACTGTTGGCACTGGTGTTCGCCTGCAACCGTTTCCATGACTTCATCTATGGCCATCCTGTCACGGTGGAAACCGACCATCAGCCTCTCATCACTATACTGAAGAAGCCCATCCACTCTGCTTCTTCCCGTATTCAGGGCATGATGCTCAAGCTGCAGCGGTATAACCTGGATGTCATATATAAGTGAGGCAAAGAAATGTACGTTGCTGATGCTCTGTCTCGAGCCTTCCTTTCGACTACTGACATGAATGCTGCTTAGGATGACTATGAGGTCATGGCTGTGGAGGTGCTCCCTACCAAGTGGCTGGAAGAGCTGCGTGCTGCTACACTTGCGGATGATCTTTGCCAGCGTCTCTCTGCTATAATTCTCAACGGCTGGCCATCCTCTTCCAAGGAACTGCCGCACTGCCTTCGCTCCTTCTACTGTATGAGAGATGAACTCACCGTGTCTGCTGGTGTCATCCTGCGGGGTCATCGCTTTGTTATTCCGGCTGCCCTTCAGACGTTCTACACCCAGCAGGTGCACCAGGGCCATCCCTGCCTGGAGGCTACCAAGTGTAGGGCCGTGAAACCATGTTCTGGCCCTCCATGTACGGTGACATTGACCGTGCTGTCTCATTTTCTGCACCCTGCAATGACTTGCTTCCACACCTGCCATGGGAGCCCATGCTGCTCCATGACATTCCTGATCTTCCGTGGTCCATTCTTGCGGCTGATGTATTCGAATGGAAGGGGAAGGAGTACCTGGTACTAGTTGACTCCTATTCAGGATGGTTCGAGATAAACTACTTGCCCAGCACCACAAGTCAAATGGTCATTGCAAAGCTGAAGAGACACTTTTCAGCACATGGCACCCCACAGCAGCTGATCACTGATAATGCCATGCAATTCAAGAGTAGAGAGTTCAAGGACTTTGCAAATACATGGGACTTCCAGCACATCACTAGTAGTCCACACTACCCACAGTCAAATGGATTGGCAGAGCGTGCAGTCCGTTCTTCAAAGCACCTAATGGAGAAGTGTGTATGAGATGGATCGGACATATACTTGGCACTGTTAAACTTGAGAAACACGTCCCGAGATGGATCCCCTGCACAGTGCCTATTAGCACTACGCTCCAGCACAGGCATCCCAATGGCAAAGCAGCTCCTGCAACCCAGAGTAGAGCCACAGGTACGGGAGAACATCAGCAAGCACAGAATGGCTGCCAAAGCTTCTTATGACAGATCAACACACCGCCTGCCACCACTGTCCCCAGGCCAGCCTGTCCGCATGCAAATCGAGCACGGTTTTGACAGAATGGCAGTGGTTCAGCATCCTGCAGGTCGTCCAAATAGCTACGTGGTACAGTCTGATAATGCCCTCTATGAAAGCAACCTCCACCATCTGTTACGAGTACCTGAAGAAAGCTCTACACAGCCTGACTCATCAGTTTCTACCACAGCTGCAACCAATGTCAGTGATGATTCGCATTGCATGGACAGTCCTTCCTCAGAGACCACTTCTGAAGTAATAGAACCCTCTGGTGCCACAGCGGACATGCCTATAGGTTCCCAGTGTACCATTACGAGATTGGGCCGTGTGTCCAAACCCAACCCAAAGTTCCAAGACTTTATTGTATAATGTCTTTTCTTTTGTTCACGCCTAACATTGTCACAATGTTGCATTTGTTTCATCTATGTTCTGCATCCTTCCAGTTTGAAAGGGGGGATGTAAATGCATGCTGTGCATCATGGGAGATAATGTCATGCCAAGGTTACTCACTTCCTGTTTGTCTCCTGTTACTTCCACTTGGTGTCTGGCTCATGCTGAGTAAAGACCTGTATTACACTGATGCTGCAAGTGTCGTCCTGATTTTATTGTTACACATCTACAATGACCATTGCTAAAAACCTACTGAGAGCTCTGAGTCCCTAGTGCGCAACTGCTTAGACGGATGTTTAGCCTGGCTTAAGTTAAGGA
This sequence comes from Pseudophryne corroboree, assembly GCF_028390025.1. NCBI lineage: Eukaryota > Metazoa > Chordata > Amphibia > Anura > Myobatrachidae > Pseudophryne > Pseudophryne corroboree. The sequence continues at coordinate 230,864,971 of NC_086453.1, forward strand.
TACTTTAATGGGCCTGTCTTGAGTTTCCGTGTTTTTCTTTGGTGTACAAGTGTATTTCCTAACACACTCCGAATAATGTAGAAAAATGCTGGGCACAACTAAAATAGCTGCATATAATATAGGGGCCCATTTATCAAGCCTTGGAGAGATAAATAGCACGGTGGGTGCAAACTATGTCATCAAAGTGAAGCAGAGGGCTGGTTCTCCTGCGATTCTTGGATGGGGCTCTGGTCATGAGTGGTCTGGCCATAAGCATGGGGGGAGATCTTAAGTGTTGGAGGGGTGGTCTCTCGTGAGTGGGGAGGGGAGTCCAGCCTTTAGTGGGGGTCAGGCCATAAGCGTGGGGTGTGACCGTCAGTGTCGTGAGTTAATCTCCTGAGGTTAATATTCCAAATGATAGAAGAGCCTTCATGTGTATTCTGTTGGAATGAGTATTTTCTACCCAGTATCCATCTTAAATGGCCAACTCCTCATCACCTTTGGGCAGGTAATGGGTCTATTCATGATTAGAGCCAAGAAGTATTCAGCAATTTGAAAAAGCCACACTTATATTATATATCTATAGATTTTAAACTTGCAAGAAGGGCCTACCTACTCCTATGTCTGCCTGTTTTTACCCAGTTTTGTTCTTTTACTGTTGTTCCAACTGTAAAGCACAGCGGAATATGCTGCACTAAATAAGAAACTGTAAATAAATAATATATCTATGTAAAAAGAAGCATTCACAGCTTTTTTTTTCTAATTTTGACTATATATCTGTGTGCATGTCTGAGTCTGTATATGAAGAGCGCCCAAACTTGTTTTGGAAAAATTAGGAAAAAAGCAGTGAATGCTACTTTTTACACAGATATACAATACAAGTGTGTCCTTTTTGGGAATTGAACCCTAGCTCATGGTATTGGCAACCATCGGCAATACCACTATGCCAAGAGAGTCACGGAGACAGGTGACTGACACCTGTAGTGACATAGTGATGTTGCTCAGTGTAGTTTGTTTTTTATAGTGCTGTGTGTCCCAACGCTACAGTATTGCTGATTGTAATAATTTTTTTTCTTTTATAGAGCTGTGTAGAACTCTGAACTGTGCTTTTCTTTGTGAGACGCGGAGCAAATCCTTTCCTGTGTTAACATTCAAACTTAATGTAGAGATCATTTTATATAGCGCACCAGGAGAGTTTTTAGTTGTAAAACATGTTGTCACTGGGCTCCTGCCATTCTGGTGATTTCGGACTCTGCCATGCAGTAATATTGCATAGTAAAAAAAGAACTATTGTATTTACTGTGAACTAGCCCGCTTGTCTGGGCTTGCTACATTGTACAGTGTCCTGTAGTGCCATGTCCATCCACTGCTATTCAGTATTGTACTGTAGTGTTCATTTGTGGAACAACTGCCACCCATCGTAGAAGCTGTATATTGTATGCTGTGGATCATCTCGCGCCTTATCACGCCAGACTTCGCCAACCAGCAGTATTTGTATGGCGTGACTAGGATGGCGCAGCAGCAGCAACGAAGAGTATGGCTACATCTGTACATCAGTGTACAATTTATAAAATATAAGCAAAATGTTCCCATAGTTTCAGCAAATACACCAGCAAGTGAACCTATTCTAATATCTTATAAATGTTAATTATCGTTCAAATACTATAAGCAGCATTTTAGAAAACTGTTACAGCTGTTAATTGTGTGTGTTCTGCTATACTTTTAGAAATGTACAAATTAGTCAGTGTGCTATACAAACGATACACAAAACCAGAAGAAGAAGAAAATCACTTTTCGCAAACAACTGTAGAGCTCTGCATAACTTCTACACTACCTGGGCAGCAAGACGTGATTTACCCAAGTTGTTTGCTTAAAGATTCCAGCAGATACCATGGCTACACTAACAATATATACAGAGCACTCTGGGTGGTGCCCCCCTGGAGGTACGTGTGCTACTCTTCAGCTGGAGTGTGGTGTTTGGTTGTGACATCATAGCCAAATATCACACTCTCAGCAAATAAAAGACTTGGAGGAGCGGCCGCTGGCAACTTCACAGATGAGGGGCTGCATGCCTCTTCTCCTGCATGCCAGCATCCGCACCATCAGGGCATTAAATATTGTGGATGAGTGCCTTTATGTGCTCCTACCAACTAGAGCAATGGTCTACTTTCATATAATGGTAACGCTGGTTCAGAATATATAATACATTAGCACGCAGGTTGTACCATGGCCTTTTTTTGCATTAGTAGGCGCAATGCGAGAATTACAAAGTTGGTACAAACCACGTAAATGGGATACTGCAGGTTAAACAGGAATAACATGCTACTGTGACGTTTTCTGTCTGCACTGGTTCCGTAAAGGTCACTCAGTGCCCTTCAAATAGAACTGATCTGTGCATCACAATGTAAGATCCTGCACACCTTCACATTTTGTGTAACACAAGTCAGTAACAGGGAGGTCAAGTGTGTGTGTAATGAATATACAATATTATACCTTCAGCTCTGCATATTTCTGTTATGCTGTCACCTTCCTGTTTAACAGGATTAATATGTGTCAAAACCTAACCTAAAACCCTCAACACAGGAATCAGGAAAGTTAACGCTGCAAGGAAAACTAAGAAGGAGCCATGAATAGGATCCTTGTTTCTATGGGTTCTAATCTTTGCAGCAAAGCTGGTTCTTCTGTTTAAGTGAAATAGTTCTGACTTGTCTATTTGCTTTGTAATGAAAAAAGAGCAATCAAGGCAGCAAGAAATTCCCAATTCATCTTTTAAACCCAAATCTGGTTGAGAGGCACCACTTGAGATGCCATAGAGCAGTTGGAGAGCTTGTTACAGCCTGCAATCATTGTGTGTGCCGAGGACTGGAATACCTTGTCAGGTATTAAGAAAGATACGGAATTACCAAGAGTTAACCCATTCAGTGCACTGACATGAATACAATTCATTTCATATTATGTTGCATACATTTGAAGTATTTCTAGGGCTTAATATTGATAATGTGTTTGAAAGGGATTGGGTTTCCAGTGTCGGTATTCCGACTGCCGGGATCCTGACCGGATCCTGTTTGAAATTGTAAAAGAAAAGGATGCAGCATTTGTATGGATAAATCATTTATTGTAATGTAGTTAAGAATGATTTAAAAAATGAGTGATGTCAACAAAAAAGGGCAACATAACATCAACAGGTTTATAACCAGTGCCCGCATTACGTAGGATTGTATTAGAGGGACTTGCATTTTTGCAAAAAACAATAACCCTACCAGCTGCTGAAGATTGCCGTGTGCGCATCAACAATAGACAAACAATAATACTTAATAATTAAAATGAAGACAGACATGGATTTTGTGGTGGCTCACACAGGTGAACTCGGCTGGAGGTGAAACTTAAATACCTGCTGAGGGACTTTTAATTGGAATCCAATTAGCCGAATGAAGAGAAATAAAGCCAAATTCAGTCCGTCAGTCTAGGTAAAAAATTGTCAAAGAACTCCAGACTCCCACTGCCAACAGTGACGAGTAGCTAATCCCCGAGTAGGATGACAGGGGAGAGGAGACAGAACAAGACCACAAAAGTAACAACCAATCAATGAACAACCGAAACGTCAAAAGTATCATCACCAAACCTACTCAACAAGTGGCTGAATGTAACGCTTGTAACTAGCCAATTTCCATCTGCCCAAAGCCTTAATTTTCGGCAACTGAGCATCCTGCTGATGCAGCAGAAGTGGAGCTCGGATCCTAAACAAATGCATACAGAAGTCATAAGGGGAAAATGCCCAAGCTGGACAGGCAGAGCTGCAGCATCCAACTAACCTGATACCTTGTCAGCGGCAAAAAATCGCAATGCAAAAGCCAAGAACCCTCCAATGAGGGCCCCACCTTCACATAACAATTGGCCAGTGTCACTGGACAAATTCTCCTATCTGCCGAGAGCTAAAAAGTGACCCATCACTCTTACCCAACTGATCCATTTAAGAGAGATGTAGCTTTCACGCAAATACCAACCCCGAACGATAACATCAGAACGCAGCATAATTACATCCGCCCTTTTAGAAGAAGCAACCAACTTCGACACCCTAAAGACTAAGTAAAAAGCCATGGAATATACCAATATGAATAAAAAAAATTTCAAAACTAGAAATCGCCACCCCTGCCATTGCCCCCAGGATGTAAAGAAGAAGAGACGTATTGATGAGATGCATCCTATCAGGCGGAACTGGCGCCGGACGCGCCCATCTCTTCAGAGCCTTTGCTATAAGGAAACTCTTTTTAAAAAATCGTGAATCCCTTCTAACTTGGAGAAAAAGGATATCTAAGCTAGATACTACTGCTGTAGACCTGCCAGTTACAAAGAGTTACCAAATAAAGGAAAGAATTATATATGTGTATATATATATATATATATATATATATATATATACTGTATATATATTGTAGGATGTGTGACTGCGCTCACTGTTATAGGTATAGGTTGAGTGTGGCTATACCTGGAGGTGTCCAGCTTCCTGTGATATTTCAATACATGGGGTGGTAAGCGGAACTACTGGAGGGTAGGGATATGGAGAGAGAGAAGGTCAAGTTAGGGTAGGATCGGGGGATGGAGGATAGTGTACGTTCCAGAACCCAGAAGTTGTGGAGGGGATCCCAGCATCAATGGAGTACAGTGACTGCCACACTACCAGCGGGGACCGCATTCCAGGATGGGAACGATCAGCACACCAGACAGAGAGGCGAAAGCTGAGCTGGCACAGGCGTTCCAAATGCGCCCCTGGTGGTGAGTACGAACAAGCCCTCAACCCCATGTCATATTAGTTAGTGCACAATACAGAAAATACAGGGGTAGACCAGCAGGATGCCGCATTCAATCACCCCAGGACTCATTCATTTATTTCCCTTATCAAGAACCTTTAAAGGGTACATAGGTTCTGGGTCTGATCCTATGGTAAAGGCGCACCATAAAAGTACACCTGACATACACCCAGCACTTAACACGGATAGTGTACTGCAAAAGGGTGGTCTGTTGATTTACCTGATAATCTGAGCATTGTGACTGAAATTTTCCCTCCAGTAGTTGCGCTTACCACCCCATGTATTAAAGGAAAAAAATCAACCTATGTCCGCTCTTACCTATAGGCCCTTTGTCACAGGCAAACACTTCCCACTCCTTCCAGGCCTGGCAGTATGCCTTGAGTGTTGCTGGGGCAAGAGATAACTCAGCTAGCCCCTCCAATCTGGCTCGATAACCTGCCAAACATAAGAAGAGCAGGGCACACCAACAGCATCAGCCTCTGGGGCTAGTATGCGGAATCCATACCATTGACCCCTAGACAAAGTGTCAGCAATTTCGCTACCGACCCCGGGTACATGCTGCGCCAACAGTCGTAGCACCAGCAATGCCTTGGCTCTTTGAGTATTAACGGCATGCGCAACCCCCCATCAGGTCTTTGATCTGACTCCAAACTTCAGGCCAAGGCGTGACACACCAGGATCTGTTCAGGTAATACCTGAACCCTATAGATACCGCATCTGTAAAAATCCGCAGCCCCTCTGGCAGGTACTAATGCTGGAGAAACCACAGCGGGGTCTCTAATACCTGCTACCGCCGCAGACAAACTAGCTCCTAAGAGCGCAGAGGCAGACCCCAAGTTACTGCATGCCCACAAAAATGTCACCATTGTTGGTCTGGAAGTACCAGGGATAGAAACCCGGCCCATCGCTGCAGGCAGATCTGTTCTCCTACTAGGGAAAAAAGCTGCCATAATGGGAACAAAAGTAGAGTCCATAGAGGACACCGCCTATGAAATAGGAGATGGGTCAAAGTCAGCAACTGGAAACACCTTGCTTCCTAAATTTCCTGCCCCCACTGGCTCGGTAGCAGAACCAACATTCGGCCCTCTAGCGCAGGGGTCAGGGAACTTTCTACCTTTTACACCAGAATATATTTAGATACGCCGACATTACCCCCTTGATTTGAAAGGAAGGAAATCATATATTACTGTGCATATATTGTTAGCGCCCGGGGTCTTACCGGTCCTATCCGTTTGATAGATAGACAGTGTCTAGTTAGACAGTCAATAGATAGACACCATATATTAGACAGACATTAGGTCGACAGGGTCAAAAGGTCGACATGGAAAAGGTCGACAGGTCAAAAGTCGGCATAGAGTTGGTTATAAACCTTGTGGCGAGCGCAGCGAGCCACCGTGCCCGAAGCGTGGCGAGCAAAGCGAGCCCCGCGAGGGTATGCCTTTCTACAATTGGGGGTCCCAGATGACAAAACTATCCACACAAACCACAAAAATGCAAAAAACATGGTGTCTACCTTTTTCATGTCGACCATGTTCATGTCGACTTTTGACCCTGTCGACCTTTTGACCTGTCGACCTTTTCCATGTCGACCTCTTGACCCTGTCGACCTTTTGACCCTGTCGACCTAATGTCCATCTAACATATGGTGTCTATCTATTGACTGTCTAACTAGACACTATCTATCTTTCATACCGGAACCCTTACCGGTACGCTGGGGCCGCAGGGCTTGCTATACAGGCGGTGAGTGGGCAGCGGCGGAGAAAGGCAGCCGCGCCGGGTCTGTGTACAGCAGTAGGTGGCAGTGGGGGGTCTGCTCGTGGCGGCGGGACGCCGCTGCAGCGGATCTCACTCATCCAAGCGGTTGCCAGGAGACCAGGTGCAGGGAGCTGTGGGCTTATGCAGGAAGGTCTGCCTCACTGGGCGCCGCCATGTTGGAGACCAAAGTTGAAGCATAGTGCAGGCTTCCCGTTTCTTCCAGCCAATCCAGGGAAAGTTCTCCTTATAAAAGGGGGCTGGTTTAGGACAGGGATGCCAGTGCTTCAAGTTACAACCTTGTTGTAGGTGCTTTAGCCCTGTGCTCCCAGGATTCTTGCCGTATTCTGGATATATCTAACCCTGCTTAGCCGATTCTCAGTTGCTGCTGCAGTCCTGCCATTCCTAACCTACTGCTGCCTGTGGAAGCGCCCCTGGAAAACCCGGTCCAGTAAGACCCTTTGGGCACGGATGGCCCCGGGCTCTCTGCCTCATCTTTCAAGCCACAGTCCACAGTTCTTTGTCTCCAGCCATGTCTTTTAACCACCGTACACAGTCCGCAGTTTATTATCTACAGCCTTGTCTTCCAAGTCACAACCCGCAGTTCTTTGTCTACAACTACGTCTTTAAGTCTGCATTCACAAGCCACTGTCCTCTACCTCAGCCTCATTCTCAAGAACTACAACTCACTGACTCTAGCTCCACCTACGTTCTTCATTGCCCCTTGTCCCACGAGAAGGAACTATAACCAACCCCCTTGTCTTATTCATCCGCAGACAACTACTTCCTTGGGCAAGTCTCAGCTGCCGGATCCTCAATCCTTGCTAGGCGTGACAGTAAGCACTGGCCCAATGGATCCGATGGGTGATCAGGCCTCTGGAGGTGATTCAACTGCAGATATCTGGTCTCGCTTGAGTAAGCAGGAGGCCACACAATCTCAAATTGTGCAGTTCATGCAGAATATGTCCGAACGTCTCGATTCTCTCTGTGTTGCCATGACGGCTCCTCAAGTATCTACGCCTGCTCCCACATTAGCACCCCTGGTCCCGCTTCCTCCTGTACCAGTACCACTTCCACGGTTACATTTGCCATCACCCAGTAAGTTCGATGGGAATCCAAAACAATGCCGTGGGTTTCTTAACCAGTGCGAAATCCAGTTCGAACTACAGTCGGCCAACTTCCCATCAGCAGGAACCAAGGTAGCCTATATAATTTCTTTGCTTACTGGGCAAGCGTTGGAATGGGCTTCACCTTTGTAGGAGAGGACGGGTCCCATCCTGTCTAACTATTCAGAGTACGTGGCCACCTTTCAAAGAATCTTCGACGAACCGGGCAGGACTTCTGCTGCCTCATTGGAGATCCTGCACCTGCGTCAGGGCACACGTACGTACGGTCAGTCAGTACGTGATCCAGTTTCGTACTCTCTCCTCAGAACTGAACTGGAATGAGGAGGCTCTCATTGCAGCTTTCTGGAGCGGTCTCTCCGAAAAGATCAAAGATGACCTCGCAACTCAGGACGTACCTGATAAGTTGGATAAGTTAATTTCCTTATGTAATAAATTAGACCTGAGGTACAGAGAACGCTGTATGGAGAGATCACGGTCAGATCGTCCCAAGCCTCGAGTCGTTCTTCCGCCAAGACCATCATCACCAACTACCGAAGAACCCATGCAGATCAATCGTTCCCGTCTCTCCAACGAAGAACGTCAGAGACGGCGACAAGGGAACCTATGCCTGTATTGCGGTGCATCTGATCATTTTGTCAAATCCTGCAGTCAACGTCCGGGAAACGCCCGCTCCAAGCCTGTGCCGGAGAGGTCAAGCTAGGAGAATTCTCAGAATTACTTGCCAAGAAAGAGTCTGTCTTGTTAACTGACCTGGAGCTCCCTTCTTCCTCTCTTCTCATCCCTGCACTACTCGACTCCGGAGCCGCCGAAAGCTTCATTACATCAGCTCTGGTTAAACGATCTGGAATATAAACGGTCCGTTTGCATCGTACCATTTCAATTACTGCGGTGGATGGAAGTCATATTCCTGAGGAAATCATATCCTTTCGTACTATTCCTCTCAAGATGAAGGTCTGAGTTCTTCATTCGGAAAATATCTCTTTCCTTGTAATTCCTAAAACCTCTCACAAACTGATCCTAGGATTTGCCAATCCCCATATAGATTGGCAAACCATGGATGTTCTCTCTTGGGGACAAAACTGCTTCCAGAACTGTTTACCTTCATTGAGACCCCTCTGTTCTTCCGGCCCTTCCAGCCTTCCTGTGGAATACCAGGCCTTTCAAGATGTTTTCAGTAAGCATGGGGCGGACACCTTGCCTCCGCATCGCACTTGGGATTGTCCCATTGATCTGGTACCAGGCAAAACTCCTCCCCGAGGTCTAACCTACCCTCTTTCACTCCCTGAGACACAGGCCATGTCGGAGTATATCCGGGATAATGTGGATAAAGGGTTCATCAGGTCTTCCACCTCTCCGGCCGGGGCGGGGTTTTTCTTTGTCAAAAAGAAGGATAGGGGTCTGCGGCCCTGTATTGACTATAGAGGTCTCAGTGACATAACAATTAAGAACAGATATCCGTTGCCTCTAATTCCAGAACTATTCGACCGTGTTAAATTAGCTACTGTTTTTTCCAAATTGGACTTACGGGGGGCCTACAATCTTATACGTATTCGCCCAGGTGACGAATGGAAGACAGCATTTAATACCCGCGACGGGCATTACGAATACCTGGTAATGCCTTTCGGTCTGTGTAACGCCCCAGCTGTCTTTCAAGAATTAATTCACAAAATTTTCAGAGACCTCCTCTATGACTGCTTGGTGGTGTATTTGGATGACATCCTCATCTTTTCTAGGGATCTGAAGACTCATCGAGAACAAGTCAAGGAGGTTCTAACTTGGTTACGGAGGAATCAATTATTCTGTAAATTAGAAAAGTGCACCTTCGAAGTACCCTCGATTCCATTCCTTGGTTACATCCTCTCGGGAAAGAAGTTACAGATGGACCCCGCTAAAGTCCAGGCGATCCAGGATTGGTCGCTTCCAGCTACCCTTAAGGGGGTTCAACGTTTTCTGGGATTCACTAACTTCTACCGAAGATTCATTTAGAATTATTCTTCTGTCATAGCCCCCATTACCGCATTAACTAGGAAAGTAACATAACCTGCCAAGTGGTCTCCGGAGGCTTTAGAAGCCTTTTCATCCTTAAAGGAAGCCTTCATGACCGCCCCTGTCCTTCGACAACCCGATCTCAGCCGTCCGTTCCTGGTGGAGGTTGATACCTCCACTGTTGGAGTAGGAGCAGTATTGTCCCAGCTCTTCGAGGACAATAAGGTCCATCCCTGTGCGTTCTTCTCGTGAAGATTTTCTCCCGCTGAACAGAATTATGCTATTGGGGAACAAGAATTACTAGCAATTAAGTTAGCCTTTGAGGAGTGGAGGTATTTGTTGGAGGGAGCTCAGCATCCAATCTCGGTAACCACGGATCACAAGAATCTCCTATATCGGGGGCGTGGTCTGACTGGTGAGGAGAGCAGACATGCTTCTGCCTGGCTCCTCTACCCACCTTCACTAATTGCTTTTTCTAGGGTCAGTACCCCCTGTGGACACCCTCCGGGGGCTCCCCTTCCCCCCTGTACATCACCAGAGCCCATTAGAGTTAGCCGCAGAGCCGGGGAGCTGTTCTCACTGCTCCCGCAGGTTGCGGCCTACGCACCTCCAGAAGCCGGGGCCTTGCGTACTTTCTTTACCTGCGTTTGGAGCTCCATAGCGGGGACGCGGCGCCGGGAAGCGGCGCGCCCCCCCCCCCCCCCCCCGGGCTGCAGGCACCAGTGGCTGACTCCTCAGGACCCCCCAGAGTGGTCACCTCCCGTGGGCAGCAGTCAGAGGAGGCATCTGGCAGTGGGGGACAGCAGAGGGACAGGCGCCCAGGAGACGCGGCGGCCATTTTGGATTCTCTGGAGGAGCTGGATAATAAGAGGTAGTGTACCTGTGTGCTGTGGGGGACTCTGGACTGTGTCTGCACTGGGTCTGGTGGCCCTCTGGCACAAGTTTGGCTGTGCTCCCACTCTGGGGCCTCTGTTAAGGGATCTGGGCATTTCCCTTCTTTGTGGAGCTTTAGAATTTCACTCAGCAGTATCTTCTTCTACTACAACCGCCCCATCTTGTGGCCACTGGGTGTAACTGCATGCACTTCTCCCACAGTATACTCGATACATAATACATATTATACTGCAGTCTACATAGGAACGCAGCTTTCCCAGCACCTGCCGTGAATATCAGATGCGTTGTCCCCATGGTGGAATGACCACGCTATTATGATGTGACTGCTCTGAGATAATTCTGCCTCCACCCGACTGCTCCTTTGACATGATATGACAATTCAACCTTCCAGTGGATCCTTCTCTGATTGATATTACTGACGTCTCCTATCTCCAGTTCTTCTATTTGTGTTGGTCAGCTTTATTATGCCTCCCAAGAAATATAAGGCCGCTAAATCTGTTTCCCAAGTGGCGTTCTTTAAACCTTCTCCTCAAGCCGCTAAATCAAAAGAGGTACGGAGTGGCCCCTCTAGGTCTGTTGTCCCTGTGGCCTCGTCGCCTCGAGATGCGTCTGCCCCTACCACTGTTATCACACACACCAGCTCTATCGAGGATAGTGACTCGCTTACGGTGGGCGCTATGAAGCATCTCCTAACGCAATTTAAGGATGAAGTTGCGGCTGAATTTAGAGCGACTATGAAGGAATGCCAGAGATCTATTGATGAGATTGGTGGCCGCACCGATCACCTAGAAACGAAAATGGGTGAAGTGGTGTCGTCGCATAATGACCTGATCTCCTCCCATGAACTGCTTCAAAATGAGGTCACAACACTCAGGGACAAGCTTTCTGAACTGGAGGACAGATCGAGACGTAACAATTTAAAGTTGCGAGGTGTCCCGGAGGCTGTCGCCAATAGCGCTTTAAACGATTTTGCAGTTGACCTCTTTAGCAAACTCCTTCCCTCATACCGCTCGGCGGACTTTCTGATTGACCGCATCCATAGGCTCCCCAAAGCCAGGAACGCTCCTGATGGGGTCCCCCGGGACGTTCTTATGAGGGTACATTATTTCCACGTGAAGGAGGCAATTCTGAAAGCTGCTAGACCCTCGGATATTGCTTCAGATATTCGGAGACCTGTCCCCTGCTACCCTAGCGAAAAGGCGCTCTCTCTACCCCATCACGTCGGTGTTACACAAAGAGAACATTCTATATAGATGGAGATTCCCTACAAAGTTGCTTATTTTTATACAAAGGGGAGAGGACAGAAGGCTCTTGTGTGGGCGCACTCTTATAGAAAAGAAGTAAATTTGATAAGGTAATTGAGATAAATGGTTAAAACATAACTTTTATTGACTAATATTACAAACGAGGTTGTTACCGGAGATCTATCCTTTAAGAATGCAATATACCGAGCATCTTAGTGAGATAAAAAATGTTCTGGTCTCTTAATGATTAAAAGTGTGTGGAAGGGCGGTAGACATTAGTTGGTCATACCCCCATTCCCACTTGACCAGTACAGACTTGCTGTATTGATGGAACCACAGGGTAGTCAAGACACAAAAATAATGATAATAACTATGCTCTCTTGGCTTAAGTAGAATTAGAGAAATGATCAGAAGTCATTCCTCTGAGTATAATACAAGAAAAATGGACATGCTCCTATCTGGATTTGAGACAGTAATAACGGTAGAGGTAAATATGGCACCTCACGTAGATGGTGCCCGTGACCAAAGGTCTGGAGATTGCAGAGTAAAGAAAACAAGTGGTGATACTGCTGTTGGTGTTGCTACCACATAGGTGAGGAAAAAATCCCACTCTACAACACCAGGTATTCGCAGGTGGTCCCCCTTCCTGGTACTGACTTGGCCCAACGCTGTTTAGCTTCCAAGATCAGACGAGATCGGGCGTTGGCAGCGTGGTATGGTAGTAGAGAATTTTATGTGAACATCAATGAGAGTGCACCTATTTAAGAATATTGAAAATCAGAGCCGACAGGAAGAGGATTGAGGAAAGATGGAGTAAAAAGGTGGATCTGCTTTCCACGTTAGACCTGATCCAATATTCCCACTCATGTGGTGCAATGTACCAGGAATCGTAAATGAGAGTCCACGAGGATAGTGATCTATAGACAGTTGAAGTTAATGAGAATCATGATCTATAGACAATTTGAAATTAATAAAAATACAGTCAGAAAAACACTATCACAGGTATATTACAGTATATCCCGACAGATAGTGCATGATAGGAGATGCTGATTGAAACAGATAAATGCGTAGTCACTCTGGTGATACGGTCTGTTTCAAAACTGAGGGTAAGGTCTGGGATCTATAGGGTTAAGCACTGAGGTGACTGATTTATAGAAACTATACCAACATATATCTGTTAACCATGTGTGTCATACACTGTTTGCCACGTAGTCCCGGATAGAATATGGGATGCTAATATATACTAATTATCTGCATGCATAAATTGCTATGAGGAGGTAATAATAAAAATGGATGAATACCAGCACTTAAATAAGTATAACAAATATAATGGTCAAAAATTAATAACACCTAAACTAGGCGTTAGTTTCCAATAGGTTCACTCAATGCTAGGTGAGTGCTAATGAATAAAGGTCTCTAGATAATCACCCCTATGATACGTACTAGGTACGAGATAATTCAAGCGGTACTGCTAGGTTTTGTAAGTAGGAGTTGCTATCCGTGTCAGAGAGCCACCGGATAGTAATGCTTACAGTTTCACCAGAGATCAGGGTAAGCCGAGAGAGCAAGGCAGATAAATGAAGCTAAATGCCAGGATACGGTAGTGTCGACGGGACCCCTGTTCCTAAATGCGGAAGACGCGTTTCGCCCTAGGGCTTGTTCACTTCCGGGTTCCGTGCTGTACGGTGTAGGGAGAGGGCTTTTATGTCCGCCCCGGTTAAGGCTTAGCCAATCATGTGGTGTGGTGTGGTGGGTGTGATCTCCCCATATGTGTAGTTGCTAGGAGACCGCATGCATAAGGACGTCAGATAGGGAGGCGGGAGATACATAACTTATCGCGAGATCGCGGGCGCCATCTTGGATGTGGGAAGAAAATCTTGAAGGTTTGTGTGGGCAGTTACTAAGAGACTGAGAATAGCGGAGCGAAAAACGTCATTGCCGGAGGCTAGAAACATTGGGTGATGGTAAATCACCAATTAAGATATGTCGTATGATGAATGTGATCTCCCCGTATGTGTAGTTGCTGGGAGACCATATTTACTGGTGACGTCAGATCGAGAGACAGCAGATGCACCTCATATCGCGAGAGCACGGGCGCCATCTTAAAGGTGGGAGAAATGCCATAGAGAATAGGGTTTGTATAAGCGGTTGCTAAGATACTGATAATACAGAGCTGAGAAGTCATAACCGGAGGGCTGTGAACATTAGGTGGTAGTAAATCACCATTGTTAGATATAAGAATACTAAATAGTGGATAGGTGGCAAAAGCCCTTATTGCATTGCTGCGTTATAAAGGATGCTAATGTTGCCATTTGATATTAGGTGATACAAATAGATTAAATATTTAGGAAGAACTATACATGGGGGATGAGGGAATGTGATGAGATGGGGATATAATAATGAGAGAAAATAAAATATGATATGAAAAATCTATGAGATATATAAAGAAATAAATAACCTAAAATTATGACTGGAAGTGGATAACAGATAAAGATAATAATTTATTAGTACCATACTTGAGTATAGGGAAATATTAAAATGAAATTAAATTAAAATGAGAATAAAATTAAAAAATTTTTTTGAAAAGTAAAATGATAAATAAATAAATGATAAATAATAAATGAATAAAAAATATATTGATAAATGAAAGGTGAAAAATGAAAAATGAAAAGCAAACAGGATAGGCCTGGGGGAAATTGTAATGGAGGGGCTGGACGTGCCTAAGGGGCCATGATAAAAGGGAGGTAAATGTAGGAGTGGAGGGGTCGGATTGTGACAGTGATAATACTGTATGTACATAGGAAAGCAGGTGTCGGGGTGCAGTAACAAGTCAACAAATGAAAGGGGTGAGTGGAAGCTGAGGATGGGATGTGAGTGCAAGGGGGTGCAATGACCATGGGAATAGATAAAATAATTAGTCTTGCATTTGTGAGGATAGAAAAGAAGATGAGGGGTGGGTGTGAGTGGTTATGATTGATGGGGGAAAATCAGGGATAAATGTCTGGTGGGTGTGGGCTATTGGTGAAGAATGGAAATGGGAACTAGGTGTAAAGAGGAATGTTGGATGGGAAAGGGGGATGATGAAGTCAGGTGTTAAAAAGTGATGTAAATATGGAAGATGAGAGGTGCATGGAAATTGTGTGCAGTGAGAGGTGTAGGTGTATCCATGACCTGTGGAAAAAATGATAAAAAGAGGAATATAAATTCAGAACATATAAATGGTAAGTGAAAAGCTAAATTACAAGAAAGCTCCATAATTAATGGTTTCATTCAAGCCAAAGGGTTTCAGGCTGTTCAGGCGGAAAATCCACTCACTCTCCTTTTTGTATAGTTCTTTTGTTATGTCTCCTCCTCGTATTCCGAGATGTACTCGATCCAAGCAGAAAGTCTTGAACCCTTTGATGGATCCTTTATGCACAGAGTTGAAATGTCTTGCTACTGAAGTGAGCTGTTTCATTCTGTTTAAATCTCTGGAGGCATTACGGATGTTCCCAAGGTGTTCCAAAATTCTTTCTTTCCATTTGCGAGTGGTCATGCCCACATACTTAAGATTACACTCGCACGTTATGCAATATATCACCGCCTGCGTATTACAATTGAAGAAATATTGTAACTTAACAGGCTGGTCAAATTTATCGATGACCGTGTTGGTTTGCAAAATTTGGGGGCATGCTTTGCAGTGGCCGCAGGGGAAAGAGCCTGTGATGATAGGTTTTTTGATATTTGAAGAGATCAAATGGCTGTGCACTAGCTGGTCTCTCATATTTTTTGATCTGCGCCAGCTCATTTGCAATGGGGAGTCGAAGAGGGGTGCCAAATCTGGGTCCAATTGTAAGATTGGAAGATGTCTAGTTATTGCTCCCTTCAACTTCCTCCATTCAGGGCAGAAGGTCCCAATGAAGCGAACGGTGTCTTCCTGCTCCGTGCTCTTATTTTTCTTTCCAAAGATCAAACTCTCTCTTTTGGTTTTTGCTATGGCAGTGTATGCCCGCTTGAGTGAGCGTCTGCTGTAGCCTCTATCCAGTAGACGGTTGGTTAATTCCAAGCTTTTGGCCTTGAAAGTTGAATCTTCCGAGCAATTGCGTCTTAGGCGTAAATATTCCCCTTTAGGGATGTTCTCCACAGTGGGCGGAAAATGAGAGCTTGTTTGGTGTAGGAGGCTGTTAGTAGCCGTCTCCTTACGGAATAATTCCGTTTCCAAAAATCCTGCATTGGATTTATAAATACTAAGGTCTAAGAATGGTACTCTCGTTGGGCTGATAAAGTGTGTCAAGTTGATGTTGAGTTCATTGTGATTAAGAATCTGAATGAACTCCAGAAGTAAGTTCTTATCACCGTTCCAAATCACGAAGACATCGTCGATGTATCTTAGCCATAGTATTATATGTGTGGTGTATTTTTCATTGCAGATGTCAAACACGTGAAAGTGCTCCCACCACCCTAGGAAGAGATTCGCATATGTAGGTGCACATGCTGCCCCCATAGCGGTTCCCCTGATTTGTAAGAAAAACTGGTCTTGAAAAACAAAATAATTTTTTGAGAGGACAAAAGTAAGTAGCTGTAACAAAAAATCCGAGAAATCATTGGAACCAATTTGATCCAAAAAGAATTTGGTTGCAGCCAAACCTTGTTGGTGATTGATGCTCGAGTAGAGTGCCTCAACATCTAAGGTTGCTAGGAGGAAGTCATCCTCAAAATGAATATTGTGAATTTTTCGTAGTAAGTCAGCAGTGTCTTGCAGATAAGATGGTAAGTCAAGGACGAAATCGCGTAGGTGTAAATCTAAGAATCGACTCGGCTGCTCCAACAATCCTCCATTACCCGACATTATCGGTCTGCCTGGTGGCACTTGGATGTCTTTATGAATCTTCGGCAGAAGATAAAAAGTTGGAGTTCTCGGGTTTTGTACAGTCAAATATGCTACTTCTTGTTTAGTGATGGTTCCCTGAGTAGCAGCCTCTTGTATTAAAGAGGTATAAGCTTTTTGGAACCTTTTAGTGGGATCGTTAAGAAGTTTTTGATAGCAGAGGGGGTTAAGCAATTGTTTATGTGCTTCCGTGATATACATTTCTAACGGCCATAGCACAATATTACCACCCTTGTCTGAAGGTTTGATAATTACGTCTCGCCAGGTTTCCATCTCACGTAATGCTTTCCTTTCTTGATAATTGAGATTTCTTGATGGATATTGATGGGAAGTTTTAATTTGGACGTAAATATCGTCGAATTCTTTCGACACCCTGTTAAGAAAGACCCTGATTTCCGGGCTGGTATTATCGGGTGGGAAAAATGAGGACTTTGGTTTACATTTGGCTCGGCAAGGAGTGCTGTCTTGTATGTTTGATTCCACTAGTAGGTCTTCGAGCGTTTGGACTGCTTGGAGCTCCTCAGGGGATAAGTCTGTGATGTTATCGCTGTCTCGTCTTGCGTGGTGTTTTGTAAAGAACTTTTTGAGCAGGAGTTTTCTACCAAATAATCTAAGATCCTTCTCCCAACAAAATCTGTTGAATGATCTGGAGGGTGAGAAAGATAGGCCTTTGGCTAAAACAGCCATATGTGCAGGTGAAAGGGGTCTGCCCGATAGGTTGATAACCTGTAAGGAGGAAGAAGTCGGATGAATTAGCGTAGCGTCTTCCTCTGTCGGGCCGGATACCTGGCAGTCCTTGATAGGTCCCAATCGGGGTTGCGTCTGTCGCCTCTTCTTTCCCCCCCGCCGGGTTTTCCTTGGTTTTTGTCCCGGCCTCTTTGTTTCAAGCCCTGGCCTAAAAAACGTGGAGAGAATTCTCCTTCACCTTGATTGAATCTGGCGTTGTCTGAAGTCTCACTAGATGAATCTCCACTGTTTGAAGATTCAAATTCTGAGAAAGTCGAGTCGTCCCTCTGTCTTCGATTTCTGCTCTGGGGTATGGAGTTCCACCTGAAGATATCCCCACGCGAGAAGTCTCGTTTGTCCCTAATGAATTTGTTACGCTTCCGATCAGCTATTGTTTGTTCATATGACTTAAGTTCTTTTTGATGTTTCTCAAAAGCTGTCTGAAAAGACAGATCTTTTTCCCAAATTTCTAGGTTATGGCCCAGTTCCTCTATTTCTTTTTCCACTTGATCTATGAGTAAAGTGTCATGTTTGACCAAAAGATGTAATAGTTCTTGGGAACACTTCAGGAGTGCTGTCTCCCACTCTGTCTTCAAGTTCTCCGTGGCCAGTGGGAAAGAGGGGAATATTTTGGGTCTCAACCCCCGAGGCACAATCTTATGTTTAATATAATTCTGTAATGTGGTAATGTCCCACGAAAGGCGAGTCCTTTTCTGCAAGTTCTTTTGTAATCTAGCAAAAGAAGTTTTCCAGTCAGAATCAGTGGGGGATTCGTCAAAATTTTCTGTGAAGAAATCCCCAAAGGTCTCCGGGTTTTGTCGTTTTGTTAGCTCCGCTTTTAATGAGAAGGTGGTCATTATAGAGACTGCTTCCAAAAATTATTTAAGTGAAGGTGTTACTGCTAAAATGGACAGATCCGGTAAGGAAAACGTTGTCATAAAGTGCGATACGGAAAACCGTGCCAAGGATCAGAGACTGTTTGTGCAACAGTAGAAAAATACTATACAAAAACCTAGGGCGATCCGGCACCGGTAAAGCTAAATAGGAATAGATACTGAAAATTAAAGAAGAAAAACCAAAACAGGACAGTGAGTTACCCTAAACTGGTAGGGGAGAAAAAGGGCAAAAATTAGCCTTTTCCATATGGTATACTATATACGTATCGGTGTTATTATCGTCCTAGTTGGTGGTGCGCCCAGAGCCAGAAAGTATGCAAACTTTTATACAAAGGGGAGAGGACAGAAGGCTCTTGTGTGGGCGCACTCTTATAGAAAAGAAGTAAATTTGATAAGGTAATTGAGATAAATGGTTAAAACATAACTTTTATTGACTAATATTACAAACGAGGTTGTTACCGGAGATCTATCCTTTAAGAATGCAATATACCGAGCATCTTAGTGAGATAAAAAATGTTCTGGTCTCTTAATGATTAAAAGTGTGTGGAAGGGCGGTAGACATTAGTTGGTCATACCCCCATTCCCACTTGACCAGTACAGACTTGCTGTATTGATGGAACCACAGGGTAGTCAAGACACAAAAATAATGATAATAACTATGCTCTCTTGGCTTAAGTAGAATTAGAGAAATGATCAGAAGTCATTCCTCTGAGTATAATACAAGAAAAATGGACATGCTCCTATCTGGATTTGAGACAGTAATAACGGTAGAGGTAAATATGGCACCTCACGTAGATGGTGCCCGTGACCAAAGGTCTGGAGATTGCAGAGTAAAGAAAACAAGTGGTGATACTGCTGTTGGTGTTGCTACCACATAGGTGAGGAAAAAATCCCACTCTACAACACCAGGTATTCGCAGGTGGTCCCCCTTCCTGGTACTGACTTGGCCCAACGCTGTTTAGCTTCCAAGATCAGACGAGATCGGGCGTTGGCAGCGTGGTATGGTAGTAGAGAATTTTATGTGAACATCAATGAGAGTGCACCTATTTAAGAATATTGAAAATCAGAGCCGACAGGAAGAGGATTGAGGAAAGATGGAGTAAAAAGGTGGATCTGCTTTCCACGTTAGACCTGATCCAATATTCCCACTCATGTGGTGCAATGTACCAGGAATCGTAAATGAGAGTCCACGAGGATAGTGATCTATAGACAGTTGAAGTTAATGAGAATCATGATCTATAGACAATTTGAAATTAATAAAAATACAGTCAGAAAAACACTATCACAGGTATATTACAGTATATCCCGACAGATAGTGCATGATAGGAGATGCTGATTGAAACAGATAAATGCGTAGTCACTCTGGTGATACGGTCTGTTTCAAAACTGAGGGTAAGGTCTGGGATCTATAGGGTTAAGCACTGAGGTGACTGATTTATAGAAACTATACCAACATATATCTGTTAACCATGTGTGTCATACACTGTTTGCCACGTAGTCCCGGATAGAATATGGGATGCTAATATATACTAATTATCTGCATGCATAAATTGCTATGAGGAGGTAATAATAAAAATGGATGAATACCAGCACTTAAATAAGTATAACAAATATAATGGTCAAAAATTAATAACACCTAAACTAGGCGTTAGTTTCCAATAGGTTCACTCAATGCTAGGTGAGTGCTAATGAATAAAGGTCTCTAGATAATCACCCCTATGATACGTACTAGGTACGAGATAATTCAAGCGGTACTGCTAGGTTTTGTAAGTAGGAGTTGCTATCCGTGTCAGAGAGCCACCGGATAGTAATGCTTACAGTTTCACCAGAGATCAGGGTAAGCCGAGAGAGCAAGGCAGATAAATGAAGCTAAATGCCAGGATACGGTAGTGTCGACGGGACCCCTGTTCCTAAATGCGGAAGACGCGTTTCGCCCTAGGGCTTGTTCACTTCCGGGTTCCGTGCTGTACGGTGTAGGGAGAGGGCTTTTATGTCCGCCCCGGTTAAGGCTTAGCCAATCATGTGGTGTGGTGTGGTGGGTGTGATCTCCCCATATGTGTAGTTGCTAGGAGACCGCATGCATAAGGACGTCAGATAGGGAGGCGGGAGATACATAACTTATCGCGAGATCGCGGGCGCCATCTTGGATGTGGGAAGAAAATCTTGAAGGTTTGTGTGGGCAGTTACTAAGAGACTGAGAATAGCGGAGCGAAAAACGTCATTGCCGGAGGCTAGAAACATTGGGTGATGGTAAATCACCAATTAAGATATGTCGTATGATGAATGTGATCTCCCCGTATGTGTAGTTGCTGGGAGACCATATTTACTGGTGACGTCAGATCGAGAGACAGCAGATGCACCTCATATCGCGAGAGCACGGGCGCCATCTTAAAGGTGGGAGAAATGCCATAGAGAATAGGGTTTGTATAAGCGGTTGCTAAGATACTGATAATACAGAGCTGAGAAGTCATAACCGGAGGGCTGTGAACATTAGGTGGTAGTAAATCACCATTGTTAGATATAAGAATACTAAATAGTGGATAGGTGGCAAAAGCCCTTATTGCATTGCTGCGTTATAAAGGATGCTAATGTTGCCATTTGATATTAGGTGATACAAATAGATTAAATATTTAGGAAGAACTATACATGGGGGATGAGGGAATGTGATGAGATGGGGATATAATAATGAGAGAAAATAAAATATGATATGAAAAATCTATGAGATATATAAAGAAATAAATAACCTAAAATTATGACTGGAAGTGGATAACAGATAAAGATAATAATTTATTAGTACCATACTTGAGTATAGGGAAATATTAAAATGAAATTAAATTAAAATGAGAATAAAATTAAAAAAATTTTTTGAAAAGTAAAATGATAAATAAATAAATGATAAATAATAAATGAATAAAAAATATATTGATAAATGAAAGGTGAAAAATGAAAAATGAAAAGCAAACAGGATAGGCCTGGGGGAAATTGTAATGGAGGGGCTGGACGTGCCTAAGGGGCCATGATAAAAGGGAGGTAAATGTAGGAGTGGAGGGGTCGGATTGTGACAGTGATAATACTGTATGTACATAGGAAAGCAGGTGTCGGGGTGCAGTAACAAGTCAACAAATGAAAGGGGTGAGTGGAAGCTGAGGATGGGATGTGAGTGCAAGGGGGTGCAATGACCATGGGAATAGATAAAATAATTAGTCTTGCATTTGTGAGGATAGAAAAGAAGATGAGGGGTGGGTGTGAGTGGTTATGATTGATGGGGGAAAATCAGGGATAAATGTCTGGTGGGTGTGGGCTATTGGTGAAGAATGGAAATGGGAACTAGGTGTAAAGAGGAATGTTGGATGGGAAAGGGGGATGATGAAGTCAGGTGTTAAAAAGTGATGTAAATATGGAAGATGAGAGGTGCATGGAAATTGTGTGCAGTGAGAGGTGTAGGTGTATCCATGACCTGTGGAAAAAATGATAAAAAGAGGAATATAAATTCAGAACATATAAATGGTAAGTGAAAAGCTAAATTACAAGAAAGCTCCATAATTAATGGTTTCATTCAAGCCAAAGGGTTTCAGGCTGTTCAGGCGGAAAATCCACTCACTCTCCTTTTTGTATAGTTCTTTTGTTATGTCTCCTCCTCGTATTCCGAGATGTACTCGATCCAAGCAGAAAGTCTTGAACCCTTTGATGGATCCTTTATGCACAGAGTTGAAATGTCTTGCTACTGAAGTGAGCTGTTTCATTCTGTTTAAATCTCTGGAGGCATTACGGATGTTCCCAAGGTGTTCCAAAATTCTTTCTTTCCATTTGCGAGTGGTCATGCCCACATACTTAAGATTACACTCGCACGTTATGCAATATATCACCGCCTGCGTATTACAATTGAAGAAATATTGTAACTTAACAGGCTGGTCAAATTTATCGATGACCGTGTTGGTTTGCAAAATTTGGGGGCATGCTTTGCAGTGGCCGCAGGGGAAAGAGCCTGTGATGATAGGTTTTTTGATATTTGAAGAGATCAAATGGCTGTGCACTAGCTGGTCTCTCATATTTTTTGATCTGCGCCAGCTCATTTGCAATGGGGAGTCGAAGAGGGGTGCCAAATCTGGGTCCAATTGTAAGATTGGAAGATGTCTAGTTATTGCTCCCTTCAACTTCCTCCATTCAGGGCAGAAGGTCCCAATGAAGCGAACGGTGTCTTCCTGCTCCGTGCTCTTATTTTTCTTTCCAAAGATCAAACTCTCTCTTTTGGTTTTTGCTATGGCAGTGTATGCCCGCTTGAGTGAGCGTCTGCTGTAGCCTCTATCCAGTAGACGGTTGGTTAATTCCAAGCTTTTGGCCTTGAAAGTTGAATCTTCCGAGCAATTGCGTCTTAGGCGTAAATATTCCCCTTTAGGGATGTTCTCCACAGTGGGCGGAAAATGAGAGCTTGTTTGGTGTAGGAGGCTGTTAGTAGCCGTCTCCTTACGGAATAATTCCGTTTCCAAAAATCCTGCATTGGATTTATAAATACTAAGGTCTAAGAATGGTACTCTCGTTGGGCTGATAAAGTGTGTCAAGTTGATGTTGAGTTCATTGTGATTAAGAATCTGAATGAACTCCAGAAGTAAGTTCTTATCACCGTTCCAAATCACGAAGACATCGTCGATGTATCTTAGCCATAGTATTATATGTGTGGTGTATTTTTCATTGCAGATGTCAAACACGTGAAAGTGCTCCCACCACCCTAGGAAGAGATTCGCATATGTAGGTGCACATGCTGCCCCCATAGCGGTTCCCCTGATTTGTAAGAAAAACTGGTCTTGAAAAACAAAATAATTTTTTGAGAGGACAAAAGTAAGTAGCTGTAACAAAAAATCCGAGAAATCATTGGAACCAATTTGATCCAAAAAGAATTTGGTTGCAGCCAAACCTTGTTGGTGATTGATGCTCGAGTAGAGTGCCTCAACATCTAAGGTTGCTAGGAGGAAGTCATCCTCAAAATGAATATTGTGAATTTTTCGTAGTAAGTCAGCAGTGTCTTGCAGATAAGATGGTAAGTCAAGGACGAAATCGCGTAGGTGTAAATCTAAGAATCGACTCGGCTGCTCCAACAATCCTCCATTACCCGACATTATCGGTCTGCCTGGTGGCACTTGGATGTCTTTATGAATCTTCGGCAGAAGATAAAAAGTTGGAGTTCTCGGGTTTTGTACAGTCAAATATGCTACTTCTTGTTTAGTGATGGTTCCCTGAGTAGCAGCCTCTTGTATTAAAGAGGTATAAGCTTTTTGGAACCTTTTAGTGGGATCGTTAAGAAGTTTTTGATAGCAGAGGGGGTTAAGCAATTGTTTATGTGCTTCCGTGATATACATTTCTAACGGCCATAGCACAATATTACCACCCTTGTCTGAAGGTTTGATAATTACGTCTCGCCAGGTTTCCATCTCACGTAATGCTTTCCTTTCTTGATAATTGAGATTTCTTGATGGATATTGATGGGAAGTTTTAATTTGGACGTAAATATCGTCGAATTCTTTCGACACCCTGTTAAGAAAGACCCTGATTTCCGGGCTGGTATTATCGGGTGGGAAAAATGAGGACTTTGGTTTACATTTGGCTCGGCAAGGAGTGCTGTCTTGTATGTTTGATTCCACTAGTAGGTCTTCGAGCGTTTGGACTGCTTGGAGCTCCTCAGGGGATAAGTCTGTGATGTTATCGCTGTCTCGTCTTGCGTGGTGTTTTGTAAAGAACTTTTTGAGCAGGAGTTTTCTACCAAATAATCTAAGATCCTTCTCCCAACAAAATCTGTTGAATGATCTGGAGGGTGAGAAAGATAGGCCTTTGGCTAAAACAGCCATATGTGCAGGTGAAAGGGGTCTGCCCGATAGGTTGATAACCTGTAAGGAGGAAGAAGTCGGATGAATTAGCGTAGCGTCTTCCTCTGTCGGGCCGGATACCTGGCAGTCCTTGATAGGTCCCAATCGGGGTTGCGTCTGTCGCCTCTTCTTTCCCCCCCGCCGGGTTTTCCTTGGTTTTTGTCCCGGCCTCTTTGTTTCAAGCCCTGGCCTAAAAAACGTGGAGAGAATTCTCCTTCACCTTGATTGAATCTGGCGTTGTCTGAAGTCTCACTAGATGAATCTCCACTGTTTGAAGATTCAAATTCTGAGAAAGTCGAGTCGTCCCTCTGTCTTCGATTTCTGCTCTGGGGTATGGAGTTCCACCTGAAGATATCCCCACGCGAGAAGTCTCGTTTGTCCCTAATGAATTTGTTACGCTTCCGATCAGCTATTGTTTGTTCATATGACTTAAGTTCTTTTTGATGTTTCTCAAAAGCTGTCTGAAAAGACAGATCTTTTTCCCAAATTTCTAGGTTATGGCCCAGTTCCTCTATTTCTTTTTCCACTTGATCTATGAGTAAAGTGTCATGTTTGACCAAAAGATGTAATAGTTCTTGGGAACACTTCAGGAGTGCTGTCTCCCACTCTGTCTTCAAGTTCTCCGTGGCCAGTGGGAAAGAGGGGAATATTTTGGGTCTCAACCCCCGAGGCACAATCTTATGTTTAATATAATTCTGTAATGTGGTAATGTCCCACGAAAGGCGAGTCCTTTTCTGCAAGTTCTTTTGTAATCTAGCAAAAGAAGTTTTCCAGTCAGAATCAGTGGGGGATTCGTCAAAATTTTCTGTGAAGAAATCCCCAAAGGTCTCCGGGTTTTGTCGTTTTGTTAGCTCCGCTTTTAATGAGAAGGTGGTCATTATAGAGACTGCTTCCAAAAATTATTTAAGTGAAGGTGTTACTGCTAAAATGGACAGATCCGGTAAGGAAAACGTTGTCATAAAGTGCGATACGGAAAACCGTGCCAAGGATCAGAGACTGTTTGTGCAACAGTAGAAAAATACTATACAAAAACCTAGGGCGATCCGGCACCGGTAAAGCTAAATAGGAATAGATACTGAAAATTAAAGAAGAAAAACCAAAACAGGACAGTGAGTTACCCTAAACTGGTAGGGGAGAAAAAGGGCAAAAATTAGCCTTTTCCATATGGTATACTATATACGTATCGGTGTTATTATCGTCCTAGTTGGTGGTGCGCCCAGAGCCAGAAAGTATGCAAACTTTTATACAAAGGGGAGAGGACAGAAGGCTCTTGTGTGGGCGCACTCTTATAGAAAAGAAGTAAATTTGATAAGGTAATTGAGATAAATGGTTAAAACATAACTTTTATTGACTAATATTACAAACGAGGTTGTTACCGGAGATCTATCCTTTAAGAATGCAATATACCGAGCATCTTAGTGAGATAAAAAATGTTCTGGTCTCTTAATGATTAAAAGTGTGTGGAAGGGCGGTAGACATTAGTTGGTCATACCCCCATTCCCACTTGACCAGTACAGACTTGCTGTATTGATGGAACCACAGGGTAGTCAAGACACAAAAATAATGATAATAACTATGCTCTCTTGGCTTAAGTAGAATTAGAGAAATGATCAGAAGTCATTCCTCTGAGTATAATACAAGAAAAATGGACATGCTCCTATCTGGATTTGAGACAGTAATAACGGTAGAGGTAAATATGGCACCTCACGTAGATGGTGCCCGTGACCAAAGGTCTGGAGATTGCAGAGTAAAGAAAACAAGTGGTGATACTGCTGTTGGTGTTGCTACCACATAGGTGAGGAAAAAATCCCACTCTACAACACCAGGTATTCGCAGGTGGTCCCCCTTCCTGGTACTGACTTGGCCCAACGCTGTTTAGCTTCCAAGATCAGACGAGATCGGGCGTTGGCAGCGTGGTATGGTAGTAGAGAATTTTATGTGAACATCAATGAGAGTGCACCTATTTAAGAATATTGAAAATCAGAGCCGACAGGAAGAGGATTGAGGAAAGATGGAGTAAAAAGGTGGATCTGCTTTCCACGTTAGACCTGATCCAATATTCCCACTCATGTGGTGCAATGTACCAGGAATCGTAAATGAG
This sequence comes from Pseudophryne corroboree, assembly GCF_028390025.1. Taxonomy (NCBI): domain Eukaryota; kingdom Metazoa; phylum Chordata; class Amphibia; order Anura; family Myobatrachidae; genus Pseudophryne; species Pseudophryne corroboree. Next base: position 230,891,209 of record NC_086453.1, read on the forward strand.
AGTCCACGAGGATAGTGATCTATAGACAGTTGAAGTTAATGAGAATCATGATCTATAGACAATTTGAAATTAATAAAAATACAGTCAGAAAAACACTATCACAGGTATATTACAGTATATCCCGACAGATAGTGCATGATAGGAGATGCTGATTGAAACAGATAAATGCGTAGTCACTCTGGTGATACGGTCTGTTTCAAAACTGAGGGTAAGGTCTGGGATCTATAGGGTTAAGCACTGAGGTGACTGATTTATAGAAACTATACCAACATATATCTGTTAACCATGTGTGTCATACACTGTTTGCCACGTAGTCCCGGATAGAATATGGGATGCTAATATATACTAATTATCTGCATGCATAAATTGCTATGAGGAGGTAATAATAAAAATGGATGAATACCAGCACTTAAATAAGTATAACAAATATAATGGTCAAAAATTAATAACACCTAAACTAGGCGTTAGTTTCCAATAGGTTCACTCAATGCTAGGTGAGTGCTAATGAATAAAGGTCTCTAGATAATCACCCCTATGATACGTACTAGGTACGAGATAATTCAAGCGGTACTGCTAGGTTTTGTAAGTAGGAGTTGCTATCCGTGTCAGAGAGCCACCGGATAGTAATGGCTCTCTGACACGGATAGCAACTCCTACTTACAAAACCTAGCAGTACCGCTTGAATTATCTCGTACCTAGTACGTATCATAGGGGTGATTATCTAGAGACCTTTATTCATTAGCACTCACCTAGCATTGAGTGAACCTATTGGAAACTAACGCCTAGTTTAGGTGTTATTAATTTTTGACCATTATATTTGTTATACTTATTTAAGTGCTGGTATTCATCCATTTTTATTATTACCTCCTCATAGCAATTTATGCATGCAGATAATTAGTATATATTAGCATCCCATATTCTATCCGGGACTACGTGGCAAACAGTGTATGACACACATGGTTAACAGATATATGTTGGTATAGTTTCTATAAATCAGTCACCTCAGTGCTTAACCCTATAGATCCCAGACCTTACCCTCAGTTTTGAAACAGACCGTATCACCAGAGTGACTACGCATTTATCTGTTTCAATCAGCATCTCCTATCATGCACTATCTGTCGGGATATACTGTAATATACCTGTGATAGTGTTTTTCTGACTGTATTTTTATTAATTTCAAATTGTCTATAGATCATGATTCTCATTAACTTCAACTGTCTATAGATCACTATCCTCGTGGACTCTCATTTACGATTCCTGGTACATTGCACCACATGAGTGGGAATATTGGATCAGGTCTAACGTGGAAAGCAGATCCACCTTTTTACTCCATCTTTCCTCAATCCTCTTCCTGTCGGCTCTGATTTTCAATATTCTTAAATAGGTGCACTCTCATTGATGTTCACATAAAATTCTCTACTACCATACCACGCTGCCAACGCCCGATCTCGTCTGATCTTGGAAGCTAAACAGCGTTGGGCCAAGTCAGTACCAGGAAGGGGGACCACCTGCGAATACCTGGTGTTGTAGAGTGGGATTTTTTCCTCACCTATGTGGTAGCAACACCAACAGCAGTATCACCACTTGTTTTCTTTACTCTGCAATCTCCAGACCTTTGGTCACGGGCACCATCTACATGAGGTGCCATATTTACCTCTACCGTTATTACTGTCTCAAATCCAGATAGGAGCATGTCCATTTTTCTTGTATTATACTCAGAGGAATGACTTCTGATCATTTCTCTAATTCTACTTAAGCCAAGAGAGCATAGTTATTATCATTATTTTTGTGTCTTGACTACCCTGTGGTTCCATCAATACAGCAAGTCTGTACTGGTCAAGTGGGAATGGGGGTATGACCAACTAATGTCTACCGCCCTTCCACACACTTTTAATCATTAAGAGACCAGAACATTTTTTATCTCACTAAGATGCTCGGTATATTGCATTCTTAAAGGATAGATCTCCGGTAACAACCTCGTTTGTAATATTAGTCAATAAAAGTTATGTTTTAACCATTTATCTCAATTACCTTATCAAATTTACTTCTTTTCTATAAGAGTGCGCCCACACAAGAGCCTTCTGTCCTCTCCCCTTTGTATAAAAGTTTGCATACTTTCTGGCTCTGGGCGCACCACCAACTAGGACGATAATAACACCGATACGTATATAGTATACCATATGGAAAAGGCTAATTTTTGCCCTTTTTCTCCCCTACCAGTTTAGGGTAACTCACTGTCCTGTTTTGGTTTTTCTTCTTTAATTTTCAGTATCTATTCCTATTTAGCTTTACCGGTGCCGGATCGCCCTAGGTTTTTGTATAGTATTTTTCTACTGTTGCACAAACAGTCTCTGATCCTTGGCACGGTTTTCCGTATCGCACTTTATGACAACGTTTTCCTTACCGGATCTGTCCATTTTAGCAGTAACACCTTCACTTAAATAATTTTTGGAAGCAGTCTCTATAATGACCACCTTCTCATTAAAAGCGGAGCTAACAAAACGACAAAACCCGGAGACCTTTGGGGATTTCTTCACAGAAAATTTTGACGAATCCCCCACTGATTCTGACTGGAAAACTTCTTTTGCTAGATTACAAAAGAACTTGCAGAAAAGGACTCGCCTTTCGTGGGACATTACCACATTACAGAATTATATTAAACATAAGATTGTGCCTCGGGGGTTGAGACCCAAAATATTCCCCTCTTTCCCACTGGCCACGGAGAACTTGAAGACAGAGTGGGAGACAGCACTCCTGAAGTGTTCCCAAGAACTATTACATCTTTTGGTCAAACATGACACTTTACTCATAGATCAAGTGGAAAAAGAAATAGAGGAACTGGGCCATAACCTAGAAATTTGGGAAAAAGATCTGTCTTTTCAGACAGCTTTTGAGAAACATCAAAAAGAACTTAAGTCATATGAACAAACAATAGCTGATCGGAAGCGTAACAAATTCATTAGGGACAAACGAGACTTCTCGCGTGGGGATATCTTCAGGTGGAACTCCATACCCCAGAGCAGAAATCGAAGACAGAGGGACGACTCGACTTTCTCAGAATTTGAATCTTCAAACAGTGGAGATTCATCTAGTGAGACTTCAGACAACGCCAGATTCAATCAAGGTGAAGGAGAATTCTCTCCACGTTTTTTAGGCCAGGGCTTGAAACAAAGAGGCCGGGACAAAAACCAAGGAAAACCCGGCGGGGGGGAAAGAAGAGGCGACAGACGCAACCCCGATTGGGACCTATCAAGGACTGCCAGGTATCCGGCCCGACAGAGGAAGACGCTACGCTAATTCATCCGACTTCTTCCTCCTTACAGGTTATCAACCTATCGGGCAGACCCCTTTCACCTGCACATATGGCTGTTTTAGCCAAAGGCCTATCTTTCTCACCCTCCAGATCATTCAACAGATTTTGTTGGGAGAAGGATCTTAGATTATTTGGTAGAAAACTCCTGCTCAAAAAGTTCTTTACAAAACACCACGCAAGACGAGACAGCGATAACATCACAGACTTATCCCCTGAGGAGCTCCAAGCAGTCCAAACGCTCGAAGACCTACTAGTGGAATCAAACATACAAGACAGCACTCCTTGCCGAGCCAAATGTAAACCAAAGTCCTCATTTTTCCCACCCGATAATACCAGCCCGGAAATCAGGGTCTTTCTTAACAGGGTGTCGAAAGAATTCGACGATATTTACGTCCAAATTAAAACTTCCCATCAATATCCATCAAGAAATCTCAATTATCAAGAAAGGAAAGCATTACGTGAGATGGAAACCTGGCGAGACGTAATTATCAAACCTTCAGACAAGGGTGGTAATATTGTGCTATGGCCGTTAGAAATGTATATCACGGAAGCACATAAACAATTGCTTAACCCCCTCTGCTATCAAAAACTTCTTAACGATCCCACTAAAAGGTTCCAAAAAGCTTATACCTCTTTAATACAAGAGGCTGCTACTCAGGGAACCATCACTAAACAAGAAGTAGCATATTTGACTGTACAAAACCCGAGAACTCCAACTTTTTATCTTCTGCCGAAGATTCATAAAGACATCCAAGTGCCACCAGGCAGACCGATAATGTCGGGTAATGGAGGATTGTTGGAGCAGCCGAGTCGATTCTTAGATTTACACCTACGCGATTTCGTCCTTGACTTACCATCTTATCTGCAAGACACTGCTGACTTACTACGAAAAATTCACAATATTCATTTTGAGGATGACTTCCTCCTAGCAACCTTAGATGTTGAGGCACTCTACTCGAGCATCAATCACCAACAAGGTTTGGCTGCAACCAAATTCTTTTTGGATCAAATTGGTTCCAATGATTTCTCGGATTTTTTGTTACAGCTACTTACTTTTGTCCTCTCAAAAAATTATTTTGTTTTTCAAGACCAGTTTTTCTTACAAATCAGGGGAACCGCTATGGGGGCAGCATGTGCACCTACATATGCGAATCTCTTCCTAGGGTGGTGGGAGCACTTTCACGTGTTTGACATCTGCAATGAAAAATACACCACACATATAATACTATGGCTAAGATACATCGACGATGTCTTCGTGATTTGGAACGGTGATAAGAACTTACTTCTGGAGTTCATTCAGATTCTTAATCACAATGAACTCAACATCAACTTGACACACTTTATCAGCCCAACGAGAGTACCATTCTTAGACCTTAGTATTTATAAATCCAATGCAGGATTTTTGGAAACGGAATTATTCCGTAAGGAGACGGCTACTAACAGCCTCCTACACCAAACAAGCTCTCATTTTCCGCCCACTGTGGAGAACATCCCTAAAGGGGAATATTTACGCCTAAGACGCAATTGCTCGGAAGATTCAACTTTCAAGGCCAAAAGCTTGGAATTAACCAACCGTCTACTGGATAGAGGCTACAGCAGACGCTCACTCAAGCGGGCATACACTGCCATAGCAAAAACCAAAAGAGAGAGTTTGATCTTTGGAAAGAAAAATAAGAGCACGGAGCAGGAAGACACCGTTCGCTTCATTGGGACCTTCTGCCCTGAATGGAGGAAGTTGAAGGGAGCAATAACTAGACATCTTCCAATCTTACAATTGGACCCAGATTTGGCACCCCTCTTCGACTCCCCATTGCAAATGAGCTGGCGCAGATCAAAAAATATGAGAGACCAGCTAGTGCACAGCCATTTGATCTCTTCAAATATCAAAAAACCTATCATCACAGGCTCTTTCCCCTGCGGCCACTGCAAAGCATGCCCCCAAATTTTGCAAACCAACACGGTCATCGATAAATTTGACCAGCCTGTTAAGTTACAATATTTCTTCAATTGTAATACGCAGGCGGTGATATATTGCATAACGTGCGAGTGTAATCTTAAGTATGTGGGCATGACCACTCGCAAATGGAAAGAAAGAATTTTGGAACACCTTGGGAACATCCGTAATGCCTCCAGAGATTTAAACAGAATGAAACAGCTCACTTCAGTAGCAAGACATTTCAACTCTGTGCATAAAGGATCCATCAAAGGGTTCAAGACTTTCTGCTTGGATCGAGTACATCTCGGAATACGAGGAGGAGACATAACAAAAGAACTATACAAAAAGGAGAGTGAGTGGATTTTCCGCCTGAACAGCCTGAAACCCTTTGGCTTGAATGAAACCATTAATTATGGAGCTTTCTTGTAATTTAGCTTTTCACTTACCATTTATATGTTCTGAATTTATATTCCTCTTTTTATCATTTTTTCCACAGGTCATGGATACACCTACACCTCTCACTGCACACAATTTCCATGCACCTCTCATCTTCCATATTTACATCACTTTTTAACACCTGACTTCATCATCCCCCTTTCCCATCCAACATTCCTCTTTACACCTAGTTCCCATTTCCATTCTTCACCAATAGCCCACACCCACCAGACATTTATCCCTGATTTTCCCCCATCAATCATAACCACTCACACCCACCCCTCATCTTCTTTTCTATCCTCACAAATGCAAGACTAATTATTTTATCTATTCCCATGGTCATTGCACCCCCTTGCACTCACATCCCATCCTCAGCTTCCACTCACCCCTTTCATTTGTTGACTTGTTACTGCACCCCGACACCTGCTTTCCTATGTACATACAGTATTATCACTGTCACAATCCGACCCCTCCACTCCTACATTTACCTCCCTTTTATCATGGCCCCTTAGGCACGTCCAGCCCCTCCATTACAATTTCCCCCAGGCCTATCCTGTTTGCTTTTCATTTTTCATTTTTCACCTTTCATTTATCAATATATTTTTTATTCATTTATTATTTATCATTTATTTATTTATCATTTTACTTTTCAAAAAAATTTTTTAATTTTATTCTCATTTTAATTTAATTTCATTTTAATATTTCCCTATACTCAAGTATGGTACTAATAAATTATTATCTTTATCTGTTATCCACTTCCAGTCATAATTTTAGGTTATTTATTTCTTTATATATCTCATAGATTTTTCATATCATATTTTATTTTCTCTCATTATTATATCCCCATCTCATCACATTCCCTCATCCCCCATGTATAGTTCTTCCTAAATATTTAATCTATTTGTATCACCTAATATCAAATGGCAACATTAGCATCCTTTATAACGCAGCAATGCAATAAGGGCTTCTGCCACCTATCCACTATTTAGTATTCTTATATCTAACAATGGTGATTTACTACCACCTAATGTTCACAGCCCTCCGGTTATGACTTCTCAGCTCTGTATTATCAGTATCTTAGCAACCGCTTATACAAACCCTATTCTCTATGGCATTTCTCCCACCTTTAAGATGGCGCCCGTGCTCTCGCGATATGAGGTGCATCTGCTGTCTCTCGATCTGACGTCACCAGTAAATATGGTCTCCCAGCAACTACACATACGGGGAGATCACATTCATCATACGACATATCTTAATTGGTGATTTACCATCACCCAATGTTTCTAGCCTCCGGCAATGACGTTTTTCGCTCCGCTATTCTCAGTCTCTTAGTAACTGCCCACACAAACCTTCAAGATTTTCTTCCCACATCCAAGATGGCGCCCGCGATCTCGCGATAAGTTATGTATCTCCCGCCTCCCTATCTGACGTCCTTATGCATGCGGTCTCCTAGCAACTACACATATGGGGAGATCACACCCACCACACCACACCACATGATTGGCTAAGCCTTAACCGGGGCGGACATAAAAGCCCTCTCCCTACACCGTACAGCACGGAACCCGGAAGTGAACAAGCCCTAGGGCGAAACGCGTCTTCGGCATTTAGGAACAGGGGTCCCGTCGACACTACCGTATCCTGGCATTTAGCTTCATTTATCTGCCTTGCTCTCTCGGCTTACCCTGATCTCTGGTGAAACTGTAAGCATTACTATCCGGTGGCTCTCTGACACGGATAGCAACTCCTACTTACAAAACCTAGCAGTACCGCTTGAATTATCTCGTACCTAGTACGTATCATAGGGGTGATTATCTAGAGACCTTTATTCATTAGCACTCACCTAGCATTGAGTGAACCTATTGGAAACTAACGCCTAGTTTAGGTGTTATTAATTTTTGACCATTATATTTGTTATACTTATTTAAGTGCTGGTATTCATCCATTTTTATTATTACCTCCTCATAGCAATTTATGCATGCAGATAATTAGTATATATTAGCATCCCATATTCTATCCGGGACTACGTGGCAAACAGTGTATGACACACATGGTTAACAGATATATGTTGGTATAGTTTCTATAAATCAGTCACCTCAGTGCTTAACCCTATAGATCCCAGACCTTACCCTCAGTTTTGAAACAGACCGTATCACCAGAGTGACTACGCATTTATCTGTTTCAATCAGCATCTCCTATCATGCACTATCTGTCGGGATATACTGTAATATACCTGTGATAGTGTTTTTCTGACTGTATTTTTATTAATTTCAAATTGTCTATAGATCATGATTCTCATTAACTTCAACTGTCTATAGATCACTATCCTCGTGGACTCTCATTTACGATTCCTGGTACATTGCACCACATGAGTGGGAATATTGGATCAGGTCTAACGTGGAAAGCAGATCCACCTTTTTACTCCATCTTTCCTCAATCCTCTTCCTGTCGGCTCTGATTTTCAATATTCTTAAATAGGTGCACTCTCATTGATGTTCACATAAAATTCTCTACTACCATACCACGCTGCCAACGCCCGATCTCGTCTGATCTTGGAAGCTAAACAGCGTTGGGCCAAGTCAGTACCAGGAAGGGGGACCACCTGCGAATACCTGGTGTTGTAGAGTGGGATTTTTTCCTCACCTATGTGGTAGCAACACCAACAGCAGTATCACCACTTGTTTTCTTTACTCTGCAATCTCCAGACCTTTGGTCACGGGCACCATCTACGTGAGGTGCCATATTTACCTCTACCGTTATTACTGTCTCAAATCCAGATAGGAGCATGTCCATTTTTCTTGTATTATACTCAGAGGAATGACTTCTGATCATTTCTCTAATTCTACTTAAGCCAAGAGAGCATAGTTATTATCATTATTTTTGTGTCTTGACTACCCTGTGGTTCCATCAATACAGCAAGTCTGTACTGGTCAAGTGGGAATGGGGGTATGACCAACTAATGTCTACCGCCCTTCCACACACTTTTAATCATTAAGAGACCAGAACATTTTTTATCTCACTAAGATGCTCGGTATATTGCATTCTTAAAGGATAGATCTCCGGTAACAACCTCGTTTGTAATATTAGTCAATAAAAGTTATGTTTTAACCATTTATCTCAATTACCTTATCAAATTTACTTCTTTTCTATAAGAGTGCGCCCACACAAGAGCCTTCTGTCCTCTCCCCTTTGTATAAAAGTTTGCATACTTTCTGGCTCTGGGCGCACCACCAACTAGGACGATAATAACACCGATACGTATATAGTATACCATATGGAAAAGGCTAATTTTTGCCCTTTTTCTCCCCTACCAGTTTAGGGTAACTCACTGTCCTGTTTTGGTTTTTCTTCTTTAATTTTCAGTATCTATTCCTATTTAGCTTTACCGGTGCCGGATCGCCCTAGGTTTTTGTATAGTATTTTTCTACTGTTGCACAAACAGTCTCTGATCCTTGGCACGGTTTTCCGTATCGCACTTTATGACAACGTTTTCCTTACCGGATCTGTCCATTTTAGCAGTAACACCTTCACTTAAATAATTTTTGGAAGCAGTCTCTATAATGACCACCTTCTCATTAAAAGCGGAGCTAACAAAACGACAAAACCCGGAGACCTTTGGGGATTTCTTCACAGAAAATTTTGACGAATCCCCCACTGATTCTGACTGGAAAACTTCTTTTGCTAGATTACAAAAGAACTTGCAGAAAAGGACTCGCCTTTCGTGGGACATTACCACATTACAGAATTATATTAAACATAAGATTGTGCCTCGGGGGTTGAGACCCAAAATATTCCCCTCTTTCCCACTGGCCACGGAGAACTTGAAGACAGAGTGGGAGACAGCACTCCTGAAGTGTTCCCAAGAACTATTACATCTTTTGGTCAAACATGACACTTTACTCATAGATCAAGTGGAAAAAGAAATAGAGGAACTGGGCCATAACCTAGAAATTTGGGAAAAAGATCTGTCTTTTCAGACAGCTTTTGAGAAACATCAAAAAGAACTTAAGTCATATGAACAAACAATAGCTGATCGGAAGCGTAACAAATTCATTAGGGACAAACGAGACTTCTCGCGTGGGGATATCTTCAGGTGGAACTCCATACCCCAGAGCAGAAATCGAAGACAGAGGGACGACTCGACTTCCTCAGAATTTGAATCTTCAAACAGTGGAGATTCATCTAGTGAGACTTCAGACAACGCCAGATTCAATCAAGGTGAAGGAGAATTCTCTCCACGTTTTTTAGGCCAGGGCTTGAAACAAAGAGGCCGGGACAAAAACCAAGGAAAACCCGGCGGGGGGGAAAGAAGAGGCGACAGACGCAACCCCGATTGGGACCTATCAAGGACTGCCAGGTATCCGGCCCGACAGAGGAAGACGCTACGCTAATTCATCCGACTTCTTCCTCCTTACAGGTTATCAACCTATCGGGCAGACCCCTTTCACCTGCACATATGGCTGTTTTAGCCAAAGGCCTATCTTTCTCACCCTCCAGATCATTCAACAGATTTTGTTGGGAGAAGGATCTTAGATTATTTGGTAGAAAACTCCTGCTCAAAAAGTTCTTTACAAAACACCACGCAAGACGAGACAGCGATAACATCACAGACTTATCCCCTGAGGAGCTCCAAGCAGTCCAAACGCTCGAAGACCTACTAGTGGAATCAAACATACAAGACAGCACTCCTTGCCGAGCCAAATGTAAACCAAAGTCCTCATTTTTCCCACCCGATAATACCAGCCCGGAAATCAGGGTCTTTCTTAACAGGGTGTCGAAAGAATTCGACGATATTTACGTCCAAATTAAAACTTCCCATCAATATCCATCAAGAAATCTCAATTATCAAGAAAGGAAAGCATTACGTGAGATGGAAACCTGGCGAGACGTAATTATCAAACCTTCAGACAAGGGTGGTAATATTGTGCTATGGCCGTTAGAAATGTATATCACGGAAGCACATAAACAATTGCTTAACCCCCTCTGCTATCAAAAACTTCTTAACGATCCCACTAAAAGGTTCCAAAAAGCTTATACCTCTTTAATACAAGAGGCTGCTACTCAGGGAACCATCACTAAACAAGAAGTAGCATATTTGACTGTACAAAACCCGAGAACTCCAACTTTTTATCTTCTGCCGAAGATTCATAAAGACATCCAAGTGCCACCAGGCAGACCGATAATGTCGGGTAATGGAGGATTGTTGGAGCAGCCGAGTCGATTCTTAGATTTACACCTACGCGATTTCGTCCTTGACTTACCATCTTATCTGCAAGACACTGCTGACTTACTACGAAAAATTCACAATATTCATTTTGAGGATGACTTCCTCCTAGCAACCTTAGATGTTGAGGCACTCTACTCGAGCATCAATCACCAACAAGGTTTGGCTGCAACCAAATTCTTTTTGGATCAAATTGGTTCCAATGATTTCTCGGATTTTTTGTTACAGCTACTTACTTTTGTCCTCTCAAAAAATTATTTTGTTTTTCAAGACCAGTTTTTCTTACAAATCAGGGGAACCGCTATGGGGGCAGCATGTGCACCTACATATGCGAATCTCTTCCTAGGGTGGTGGGAGCACTTTCACGTGTTTGACATCTGCAATGAAAAATACACCACACATATAATACTATGGCTAAGATACATCGACGATGTCTTCGTGATTTGGAACGGTGATAAGAACTTACTTCTGGAGTTCATTCAGATTCTTAATCACAATGAACTCAACATCAACTTGACACACTTTATCAGCCCAACGAGAGTACCATTCTTAGACCTTAGTATTTATAAATCCAATGCAGGATTTTTGGAAACGGAATTATTCCGTAAGGAGACGGCTACTAACAGCCTCCTACACCAAACAAGCTCTCATTTTCCGCCCACTGTGGAGAACATCCCTAAAGGGGAATATTTACGCCTAAGACGCAATTGCTCGGAAGATTCAACTTTCAAGGCCAAAAGCTTGGAATTAACCAACCGTCTACTGGATAGAGGCTACAGCAGACGCTCACTCAAGCGGGCATACACTGCCATAGCAAAAACCAAAAGAGAGAGTTTGATCTTTGGAAAGAAAAATAAGAGCACGGAGCAGGAAGACACCGTTCGCTTCATTGGGACCTTCTGCCCTGAATGGAGGAAGTTGAAGGGAGCAATAACTAGACATCTTCCAATCTTACAATTGGACCCAGATTTGGCACCCCTCTTCGACTCCCCATTGCAAATGAGCTGGCGCAGATCAAAAAATATGAGAGACCAGCTAGTGCACAGCCATTTGATCTCTTCAAATATCAAAAAACCTATCATCACAGGCTCTTTCCCCTGCGGCCACTGCAAAGCATGCCCCCAAATTTTGCAAACCAACACGGTCATCGATAAATTTGACCAGCCTGTTAAGTTACAATATTTCTTCAATTGTAATACGCAGGCGGTGATATATTGCATAACGTGCGAGTGTAATCTTAAGTATGTGGGCATGACCACTCGCAAATGGAAAGAAAGAATTTTGGAACACCTTGGGAACATCCGTAATGCCTCCAGAGATTTAAACAGAATGAAACAGCTCACTTCAGTAGCAAGACATTTCAACTCTGTGCATAAAGGATCCATCAAAGGGTTCAAGACTTTCTGCTTGGATCGAGTACATCTCGGAATACGAGGAGGAGACATAACAAAAGAACTATACAAAAAGGAGAGTGAGTGGATTTTCCGCCTGAACAGCCTGAAACCCTTTGGCTTGAATGAAACCATTAATTATGGAGCTTTCTTGTAATTTAGCTTTTCACTTACCATTTATATGTTCTGAATTTATATTCCTCTTTTTATCATTTTTTCCACAGGTCATGGATACACCTACACCTCTCACTGCACACAATTTCCATGCACCTCTCATCTTCCATATTTACATCACTTTTTAACACCTGACTTCATCATCCCCCTTTCCCATCCAACATTCCTCTTTACACCTAGTTCCCATTTCCATTCTTCACCAATAGCCCACACCCACCAGACATTTATCCCTGATTTTCCCCCATCAATCATAACCACTCACACCCACCCCTCATCTTCTTTTCTATCCTCACAAATGCAAGACTAATTATTTTATCTATTCCCATGGTCATTGCACCCCCTTGCACTCACATCCCATCCTCAGCTTCCACTCACCCCTTTCATTTGTTGACTTGTTACTGCACCCCGACACCTGCTTTCCTATGTACATACAGTATTATCACTGTCACAATCCGACCCCTCCACTCCTACATTTACCTCCCTTTTATCATGGCCCCTTAGGCACGTCCAGCCCCTCCATTACAATTTCCCCCAGGCCTATCCTGTTTGCTTTTCATTTTTCATTTTTCACCTTTCATTTATCAATATATTTTTTATTCATTTATTATTTATCATTTATTTATTTATCATTTTACTTTTCAAAAAAATTTTTTAATTTTATTCTCATTTTAATTTAATTTCATTTTAATATTTCCCTATACTCAAGTATGGTACTAATAAATTATTATCTTTATCTGTTATCCACTTCCAGTCATAATTTTAGGTTATTTATTTCTTTATATATCTCATAGATTTTTCATATCATATTTTATTTTCTCTCATTATTATATCCCCATCTCATCACATTCCCTCATCCCCCATGTATAGTTCTTCCTAAATATTTAATCTATTTGTATCACCTAATATCAAATGGCAACATTAGCATCCTTTATAACGCAGCAATGCAATAAGGGCTTTTGCCACCTATCCACTATTTAGTATTCTTATATCTAACAATGGTGATTTACTACCACCTAATGTTCACAGCCCTCCGGTTATGACTTCTCAGCTCTGTATTATCAGTATCTTAGCAACCGCTTATACAAACCCTATTCTCTATGGCATTTCTCCCACCTTTAAGATGGCGCCCGTGCTCTCGCGATATGAGGTGCATCTGCTGTCTCTCGATCTGACGTCACCAGTAAATATGGTCTCCCAGCAACTACACATACGGGGAGATCACATTCATCATACGACATATCTTAATTGGTGATTTACCATCACCCAATGTTTCTAGCCTCCGGCAATGACGTTTTTCGCTCCGCTATTCTCAGTCTCTTAGTAACTGCCCACACAAACCTTCAAGATTTTCTTCCCACATCCAAGATGGCGCCCGCGATCTCGCGATAAGTTATGTATCTCCCGCCTCCCTATCTGACGTCCTTATGCATGCGGTCTCCTAGCAACTACACATATGGGGAGATCACACCCACCACACCACACCACATGATTGGCTAAGCCTTAACCGGGGCGGACATAAAAGCCCTCTCCCTACACCGTACAGCACGGAACCCGGAAGTGAACAAGCCCTAGGGCGAAACGCGTCTTCCGCATTTAGGAACAGGGGTCCCGTCGACACTACCGTATCCTGGCATTTAGCTTCATTTATCTGCCTTGCTCTCTCGGCTTACCCTGATCTCTGGTGAAACTGTAAGCATTACTATCCGGTGGCTCTCTGACACGGATAGCAACTCCTACTTACAAAACCTAGCAGTACCGCTTGAATTATCTCGTACCTAGTACGTATCATAGGGGTGATTATCTAGAGACCTTTATTCATTAGCACTCACCTAGCATTGAGTGAACCTATTGGAAACTAACGCCTAGTTTAGGTGTTATTAATTTTTGACCATTATATTTGTTATACTTATTTAAGTGCTGGTATTCATCCATTTTTATTATTACCTCCTCATAGCAATTTATGCATGCAGATAATTAGTATATATTAGCATCCCATATTCTATCCGGGACTACGTGGCAAACAGTGTATGACACACATGGTTAACAGATATATGTTGGTATAGTTTCTATAAATCAGTCACCTCAGTGCTTAACCCTATAGATCCCAGACCTTACCCTCAGTTTTGAAACAGACCGTATCACCAGAGTGACTACGCATTTATCTGTTTCAATCAGCATCTCCTATCATGCACTATCTGTCGGGATATACTGTAATATACCTGTGATAGTGTTTTTCTGACTGTATTTTTATTAATTTCAAATTGTCTATAGATCATGATTCTCATTAACTTCAACTGTCTATAGATCACTATCCTCGTGGACTCTCATTTACGATTCCTGGTACATTGCACCACATGAGTGGGAATATTGGATCAGGTCTAACGTGGAAAGCAGATCCACCTTTTTACTCCATCTTTCCTCAATCCTCTTCCTGTCGGCTCTGATTTTCAATATTCTTAAATAGGTGCACTCTCATTGATGTTCACATAAAATTCTCTACTACCATACCACGCTGCCAACGCCCGATCTCGTCTGATCTTGGAAGCTAAACAGCGTTGGGCCAAGTCAGTACCAGGAAGGGGGACCACCTGCGAATACCTGGTGTTGTAGAGTGGGATTTTTTCCTCACCTATGTGGTAGCAACACCAACAGCAGTATCACCACTTGTTTTCTTTACTCTGCAATCTCCAGACCTTTGGTCACGGGCACCATCTACGTGAGGTGCCATATTTACCTCTACCGTTATTACTGTCTCAAATCCAGATAGGAGCATGTCCATTTTTCTTGTATTATACTCAGAGGAATGACTTCTGATCATTTCTCTAATTCTACTTAAGCCAAGAGAGCATAGTTATTATCATTATTTTTGTGTCTTGACTACCCTGTGGTTCCATCAATACAGCAAGTCTGTACTGGTCAAGTGGGAATGGGGGTATGACCAACTAATGTCTACCGCCCTTCCACACACTTTTAATCATTAAGAGACCAGAACATTTTTTATCTCACTAAGATGCTCGGTATATTGCATTCTTAAAGGATAGATCTCCGGTAACAACCTCGTTTGTAATATTAGTCAATAAAAGTTATGTTTTAACCATTTATCTCAATTACCTTATCAAATTTACTTCTTTTCTATAAGAGTGCGCCCACACAAGAGCCTTCTGTCCTCTCCCCTTTGTATAAAAGTTTGCATACTTTCTGGCTCTGGGCGCACCACCAACTAGGACGATAATAACACCGATACGTATATAGTATACCATATGGAAAAGGCTAATTTTTGCCCTTTTTCTCCCCTACCAGTTTAGGGTAACTCACTGTCCTGTTTTGGTTTTTCTTCTTTAATTTTCAGTATCTATTCCTATTTAGCTTTACCGGTGCCGGATCGCCCTAGGTTTTTGTAAAGTTGCTTATTTCTCGAGAAGGATCTACTGTCGTTATAACAAACGTCGAGGAGGGTAAAAAGATCCTCGCGTCATGGAACTCTGCAAGCTCATCTACACACACCTCTCCCAAACGAGGCCTTCAGCGGGACTGGCCTCGTCGGCTGCTGAGCTTTGAGAATCGTCTGTTCTACTATACTTGCATTGTTTTTATATCTTTCTAAGCGTTTTGTTATGTCATGTTTCCTATTTTGCACCAGTTCCCTGGCGATTGCTTATTACGGGTGTTTATGTAAGGCCGATTTGAATATTGTTAAACTGTTTTCAGGTGATGCCTCGACACCGATGGTTTACTGTTTGTTGTCTGCCTCTGCTGCCCCGTCTGCCGCCCACGTCTCTTTGATAGCTGGGTATTCTACCCTAGAATAATGATTCTCTTTTTTTTTAATCCCGGAGGCTGGCGGTGCGGGGGACCAGAGATAGAGGCCCGAGGAACTGCATCTTGTTGAATTTTAGTTCGGGTGTTGGCAGTTTGACCACTACCCCCCACAGATTAATTCTGAGTCGCCATGGTTAGGCGTCCAACCGTGCCCCCAAGAGGGGTTGATGCTATGTTTCCTTTAACTGTTATTCTCCTTTTTCTTATCCTTTCTTTCCCTTTTCCTCTCCTTCTGTCCGGAAATTGTTGCTCATACTTTCTATATGCCAGCTGGTTGATGGTAATTATGCAATCTTTGATTTTTTTGCAGTATGGTTAACATTGTTTCTATAAATGCGAAGGGTCTTAATTTCTCACATAAAAGGAGGTTAGCACTTAATTATTTTCATAAAATTAGGGCTCAAATCATAGCCGTCCAAGAGACGCATTTTATTAAATCTGCCCCTCCACGGTTTTCTAATATGAGATTTCCCCATTGCTATTTGGCCAATGGACCAGCAAAGAAGGCGGGGGTGGCAATCTTAGTGTCTCAACATTGCGCGTTTTCCCTCACATCACAATACTGCGACCCAGAGGGGAGAATTCTAATTTTAGTGGGTACTCTTGAAAATAAAGAGGTGACGATAGTTTCCTGCTATGCCCCGAACACCAAGCAATTAGCATTTTGTAGGAAACTATGTGCTAAGGTGCAACAATTGGCCAAGGGTGCTCTACTTCTCTTGGGAGACTTTAATTTGACCCTTTGGTTGATAACTCTGGCAAGCGGACCTCACTCTCCAGTCAGCTCCATAGGAATGCAAAGGGCTTCCGGCAGTTATTAGCGAAAAATGATCTTTTAGACCTTTGGCGCGTTAAACACCCAATGGACAAAGACTACACATTTTATTCTCCAGTACATGCCTCTTATTCCAGAATAGACCTAGCTTTAGCAGATAAGTGGACTCTACAGTCCATCCGTAAAATTTCTATTCTCCCCATGTCATGGTCGGATCACTCCCCACTATTCATCGACTGGGCTATTAGTAGTAGAAAGATTACCCCGGCCCCCTGGCGCTTAGGTAAACACAGTCTTCTTCAGCCAGAGACCAAGCAGGCTATCCAAACCACTATGGATTATTACCTCTCTGAGAACTCTCCTCCGGAGACATCCGTCTTCACATTCTGGTGTGCCCTCAAAGCAGTAACACGAGGTACAGCGATTCAAACAGCGGCTAAACTTAAAAGGGAATATCCTAAAAAATTTGAACAAGCTGAGCTTGCAGTCACTTCCTTGGAGAGTTCTCACAAGGCACATCCTCATGATAAAACCCTTCTTAAATCATTGCAAGAAGCCAGAGAGGCGGTAAACGTTTTCTATTTAGCGGAAGTCCAACGCAACCTGCATAGACTAAACCAAAAATTCTATGTTTATGGTAACCGGGCTGGTAGGATGCTGGCGAGGAAGTTGAGGGGTAGGAAAACTAAGGAAAAAATTCACATTATCCATTCGGATAGGGGCAGGAGAGTCTATGATCCTGACGAAATTGCGAAAGTCTTTGCATCTTATTATGCCAAACTATATAACTTGAAGGATTCCTCCACTTTTCAACCTTCAGGCACGGATGTTCAGAACTTCCTGGGCAAATTTCCCCTCCCTTCACTGTCACCAGAGTATTGTAGCTCTCTTAGTGCGCCTTGGACTTTAGCGGAAGTCGAAAAGGCTATTGACTCCCTTCCAGCAGATAAGGCCCCGGGTCCCGACGGTTATCCTTTTGGTTTCTATAAATCTTTTAAGGAGAGTTTGGCCCCGGTGCTCTTATCAGTGTTTAATGAAGCCTCAGAAGTTGGACGCTTCCCCAAGGAAATGCTGGAAGCTCGAATCATCACCATCCCCTAACCGGGAAAACCTCCCACCTCAGTACAAAATTTTAGACCAATTGCTCTATTAAATACGGATTTAAAACTTTATGCCAAATTAATTGCCAACCGTATCAGTCCCCTCCTCCCCTCTCTTATCAACCCTGATCAAGTGGGCTTCGTCTTGAACAGACAGGCCCCAGATAATACGCGAAGGGTGATTAGTGTCATTGAACATTCTGCCTGTAGAAAAGAACACCTCCTAGTTCTGTCTCTGGATGCCGAAAAGGCGTTCGATAGGTTGAACTGGGACTTTATGAGATTAACTCTGGACAAATTTGGCTTCTCTGGAAGGATCTTAGACTCTATCCTGGCTCTCTATTCCACGCCCTGTGCGAGGGTCTTTGTTAATGGATGTCTTTCTTCACCCTTTAATATCTCTAATGGCACTCGTCAGGGCTGCCCGTTATCTCCTATTATTTTTGCGTTGGCGATAGAACCCCTGGCTGCTTGCACTAGATCCCGGGACTCGATTAGGGGCCCTATTATAGGGGGCATTTCCCACAAAATCAGCTTATTTGCAGACGATATTTTATTATGTCTTTCCGATCCTGAGACTTCCTTGCCAGTTCTTCATGCCGTTCTTCAAGACTATTCGGATGTTTCCTTTTATAAATTAAATACTAATAAAACTGAGGCCCTCCCACTCAATATATCTCCGACGGTGGTCTCTAGGTTGAAGGAATCGTACAAATATGCCTGGAAGTCCTGCTCCTTGAGATATCTAGGGATTAATTTATCCAGTGAAGATAATTTAATTGAATGTAATTATGCCCCATTATTAAAAGCCTTTACGGAGCTCACTGGGGAGTGGATGTTGCAGTAGGTGTCTTGGCTGGGTAGGATTGCCGCTGCCAAGATGGTCTTATTGCCAAAATTAATGTATGTTTCGCGCCATACCAAGACCCCTTCCCAAACTCTTCTATAATAAATTTAACCAGGTCCTGATTAGATACGTGTGGGGAGGCTCTAGGCCGAAAATTGCTAAAAAGAATCTTATTCTGCCCAAACAATCCGGTGGGGTAGCTTTCCCTGACATAGAAAAGTACCATGCTGCTTGTCTGTTAAGTTAGTCTAGAGACTGGTTTGACACCTCGAGCCTGAAACCTTTGGTCAGTCTGGAAGCTTCTTATTTGAACACTGTTACCCTTCCTGATTTGTTTTGGTTGCCCCCCTCTGCTGCCCAAAGCTTGTCCGGATCTTGCAAGTCTATTAAAACGACCCTAGATTCATGGCATAAACTAGTGTCTTCTTCGGAAGAGAGTGTATTACCATCCCCCTGTCTGTCGTTATCCGCTCTTATGTCATTGATTCCTAATATTTCCCTCTTAGATTGGATTCGGAAGGGCCTCTCCACTGTGGGCGATTTTTTTATAGGTGACGTCTTGATGTCCTTTTCTCAAATTCAAGAGAGATTTGGGATTCGGACCCAAGACTTTTTCAAATATTTGCAGGTGAGAAGTTGGTTACGCTCACTTGCTCTGCATCTTCACAAACCTACTTTTCCGGCTTACATTAAAAGCCGACTGGAGTCGCCCTCACATAAATATGGGATTACGTGGTGGTATCAATTTCAATTAACTGACAGCACACAGTCTAAATTCAAAGCTCAGATTCCATGGGAAAGAGATTTGAATAGATCCTTTACTGATGCAGAATGGGACAGTATATTTAGGTCTTGTTTTAAAGTCTCCAAATGTATTAACCACTCCGAAATGTTCTATAAGCTTATACAGAGGGCCTACTTCACCCCTGAAAGACAAAATAGAATCTGGCCTTCACAATCTAAATTATGTTGGAGGAAATGTGGCTCAACGGGGCATATCTTTCATATCTTCTGGGCGTGCCCACTTATACAACCACTTTGGAGAGAGGTTTTCAGTATGGTTAGCATGATTTTAGGATTCACCATCCCCCTGGACCCATCTTTAGCATTATTTCATTTGTTCGTAGACCACCTCTCTATAGGTGATCATTACGTCTTGGGGCATATTCTGATAGCCACTAAAGCTGCTATAGCCCAATTGTGGAAATCTGAGAATCTCCCTTCTCTAACGTTTATTCAAAATATGGTTCACAAACATTTTATTTTTGAAACAGCGGAAGCTAAATACTCTTCCTCAGCTAATTCTATTCACCTGAAATGGTTAGGTTGGTCCGACTATAGGGGGAGAGAAGGTAGGCTAACTGTCTATAGCTCTCCAATTGATTTATCTGTGCTTCACCCCACCTAGATTGACCTCTTTAAGAATGTTGTGTTATCAGACAATTTCTTTAAAAAAAAAAAAAATCTTTTTGTTGGTTTGTGCTAAGCCTCTTTTTTTGTATTTTTTTTCTCTTCTTCTTGATTCTCAACGCCCGATGTAACCAATTGTATATTCATCCAACTGTGCGTTAAAAGTGCTTTGATTATGGTAACCATTCCGGACTACCACTATGTTCCCCTTTACTCTTTTTTCTGTTCCCCATTTCTGTGTGAAAAAATTTCAATAAAAATCTAATGTTTAAAAAAAAAAGAATCTCCTATATCTACAGTCAGCTCGATGTCTGAACTCACGCCAAGCTAGATGGGCACTCTTCTTTACTCGTTTTAACTTTAAACTTAGTTACCAACCAGGTTCCCTCAACAAAAAGGCAGATGCATTATCCCGTTCCCTAAATTCTGAAGAACCCTTTGATCGTTCAAAGGAACAATTTATCTTGGAGTCCACCTCTTTCTCAGCAACTAATACTTCTCCACTTCCTCCTCCTGGGAAAATATTTGTTGCATCAAATCTACGCAAGAAACTTCTTATATGGGCTCACTCATCCTCCTTCATGGGCCATGCGGGTCGTCATAAGATGTTCAAATTCATTCAGCGTTCCTACTGGTGGCCTCATCTCAGGACTGACATTCAGGAATTCGTGGTTGCTTGTCCGAAGTGTGCCCAACATAAAAGTCCCAAAGGTCCTCCAGCCGGGCTACTCCATCCGTTACCTGTGCCGCAAAGACCATAGACGCATATTTCTATGGACTTTATTACTGATTTACCTGCGTCTGGCGGACGAAATACTGTGTGGGTCATAGTTGACCGGTTCTCTAAAATGGCACACTTCGTTCCCCTGGCTAGTCTTCCATCGGCATCCCAGTTGGCAAAATTATTCATAACAGAGATCTTCCGGCTCCATGGTCTACCGCAGGAAATCGTACCTGATAGAGGTCCTTAGTTCGTGGCCAAGTTTTGGAGATCCCTATGTTCTGCTCTTGGTGTGAAGTTGAATTTCTCCTCAGGATATCATCCCCAAACAGATGGTCAAACAGAGAGAGTAAACCAGGACCTGGAGACATTTCTGCATTTATTCATTTCCTCCTCTCAGAACGACTGGCTGGACTTTCTCCCATTTGCAGAGTTTGCCCATAACAATCTCTATCATTCTGCTACAAAAATTTCTCAATTTTTCATAAATTATGGTTACTATCCAAAAGTTCCTGACTTCCAACTTCAACCTACGCTCGAGGTTCCTGCCGCAGAATCAGCACTTCGACAATTTACCAAAACCTGGAGACAAGTTCATGAGGCCTTACTTAAGACATCCAAGAGGTATAAGACCTATGCGGATCTGAAGCAAAAAGCTGTACCAAGTCTTAAGGTGGGAGATCGGGTTTGGGTTTCCACACGTAACCTAAGGTTGAAGGTCCCTACTAAAAAGTTTGCTCCCAGATTTACTGGGCCCTACTCAATCGAAAAAGTATTAAATCCTGTGGCTTACAAGGTGAAGTTGCCTCCGCATTTAAGGATCCCTAATGCATTTCATATTTCTCTTTTGAAACCGTTGGTACTTAATCGATTTAGGGCTGCTCTGCCTAAATCTCCCAAGATCCAATCTGCACAAGGAGACGAATTTGAGATTCACAGGATCCTCGACTCTCGCAGACAATATGGTCGCCTCCAGTACCTTGTTGTTTTGTAGGGATATGGACCTGAGGAAAGGTCTTGGGTAGGAGCAGAAGATGTCCATGCTCCAAGACTTCTTCGGGCAGTTCATGCTAAATTTCCAGCCAAACCATATAGGTGTTCGGAGTCCACCCTCAAAGGGGGGGTACTGTCAGCGACCGGGGTCTTACCGGTACGCTGGGGCCGCGGGGCTTGCTATACAGGCGGCGAGTGGGCAGCGGCGGAGGACTGCCGCGCCGGTTCTGTGTACAGCAGGATGCGGTGGGGGGTCCGCTCGTGGTGGCGGGACGCCGCTGCAGCGGATCTTGCTTGTCCAAGCGACTTTTAAGAGACCAGGGGCAGGGAGCTGTGGGCTTATGCAAGAAGGTCTGCCTCACTGGGCGCCGCCATGTTGGAGACCAAAGTTGAAGCATAGTGCAGGCTTCCTGTTTCTTCCAGCCAATCCAGGGAAAGTTCTCCTTATAAAAGGGGGCTGGTTTAGGACATGGACGCCAGTGCTTCAAGTTGCAACCCTGTTGTAGGTGCTTTAGCCCTGTGCTCCCAGGATTCTTGCCGTATTCTGGTTACTTCTAACCCTGCTTAGCCGGTTCTCAGTTGCTGCTGCAGTCCTGCCGTTCCTAACCTACTGCTGCCTGTGGAATCGCCCCTGGAAAACCCGGTCCAGTAAGACCCTTTGGGCACGGACGGCCCCGGACCCTCTGCCTCGTCTTTCAAGCCACAGTCCACAGTTCTTTGTCTCCAGCCACGTCTTTGAACCACCGTCCACAGTTCATTATCTACAGCCTTGTCTTCCAAGTCATAACCCGCAGTTCTTTGTCTACAACTACGTCTTTAAGTCTGCATTCACAAGCCACTGTCCTCTACCTCAGCCTCATTCTCAAGAACTACAACTCACTGACTCTAGCTACACCTATGTTCTTCATTGCCCCTTGTCCCACGAGAAGGAACTATATCCAACCCCCTTGTCTTATTCATCTGCAGACAACTACTTCCTTGGGCAAGTCTCAGCTGCCGGATCCTCAATCCTTGCTAGGCGTGACATATATACTGGTTATCACTGTTTATGTGGCATTTCTGAGATACTGCGTGTGTGTGTGTATATATATATATATATATATACACATACACACACACATATATATATATATATATATATATATATATATATATACACACACATACACTTATACACATAGATATATATATATATATATATATATATATATATATAATACAAATGTGCTCCGGCACTCCGGTCCTCCCCCTCAGGGTGTGCCTCGCTCCGGTGCCTTCCCCAGGGATCCTTTCCCTAACAGATGCCGGCGGTAGAAATCAGAGGCGGCACTCAGAGACTTATGCAAACATGTGAAAAAGCTGT
The DNA here is from genome assembly GCF_028390025.1 of Pseudophryne corroboree. Classification (NCBI taxonomy): domain Eukaryota; kingdom Metazoa; phylum Chordata; class Amphibia; order Anura; family Myobatrachidae; genus Pseudophryne; species Pseudophryne corroboree. Next base: position 230,914,707 of record NC_086453.1, read on the forward strand.
ATTCGTGAGGTCAACGTTTCGGGGACCACCTCCCCGTCTTCAGGACAACCAAACAGTGAAAAAAGTGAACAATGAATACACACTTACCCCCCTCCTCTTTCTGATCTCCCCGCCAGCGACCGCCGTGGACACGCCAGCCGCACTTCCTGTCCGCGGCTCTGCATGCTTTTTTCGTTCCGGAAGTGACGTATCATTACGGGCCGCGTGACCACGGCAACGCTGGGGGGGAAGAAGAAAAAGTGAACACTTGAGCCTTAAAGCTCCAAATACTTAAAACAATAGTGAAACTTGTGTATACTTTAAAAGAACGGTGGCAACTGTTTTTTAGCTGCTCCGCTGTCATGTCATGATACATACAATTAAAAACAACAAAAATATTTTTTAAACTTCATAAAATCAATACAGGTGTTCAACTTATCTCTTATACTACCTTTAGTGCATACATATTTAATAAGTTAAGACCTGCACATCAATCGAATAGTTATTGCTCGATTGATGTCAGGATGGGTGCTTCACGCTAATGTTTTATTTGTGCAAAGTGATTTATGCATTTATTAAACATCTGATGATATTGATGTTTTAGCTGCTTCTTGAATATTTTGTTTAACTGGAGACAATTCTCCTATTATCATCCCCTCTTCTCGATGCTTATAACTGCTTTTTATGTATGACGTTTACTGACCATTATTTTGGTTGTATGATATTTATTGCTGGCCTCACAGAAAATTAATCAGACCCAGACTGTCATTCAAGCCCCCCGGTTTCAGGGTGTTTAGCTTGTGGATCCACCTGGACTCAAGTTGCAATAACTGTTGTCCTTGGTTACCCCCTCTGGGCTGTATTGGCACATGATCAATGATCCTGTGTTTAAATGTGGCCATGCCATGCCTGTTTTCCAAAAAATGCCTGGCTACAGGTTGATCTGCGCTGCCAGTTGCCAGAGCGTTGCGTATTGCCTGCCTATGCTGTGCCATTCTGATCTTAAACTGGCATTCAGTCTTGCCGATGTAATAGCGCCCACACGGACACATGATGGCATATACCACGAATTTGGTACTGCATGTTAATGGCCATCTAATAGGGAATTTCTTCCCTGTATATGGATGGACAATGTTGTCTCCAGGTGACATATGAGAACACGTAGTGCATCCTGTGCACTTGTAGCAGCCATTCTTCCGTGTTAAGAAGTTCTTAGCCGGGGGTGCTTTGAATTTGGACATGTCCGTCTTTACCACTATGACCCTGATGCTTTTGCCTCGTTTGTGGCTAGGCATCAGTCTTTTGTCTTTAAAGATTTTTAGCTCTGGGTCAGAAGTGACAATAGGCCACAACTTCTGTACCTTCTTTTTAATGGTCGCACTCCTGGTAGAAAATTCATTCACCCATGGAATGACCTTGGTCATGTCCTTGGCTTCGGCTGGTTGCAATAGCTCTTCTCTCTTTTTATCCATGGCCTTTGCCTTAGCTGCCCGCAATAATTTTCTAGGATATCCCCTTTGGAGAAATCTTTGCTCCATCTCGTCTAATTGGGCTATCCTCTGTTGCTTGTCACTGTTCACCCTGCAGACTCGTAAAAACTGGGAGTTTGCTCCCAGATTTACTGGGCCCTACTCAATCGAAAAAGTATTAAATCCTGTGGCTTACAAGGTGAAGTTGCCTCCGCATTTAAGGATCCCTAATGCATTTCATATTTCTCTTTTGAAACCGTTGGTACTTAATCGATTTAGGGCTGCTCTGCCTAAATCTCCCAAGATCCAATCTGCACAAGGAGACGAATTTGAGATTCACAGGATCCTCGACTCTCGCAGACAATATGGTCGCCTCCAGTACCTTGTTGTTTTGTAGGGATATGGACCTGAGGAAAGGTCTTGGGTAGGAGCAGAAGATGTCCATGCTCCAAGACTTCTTCGGGCAGTTCATGCTAAATTTCCAGCCAAACCATATAGGTGTTCGGAGTCCACCCTCAAAGGGGGGGTACTGTCAGCGACCGGGGTCTTACCGGTACGCTGGGGCCGCGGGGCTTGCTATACAGGCGGCGAGTGGGCAGCGGCGGAGGACTGCCGCGCCGGTTCTGTGTACAGCAGGATGCGGTGGGGGGTCCGCTCGTGCAGCGGATCTTGCTTGTCCAAGCGGCTTTTAAGAGACCAGGGGCAGGGAGCTGTGGGCTTATGCAAGAAGGTCTGCCTCACTGGGCGCCGCCATGTTGGAGACCAAAGTTGAAGCATAGTGCAGGCTTCCTGTTTCTTCCAGCCAATCCAGGGAAAGTTCTCCTTATAAAAGGGGGCTGGTTTAGGACATGGACGCCAGTGCTTCAAGTTACAACCCTGTTGTAGGTGCTTTAGCCCTGTGCTCCCAGGATTCTTGCCGTATTCTGGTTACTTCTAACCCTGCTTAGCCGGTTCTCAGTTGCTGCTGCAGTCCTGCCGTTCCTAACCTACTGCTGCCTGTGGAATCGCCCCTGGAAAACCCGGTCCAGTAAGACCCTTTGGGCACGGACGGCCCCGGACCCTCTGCCTCGTCTTTCAAGCCACAGTCCACAGTTCTTTGTCTCCAGCCACGTCTTTGAACCACCGTCCACAGTTCATTATCTACAGCCTTGTCTTCCAAGTCATAACCCGCAGTTCTTTGTCTACAACTACGTCTTTAAGTCTGCATTCACAAGCCACTGTCCTCTACCTCAGCCTCATTCTCAAGAACTACAACTCACTGACTCTAGCTACACCTATGTTCTTCATTGCCCCTTGTCCCACGAGAAGGAACTATATCCAACCCCCTTGTCTTATTCATCTGCAGACAACTACTTCCTTGGGCAAGTCTCAGCTGCCGGATCCTCAATCCTTGCTAGGCGTGACATATATACTGGTTATCACTGTTTATGTGGCATCTCTGAGATACTGCATGTGTGTGTGTATATATATATATATACAGTGGGGCAAAAATGTATTTGGACAGCCACCGATTGTGCAAGTTGACCCATCTAAGAAGATGAGAGAGGTCTGTAATTTCTATCATAGGTACACTTCAATGGTGAGAGACAGAATCTGAAGAAAAAAAAACAGGAAATCACATTGTATGATTTTTAAACAATTTACTTGTATATTCTTGTGGAAAATAAATATTTGGACACCTACCAAGCAGCAAGATTTCTGGCTCTCACAGACCTGTTACTTCTTCTTTAAGAAGCTCTTCTATCCTCCACTCATTACCTGTATTAATGGCACCTGTTTAAACTGGTTATCTGTATAAAAGACACCTGTCCACACCATCAAACAGTTAGACTGCTACCTCTTCATTATGGCCAAGACCAGAGAGCTGTCTAAGGACACCAGGGACAAAATTGTAGAGCTGCACAAGGCTGGGATGAGCTACTCGACAATAGGCAAGCAGCTTGGTGAGAAAAGATCAACTGTTAGTGCAATTATAAAAAAAAAATGGAAGAAATACAAGATCACTGACAATCTCCCTCGACCTGGGGCTCCATGCAAGATCTCACCTCGTGGGGTATCAATGATC